>NC_133905.1:15850543-16468294 GCF_964199755.1 Larus michahellis | reverse complement strand
AATCCATTTCAGGATGAGTTTCTGCAAATTGTTTGGGATTTCTCAAACTAAGTTGGGCTGTTTCTTAATAAAAATCGTTCTTACCCTGAAGAAACTGAAAAATGGTTTTCTATTGCCCAACAGGAGGAATGGGAAGCATCTCCTACCTAAGATCCCTGCTGGCTGTGGGCTGTACCTCTATGATGGGCTATTGAACTGACCTGGTTGTGGGAACAAAAAAAAGTGAGGGTTCCTTAGGCAATTGTACTTCAACACTAATGTTAAGGGTTCGAGATACACAAATACAGCATAAATAATAGGTATTTGAAATATTCTACAAAAAAGACGAATCTTTTCTGTTTTCTTTCATTGAAAATAATTTGTCTTCCCTGTTTCCACAGCTCTGTGCTGTTTGTATCTGTAACAAGTACTCCAGTTGCAGATAAGTCAGCTCTGAGCTGGGCTTCAGTGGTAACTTCAGACTTCATTTTATTTATAAATAATTGTGGTTTTGAAGGGAATTCATTTAACTGATGCATTTAGAGTAAACTTTTAATTGAATGAAGTTTAACTGAAATCTAATACTCCGGAGTCTTTTCAGACTCTTGATCTTGGACACCTGACAAATTTTTGAAATGTTCATGTTACGAAGTATGTGATGAAGAAAAATGAAAGAGTGGGAAGAAACTTTTTCTCCCTATAGACAATTTATCTGTCTAGAGCAAAACAGTGCCAGCAATATGTGATTTGTTTCTGCCTCTCTAATATGTATGTGTAGCATCCCTGCTGAGTAAATGGCTCTGCGATAGAGCCACTCTGTATGCAAAAAAAAAAAGTTGTGTCTGCTCTTCATAAGCACAGGAAAGTGAAGGAATTTTGATTTGACCAGTGCGGTAGCTTTTCAAACTTTAGGAAAAAAATGGAGCTTCTGACAGAAAATGGGAGAGTTGGTTTGTATGTCAGTGAAGGCTGTGATTCACAAGGGAGAAAATACAAGTAGTTTTCATGGCCTCATGTCTCGCAGCCCATCTGTGGGTGCACTGGGAAGTGGGTTCTGCAGTAAAGGCTGGGAACAGGTTTGAGACAAAAGCATCCTGTGACCTACAGGGTTTGTAGTGTTGCAGGGCATATCTGTGAAGACCTCACTGGCAGAAGCTCTTACTGTTCTTATAAATAACAAAAGAAAAAAGACAAGTAGCTTGGCTATGAAGTTACTTTAGTGGCACCTCGCATGTTAACAGTACTTGATGGATTGTGCCTAGTTCTCCACTCATACTACTGCAGAAATGTAATTTCTTCTATGTAAAGATCTTTTTCAAAAATACGTTCATTCATTCTTTTTCTAAGTTCTTCATATTTGCTGTCATCTCTTTCTTCATATTTTAGCATCCCACTCCAGTGGTTCTGACTGACATTTTCTTTATCTCTGCTTGGAGGTGGGAATCTGGTGTGTAATAAAATAGTCAAAATGCCCCAGTTGTGCAGTCTTAGAGTGTTCTTCTGAGTGCTAATGTATTCTGAAGCTTGTGTCCCTGTTTTCAAGAACTAGTTGAGTAACTAATCACCTTTGGAAAATCTGGGTGATTTAACTGCGTTTCAGAATAGTATGTGAGTCTGACCAGAGAAATGTGGTCACCGGGTCTGCTCTCGGCCATCCTCGTGTCATCCTCTGTTGTGTTCTGCCCGCAAACATCTGGCCTTACCTTGTCTTGTGACAAACACACTGAACATCATCAAAATACTCTGTTTCCTGCTTTTGGGAAGGAGAGGGACGCTGGGGTGGTGTCCTCGGGCACGGTGTGGTTTGCCCAGGTTGGACTCAAGGCTTGGAATGCCTCCCGCTCGCTGTGTGCGAAGCTGAGGCCGGGTCCACGGCCACGTCCCCCCATAGACGCGCTGGGTGTGTGGGTGGTCGGGCGTGAGGGGGAAGGTGCTGGCCGGGGGCCGTGGCTGTGGAGGATGGTGTTCTGGTGGCCTCCTGGTGAGGTGGCTGTTTGCACAGCGGCTGCTTGGCCAAGGCGACAGAGGTTCCTGGGGAATGAGCTGGAAGGTGCTCGTGTTTCAGGTGCTCAGATCTCGCGTCCTGTTGGGTGAGCTCCAGATAAACAAGAGCGAGCTGTTTGACCTGTGCCCAGGACATTGGAATGGCTAAATAGGAGGAAATAAAATCTGTGTGCACCAGTCTGACCTTGCAGGCTACTGCCCCGAAACCCGCCTGTACGCTCAGCACAGACTGGTGGCTGTAAACCCCGAGAGAAAGCATTCCTTCACAAGAGCTTTTTAACTCTGTAAGCGTCCGTTTTAACTTCACTTATATTTTTATCCCTTCAGTTATTTGAAAGAGTTTAAAATAGCCCATCTTCCAGAGGCACTTGGATTTAAATGAAAAATAAAAAAAATTTAAAAAATTACAAGCTGGAACCGTGTTCACTTTGTTGTTTGTGTACATCTTTTCTCCCATTTCCAAGAATTGCATCTCATACCCAATTTCTTTTGCAGTTTTGTTCAGTGGAGGGACTGCTGTATGTCAGCCATGCTAAAGGGCAAGTGATGGAGGCAAGTACTAGTTTATATATTCACAGTTATCTAATATTGTCTTTGCCAGTTTCTCCTTTTGAACTGTTTTGTTTCCCAGTGCTGCTGTGAAATAATTGCACAAATTAAGGACTATATTAGCATGCTCTGGGATGTAATAATTTTAAAACATCTGCTCAGTGTGACTGTATATGGAATTGTTGATTTTTGTCCCTGATGGATTGTATTGTCATAAGAAATGTATGATTTTGAACTTCGTGCTATAAAGTACTCCATTTCCTCCCTCAAACAGAATATAAAGGTTACTGTAAGTAGGGAAGAAAAGAAGCACAAAACTCGAATCCTAATGCAAATAAATGTGCTGATCAATTCTGCTGATTCACAGTTCTTCACATTTATGAGTAGTTTTTTCTCCAAAAGTAGATAGTAGGACAGATAAGTAGTTTTAAGGATCTTCATACCAAATATGCAATTTGAAAAGCCCTTTCAAGCTCACAAGAGACTCATCGTATGGGAAGACGACTGGGTAGATGACCAGGAAGTTCCCTAGAGGAGCCTCTTAAAGATAAGGTCATAAAGATAAGAGTCAGCGTAATTTCAGAAATCAGCCAGGGACTCTTCGGGGTAGCAGTGACTTGTTTGTGAGCTAACTGTAGGCTGGTTTGTTTCAGGTTGGTTTCTAAATTGACACAGGGCTAACTTAAGCAGGTTGATGGTTTCCAGCAGATAATGCCGGGAACACTAGTTAGACCGAAGCGGTGTTCATCAAGATCAGCAGTGTCACCAGTGATAATTTGGATAGAAAGTGTGCAGGAGATCCAAAAGATGCTGGTTAGGGAGTATATTGGGCATCTTTGATATGAACTACTGTTCTTCAGTGAGTCCTGACTCAAAAATGAATACTGAGGGAATTAGCTAAAATGAAAAAGGCAGTTATGGGTCAACTGTCAGGTTTGTATTTTATACGCCAGATAATTTTGGGACTCTTGCCTTTTAGCTAGTGAGGCTTGTTCACTGAACCATTTGGAGTGTTGGATGAAAAGAAAAATCTAGTTTTGCCTCCCCCCCCCCAAATTTAAATTGACTGGAGACCTGCAATTCAACTTTCTGGAAAACCTGTTACATGAGAAAAAAGAAATATTAAGAAAGAGTGAGCTCAAAAGTCAAAGCATAATACTAGTCATGCCCTTGAAATCGTTTAAGAAAGTGTTAAGCGTATAAGAATGAAAGGTTGGTTGCACGTTTTTTTGATTCTGCCACACAATTTCTGCATGAATATGGGTGAATATATTTTTCTGGGATGTAGTTTATTACTTTGCGTTGAATGTGTTGTTGATTAAACTGGCCAATATATTTAGGCTCCATGCTTATAAGATGTTCATAGCACTGAGATAAAATCCTGTACGATTCCAGTGTTTTGCTTTCTATAAGTACTGAATTTCATCTTGCCTCCAGCTGATAGCAACGACATTTGAAAAAAAAGTGTGAGGCAGCTCTTCTGATATTTTTGGATGCCAATTTGGAAAGCATTTTGGAATATCTGTTTAACCCATTGTGTCGGATTTCAGATGCACAAAATGGAGAGTGCTCTAATTGTAACCTCAACGCATTATGTTTCTGCAGCTGTTTTAAGATAAAAATGAATGCTCTCAAATCCCACACATATGTTGCATTTCAAATAAAATGTGATATTTTTTTTAAGGCCCAGGCTGCTTTCTGCCAAGATTGGGGTAGACCTCTGTGATCTGGCTTCTGTATTTATAGAAGCCTAATCAAAGCTTTCTACTGCAAGAAAACAATGATCAGCTTCCCAGCATGTGATCTCATGGCGCTGGTGTGAAACTTGCCATACCGTGTCCCTCCTTCCTTCCCTGTGCCCGGCTGTCCTGCAGTAGCGCTGCCGGAGCAGTGCTGGCCGCCGCGTCCCACTGCTGCTGCCTGACCACGGGGGCGACTCTGTGGCCTGCTCTGCTAGAGATGGACGCGCGGACATGCTGCTGCCCCCTTTCACCTCGGTTGCTTAATCTGCCTTTAAAAAGGCATTTCTGTTTTCCCTGAGAACTATGGGCAGACTGTGCCAATCGAAACCATTGCGCTTGCCTGCTCTTGCTTGGAGACAGATTTTCACATCTAGTTTCCAGTGCCATCAGCGGATGTTGGCAGTAATAAGCCACTTCTTACTATTTGGAAATGCATAACTGATTTGGAAATGTTCTGTTTTCTTGCATATATTAAATACCGTAAAGTTAGGCATTCTACAGGAAAATCAGGTAGGCAGAGCAGACATTACTTTCGAAGCACAAATTATCAGATCCTTGTCAAGGGACAAAATTAATTCTGACACAGAGACTAATGTGCTCTCCAGAAGTTTAACCTCATGTGCTGTTAAGATATTATTATGGGCTTGTTCTTAATAAACAAAACCCCACTGGTTTCTCCTTGCTTCTCCCCCTTTTTGAACAGCTTTTTTACCTTTCTTGCTTTCCTTTCTGCTGGGCTTCTTCCCCTAGGCAATGACTGACTTGTCTCGTAAGAGCTTTGGCTTCTGCATACAGCCTAGGTGCAACTAATACCACCTGGAGGGATGCTTGGACAACTGATACGTTTTGTTTTGTTAATGGCATGTTTTGCGCATTGGATTTTTTAACCCACTACTTTCTGCATGGATGTATAATAATGACTCTTTTGTTTAACATTAGATAAGCATGAGATCACCGTGGCACAGCTGCATGTGTAGTCACTCTTGAAGCAATTGCACACCTAATTGGCTGACAATCTTGGCATTTTTAAAACAAACACAAGCCTTTTAAAGACAGGGGACGTATTCATGTATGAATAGTCAAATAAACCTGTTGGGTGTCATCAATGGAGCCCTCTGGCACTGAACAGTTGTGTGATGACCCTGATCCTGGAGGCAAATCCCAAGATCAAGAGACCAAAAAACAACATGAATCAGAGCAAAAATTGTCCAAAATAACCCATAATGCTTTGGAGAACATTAATGTGATTGGTCAAGGCTTGAAGCACCTTTTCCAGCATCAGCGCAGGAGGTCATCAGTCTCTCCGCACGATGTGCAGCAAGCTCAGGCTGATCTGGAGCCTGATGTGGATTTGGAAAGCCAAAGCGTCTGTGCTGAAATTGATGGTGTCTCCACCCACCCCACAGCTCTGAACCGGGTCCTTCAGCAGATCAGAGTGCCACCTAAAATGAAGAGAGGGACCAGCCTGCACAGCAGGCGGGGCAAGGCAGACGCCCCGAAGGGGAGCCCGCAGATCAACAGGAGATCTGCCCAGGACGTTCAGTCAGGCCGGCCCAGGTCGTCATCTACCACGGATGCTCCCACAAACTTGTCCGTGATGGAGATTGCTTCTTCTATCTATGTAGGTGGAGAGGAGGCTACGGCAGCAGCAGTAAGTTACTCAGATTTACCTTTGGTCTTTATCATCTCCTTGTATGTTTTCTTAAGCCTTTTGAATCTTAAATCTATGTTTTTAAAAGCAAGTTTCTTTCAGCAACGGCTAATGCTACTGTGTTCAAAAGCTGCTTCAGTGGTGAAGCAAAGAGCTTAAAAGATGCAAGCATTAGTCATTTTCTCACATGGCAGGTGGCTTGTTTTGTATGTATTTGATCAGTGAAATGAGAGCTACTTTTGAAACGTGAGGTTGGTTGGATGGCACACCGCAGTCAGACACGGGGTGATGGGAAGAGCAGCAGCCAGAATAGCCTCCTTAGCAGCTGTTACCTACTTCCTGCAACCAAACCTTGCATTTACGTAGATGGCTTTTTTCGTCCTCTCTTGTTTTATTGTGTATTTTATAGAAGTGAGAGTGAATGGTGCTGTTGAGAGGCTCTGGGAACGCTGGCTGCAGCCTGCGGCTGAACTGCGGTGCCAGGCTGACCGAGTCTGATGTAGATCAGCCTGGCTCCTGTGCTGACGCGGGGTCACGGCTGTCTCTTTCAGTTTGTCTAGCCTGTGTGGAAACAGCATTCGCCGAAAGGACAGTCTCTGCTCTGTGACATGTTCTTGCAAAGCTGTGCATGTTGGCTTATAGATGATATCAAGAAATAGTGTTTTTCTTACTATCTCTCTTCTTTCCCAGATCAATATAATTGAAGCGCTCATTTTTATGAAAAACTAGGTTTCTGATTTAGTTTGAGCCATAACCTGTATTTTCCTAAAAATCTTTGCAGGCTTGTTCACTGGAGGACAAACCCTTTGATAAAGATAGGAAGCATCGGAAAGTGATTTCTGGTTCGTATGCTCCTAATTAAAGAGGGTCTTACCATGACTCTTGGACCAAGAGAGATAATCCTGCCAGTGTTTGATGCTGTTGAGATAGCACGTCCCTGAAGCTTATGTAGGTCTTTCGTTGTGGAAATTTGTTCTCCTATACTACAGTTTCTTTGATGTTGGCTGGCTGACGATGGATTGGGGCTGAATTAGATCTCAGTCATCCAGAGGTTGCTTCACCTTGCCTCTGCCGCAGGATTGTTCCCTTGTTGTACATTGTTTTCCTCACCTTGAAGCCTACTTTGAAATGCTCCAAGTGAAAAGCGTTTCATAGTATTCGGTGGTATAATATGCTCTCAATGTATTTCCCTGATAGTCATCTGGAAATTAGCATATCTTGCATTTATAGATGGTAATTACAAAGTATTAGCATAAATTACAATATCATTATAAGGCAATGAGTAAAGCCTCCTCTTGGGAGAAGCATTGGAGGAGTCTCCCTGGAGCTGTATCTGAGGGCTTTGTTTCTTACCAACAGTTAAAAGAAGAGAAGTAGTAATAAAGTAGTCAGGAAAAGCGTGCGCTCTCCTAGGATGGGTTAACTTTGCAATTGGGCCGTGCCAGTTCAGGTTTATTTACTTACTGGCTCTTTTTTCGTTGTGAGTGAACTCATGATCTTTGTTTCGGGAGAATTTGGGGGAAAGTTGACAGTTTTCTGAGTTTGTACCCAAATCCAGCAAGTTAAGTTTAGCAAGTAAAGTCTGTTTTTTTTAGTTTAAAACTGTAGTTCTTTACTTTGTGTATGAGCAGGGAGACTGAACAGGCCTAAGAACATTAGGTGAGTAATATGGGAATGTGGGAAAAGACCTGGGGTGAGGTGTCCTTTCTCCAAGCTATGTCAGCTGGTCTGACAAAATATTACCACCTTTGCCTAGATCCGTGGTCTCCAAAGTGGGGTGTGCAAAAGGCAGTCTGTTGGAGTGTGGGAAGAAAATATTTTTTGTACCATTAATAAGTAAAATAATTTTTGAAATAATGTCTTTTTATCTTTCTTTTCCTTTTTAATTTCATTTTTTGTGTATATTTTTATAAAGTACCTAATATACTAGTTCAGTAGTACATGTATATAATTTATAAATAAATGTATGTATATTGGCAGTCCATGCTCAAAAACGTTTTACCGATAGGTGTGCGCAACCAAAGCTTGGAAACCACTGGCCTGGATGAATTGGATCACTCGGCAGGAGTGCCTGGAAAATGAGAACTACTAATGTGGTGATAACTGCATTCTGCTACAACATCCGCCATGTGCGAGAACGAATTTAGGAGTCAGTTTTTGGTAGATACGGCCTTTGATTGCTGAGGAGCAGCAACCGTAGCCGTTCTTCCTCCTGGGCAGCGTGCTGTACTGCGGAGCGCTTTCTGTGAGAGGTGGCTCGGCTGCTGCTTTGCCAAGTCGTCGTCTCGCAGGGGTACGCGAGGGCGGTTCTCGGTGCTGTGTCCACAGCTGGTGGTGCCTGGTGGCTTGAGGAAAAGGGACTGTTCGGGCTTTGTCCCCTCCATATTTGAGAGAGAAGGGAGGGGGCTGGAGTCTGAAAGAGGAAAATGAAATGCATATTAGTCAAGTTTTCTAAAGGAAAAAGTGTGTTCCTACTATTCCTTTAGCATTATTGTAATTTCAGTGTTTATGCTTGATGATTGGCATTTGTTAAGTGTAACGTTCTGCTCAGAGATATGACAAAACAGGAACTTCCTCAATTGTGCGTAGTCTTCGGCTGGCTCAGAAGCCGCCGCTCCCCCAGACTCACCAGCCTTTTCTGAGTGAGACGCGGGCAAAAGCCCAAAGTTGTATAAGCTGCAGTTTTACTGCAGAGATTTGAGTTGCTTGAGCGTGAGTCCATCAAGTCGGGGCAGTGCTGCTGCAGGCCCTGTGCTGATTTACACGCGTAAAAGTACAAGATAAACATGGTTTTAAGTTTAAGATGAAATTAGATGACCCGTTGCTCGCCTTACTCAGCGTTTTGCAGTTGTGCTTTCATGTGATGTCCTTTTTCTTTTATTTTATGAAAAAGGCTATGGGATTAAGTAATCTCAAATACAGTCTTTCCCCACCCCAGTCCTGCCTGAAAGTTTCTTGTATCTTCACGGAAGATGGGCATGTGCATGAACTGTAAATGCATCTCTAACCAGCTTCAGCTGCGATCAAGGTTGATCAGTATCTGGAGGAACATCTGGTTCCTGCCTAAGGATGGTGACATAAACAGGTGCTCTAAATAACACAGAGGGTTAAAAAAAAAAAGCAGGGATCAAAACATGGGGGTCCCTGTTCCCCCCTCCCAAAAAGAGCTAGAAAAATTGACTTCTGCAGTACTGCTATGAAATGTGCCTAATCTGGGGAGCTGTAATAGTCACGTGAGCTGCCTTTGACTTTCCTTGCATAGGAAACACAGTAAAAATTGGAAAATACAAATGCCTGTTTTTTTCCACAGCGAAGGACAGTGTTGCATGTTCCACGTCCTGTGGAAAGCACAGTGCGTGTTGCGCTGTTAACGCCGAATCTTGCAGTAATTCCAGGCAGAGACGTGCCATTTTAACCACGGCCTGTGCCTCTGGGTATTAGGCTTAAAGCGTGTTGATTCCGCTTGAAGTTACAAATTAACGGTAGACAAGTCGGGGTGACTTGCAGATGCTTACACAGCTTTAGGTAACATGCGGCAGCTTTTACTGACTTTACAGTGTAAAGGTGTAATGCATTTAAAAATCAACTACGTGTAAATTTTAAATCACTGATAAGATTATTAGCAGATTATGATTCAGGGAAATCAGGAAAGCATGATGCAGCGGTTTGTTAAATCAGCCTTGTAAGAGACATCAGTGTTTTTGGCATCGGAGAAGCCAGCTTAGCGTTCGGGCTGCCACACTCTCGTAGTTTTTTGACTAAATTAATGAATTGTTAAATTGCTAAAACTGTAACTCTTTGTTCAACAATTTGTATTGCAAAATTAGCCACAACACAGTTCAAGCGATGGAGTCCGTAAAGAGCCAAGTCAAGTCTGGAATTATTAGAGCAAACTTAAATGCAACAGGTGTGAAGTTAAATGTGAATTCAAACTTCAAACGCTTTAAGTTATGAGGCATCTGAAGTGGTTTCACACAGTGTTACTTTAACCTTAAATTTTCCTAATTTATTTCATCTCATTAAGCCTAAATTACTCAAGGAAACTTAAGTTTCTACTTAAGAAGTAGAAAGAATTTATTTAAAATGTCTGGCAGATAGGATTCACTGATGAGGGCTGAGAGTCCTCTGGACCCCTGGGTTCTACTCGAGTCTGTATTGAGGGTGGATGCAACAAACCTTCACGTGTTTGGGTTTTGGTTTTTTTTTTTTGGTTCGTTTATTTCATGTTTACTTTCTCAAGACTTTGCCTGTTTGTCTCTTTCAGCTCTTCCTGATCTTATCTTTCAAATAAGTTTGGCGCTTGTTTTCCCCCCAATGAAACACTACCAATTTCACTTCCTTGGTTTTGGTGTTTCTGAGGACAGTGAAGAAACACTGACTCACCTTGCCTCACCAAGGCAAGGTTTCCTTTGAAATTCTTGAAGAATTAAATAAATCCAACTATAATTAGAAAAATATGATTGAGCTACAGTGTTGATCCATCTGTTGTGAACATAAGGGCTATGCAAGCTAGAAGGACAAGGAAACAAAGTATATAACGGAAAAGTCATTTAATAATGACAAAAACTGCACAACATCGGAATTGTAGGCAAGCAACGTAATTCTCACTTTTCTGATTCATGTCTTCTGCCGTCATTTGATCTGCTGGCACCGCCCACCGTCGTGGTGTAGCCTGGTTTTGCCGGCAGGAGATGTCTGCTGGCTCTCTGGGAGCTCCTCTGTGCCCGTCGGGTTCTGGGTGACAAACTGCAGTTTTCATGCTTGTAACCCTGTTACATCCCCCCCAAACGTGCCCCCAGGAGGCTGAGGAGATCGGTCTCCTGAAAATATTGTTTCCTGAGCCCGAGAGGGGGTTTTGTTTGGTTGCTTTGGATTATTTTTTTCCCTCCCCGTGTTTTATGTGTGGACGCTGCGAAGTTTTGGAGACGAGAGTCTTTGTTTCTTATTTGGCAAAGCCCCTGGAACCAGGTGGGGACTGGGAGGGTTCCCCAGGGAATAGGGTCGGGCTGGAGCTGCTTTCCGAGGCAGCAGAGATACCCGCTTGCTGCGGGGATGTCATTTAGGAGAGGTTCTCTTACCACACCAACAAAAGCATGATAAAATCTCTTCGGTGTCTTTACAGCGCTGGTTTATGTGAAGAACAGGGTGAAGTCTGGGGGAGCTGCTGGAGTTTATCAAGGGGGGAATAGTCCCTTTCAGGTAAAGGTCAGAGCCGTGGTGCTGTTTTAACTTTGCTTGTCAATAGGTAACTCGACTCCTGTTTGTCTGGTTCTTCAAAATAGTGAGTACTGGCTGAGCCTGATCCTGATCCTGTGAGGTGCTGAGATCCCCTGCACCCGGTGGGAATTAAGGACATGGAGTACTTTGTGGCATAAGGGAGAGTAAATTCTTAATCCTCTGCACACAAAATATTTTTAGTTCACAGTATTGTTCCATTCTCTGTTCCTGCAATTTGTTGTTGAAATAGAAGGGCAAAATGTTATCCCAGAACCACAGATTGGATTTGTTCTAACACCTCATTTACATACATTTGCATGTGTAATAATCCTGCTGCTTGTTGTCAGGCTTTGTATAGAAACTAAGAAATGAGATTGTCATAGCATGGAAAATAACGTAATAATTAAAGTCTTACCGAGATACTTCACTTGGTCTTGTATTTCAAGCAGTCTAAATTTAAATATTTTTGCATAAATCTTTTCCTGTAGAGGCAGCCCACTGAGCTGAGAAATCGGGATCGTGATGGTTTGAAGTGATGGAGCCTGCATGGGTCTCCTCGTGCTTTACAGTACTTCCAGAGCTTTTTGTGGGGTAATGAGTTGTATGTGAAGACGTGGACAAACAGAACCGTATTCAGGTTCCAGAGATACAAAAGTAGTGGTTTTTTGGTGAGATATTGTGTCTGCATGAACTTTTACCAGCGCCGTGAAGGTGATGATGGTGCGCACACGCAGTAGCCAGTGCCTCCAGAGTTGCTCTGGTGGTGGTTGCCTGAGGGCTGGTGTTTGCTTTCGTAAGGAGATGGGGATTTCCAAAGGGTGTCCCGCTCCCCTCCTTGTTGGCGGGAGAATGTGTGGGAATTGGCGACGAGGGCGAGTGTTACCCTGACGTCTTGCCATAGTTTTTGTAGGAGTAAAACTGCTTTGTGCACTTTCAGGCGGTGGCTGTACCTGCCGTCCTGAGGGCCCACCTTGCAGAAGGTGCCGTGCAGTGACCAGAGAGGGCTTTCCCTTGGGACAGGGGAGGAGGGCTCCATTCCCTCTGCCTTCCTGCCTTAGTGGTTGTATCCTCCTCTTTGACATCCGAAACATGCTATAACTGCATAATAAATATACCTTAAAGAGTAATTTTCTTTAGGTCCGATGACCAATGTGCAGAGCCGAAGTGTGGCAAACAGCCAGTAGGTAGCAATGGGATATGGGGAGAATAAAGTCAGGATTACCTCAAAGAAACGAAACCATTAAGAGTGTTAAAATAACGGAATGGGAAGATGGAGGAAATCACGCCCTCTTTAATTGAAAGAAGAGTAAATGACCTATCCACTTCTTCTAGGACTGGCGTTTGTGTAGACTTCCATGCTGGAATAATGAAGCCTTTTGACATTGTTAGGGTTTTGTGGAAAAAATACAAAGTCAATCTTATTGAAATAGAAGTCATTACAAATGTGCAACACCTCATTGTTTTGGTTTGTTTGGTTTTTTTGGATTTTGCTTTTTTTGTTTGTTTAACCAGGGAGACCCTTACATGGTTTGCTGTCATCTGGACTTCCAGGCCAAGCATCGCTGTTAGACCAGGGTGGCAGCAAACTTGGTTCAGGGTTTCTGTACAGTGAATTGCTCTGGAATACTTGGTGGAAGCCCTTGGCTGACACCTTCTGGTATCACTAAGAAGGGAAACCAACCTGAATTAATGCAGTGTCAAATCGTTCAGTGGATTTGCAGCTTTTTGCCTCCATAGGCCCAAACATTTCCCGGTTGCCGTTTGCTTGCCTCACGGTTACAGAAAGGGATTTGCTGCTTCGCAGCAAGGTCCCTGTCACCGCTCGCTTCACTTCTGCTGCTCCTGGTGGAACCTCCTTTGGCCTCATCCTCTCTGTTTTTGATGATCAGTTTTCATAAATATTTCAAATATCTTTGGATTTTGATTAACAGCTTAAATCTATATTCTGTTACTGTCCACATTTTAAAAGATGACTACAAAATGCTTCTGGAATAACAGTCTCCAGTCTTTAGCTTGCGGACTCCCCATTATTTTTCAGTGATGATGTTGACCCCATGAGTATCAAAAACCTACTAACGGTAGGCTTGCTTTTTCTTCTTACTTCTAATGGCTCTTTTCAGGCACTCTCACTGCTCTACAAACTACATGGTAACACAAAGAAGGGGGCACATTCAACTGCTCTGCCCTTTCAGTAAATGTAGCAGAGTTGTGGAAGAGCAAACAGTTTCCTTTCAGCTATAAATGGTCTTTTAAAGCAGTAGTTTATTTGCCAGAAACATTTTCCACATTCATCTGTGCTAAATACCACACAGTGCATCTGGGACAACCACCTGTGAAAAGACAAAAGATGTTTTTTTTTATAACATTAAAATTATGTGGAAAGTCTACTGTGGCTATGAACAATATGTCTTAGATCTGTAAAAGATCACTTAGGCTTTAATCCGTTTCCCAAAAGAGCAAGCATTCTTCTTAACATCAAACGTAGTGTTCGCACCCCTATTCAACTTACATAGGTGGTAAACCATTTTGAGATTTTTTTTTTCATAACTGATCCTGAGTAAAACATTTTGTTGCTTTGGCTGTAAAGACTGTGTTTTTATATTGAAAATAATGTTTGTCATTATATGACATTATTATTATGTCATTATATGACAAATATAGATCAGGTTTAGTCATAAGCCCTTCTGGAAATAGCGGGTGTGATTTTACTTGCCATACCTGCAGCTGAGTCATGTTAGAGCAGCACTAATCTTGCAGCGTCCCCCCGGGAAGTGCAGCCCGTGATGGTGCTTCCGACCGGGGTAGGGTTGCGCTGTTTGCATCTCGCAACGAGATAAGATACTGGCGGGTCACAGTACCGGCTTAATTGCGGATTGAGATAGGTCAGGATTAGGCTGAGGGTTGTTTCACGAGATCAGAAATTAATCTTGAGTTGCTTAATTGCTCTGCAAGACGATGCTGTACCAGGCACTGCTGCTCCCTGGCTGGCAGCAGCAACCTTTGTGAAGCTCCAGAGTGGCATTAGGCTCAAAGTCTTGTTTATGGGCAAAGAGGACGCGCGTTATGTATGAGGAGAGCCAAGATGTTAATGTTAGTGTAATTGAAATCTTAAGGATCTAATCATTATTAGTCCCAATCTAATTGTTACAGAAATATTAAAAATAAATAAATAATGCTGTTAAAATCATTATACACGCACTTCTTAGCTATAACTGCTTTTTTCGGGTTATGCTCACCCTTCCACGGCTCCTCGGGGTCCTGCGGTTGGTGGTTCCGTTGTGGTCAGGGTGGAGATGGAGGAGTGTGGGCGTTACAGGAGATTGTCAGCATCTGGAGGAATTCAGTGCTCAGGTTGATGGTTTCTTCTTCCTCACCCTGGGATGTACTTGGGGTGGTTTTTTATGTGTTTGCAAATGCCCATTTAGACCTTTCTCTTTCTTCATTGGTCTGCAGCTCCATGTGCATCCAAATTTACTATGTATGGTGCCTTTTCTGTATATCACATACTGTTTCTTTGTTTTCTCTCTCTTTCACCCCCTTCCCCTCCCCACAACAGCTTTCTGCAGCTGCACATCTACATTTCTTTAACTGACCTTTGGCGAGTTGACTATAGCCGTCAAGTTTCCAGTGCCAGGTCTCTGCATGTTATCTGTGTTGTTGTCTTTAATTTTGGAAAGTGGAAGCTATTTCTAGTTTTCTTCATTATTTCTTTTCTCTTGAGAATTCAGTTTCATGGAGGAGGACAGTAGATTATCTGAGAGTTTTAAAGATTCCTTTCAAACCTGTTTTGTGTGACTTTTTTGCTGAGCAGGCTTTTAACCTTGGAAGTTTTCCAGTCCAACTGTTTTTCTCGTCTCTCATTTTCAACTTGCAGTACTTTCCTCTGTGTCTGATTTCAGAAAGATTTTTTTTTTTTTTTAGCTGAAAATTGTAGGCGTGATTCTTCTGCACAGTTGCATTTCCAAAGGCCTGCAGACACTCTTCGGTCGGGGAGACTTTCCTTCCCCCAGGGCTCTGGAAGCCTCATCCACAGGGAGTGGGGGAAGCTCCTTGCTCTTCAGAGGTCAGGGCACAGAAATAAGGAAAAGTCGTGCAAAGGATGTTTTATACATCCAGAAATTTAGTGGCACTGTAATTATAGGTTTTGATAAATATGTATATTTCAGTGTAGTTTGGTGGGGTTTGGACTCCACAGACGAGAAGTGGAGAGTTGCTGTACTTGAGCAGCAAACTGGTCCTAGCTGGAGACAGAAATATGGTCCCTGGTAAAACTTTTTCTTTTAACTTGAAGTAATTTTTTACTTCCGGTTTAAAAAAAAAATAATACATCTAAGCAGTGCTTAGTACATGTCCCACTTTCTGCCAGCATCGAATATATGCAGGACAGATGAGTCTTACCCGATGGAAGACAGCCTAAAATAAAGCAGCCAAGGAAGCCTGAATTAGTGGTGTTCGGTACTCAGAGGAAGCAAAGATGTGCTCAAGTTGCACCAGGGGAGGTTTAGGATGGATACGAGGAAAAGTTTCTTCACCAAAAGGGTTATCAAGCATTGGAACTGGCTGCCCAGGGAAGTGGTGGAGTCGCCATCCCTGGGGGGATTTAAAAGACAGGCAGACGTGGTGCTGAGGGACATGGGATAGCGGTGGTTTTTGGTAGTGAGGGACACGGGTTAGTGGTGGTTTGTCAGCATTGGGTTGATGGTTGGACTGGATGATCTGAAAGGTCCCTTCCATCCCAGACCATTCTGCGATTCCAATGGCAGCAGCAGCCCCCGGTGGCCTGAGAGCCAAGGCACTGGGTAAGGGAAGATCATTAACTGTGTCTGTGAACTGAAGCTGTATCTGAAGATTATTAATTGTGTCTGTGAACTCGGTCATTTTTTTGTTGCTGATCGGGGTTTTCTTAGGTGGGGATGACATCTTTTCTACACGAGAGTGTTCCGGAGGCCCTTAGGCATGAAGGGCTTTGCCAGGAACAGGCGCTGGGGCGTTTCGGTGGTGGTGTAGGTACTGGCAGCGCCTCGGTCACCTTACCGCTGGCACACAGGTGCCACCTGGGCACCCAAACCCGGCCCGAGGTGTTTGTGGGGAGCAGAGCGCTTCCAGGGCAGCAGCACTTCAGTCAACAGAGGGAGCTGTGGCTTCTGCGAAAACGGGCACAGAAACCGCTCACTGGGTCTGTCCTGGAGATGGAGTGATCGGGTGGGACGGCTGAGAGAGTTACTCTGACCCAACAGCGACAGCAAATGTTTTCTGGAAAGTACAAGTGATTATGAAAGGAGTTTAATTTAAATAACGCAGAAGAAAAATATTTAAAAACCTTTCTTGAATCCTTTGTTTTCCCAGAGCAACTTATACCCTGTCGTATGCAGAGAACTGTAGGCTGATAGTAACAAATTTGCAATGTATAGGTATCTCTTAAAAATATTTTATTTTGAAGAATATGACAAAGCTGTTGGTGACAGAGGGATGCTCCTGGCACAGCATTGTACTTGTCACGCTATTGAGCCGGGGAGATTGCTATTCCTTTCAGGACATACTGTTGTGATTGGAAAGTGGTATGGATGCCTAAGCAGGTTTGTTTAGCTGATAAAAATTGTAACCAAAGCTTTTTTTTAAGAAAAAACTCCATGAGCGCACACACAGACAGAGGTGCTGACGTGTGCAGGAGACTGCCGGGCGTTGCATTGTGTGGCCATCGGAAGAGCTGGTGCGGGGCACGGCCGGGTGCTGGGCAGGGCTGGCTCGCACGGAGCCCAAGGGCCCGAGTGGGGCCACCCCAGGTGCAGAAGTAGCATTTGGTCACTTGAGTGTGTTTTCTCAATCTGACTGAAATCTTTCTGTTGTTTTTATAGTTTTTAAAAATCTCAAATCGTTGAATGGTTGCTGGATAAGACTGCTCCTTGTAATTAAAAGCCACGTGTTTTCTGCAGGCATCAGAAGCATTTGTGCTGCTGACCCAACCAAGGCCTTTTTTTGTTTTACATTCTCCTTAGCCAAGTTCCACCTGCGGTGTTCTATCACACGAGGAGCAGACTGGGTTTTTGTCCCACCCGAGCAGGGGCTCTGGGTGCCGCTCCGGGAAGAGCAGCGGAGGCATTTCTGTGAAGCGTTCGGATGGGTTCCTGTGAAAGCCAGGTGGCTGTGAAATAAGAGGTGTTTCTGGTGTAATGCCCTCTCTGTGGAGCGTGTCCCGCGACGGGTGACATGCTGCCAGCACGGCAGCCATGTGGCGCCGCACCCCAAGGAGCCCCCCAGGCCAGGGCGATGCTGCAGGTCCCTGCCCTTCTCCCTGCAGGGGTCATTACACAGCACGCGCTGGCTTTTAGGCTTCTTTTGGATAGGCTTGTTGGCAAGGCTCTTCATCAGGCCCCGAACTCTACCGCAAGCATTTTGAACTTGTGTAGACCAGGAGAAGCGAGTGCACCCTCTTGCACAAACCTTAATTGCATCGTCTTTGTTTAACATAGAAGTGCTGCTACTAAAAATTTACTGTTTCAGCAGTAAACTAAGCAGATGATTCTAACAACCCCTTCTGATTTATTAAAAAACAAAAAAAAAAAGGAGTCTGGGAGAAAAACTTGATTTCTTCGGGAGGATAAGGCTTCTTGAAGTTTTAAAACCATAAATACCTTTAGCGGCAATAGATTAGAACTATGGAAGTCTCACGTGTGGATATTACGCTGATAAGTGATACTGGAGTGTCTGTAACATAGCATAAATATAATATACTCCCTGATTTTTTTTCCACCCTTCCTTCCTGTTAATTTACACAACGTTTATAAACACATTTTATACCGGTTTGCATGTAGAAAGCTTTCTGTTACTTCACTACTTCTACTTGTCAATATTTGCTAAATATTCATATGTAATTGATTGTCTCTATGTTACATATTTATGTATACTTATACATCTGTATATAATTTAATGACGTTGCCTCTAGGAGTTGTGATGCAGTAGGCTGTTTAGAATATCTCTTCAGAAGTTTGGTACATCCAGATCTTTTACATCACTTCTTTAGTTTGTTGTTTTAGAACTCCTGTATTTATAGGCAGCTCTGGAAGTTTTAGCATGATGAGAGATTATTTTGAATGGTTAAAGTGTTTGATGTTCCTGAATAGAGAGAAGAATTCACCCACTAGTCTATTATGCGGCTCGAATTGCTCTGGGAAGGTAAGGTGGTGTAGGTGGAGTGGACAAAGTGGCAGGACGGGACGGCCTCCCCCGGTGCCCTGCGGGGAGCGTCTCTCACATCACTTGGCTGACTGTCCGACCACACTCCCTTCACAAGCCATCCAGCTGCTCACTGGGGTCCTAAATGAACCACCGAAATCCTAGGTGCATCTTTGAACACACAAAGGAGACCAGGAGAGGATGGCGAGCGAGTTCTCGAGGCTGGTGGTCTCAACAGCAGTAGGTGTGTGGCAGCTCTCCAGACACAGAGACTGGTCACGGCAGCAGGTTTGCTGCAGGAGGAGCTGAATGGTGCACACAAGGCTCCTGAATATAGTCCAGCTGCGGAACAAGCAGTACTGACCCAGTTCAGAGAGGAGAACGATGCAGAACCCCCTGAGCATCTGTGTGTCCCCTGCCAGCATGAGGAGGCTTTTCTAGTGTCTCTGGCCCATCGGTTTCCTTTGCTGTTGGCTCTCCGTGGTCATTATAAAACTGAGGCCTGCTAATGGGGTGATGTACTATCTGTGTTTTTCCAAGAAAAGTGAGCATTTTGAAAAGGAGTCCTAACTTCTGGCAGGGAACACTTCCTCTGCACGAACGCATTTCTGCATTTTGAAGCCTCTGAGTTACCACTGACAGGGCAGAAAGCTACCAAATAATGCTCTCGTGTCACCGCTGGGGTTTTCAGTGCTGAAGTATGCATCTATAGATGTTACTTTGGGATGACAGTTATAAAATAAACACCTCTGTTTAATCTTTCTGTAACTTTCCCATCAAGTTCTATTTAGAGAACCACGCTGACCCTTCTCATAACCCTTCATGGCCCAACCACAAATGTCTCCTCTATCTCCAGCTTCCAAGTCATTTGATGACTTTAAAAATAGGCTAAAAACATTTTTCCTTAACAAAGCAAATATTCTGGCCTAAGTCACCTTCGTTTTTCTACAGGACCATGCAGCCGTGCAGGCCAGTGAAGTGCAGTGCGTGCCATAGGGAGTGATTTTGAATGGAGTCAGCGCACAACTGACTTCCAACAGCTGGGCGCAGGCTGCAGCCATGGCATGCCATGGGCTCCAGGTCCCTTGATTTGTCATAACCATGGCACGCCATGGGATCCAGGTCCCTTGATTGTCGTAGCTGGAGCATGCCACGGGATCCTTTTGGCCATTGTTCCGGGGCTTCCTTCCCCTTGAAACCAAGGTCAGAGGGGAGTGCTGAATAACCCAGCCTTGCCCTGGTATGGAGTCAAAACTCAGCTGGGACATGCTCTGGCCCCAAGAGTTGGGATCTGTTCCTGATGCCAGTAGTTTTGCTCATAGACTAGAGTTATTCAGAAAATATTTTCCTGTGTAGGTGAGTCCATGTACTGAAAGGATCGATCCTATAGCAATTTAAATGTAATGCAAAAAGGAGCCCTCCCTTTTGGATTCATGTTGCAATTCTGTGTCTGACTCGTATTGTAAAAATTGTGCATGATTTGTGAGGTCTCGGAATGAATGCTGAGGATGCAGACAAACGTTACTCATCTGTGTGGGCCCCCAGTCATTTAATAGTGGATGGAGAAATTAGAAGAAAGGAAATAAAAGCACATAGCTTTGGAGGTGTTCAGCATCAAACCAGGCATTTCTTGACTTTAGCAGCTGTTCTGAAGCAGCTGGAACCTACTTTGCATGTAGGGTACATCGTCAGTCTTGAGTTTAACATATGGTTCAGTTCGGATCTTGCCCGTTTGCCTTCTGTGTCAGCCCAAAGTACGTGGCACTGCTGGGGATGTTGTGTTCCACTTTCGCTCAGATGAGCAATCTCCCTATCTTGTGAGCACACAGGTCAAGTCCCTTCTCTGGTGGTAGTTAGTCATCCAGTGCCTTTCTGTAGTTTTCCACTGTATGCCCAGAAAACTTCCAACTTTGTTGTGAAAGAATGCTACATTGGATCTGCTCGCTGAGCCTACGATGCTGAGAGAGATGCCATCAGGTCCTGGCTGTGCGCACCACGTGTCATCTCCCGGCCCAACGTGTGTGTGTTTGCATATGGGTACTCGGGCTCTGGTTAGACCGAGTCCGTGTCACAGGGACTGACTCTGCAACAGAGACGCAGTTGTACATTTTTTTTTTTTTTTTGCAATATCAAATCCTTTTAAACTTCCTGCTGCTTTAAAGTTTCAGGATGTGCCCAACATGTGAAAGGAAACAGCAAGTCACTGCCCGATGCATTGATTTTATTTGCCTTTTTAAGGCTAAAAATACCCACACGTTCATTAAAGTAACTTTCTTGTGGCTGAGCATGAAAACATACTGGTTTGCATTGCTCTGCAAAATATGGATTATAGATGTCATCAGCACAAAGAAATACTGCAATTCCAAGTTAGCGCTACATTCCCAGAGCATTCAGGTGGTGGTGCAGAATGCGCTTTGTGGGTTGTGACAGTCGTGAGTGCGTCTGCCATCCCAAGCAGACTTTTCGATCTAATTCCATGTTCTTTCTGAGTTGCATAATGACAGCCTATTTAAGGTTTAAGTTTTACTAGTACATCTGGCTGTGTAGTTGGCACTGAATAACTGCTGCTGTTGTAGATGATTGGAGCAAATGAGCTGAATGCAGTTTGAACAGTAAGCTTTTGTTTAATTAGACGTGGAATATGAAATCTTTCAGGGTGGGTGGTTAGCTTAATCTCTGCCATCTGACAGCATCATCCATACTGGTGACATGTCTTCTTTGGATGTCCTAAGTCAAATAACATATATAAGGGGGTTTTAAAACTGACACAGAAAAAAAGAACGTAGAAGCAATCAAGTAGAGGAAGAGTTTCAATACTTGTGTGAACGAATTCTTATGTTTTTTGTAGTGAAAAATATTTGTCTACATATTATGGGCAAAGCATGCCTATAACTGTCTGCAACATGAAAGGAATTTCTGAATAGCATTTCAAATGCACTGAGGTGTGGTTTCTTTTTCATTTCATTTTGAATAATTGCTTTTGAAAAACTGGAGTTGAAGTCTTTATCCGTCATGTTAAAATGTCAGTCTAGTACTAAGGCAACTCCACAGTGTCTATGGCCGATGTTGTGGGTACTGGGCAAAAAGGAAAGCACAATGTTTTTTTGCATCCTCTACAAAAGTCTGTTCTCTATTAGTAGTGTTTTAGTTCAGACAATGCGTTTTTTAGGCTTTTTGTCATTAAGGATTGTCAAGCAATACAAAACCAAAAGGCTGTAAGGAACTGGCTGTTAGAAGGGTGAACTGCTGCTTAGAAATGTCATTTTTTCCTACAGTGTCCAGGACTGTGCCCCTGTTCACCATTTAACAACTCCAGCCTGATTTTTTTATGCCTCGTTGTCTTCCATGCCAGGGAGAGCGCAGCAGACGGGGTATTCACTGGAGGGGAATCACCTTAGCTGTGAAAGTCAAACTTGATGTTGAACCCTGTCTGTAATGGTAAATAGGGACCGATGGCCATGAAGATCATCCTCTTGCAGAACAAATACACCTGCAAGTCAGTGACTGAACTCTATTAGTACTAACAAAAATCTAAGACAAAGGGCTGTAGAGTTGTGCCTAGTGTTTATGAAGCCTGTCTGCCAACTGGAGCCTTCTGCGTGATCATTTTTACAAAAGTTTTGTGTCTTCTCGCATGGCGACTGGGAGGAAGACTACCCTTGCTCTTGAGCCTTGGTTGTGACCGTTACAGCGGGATATACCCTTCTTCACGTAGGAGGCTGAAAAATGTGTTCTGGGAGGGCAATTTTAAGGAAGGGTACAGTAGGGTAGGACCGGGTGCTCTCAATGCCAAACCCTTTTCTTGTGTACTGCTTCAACACAGACACCAGGCCTGGAAACTCAGTATGTCTTTGCTTAAATCATGTGCTATTGAACTCCGTCAGTGCGTGTGTAACCATCTCAGGTAGTCTCATGATCTCCTTTCTATTGCTCTTTTCTATCGCTCGCTGCATGGTCGGGTTGCCTGTCGGATTTAAGTGACAGTCCATTCATGTCCGTGAAAGCCTAGCCCGTCCGTTTGCAGTGTCCGCAATGACTGTGGTCATTCCAACAACGAGCTCCGTCTCCATTCCTTGTGAGATGGATCCCTCCAGCACAGGCCATGGACCTGAATTCAGGCCTTCCCCTGAATCTGCTCATTTTTCCATCTGTAAAATGGGGCTATTAGAGGCATTTGAGAATTCTGGAACTAAAAGTGACGTTTTACTGGAATTCTTGGCATTTGCAAAGCTTTATGCTTGCTGAATTCAGGATGATGCTTTGAAACCAGCTTCCCTGCTTCTTTCAAACAGAATTGTAGAAAATCTCCATCAATTTTTGGGTGTCTGACGCTCTGGATTGCACCTAAATCCAGCTATGATGCACGTGCGAGGGCTTGTATGCCATTTTTTAATTTTGTGTAAGAGGAGGAATGGAGAATGCAGGATATGTATTTAAACTTCTTAAATTTATTTTTTTGTTCTATATAAAATGGAGTAGGAAAGCATTCCTGTTGGTTTTTGTTCTATAGAATTTTATATCTCTTCAAAGTATCTTTTTGTTGTTGTTCAATTGTACTTGATGTTCTCACTTTAAGTATTGCCTTACTGCTTTGGTGGGTGCTCGGGGGGGGGGAAGCTCCTGCCACAAGAGCATCCCAGAAAGGCCCGGGGTGAGGCGAGGGCTGTGGGGGGGTGGGTCACGAAGGATGTC
Organism: Larus michahellis; assembly: GCF_964199755.1. Taxonomy (NCBI): domain Eukaryota; kingdom Metazoa; phylum Chordata; class Aves; order Charadriiformes; family Laridae; genus Larus; species Larus michahellis. The sequence goes on along the minus strand of NC_133905.1, from coordinate 16,445,287 downwards.
TTAGCATCCAGCCAGGAGCGGGCAGTGGTCTTAAATTGGAGGAACAGAGAGAAATGAGAGCAAAATCGCAGGCAGGAGGCAGTTACAAAAGGGCTTGGAAATAAAATCCTAAGAGGTCCAAAATGAAAATGCTGAGACGGGGGCGCATGAGAAATGACTGACTTCCAGAGATTTTGAGCTCCTCATTGTGTTTGGGGTGTTTGGTTTCCTCCTCCTTTTATGAGCATCCTGGCGGGTGCCTGAGCCCCTTCATTGAGCTCTGGACCTGTCTGAGCAGCACAAATGGGAAATGCCCGTGTCCTTGCTTTCCTGCAACCCCTTAGAGCGTGGCTGCAGGTTTTGGAGCAAACTGAGGTGCTCTGTAATGCCCTGTTCTGCATGGGGGTCGTACTGTGTCATCGCTCGCAAACGCTGTAAGGGCGGAAAGAACAATTTAAGGATTCAAAAGCTGCTCTTATTGGGACATTTTAAGCAATGAAAGCGTACCTGACTGTTTCACCATCGATCGTTACTGCGTATCGTCGTGGGAAGAGAGAAGTAGTTTATTCAGGTATTTTCTAGTGATTGTAGCAGGGAAGAGTGAAACCCCCCCGGGCTGTAAGAGGCGAGGGCAAGTCGGGAGCTGCCCGGGGCTGCGGCGGACTCGGCCCCGCCGCCGACACCTTCCCGGGGCTGCGGCTCGGTTCTGCCGCGCCGGGCAGGCGGTGGCCGCGCCGCCCCCCTCCCACCCCGGCCTGGCCCGGCAGGGGGGTGGGGGGCGCCCTTCACGGGGGCACCGGCCGCCCCCGGCGTCCTCCCCGGTGCCGTGCCGTGCCGTGCCGTGCCGTGCCGGCTGGCCTGCCCGGGGGGGCGGCGGCCCAGCCCCTTCCCCGAGCCCCGGGGCCGCCCCCGGCGCGGCGGGGGCGGGGACGGGCCTTCCCGGCTGCCGCTCCGGGGGCGGGCGGGTGCCGGTGCCGTGCCCTGCCCCGCCCCGCCCCGTCCCCTCCCCTCCCGGGGCGCCCGGAGGAGCAGCAGCGTGCCGGGCCCCGTCCCCCGGGATGCGCCGCCGCCGCTGACCGCCCGCCGCCCCGCGCCCGGCCCGGGGCCGAGGCGGACCATGGTCCAGCGCTTCAGCCTCCGCCGGCAGCTCTCCAAGGTGGGTCCCGGCGGCACCGGCCCCGCGGCCGGCCCGGGCGGCCGCCCCCGCTTTTGTTCTCGCCTCGCAGAGACACAAAGGGCTCTGCTCGCGGCGGGTTCTGGTGTTCTAGGGAGGGTTTTGGTGCTCCGAGGCAGGCTGTGGTGTCCCACGGCAGGATGGTCTCGCAGGGACCGGTGTGGCTCCTCTGGCACCGCGCTGGCCGTGTGGGCTTGGGGAGGCTGCGGGTCCCTTACTGGGTTTCTCTCGGGACTGAACGAAGGGGTGTGTGAAAAGGGGGCACGTAAGGGGCAGCCGTGCCGATAGGTGCCTGTGGCGGTCACTGAAACATGTGCTTGGTCTCGGCTGGAATGGCTTCATCAGCCGGGAATGGGAGTTGTCCCGGCGAGACACCTGCAGGAGGGGCAGAGCTGGCCCCGCTCGCTGCCGGCACAGCGCTGAGAACAAAGGAGGTGCTGCGAACAGGTTCTGCTCTTCGATAATTACGAGTGTTCTATTTCATTTCAAGAAGCTGCTTTCGAGGAGAAAATAGTTAATCTGTGTAGTCTTGCAGTTTTGTCTCTGTATCAATCTAATGCCTAGAGTTTGAAAAAACGTTTGGAAAAAATGAACCCGTGAATAAAAGCGAGGCAGGGTAGCGCACTACAGGTAGAACACCTCTACAGAGCTGCCGGCACAGCCCTGCTCTTGCGCCCAACCATTCCCCATGAGCGTACTTGGCCCTGGATGTAGGAATTATGCTATTAATTGAACGCATAAACACTAAGCTGAATTTTCACTTTACATTAAGCTCTTCTCCCCCGCCCCGCCCCCCCACCCCCCACCCCCGGCATTTGTGTGTTTGTAAAGGTTTTAAAATGCATTCATCAGAATGTTAAAATGCTGTTATCAGCATTTAAAATAGGTCAGAATTCGCATCCTGCAGACTCTCTTGGGAAAAGCTATGGCTTTGCAATAAGTTGGTATCTTTCTTATTTATTTGTGATTTTTTTTTTAATATCTCCTCATCTTAAAGAAACTGATGTGGCCATTTTAGGGGCTGTGAAGAGGTGAAACTTGCAGCTTTTCACGGTTTACCTTGTTCCATGACAAGAGCTGTGCCTGCAAGCAGTAGAATCTCTATGGGCACTCCATAGTTCAATCCTCCCCTCAAAAGAGACTTGATCTAGTTAGTAATGAACGTCGTATCTAAGCTCTGTTTATATGGGGCAGCCAAAACAGCTTTACATGAACTCCTTTGGATAACTCCATTTTAATTCTTGTTTATCAAGGCAGTCAGGGGGGTTGGAAAAATGGTTACACTGATTTTTTACTATGGGAGAGCTGTTTCCAGTCTGTTTTTCTAGCTCTCTCTCCATTTTTGTGTTGCCTGACACAGTTGTGTCTTGCGCTGAATTAGCTCTGGCTGTGGTAAGCCTACTTTAAACAATTTTCTAGCCTTGACAGCTGCTTAACTTCTTTGTTTTAATTGTAAAAGATGCTCAACTTTTACAGCGTGATGAACTGAAGGAGAAAATGAGAGCTTGGTCTGTATTTACCAAAATAAAAAGTGTAGTAGTATGAAGGAACAGCCAAAGCAGATGGTGTTCATGTAGGTTTGGATCTGGGATGAGACCTTTCTCTCCCTGTCTCCTCACTGCTCTTTAGAAGGGCGTTGGGAAATCCCTTTGTATTTTGAGTCTTTGCAGGGCAGGGTAAGGGGCAGCACTGGTGTTATGAAGCACTCTGTCATCTACTGGAGGGAAACCACAGGAAAGACAGAACGTGATGACTGCCAGACTTCATAAAATAAATCAGTACTTTGTTAATATTCTCTGTACAAAAATCTTGATTCTTTCATGGTTGCTGACTTGAGACTTCAAAGTTGGCAAACATCTATGTGGGACCTGGGGCACTGGCTCCCGGGATGGGTTCACTTCTTGGGTGAAATGGGACATTATTAAACATTGTGCCTGTGTTTCGCAGCTGCAAGGTCAAAATTCCAGTGTCTAAGTATATTTAGTGGTGGAGGCTTCAAATAGAATGTGACTGTGCTGATTTGAGAGCTACGAGCTGAAAAGTGCTGCCACCAGTGCATGTAGAACTTGAGCAAAGGAAACGTAGGACTTCATGCGGGAAGGAAAAATATGGCTTCGTTTGGCCCCGAAGAGCTGGTTTCCCTTTCAACATGGCTATTTGCACTGCATGGCTTTGATCAAATCCTTTAAGCTCTCCCAGTCTCTGTCTTCCTTCTGTGAATGGGGTTAATGCCTTTCTCTTATTTACATAATGGCTGTCCAATTTTGAAACACTGTTCTGGGGAGAGCTGTATAAGCACTTAACCGTGTGCTAACTCATGAAATGTTTGCATTTGATAACCTGTTTGTGTCAGGGATTTCAGAAAGTTTTACGCAGACTTATCTTCAAGTGTTACTTCTTATTTTGCATATACCAAACCAGTATTTGGTATTTGTGGGTTGCTGCTTGGATTCTGCAATAGTGTGCCAACTTAAATGCCTGTAACTGTTAAAAATATGAGTTACTTGAAGGTAAAATACTTGATGGCTTTTGGACTGGTGCAACAAATGTCTTCCCCAGGCCAAACTCAGCTTGTTCACTTTGTTTCCTCCCCCCTTTTTTCCTTCTTTTTTTTCCCCCTCTTCCCTAAGTATGCAAAGTGTTTTCCAAGTTTTTTCGTTCAGACCACTCTCTGTCTTGTACTGTTTGGAAATCCTTGGAGGGCCCGCAGTGACTGTCACCCAAGACCTCAAAAGTGCTTGTTGCTGCTGTGTTACGTTTAACTGGGGAACTCCCTCGCTCTTGGAGTAATAGTACAAAATGGTATCCAGCTTTTACTCAGCTTGACTTTGTCCAGATGTTTTAACTGGGTTTATGAAAGTAAAATAATAGAGATAAATTGAACTGTACTTGAGGAAGTTTTCCTAAGTTAAAATGCATATCCTTTCTTTTAAAGGTTCTGCTCTCCCAGAAGAGATCAGGTCAGCCAAGTAGAGCTTTCATATACAGCTGAGGCTTTGACTAGAAAAGGTCGGGTTCATTTTAAAGAAAGAAAAGGCCAAAAGTATTTTTTGTGAACTGCGATGATACTCAGTTCATTTAACCAGCATGTTGAATGTTAAAAAGTTCACGCTGTACTGTTCTGCTCATAGGTACTATGTGAGTTTATTAGCCCCTGAACTGTCTCTGCGTTGTCACTAATGTGGGTTGAGTTTATTTATGGGAGAGGACCTTCAGTGGATTATGCCACAATAGCCTTGGAGTTCTTTTACTCGAGCTACAAGAAGTTTCTTTTGGTCCCTAGGGAAGTCCTGCTAGCCCCTCTAAAGGCTACAGTGGCCAGAGGTGCTGGTGCCAATAGCACCGTCTGCGCTTCTCCTTGCCTGGTAGAGGCAGAGCTTCCTCCAGCGGTGCCTGCTCACCTTCCTCGCGGCCGTGCTTCTCTCCCGTCGCCACTGGGCTCAACTGGGTTCTTCTTCAGCTCTGTTCCTTACCCAGGGTTGATGGAGCATTTATTCTTTATGGTGCTGGCCTTGTATTTTTGTGGGTATAGGGTCATAGGCGGGAGTCTCTATCTACGGATAGAAATTGTTTGGTAAAGATGACTGTAGTGTAAAATAACTTTTTTAGCAATCTAAATTTACTATGAACTGATACGGACTAATATATGATATTAAAGCAATTAACCCTTTAAGACTACGTCCCTTAACTGTCACCTAAAGACATTCCTGTGCAGAATCGTGATACTTGGGATTCAAGAACTGTTTGTCTCAGAGCAAAAAAGGTCAGTAATGGTCTTTGCTAAGTTCTGTGGGTTTCCAGAGCCTATTGGTTGAATTGTTAGGGCTATACCCTTCTTTTTTGTGTGTCTGCCTCTGCCTTGGGGAGGGAGAGTCCCTATAGAAGCTTGTAATGCAAAATAAAATCACTCTGTCCTTTCTTGACTCCGTGAAACAATTACCCATGAAGTCAAAAGTAGAGTGACTTGACAGTGCTGAGCTGGGGGGTCGGCTGTTGTGTAGCTGTTTCCTGTCTATCAGTGTTCTGGGTGGAAAAAATGCATTTATTGATAAGCTCCACTAGTGGAGATGCTCAGCTCCTAAGAATTTTTTCCTGTCTGGACTAAGCTCATTTTTACAGCAGCATGTTTTATTGGTAAGCCCTTGCCAAACAGTCTGAAATATCAGGCTATGATGATCAGTTTATCAGGGCAGAGCTCTCCTGATATTTGATATTCAAAGGGGAGATTACATTTAGCAAAGGTATGGTGCTGATTCCACTTTTATAGCTAAAACGATCAAAAGCTGGATGCTTCTGTCTCTTTGTTCTACTTGATTTTTGTGATATATAGCATCAAAAATCCTAGCTATGTTCAGAGTGCGTCTGTTCATTATTAAAATATATAAAATAATATCTCTCATGGAGTTCTCAGTAAAACTGTTCATAGAGCTGATATCTAATGTGCCTTGGCTACAGTTAATAGTGGGGAGAGTCAGAAGTAAGAGGAGGGTTTGGAAATTTGATGCGTTTCAACCCTATTTTCATGTTTAATAGAGCAGCAGGAAAACAGTTTTCCTGTGGTTGTTCCAGTTCTGCACTGCCCACAGAACTGCAGTAACGTCGTCGTACCCATGGCTGAGCAAAGCTGGCTGGATGGTCCCATCTAATGGGACCTTCGTGGGGTAAAAGGACACTTAAATTACCACATCACTTGCTCCATGGTAGATTACCTTTAGATTACCTTTCTCTTGTGGTAGATGTGATGCAGCTTGAAGGAACTTGCCGCTTGGGGGAACTGGTAGAAGGTCGCCCACCTTCACAGCAGACTTTGTGGTGTGCTGCGAGTCTGTCCTTGGCGTTCCTCACCATGGCTAACGTACGTGCCCTCCCTCAGGTCGAGCAGAGGATCAGCTTCAGCTTATCACTGTCAGCACAAGGGCACTTATCCGGAAAGGTCCTGTTGCCCCTAACGGGCGGGCAGCTTTGCTCAGGTTGGCTGTTTTGAGTGCCTTGTTGCAGACAAGCCAACTGGAGCATCTCAGAATATTTCTCATCGCGGTATTTAGTTCTGAATCTCTTCCTGCGGGATTCTTTGTAAGGTTTACTGGGCAAAAGGCTTGTGTAAACAGAGCTGAGAGGTGGTGGGATGTAAGTAGGTCCCCAAGCATTGGTGGCCATGCTGGTGTTTGAATGAGTGAGTACTGTCAATGAATAAAAATATCGTGAATTTTCTGGGCAAGATGGGTCCCTCAAGAAGGGAAGGAGCTTCCACTGCATCATCTTGCTCAGAGGAGCGTGTGGGAAAATGTTGCAGAGATATCACCTTCATCTTGCAAAAGGAAAATGAGCTTCTGGCACTCTTTTTAAGAAGTAGGAGTAACAGGTTTCATGAGGAGTTTGTCCTGTCTCAGTGTAACAGCTTCATGAATGCCGTGACAGTGAGAAGGAAAATAGACTTGGAGCATCTTCCCACAGTGGTAGTTAACAGGGTATATGAGCCTACACCTGCAGAGATAGTAGAGGTAGGACTAGCGACTTCTCTTTATGAAAAGACATTACTAATAATCCAGAGAGTTACCCCAATACGTGCCAGCTCATTGCCAAACAGATGCAGGATGCTAAAGGATGTAAACACAGACTACAGGTGGAATGCAGCTTACGTAAATGCATCTTTCCTTTTAATGAAATTCCACAGCTCGTGGCAGTTTGCAGAATATCATCATACTTTATAATAGGTGCTTACATGGGGCTGGATAGCAATAACAATTGGAATTTCCTGCCAGCAGGGATCAAAGGAAGCATTACAAGTGTTGTCATCTTTACTCTGAATTAGTTTCCTTGAGGGGTCCTTTGCAGAGATTTTGGCTTGTGTCAGTTTGCCCCTCTCCCCTCAGTTCCCTGTGATAAACCAGCTGGATTCTTCCTCAGCCAGTGTTTCTTCAGAGGCAGAGAAGAGTTTGCTCTCGTTTTGCAAATCTTCCCATTCTAAATGTGACAGTCAGTGATAAAAATGCATATGAAAACCAGGTCCTTTTCAGAAAGGATAGAAAAGCTGTTACGCTGGAGGAAGGCCTCAGAAGTTTATGGGGAAAGGAAATAATGGGAGCAGGAGAACTCGAGTTAGTTTTCAACTCTCACATAATACCCAGTTTGACACTCTTCTGTCTTGACAAAGGAAACAACAGCGACCTCCAAAATAATTCTTATCAGAGATAAATTGTAAACACTTGTATTGGTGAGCGGAGAAACGGCTGGTGGAGGTTTCATTCAGAGGGTTTTGGCTGTTCAAAGATGGGATTTGCCTGTTCTGTCAGTCAGATCCGCTCAGTTTTCCCAAAGGCAGCTGTGTAAGGTGAGTGGTGTGGTCCTGTTCCTACCGACCGAAGCTGCATCATAATACACCTCTGTGATGAGCACATGAGCACCTGATTTGAGCAATAAAAAGTTCCAGAGTATCTTCTCACACCATGAATTTCATAGTTGGGATTATATTTAAGATAAATTGACAGGTAGTAGGGCTCCTCCATGAGTTGTCTCTCCATTAAACTGACTTCTGCCCTTGGGGCTGTTATTCCAGTTTCCCTCAAGGTAGACACAGTCTTTGTTTCAAGGAGAGAAAGATGCTTGGCATGGTGTGGTTTTAACTGTAGACTTTTTTTTTTTTTTTTTAACTTTCCCTTGCTTGACATCGCGTTCCCCGTGTCTTAGGGTTATAGAAGCCCCCGACTGCACGGTCCATTCCTCCCTGCCCGCACCCTGCTGTTGGTGGGGCTGGTGCCCCCGCTCGGCTCTGCTCCCCGCAAGTCCCTGCAAAATTCACGAGAGGAAATTGGGGTTAATCCCGTCAAATAACACATTCCATACTGAAGTTAAGTAAATTCTAAATCAGTGGAAGTTTTTGTTAGTATACAATAAATGAAGTTGTATGCGCGGTTCAGACTACTCACTTTGGAGGTGGGGTGTCTGAATGGCCCATCTTCTGAACGCAGAAAATAATTCACTTGAGAACGTGGTCTAAGTTACAGGTCACTTTGATAGACATTGATAGGAAAACTAGAGAAGCGCGTGTTGGTTGTTTTTGGTGTTTTCTTTTAGCTTAAGATGTAGTTTGGGTACCACTGAGATCAGCTGGTATTTGAATTGGGAATTCAGCTTAGAAAACATTCCCTTGTGAAATTCAGGTGCATATACTTCAGTTCCGAGCTTTGAGACTATTTAAAATAGACAGAAAAAATTGTTAAAATAATGAAGCAAGGTTCTAATCTTTCAAAGAATTACTATGAACATTTTAGTATGCGTTAAAAAAATAGAATAGTATTTAGATTTGAAATACAAGTAATAAAATGTTTCAGGAACACAATGGAAGTGCTATCGTTTGACTTTTTTGATAGGGCATTCAAAGGGCACACACTTAGCAAGAATGGAGCCCAAGATCACAGGAATGCAAACAGTAAAGTGTTACTACAAGGGGATCTTTTATTGTTTCTTTCTTGAGTGCTGTTGGTAAACACTCACTGCAGAAAAATATTTTCTCCATGTTATCTGCATACATTGTCATCATAGTTAACTCTCAGAAGCCTATGAGCACTGATGTCATGCTTGGAAAATCTGTAAGCGGTAAAAGTTTCAATACTGGAATTGCTAGCTACTCCCAAAGAAAATGAAGTGTGAAGGAGTGCTGAAATGAGCGCAGGCACTTTTCTTTGCCTGCTCCAGCACGTCTGCCTTGGGGGTGTGCTGAAACCCACTGCCCACACCGTCGCTGTGTAAGGACCCGGCATCCTGTTGGTGGTGAACAAAAGCTTACGGGGAAAGAAATATTTCTATCATCAGAAATAAATTATTTCAGCCTGATGGCATTGGCAAGGGGACAATGGGAGCAGAGGAAATGAGGAGGTGTTCAGGGGAGGCTGGATTGCGAAGCATGTGAAATATTAGTGCCGCGACGGTGCCCACAGGTCTTCAGTGTTTTGGGCTGCTGCTTTGGAATGGGACGAACGTCACTAACAATCTTCTCCATTTAAATAAGCTTTTAGTCGGTGTGTGTTCTTTCTTTCAGTGAAATGTAGGTTCCCTTTCTCTTTATGCTAAAGACCACCCCCACCACCCACCCCAAAAAAAAGAGGAGAGGAAGAGGCATCCCCTGCTTTTTATGCACAGCACATTAATTTCGGTAGGACTTGGGCATATCTTGGGATCAGGGCCATTAATCTCTACAATAATAGTGTATCACAGAGGCGTGGAGACTCAGAGTCCTGGAGTTGAGTAGGGAAATTATGTCTTAGTCATAGCTGTTATGTGGTAGGATAAAGTGCTATAAATTTAAATACTTGTCAGATTCGGAGCTATTCTCGCATTTGTTTGGTGCTTTCAATATTAATGTTCTGAATAAAATAGTTTCCTAATTAAGGTAATGTATTGGCAATACCCTGATAACTTGATCTGTTCCATCCTTCAGTCTCTTCACTGGGTTACATATGAGTTCATTTAATTTAGAATTTGCTTATTATTTTTTTTTCCTAAAATGGTGTTTAATACCAGCTACAGAAGTTCAGGGATATGCTGTAGTCTCCATACATTATGTAAAATTATCCTTTTTGTACCGTAATGGAGCTGAAGAGAGAACTGCATTTGTACATAGACTGCCAGAAATAAATGGTTGCATAAAATACGAGATCTTAAGCACTCAAACTGAGACATTTCAAAAATTAGACAGTCCCCTGAGCAGGTAGAACAGGTTGTGGATCATCCAAACAATTTAGCTAATCAGGAGTGAGGAAGTAATTTCTCACTGGACAAGTGAAAGTCTATCCACGTTCTTTCACCTTTGTCTTGCGTTTAGAGTGAGGGAGATGTCCCAGCCTGCAACGCTGCTGATGCTGCACTGAAAATCTCTCGATCCCGGCTGTACTAAGGGACACAGCTCTTTTTGAACGCGTGTTCACGCTGCAAGAGAGGAGGCTGTGTTCCAGCTACTCCGTACCGTCATGTCTGTAGCTAATCAGATGTACCTCAGACACCATCTGCAACCAGCAGATATATATTCCTTATATATATCATAAGTTTGAGCAACTGGCACATTACTCAGCTGAACGCTGTTTTTCATTCCCTTTGCTGTAGCTGTCATCAAGCCATCCATATCTGGCTACCAAAACCTCTACCAAAGTTGTTTGAACCTTTTACACGTAATTAAAGAATTAAAAAATAATAATAAGCTGGATGAAAAATGCCTCCTGCTTCTGTAGTATTGTTCAAGGCATTTTCTTCTAGCATTTTAATAGTAACCAGTACACATTTGAGAGGCGGTTGTAACTGTGCTTTGTTGCTGGGCCTGAAACGTTGAAGCTTGGAATGCTTTCTTGACACTCAAGAAATCCATCAAATTGTTAAACTTGAACTGTGCTTTTCTGATATTTTCCTTAAGTGGATATATAAATATTAGCCTGGTGGATTGGTGCTCTCCATGCAAGCTTCAGAGCCTGGACTGTAAATAGAAACCCGTTGGTGAGCACCAAGAGTCGTTAGCAAACCAGCAGCTCCCCAGTAGCTGGGTGGGAGGTTTTGGCTGTGGAGCACCGATGGCAGCGGTGCGGGGGGTGTGACCGTCAGCGGAGAGCTGCTCGCAGCCAAGGTGATCCTGCAGTTACAGCACTGGCTAACAACTTGCTCAAAAAGACAATGATTGCACTCCAGGGTTGCACCATGGATAGCCAAGGCTTGGTGTGAAACCAGGTGTGGAAGGAATTCCGAGGTTTCTTCATCATTTTTGGGTCTGTGGTATCTTGCAGATTTCGGAGGGAGCTTGTTGTTTAGATTGGCAGTTTGACCTGTGTCATACACTTAAATCAAACTATCGCAGTATGTTGCAACCACACACAGCCTCTAGGCAGTCTAATTAAAGCTCTGGCATTCATTAAGAGAAAACCCTAGGCGTTATTTACCAAGATTAGATTAGTATGGAGTTCGAAAAAACTGTGTGATAACTTGCAGTACTGAATGTAACAGTTATCTACAGGAATTCCACACATTTCTCTTAAATCCAGATACTGTATGGAATGGAATCCCTGCAAGAAGACGCGTTTTTCACATATTAATGGAGGGTGAACTTCTTTCCGTAAACATTATTTTTTTCCATAAAAGGTACGTGCCAGCAGTTTGCTATATGCAGAGGTGGAGCACCTGCGGAGCACAGCTCAATAGTCTGGTGCAGAAAACATGCTGCAGGTAGGAGCCATGGTGGTACTCGTTTGCCAGGCAGAAAGTTGAAAAGAGCTGGTCTCTCACCAGCCAGCATCACTGCAGAGCATTGCTGAGAGCCCCTGTAAAGTTATCTCGACACTCTGCCTAAAGGTGGGATCTCCAGGAAGACCATTAACGTATTTCTGTTACTAAACGTTGCTTTTGAAAAATACTACAGTCCCTCAGACAAGGTGAAACCCCCGTGTACTCCATCTACACGAGCCATGTGTGATCTGATGTGGCCCTGGCGGGCAGGGGCTTGGTGGCCCAGAGTGCAAGCTGCGAGCGTGGCCATCCTGCGTCCGTGCAGGCAACCAGCCCCTGGGCTTCCACGGGGACTGCAGACCCTGCGGGGGCTCCATGCCTGGGGCAGTGGGTACAGGATCATTAACGCAAACAGTTCTTCCTAGCTGTTCGTTTCTTTTCTGAACAGTTACAACTGCAGTGTTGCTTTCAGTTAACAAGGCAGCCCTTCCATGTCTGATCTTTCACATCTTTGAAATCAAAAAGGAGGCTGTTGGTGTTGTGAGCAAATGCCTCTTTAAAAGCCAAATCAAAAGTTCAGATATCCAGAGTCAGGGAGCGGTATTCAAAGTGAATTTGATTGAAATTGTCCCTTGCTGCAGAGCAGCAGTGCGCTCTTGTGCCTGGTGACTGGTGCCAAGGTCCTGACGGTTCAGTGTGCGGACATCGTCCGAGCCAAGGCGTGACGGACCCACTCTTCGAGGGAGAGAATGAACATATAGGTTAAAACTGCCATATAACAGCCTCCACAAATTAAAGGCCGTTGGGTTTCAGGCTCAGTAACAGTAGCTCTACAATAGCCAGGTTCAGAGGAGGAGTATAAACCCATCTGTTTCAGGAAATGCTAAAAAAAGATCAAACTGATTTTTAAATGTATGCTTCTTTATATAAGCATTGAATAAAGAAATAACAGTGGTGTACATTGTGCCTTGGAGATCAAGCGATGAATAGAAGTGATTTGGTATCATGCTTTGTCTGCGAATTAATTGGCTGCCGTTGCTGCTTGACCATTAGCCCAGGCCGGGTGGGAGCTGTGCCGGGCCGTGTGCCTCGTCCCGTGCAGAGGGGCTCGGGGCTGCTCAGGGAGACGCTTCCAGCTCCTGCAGGCTGCCCGCAGCTCCGGTCCCCTCCGCGCCTGGGGGGCCGCTGCCTCTCACTGGGGTGCTGCCATTAGCACCTTCTGGTGGTCCAGAGCTGCTCATTAACTGAGCCTCGGTGCATCAGCAGGCGGCTCCACTCTTTGTTTCTTTACTTCTGTGAAATGGATTCAAGCGTGATAAGCGTGCTTGGTGGTGGGGAATGAGTTTCACTACTCTTGCTTGTATCTGGGATGCTCAGGGAAGTGGCTCCCCAGAGGGGAAGTTGAGTTACCGCCTTAAATACAGAGTGCTCTGTAATCTCTTTGCAACCCAATAGCGTGTTGTCTTGAAGAACCGTTGGGTACTGTTAACAACTGACTGGTATCCTGTGTTGTTCAGGACTAGAAAACAGTGTTTCTAACCTTTTTGCTATTAATTGTCCTAGATAGATTGTCTCAGATATATTTGTGGATGCTGCAGTCACTCTTCTAATTGTGGTGAGTAAATACGGTCTGTTGCTTGGTTTTTCTCTTTTCCTCCCAAATAATCAGATGGATAGATGGATTTTACAAAAGCAGCTCAATTCATGTTGCTTAAAATTTTGGTCGAAATACACGAGTACTTTCTAAATCTAGAATCAGGCAGGTGGGACTGTGACAGGCACTAGCTCTGCCCCCACCCCAACAGAGGGCTTTCCAGCACTGGATTGAAAGCTGCTGATTCGGCACCTAAGGTAATCAGAAAAAAGTATCCAACTGCTTTGAGAGCTCAGCAAAAGTCATCTTTGAGTCATTTATAAACCGGCGGTATAGGAATTAAAATCCTGTTGACGTCTCGGTTACGGGTCAGGCTACTGGTGGGGAAAAGTTTCTTTTGCAAAGAGAGGAAGGGGAGAGGTGTCTTTTTCACTCCCGTCCCTTGCTCTCAAGAGTTAGCTCAGGCTGGGAGGCACCTCTGGAGCTCACTGCCCAGTGACCCACTCAGAGCGGGGCCATCCTCAGCATTAGATTGTCTTGGAATCTGTGAGGCGACAGATAAGCTCCCACACTTACTAATGAGCTGCGAAATTCCAAACAACACCAGGAATGAAGAAGTCTCTATTATGTCAGACAGCGATTTCACACATTTAGGTAAAACTCCCTGTTCATACACTCGTTTTCTGAAGAATTTTCTATTTCCATTTCTGGAGTGGATTGGTGTTACTAGGTTTTAAGGTGGTTGTATTCTGATTTGCGGAACACAGGAAACCCGCTGCTGACTACTACTTTGGTAGTTAATTTTTCGAGTGAGATTGGCATGGCACAGTGTCTTCCAGTTCTGCCGACTCTCCTGAGGGAGAATGGAAGGTGCTTTTGCCCCTTCTCCATGAGTAAGGCTCTCTCCCGAGCCACCTGACTGCCACAAAGGAGAGGGAACAAAAAGCCTCTGTTCTTGAAGCAATTGCTGTTCAAGAACTTGCTACGGGCCTGGTTATGGCAGACTTCTGGGGTGCTCTGCTTGATGAGTGACCTTCTGCGAAGAGGAGCGTGGGTCTGTCACACAGCTGGGTTTTCATAGCTCAGTCAGTCGCTTTTCCTCTGAACACCCCTGGCTCTTCCTCCCCCTCTGCTTTCTCTGAAACTCTTGGAGTCCTCATGGAAAGCAGGGATCCTTTTGCAATTTAGCATCGTCATCAATTAAAAAAACCCTGTGGAAGCAGGCGTTGCACATCGTTTATGCCTGTTTCCCCTCTGCTGATGAGGCTCATTGTGGGAAGCTGCCCTGAGGTTTGGCTGTGCAGCACCTGTGCTGGAGCTTGATCCCAGCAAACTATGAATTATTGAGTGCTCCACTGCAGTCAGACAGGAGGCAAATGAAATGCCGCTCTCCTCAGCATTAGAAGCTTTAACCCAGTTTCTTACTGTGAGGTACCATTTCTTATTAGATTGTTGTCTTATAAAGGTATGTAGACTACAGCGATCCTTCAGATCCACGCAGTTTCCTTAAGAAATAATTTAAACACTTTTTAAACTCTCCTTTTAATGCTAGAAAGAGAACTTCCTATACGTTTTGACAGTTTATAATCCTTAGGAGGTATTATTGTATTGAGACTCTCATTCTGTGCTGTATTAGACATCCTGACTGGGTCTCTCACTGCTCAAGCAATTGCTGAAAAGTCACAAACGTTTTTACCTGTCAGGTCACTTACGCAAAACCCCCAGGTGACAGGGACTAGAAGCCTGTTGCAACCTGGGTACTGCTTAGATTTGTACAAAAAAGGTATGAAAAGGTATTAGAAACCAGAGAGGTTGTCCAGCACCATAAGCTGATTTGGTTTACATGGAAATGGAAAATTAAATACATTAAGTATGTTTAATCGGATGCGTCTAATGAAGATGCAGAGTGGCTAATAGTCTCCGTGCCTGGTAATTTCCTGTGTGTGTGTTTCTCTACTGTTTTGATTTAGAAGCTGACAGAGGCTTTTCCCTTCATTTTTCTTGGTGATACTTTTGGAAATCTTAATTTCAGTAAGGAGTTCTGTGGGTATTCGTAGTGATCAGAAGCCCTGTAGAAGAGCCCACCCTGGCCTCCCCAGGGGACAGGGGATAACCGATGTTACAGCCGGCACTGAAATCGGGCGTCATTGCAGAAGAGGAGGTAAAGCGAAAAAAATGCCTTGATAAAGAAGTCGGTAGGCGTCTAGCAGAAATATGATGTGGACAGACATGATGTAGTCAAGTATGATGTCTGCCAACAGAAATTAACCCATCAAACTCTCCTGAACAAACTGGAGCTGCCACGGGGATGTTGCAGTAGGTCAGTGATTAGAGTCTTTGGGCAATCACAGGTTCCATTGAAACTGTGAACCGTGGAACTGCAGCTCACAGGTTTTGTACCTCTCCGTCTTACTGACCTTGAGCAGGCGGCTGTGAATTGTTGTGCTTCGGGTTTCTACCTCTGGGGAAAGGGGCCGCGCTGTGGGAGATGCGCGTTCCCCTGCTGCCGCCCCCTTTCTCCAGGCAGCGTCCGGCCGGAATCTGTGTGGGCTGCGCCTGTGGGCACACACTCCTGGGACTGCAGGCTCCGAGCTAAGGTAACTCTGGCTCAGGCGTAGTCTTAGCAAGGCTTTGTATTCATAACATTTAGACAAGTATCTACCCCCCTTCCCATTTCCAAGGGTAAAGAAAAAGAATTACCTGACGTTTTGTGTTCAACTGCTTTTGTGCAGCAGTACCTTGACTGTTAAACACGTATTCTCCAGTGTTCTTTGTCTATACCTTCTCTGCCAGTAACTTCTAAAGCAGTCTTCTCTTTGAAGGGAATATTTATGCTAAGTGACGGCTGAATGACTGTCTGCTGTAACCCACAAACAGGCAAATCCACTTCAGCGCTGCTCTTTGCATTAACGCAGCCAGCTGAAGCAGCCCGCACCTTCGAAACAGAGAAGGTCTTACATGGGTCTCCCGCGATCCCTCTCTGCGCTGGGGAAGTACAGCGACATTCAGATAGGGGACTTTCTCTTTTCTTCTTTTTAACCTATAAATAACATTAAAGTATCTTTTTTTAGCAGGGAAGAACGAGGCCGGGGCACCCATCTATGCATTGACAGCTACACTGGCTATTATAGCTTCAAGAAAATGCCTTGCAGGATTAATGAGTCTTACTGCTAGGTAAGGTCAGTGGTGTCCCTCCTGCTCTGCAGTGTGTCTCGCTCCATTTCTCCCTCTCTATCTCTGCTGAAAGTTAATTGTGGTTGGGCATATCCTGTTTAAAAACAAAACAAGAAACATAGTTGAAAGGGGAGAAATAATGGGCGCATTGATTTTTAATGTAACCAAATGCACGCTTGAATCCATTTTTTTGATGAATCTTGACACTCAGAATTAGCAAAACATAAATTTCAAGGACCGTCCTCTCTGTATTTTGCTCCATCGATTTGATTCTCTGAAATACAAGCAATTTGTGCAATGTGGAGGCTATACGTTACTGTGAGGATTGCATTTTACATGTAGCTCTTTTTAAACCGTGTGTCTACTTTTAAAAAAAAAAAATCTGACTGAGCATCAGCTACTCTCTGTCACTCTGTCTTGCCACGTGTTCCAGGTTACTGCGGATTACCAGTCTCGAGTTTCTTCGACTTCCTTATGAGTAAACCTGATTTCTAGATTAAATGACCGCTTTGTTACCGGATGTAATTACCTGAAAGATTAAATAGCTTGTGTCTAGAGAGTGGTGCTGATGTCTTGGCAGCCATGGTAGTATTTCAGCTAGCGGCTTGCTGCACAGTACTATAAGCCTTATTTCTATTAATTTCATTGCTGAAAAATTAGCAAACAGTATTTATATCACATTTTATAGAAAGGGCAGTAAATTGCATTAGATACTTTGTTATGCCATGGAGAAGCAACACTTAATTATTCAAGTGGCTCAGTGGATATTTTGACTGAAACCCCATCTGCCAATGCAGAAATTGGTTCTATTTTTAACAACACGAGACACTCTTCTGCAATTATTCAGCAGAGTTGCTTCTGAGCGGGTATTTTCATGCACTACTTTTGCCTGTCTCCTGGGTGAGGTTTGTGTGTGATCTTCTCTGTATATTCTTTGTTGTCGTACAACAAAGCTGAGCTGTCTCCAGCTAATCAATGCCAGTTTTCATTAAAAATGTGTGGAGAACCTCCAGTCAGGAGGCAGAAAACAACTAGGTGCTTTGAGAAAAGTTTTGTTGTCGCCTTTGAGACCAGGCGCACATATGGGTCGGCGCGGTGGGAAGGCAGGGCCCGTCGCTGCCGCGCTGTGCCTGGACCCCGGCGCGGGACGGGGTGGAGCTGGATCAGCAGCGCTGGAAGACGGAGAGAGCTCTTGGTGGGATTCGCTATGTACCTCCAGCTGTCCTCTTGTGACTGCCAGACGTTCGTCCAAGTAAACTGTGCTAATGGGCAGCGCTGTGCTGTGGTGGGTTCTCGGGGGCGGCAGCGCCGGAGGGGCGGTGAGGGGGGCGGCATCGTGGGCCTGGGGCCAGAGCGGCAGGGGCTGCCCCGGGGTGTGTGCACCCTCCGCTGAGGAAGACCCTGCCTTTGCCATTGGGTTTCCAAGCTACTGATTAAAAGTAATGGCAGCTTAGGAATTTCTCTGTGAGCTAATTCCCGTAGCGAGCGGCGGTTCAGGCAGGTGTGTTGTGTTCTGCTCCAGGCAGGGCTGGGGAGGGCATGGGGACGGTAGCAGTGGCTGCCGCCCCCCCAGGCTGGTGGCGGCCTGGCCCGGCTCGGTGCAGCTGAGGCTCACCAGCAGTTTGGGGAGGTGACCGTACCCGTGTGGGCTCGATGTGACCCAGGTGAGACCTCATCGTCCCTCTGGGCAGTTATGGATGCTAAATACTGGGCAGAGCCTGTACAGTAAATTGAGAGTAAGAATGAATTAGTGGGTATTGGGATGGATGCATTATTACAGTAAGACCTAGAAATGTGCCAACCTGAGTTAGACCAAAGCTTCCTTAATTAATTGTTGCGAATTTTTTAGAACATGCTTTAAGTTGACTCAGACCAAGACATCTGAAATTTTCTAATTTTTCTTAAAAAAAAAATAAATCAGAAAGAGGTGGGCACACAAAAGGACTCGCTTTCTGATTATTCAGCTGTATAAAAGCTTAAACCACTGTGAGGGAAAGGAATAATGTGATAATTCTGGAGCATTATAGGATTATGAACAATCCCCCTGCTATGGTGGCTTCTGCAAAGGTTCACACTTTCAGTAGGGATTTAGAGCAGGCCAGGCCTAAAACTACCTGTGTACTTGCTGGGCAAGAGACGGGACAACTGTAAAAAATGATCGTAGTTACTGATCGGTTGGCGGGGTCTGCTATGAGAGCAAAACGTGTGCTCGCTGGATAAATTTGAAATGTGTTTATTTCGCAAAACTGCAAACCCAAGCGGTTAAGCCAGGAAACCAAGCTTGCGTTCTGACAGTGGGGGCAGTGGCAGGAGGAGCACACCACTCGTCGTTTTTAAGTCCATCAGTAGTTGTTATCAGTTTTTCTAAATATTTCTGCAGCCTCGGCACCTTTTTCACTTTCCCGTGTGTGAGCGAGGCCTTTGCTGGCCGGGCTGTGGAGCGGGGCTGAGTCCTGGTGGGCCCGCCGCCCTCCGGGCCGCTCCTAGCAGAACCTGAGCCAGAGTCATCTTAAACATGTCAGACCGCTACTGAGCAGAGAGTGATTACAAATCCGGAGAATGTACTAATGTAGATTATCCATGTCTGTGACCTGAAAAACTGAGGGAAATACACAGTGTGGTGTCTCTTAGACTTAGCATCCACCTCTGCTTTTCTTGAAGGAAAATGGTCCAGACAACCAGGCTGATTTGCAATTAGCAGAACACGATCCATGTGAAAACGTGTCTGGTGAATAAATTAATATCTTTTTAAAATAACTTTCCTTTAAGGATGGATGTGTGATGAATAGGTGGCGAACAGTTGCCTGACTGCAGAGCAGTAAGCTATGAAGGAACTTCTCTTGCTTTTCCTTCCCCAGAAGAATAAATTGTCTCACCACCCAGCAGTTTCCCGGATCATACAGGGCATGCTTGCTATGCTTGGCCAAGGCGTAAAACAAAACCCACTTCTTGACGTGTTTTCCCGAGGGCTTGTTCACAGGTGGGAGCTGCGCGGGGTTGGTCCTGCCCGTTGTGCTGGGTGGGTTTGTGGAGGAGGGCAGGAGGAAGGCTCCTGCTTCCCAGAAGAAACTCGCTGTTGGTCCCACCAGGGAGGGACGGACCAGAAGCATCGTGGTGTCTGTCAGCCATGGTCCCACTGCGGTGGCCCCTTCTGCTTTCCTCAGGGCACCCTCGCTGTAGCCAGGCACCGCAGGGGTCATGGGCTGGGTGGGAGGTGTTCCGTGTGCCTCGCCTGGGACACTGCAGTGCCCAAGGATTCCATGGGGCAGGTCTGGAGCTTGTCTGCAGTTAACTTGTCATCGGAGTCTGAGCAACCTCCCAGGGCAGGTTAGAGGGGAAGAGATTTTGAGGTTACACCTTGCCCGGAGCTCTAGAAGAGGCGTAAAGCGTGTCGTTCACCCAGCAGTCTTCCTGCTGGGAGAAAATGTGAGATGTTTTTCTGTTCCAGACTGTGTTAGGGTTTTGTTTGTTTTTTTTTTAAAATAAACTTCCTAGACCATTGCCAACAGATGTATTTTACTTTTTGGTTTTATTATTCTCCAGCAAACAAGGCTCTCACTTCAGACATGTTCCTGACGGGGTCAGCGGTGGAGTATTTTTAGCAGACTCAGTAGCTCTTCTGCAGCGCATTCGTGCCTGGCTTGCTTGGAGCTGCAGTTGCTTTCTCAAACATGCATTCGGGGCTCCTGCCAAGACACCCAGGGTGCTCCTGCCTCGTATTACAAGGTCCTGCTTTGTCAAGGCAGATTCAGCCTGGCAGGGCTGGAGCTGCTCCCCGCTAACGTGACTCTGGGTACGGCATGTTCGGCCGGTGGCGGGGGCTCGGCTGCTTGTGTCCCTGGCTGCCCAGCCGGCATGGAGGGCTCGCCGCCTGCTGCCGAAACTGTACGTCTGTGGCTTTCTTCTTTCTGGGGTGTCGGCGGTGCTGGGGTTGTGCGTGTGGCTGCTTCGCTGGGCAGAGACCCGGGTTACCCCTGAATGCCCAGGCTCAGTGTTTTTGCTGGCTTTTTAACAGTCCACCTGCGAGCTGCTGGCTATTGCGATGGCAAAGGGGTGAAATCGAGTATCCTCTGTCCGTTGTCTCATGAGGCTGGATTAGATTTCTCTTCTCTGCTGTTGCTCTGTAGCAAGCAATGTTTGTGGCCCAGCTTGGGCTCACTCTTAAAAGAAGGAAAACAACGAAAACTGCTTGCACTGCTGAGACGCTGCTAGTCTTTTAGGTGTTTGATCTGTTCTTGCTCTGGGGGGTGAAGATTTTGTGTTGGGACATTCCTCGTGAACGCAAAGAATCTGTGGTTTGAAAGGTTTAGTGATTAGAAAGGATTTCCAATACCAGAAGTCCATGGCTTTTGGGCTGTGGTTAGAGCTTCTCCAGTTACGATGATTCCTTCCAGGGAGCTTTGAGGTCAGGCTTCCTCGTGGTAGTCTTCCACAAAGTGTCACGGAATTTGTCCCAAACAGCACAGAATGTAGAGAATTTGTTAGAAGAGGAAACGTGGCGAAGATCAGCTTTTAGTAATGTTTAGAATCTCTTTAGCATTTAATGATTGTGTTTCATCAGGACAGTAAAGCAATTGTAGGAAACTCCCTGTTCTTCAAGACAGAAATGCACTTTTTTGAAAGTCTGCCTGCATATCCTAGTCTCACTAGATATATTTTGTTTGACTTTAAAATTGGGTGCTTCATTAAGAAAACAGTGGTGAACCCCATAGCGGTTCCCTTCCCACAATCTAGAGGAAATTTCATCAATCCTGGGATTGCTGGCAGCAGTAGCACTGATTTTTATCTCCGTGTTCACGCTGTGGTGCGGTGCCTGGCTGCCTGTTTGCCTTCTCATGTGAATGTGGGTGCTTTGGGGTCCGCTGGTCGGTGGGATGGGGACCCCCACCCCGAGGTCCGGCGGGTCCCTGCGGGCTGCGGCTGCAAGTCCATGGTGCTCCGCAGGGACGGCAGCGGGAGAATGACACAGTGTTCGGCCCGCGTACGCTCATTCCTGGAGGACAGAGCTGCATTGTTGGGACAAAGAAAAGTGAAAATACTAAAAGCATTCAAACTATTTTTGTTTTATTTGGGGAGCTTTTTTCTTTTGTGGAGCTCTGCTAAGCACCAGACCAGCCCGTAGAGCCACTGAGAGGTGAGCTGAGAGTAGAGAGAAAATCTTGATTTGTATGGGTTTTGCTTTTTTTGCAGCTTACATGGAAGGGGGTTTATATTTTTATATGAGAGATTATCAAAGTTAGGCTAAGATGCCTGGAGAACTCATACAAAGGATAAGTGACGACTGATCTATTTAAAAGGGGAAAATATTTTTAGTCAATCTGTTTTCAGCTTCCGTTTCAGTGACTAATACTTTGGGTTTTAAAAATTCAGCTTTCTTGTGTTGTCAGTTTAGCTGCAAGTATCTGGGTCTTCAGTACCTCTCCAACAAAGCCAGGAAAGATCAGATTTTCTGCTATTCATATTCCTACAGTTTAAGGAAATGTGGGTTAAAGGGAAGAGTTTTTGTAGCGGAAAGGACATGTTATGTGTGTTCTTTTATAAGCTGTCAATGGAAAAAATAGCATAGGGCTACATGTTTAAAAAACTTTTTTGTAGGTCATCTGCAAGGAAGAATTATGTGTTTGTTGTTGAAAACAATTTGGAGTTGTGGGAGTTTCTTTTATTGTAAAACAGAATAGTGGGTGTTTGGGTTCTTCTGGGTTGTTTGTTTTTTGTGGTTTTCTTTTTTTTTCTTTTTTTTTTTTTTTTTTTTAAATACTGCTTTGATATTCAACTTTCACCAAGGCCACAAAGAAGTATCGACCCAGGACAGTGACTTATTGTTCAGGATGATTTGTCATTGCTATTCAGGATGCTGCAGCTTCCTCACATTAACCAAGCTATTAAATTAGCAGGATATTATCAATTGCAAGCTTCGTTGTTGTCATTAACCCAGAGAAGATAGCTGTTAAAATAGCCAGGGCAAACAGTGGTTCACTTTTTTAGAGAACTGGGATCATATCCTGAACAATTTAATTGCTAGTCACATTTCCCTGTACTGTGAAGTGTCTTCAGACATGATCATAAGCTAAATGAAAATGAAATCTTAAAAAAAAAAGCCACCCAAACAAACAAACACTGCAACAGTCTTAAAACCAAGGAGAGGGCGGTGGGGGAAATGGAAGTTCCAGAGACAGAAAAGCCCTAATAAGCACAGCTTCACAACAGGGGGCTGAAATTTGAGAGAAAAGAACTGAAATTAGCCCAAAGTGGAGTGTCTGGAGCGTTGGGAAGCAGAAGAGTGTTCTGGGGCTCAGGGCCGGGCATTGGGAGCGCACGGGGCGCTGGACCCGGCTTTCCGGTGGGCGGCTGTCAGCACGCGCCGTGTTCAGAGCTGGGGGCTGGCAAATGGATGGAAGAAGTGCAGGGGTTTGGGGGGGCAGCAGAGTGCAGGTCAAGCTTTCAGAAGGAGCAAAACCGAGCTGGGGATGAAGCCTCTCAGTGAGGAGGTGATACAGTAGGTTGAAGGGATATTTCCCATGATTTTGGGCTGTAAGAGTGCAGGTAGAGGTGCTATCGAGGCTAACGCTAGTTAAGAGATCTTCTGGGAGAAGACTGTTGTCTAAAAGGACAGACGTAGAAACTACACATGTGAAAGGTGTCCAAATGCATAAAGCAACGCCAGGAGTCAGTACTGGCAATGAGTGTAGTGAGTGAGACAAACCTGTGAGAAGAGGCTGAAGACAGTGGCATCTTCTTGAGCAGTCCATAGTATTAAAAGATTTTTAATCAAATAGAGAGAAATGCAAAAGCAAATGCTTCCTGCTTTATCAAGAACTCTATTTCAAAGACAACATCAATTTAGCCATTTCTTCTCCATCAATAATGCATCAGTTTGGATTTAAGGTCACATACGCTGTAATCTGTAGACTAGTGTTTACTTGGAAAGGAAGGCGGCGCTAATTTGGGGAAGACTGGTGGAGAAGACAAATATAACCTGGAAACACTCAAACACAAATGCTAGTTTCTGTGATAGCCAACTGCCTCTATAGTCTGTGGAAGGGACAGAATTTTCTGCTTTCTGTCCGTCAGTTGGGCTTGAACGCATCTTTGAGCGTTGGATCATCGCACGGTGCTCTGCCCACGTACGCTCTGGTGTGGTGTAGCTTCCTAGGCTTCCGGGTAGGATCACCGTAGGCAAAGATTATCAGAGCTTGTGACTTTTGGATTGATCAGTCAATGAAGTTGCTCAAATTACTATTTTGTTCTTTAAAGAAAGGAATAAATAGGGATCGTTGTGTGCCAGCCACTGGCTTCGGCAGCCTCTCGCACATTGCGAACCCAGAGCGCGCACAGAAACGGAATCCTTATTTTGGTCAATACTCGCTCTGAAACCTGCAAAAGCAACAACATTTTCTTTTGTCTGAATTCATCTGTGTAATCAGTGGCCCTCTTCATAGTTTGTGTTCACGTCTCGGTTTTGTATTCTGGAATAAAGGAGCCTTCTCTAGAACGTATTCACAGTTTATTTCTGGCTCGTGGGGAATCTGCTTTCCTCCACACCCAGTCTGTTGTGACATTGTTAGTTCTAACTATGTAACTTGAGTTTACTTCATAAATCATATTACGCAAATCCGATGGATGGGCTTGCTGAATTTTGTGTGCTGCTGCCAGTGAGTTTCGTTGGCTTTTCTGGGTTTAGGATTTTTGTAGAAGTTGTGCAAGTTCCAAATACAGCTTCAGGTTTTCAGTTATACTGTGACTTTCATCTGCTTTCATGGCAGAAGAGCGTTCTGAAACAAAAAGAAAGAAAGAAAAGAAAAGCGTACTGCTGTCCAGAGGAGGTGCAGCTGTAAATGACTGTGGACATGAAGCTCCTTTAGAAATCAAGCAGCATGTTCTGAAGTTATCTTTCACTTTTGAGCTGAGAGGAGAGCTATCAAATTCATTGTATCCAAGCCATTTTAGTGAGCGTAAGACCTCGGATATATTACTGAGTTAACGAATTAGCCTACGTCAGCTAAGCAGTAGTAACCCATCACGTTGTGTGCTTATTGCGCACTTTAAGCTCATTGCAAGGTAGGAACGAAGTCTTAAATCGTGATCTACAGACTGTAGGGTCAGGCAAATGCATCCTGCCTTGCAACTGCAGTGGCTGAGGCAACTCGTGTTTTCAACTGGGATTAACACTCGGCAGCTCAGTGTCTCAATATGGGCTCTTTGTTGAGACTTCAAGGACGGTCAGGTCACCAAATGGTCAGAACTAAACCACCAAGACAATTGCTGAGAGATGAGAAGATGCTTTTTGTGAGGTCTTTTGTTGTTGTTGTTGTTCCTCTTTTTTTTCTTTAATATTTTAATAAGAAGAAGGTGTGAGAGCGTGAAGTTCAGTAGTTCAAAAATCTTTAACCGTGAGACAACCAGAAATAATCAATTTGATACATAGATACCCAATAAAACTGAAAGCTGACAAGTGAAATTTTGTTTAAAGGAAATGAAAGCAATTTCAAAGACAGCTGCTTGCCTTTCCAAGTTGTTATTGGGGAAAACATAGTGTTAAAACTAAAAGAAATGTGTTGGGGTTTTTTTTGGGGGGGATGGTGGTGGTGGTGGTGAGTGTATTCCCTATCAGTTAGACTGATACCAGACGCTGTGATGATGTTCGTGCCAGCAGTATTGAGAAATGAAACAAGAAGCCTACTTGGAAAATGTCCATTTCATCACTGTGCAGTTTTTAGGTTGCAGCTTTATTGGTAAACTTAATCCTTTACGCAGACTGGGCATTTTGCCTTGATTGTGGTTTCTGCTGAAGCAGAGGGCTGTTGCGTGGTTCGTATGTTTGGCCTCCGTGGGAATGCAGCACCAGGCGTGTAAGCGTGGACCAGGGGCACACGGAGCCTGTAGCTGGGCAGGATCGGGCTCCGCTGACAGCACGGGTGCGCCGAGAGGGACGGACAGTCGGTTTCTCATGAGGAAGAAGAAAGTCAGTCAGCTGTTTCCATTCAAGACCAGTAAACTGCTGACTTGATCTTACACTGCCAAGCTAGAATTTTCTTTTGCACCAAGATCTCCTTTGCTTTAATGGGATTTAGTGCAGTTCTGCGTGTCCTTTGGATGGAAGTCTTTAAAGTTCCATTCTGTGTTTGGAAGTGGAGCTTAATCAGTACTAACAAATTACTGTAAAGTGAGGTTTTGGATCACCACATGAATAGCTGGAATAGACAAGCTCAGCAGAAACTTTTCAAGTCTCTATGCACCAGGTTGTAAATTTTGAGAAGTCCTTTTCCAAATGGACATCATTTTAACCATGTGTGCAAATCTGATCTTGTAGCAATTTGGCAGGCAGCAGCCAGACTGCTTTCGTCCTCACTGTGGGGAAAGTTGATTCGATGCAGCAGTCATCAGGAGAATGCCCTTGGAAACTGCCCTTGGTGTCCGTAGCCTCCTGGAGGATGGTCTGCCCGTGCATACACAGGTTTACTCTCTAACCCAGTTCCTGGAGCCATCTACTGGCTAATGACAACTCGCCTGTGGGTTAGCTTTGGGTAGTACTTGAGTTTTGAGCTGCATCCTCGCAGCCTGCGTGGTCTCTGCCCTGGGGTTCGGGGTGTTGGGACTGTGCCCTTCACCGGCTCTAAAACCACGCTCAGCGCGGTCACACTTCGCATCAGGGCTGGGGTGCAGCATGGAGGGACTGGCTTTCTTCTCCCTCTCGTTACTAAGTGCTGGTAGAAACATTTAGAATACTTCTGGAAAGGGGTGTGGGGAAAGGAAGGGCTGTTTTTCTTAACGGTGGTTAAAACTGGGGCAAGAAACTGCGAACAGTAACAAGGAGAGCAAGTCCAATACAGAGCATCCTTTGAGCGGAATCTAAAAAAGGCAAATATAGTCAAAGCTAACTCTGTCCCAGTGGGTATGTACAGAGGAGGGGAACTCCAGTTCTGTGCAGTGACTTTGAAGTCTAGGAGCTTAAATTAGAAGGTAAATGTTAAATAATGCATTAGCTTAAAGTGCTTCTGATCCAAATGGTACCTTATACCATTAGGTTATTGCAGCTTTTATAATCACGCACCGTTTTGTAATTTGTACGTGCCAGCACAAACGCTGAGGTGCTTTAGCCCTTGGCCTGGGCGTAAAGATGGGAACAGGCTGTCGGCTTTCCGTGTTGATGGGGGTTAATATGGCTCAAGCCCCGGTCTCTGTGATTAGGTCTTGCAGCTGGGTAGAAACTTACTAATCACTGCATAATTAACCAGAAAGCCTTATGCAATATGCCTCATGTCACTGAGGTTATTGATCCAGGAGTGGCGTTTGATTATTAACTCTTCAATGTCTGTGTACAATTCTAGTCAGTAAAGGCAAATCTTGTGGCTTTGAATTTTCAGTAATCTGTGTTTGTTTTTTCTTTGTAAGGCTTCATGGTAGCAAGTCGTTTTAACTTTTCCACCTGTTTACTTGAGGCATATATTATGAATTAATTAACTGTGTAGATACTCTTACATTCTGTTAGTATGCATTGATAAATTTGGAGGATGTAAATCTCATTACTAAATGTTGCTCTTTCTAGGAGTTCTGTGGAAATTTAGCAAAATTCTGAATTCAAAGTTAACTGCAACCAATTTCTGTATCTGGACAAAATTTAGACGTGAACATCCAGTTCTTAGAGAGCTCTGAAATATTTAATACCACATATTGCAGAAGCAGATGCTAAGATTCAAGTAGGTATTTAAATAAAATTATTTTGAAACTCCATTAGTTCCTCCCACTGCTTGCCAAAGTCTGGTTTCATGGTCCTCCGTCTGCACTGAGACAGCAGAAGACATCAGTACCTCCTAGCAAGAGACATCCTTGTTCAGCTTGAAGTGCTTTATAAGGTTGTCAGCTGCTGCAAAATGGGCGCAAAACCTGGGCTGAAATGGCTTATTGGGTCATATTTTCAGCATTAATTGTCAGTAGTTGGCTTTCTGAGATCTTTACCTGATGAAGGCTTAGTGCTTTACCAGCTGTGAAGAGAAATATTAGGCAATATGGCCCATTTTAAACTTTTAAACCTTCATCGCAAACTATTATTGTGTTGTGTCATTCTATACTAAAGTTATCTTTTATTTGTCTGACAAATAAGATTATGAAGTCAGTGGTTTTTAAGGGGATCCTCTTTGCCATGAAAGCGGTAGTAGCAGCTTTTTAAAAAGTTAGGGAGGAAGGTTTCCTTTCCTGGGAGAGAATACCTGTTTGTGGGTCCAGAAGTTTTGCTGAGCACAACAAATGAGGTCCCTTCCTCTTTCCTATTTTTCTTTCCTCTTGTGTAGTTTATCAAGCTGATACTTTCAGTGTGGCTAAAATCCCTTTACCCCAAGTACAAGGCAAAGTGTACTTGGAGAACCAGGACCCTCAAATAGGCGGTGATGTGACCCCAGCCGATGGTGGCCATCGCAGGGGCTGTGGGACAGGGACACTTGGGTGTGTATCATTGTGTCATGCAGCATTTCCCAAATGGAGCCGGAACGTTTCAGAGAGATGAGTCACGTGCCCGTTGCAGCTCCTAGAGTTAAGATCCCGTTTACCTTGACTTAGAAGAAGCCACAAAACTGAACTGTGTTCAGGAGCAAGCTAATGAAGAGGGAAGGAGGATGATGTTTTTTGCTGATGGATTCAAGCGCCACATCAAGGTCTGCAGTGTTAGTAAGAGGTGCTAGATAGTTTCTGAAGACCCACATTTCCAGGGAGCCCCTGTTTTGGTACAGGAGTTAAACTGCTTGAGCATCTTCCTGCCTGCTGTCTGTCTAGAGTCCTTTGGCACCGAAGGGATCTTTAAATACACTGTAAAGCAGGTGTTCTGTACGCCTTGGATAAAAACACAGCCACTTTGGATTTATCTAGGGGGGATTTCCTAGTTTAGTTAGAAGAAAGCCGAGCCTGTTACGTTTCAAGCTGATCAGGAGAATTATGAATTCTTTGGACTTTAGAAAGAATGTTTTCTTTCTGAAGTCCTGGAAATGAGTCGACTGATGTTGAGTGCGCGGTCCCAGTTGAACTCAGGCAATGTTTGCTGATTTTGATGAGCTTTGGTTTTAGTCCATGTGCTCCATGCTTAGTTGCTGACACATACCTCATTAGTTCTACTGGCAGAAAACCCACACTAGACAGTATACATTATTAATTTGAAAACTATGACATTTGCAATGATTTTACTATTTTACCATTGCAAGTGGATAAAACTAATGTATACACTGTACAGTTCACCTGTATTCTGATAAATACTCATATTACATTTAACTTGGACATGAAAAAGTATTTACAGCGTACAACCACAGATTTAGTCAGGGACAAAAAGTATGTGATGAAGCAATTGATTTGACTTAAAAAGCTATCACTGTTGTACATATCAAGAGTTAAGAAAAGAAAACCTAATGTACACATCCATGCATAAAAAGATTTTCCAGATGTGTAAAGAGATGGAAGTTGTATTGCAGGAGCCCTTGCACACCTGGAAGTTGATGAGTTTGTCTTGGTTTTGCCCCATTTATAGTCAGACCTGTCTATAGATGCAGTTTTGCTTGCGTGTGTTTGCCCTGCATTTGTGTCTGTATGTGGCATTAAAAGTCCCTCACCTGGGACAGGCTTCTTGCCTGTTCTGACGTTTGTGATTGTTGTGTGCATTTGATGCAGAAGAAGAGATGAAATCATTTGGGCATGAGAGAAGGCTGAGTCTGATTTTTTTTTTTTTTTTTTTTTTTAATTTTGGTTTGGGTCCGTCGTCCCCCCCCCCATCTATTATGTTGGTCGTGGGACGTCTCTAGATGTCTAATCTGGTATTTGTAATTCAACGTGCTGATAGCAAGTGCTTGCACTTTACCACCTTGTAATTTGGTTGACACCGCGTGCTTGGCTTTCCGGCTCTGCTCCCTCTTACCTGTCACCCCTCCCTTGGAGAGCCTGATTCAGAAGGTTCAAAGCAGATCTTGATCTCACGGGCCTTGCAGTTTTCCTGTGCCCAGAGAGAGAGAGTGAGCTGATACTCTAATTTATTCTCCTTTCCTTGAAGCGCTGTGCACAAGTGCCCTTAGTAATCCTTCCTGGATCACTAAGAAGCAGGTTCTGTACAAGTGTAAAGCCTGTGTCTGAACAGGTATCCAAACCCAGGACCTGAATTAATGACTAGTTTCAGTACTGGATTACAAAAAAAACCCACCAAAACAAACCTGTGTTTGCTTTCCCACAGGCTACTGAAGCTTCTGGTTTGCACTTGCTGAATTCAGAGCCCTGCCTCTGTTTCTCCAAATATTCCTGTCTGATTTTACGTATTAAACGGCATGATGCCGTTTCTGCTGCAGAGCAGGCTGTGCCAGGGTGGGCTCTGGCAGGGACGTGGGTTTGGCACTACCGCGCAGGGTTTGAGCACGCGTTTGCTTTTCCCGCTGCCGTCGCTGTGCCAGCTGTACCCGCTGTCCCAGGGCTGGCCTGCAGCGCTCTTGAAAGCGAGTCACGGAGTTCAGAAATCCGAACCAGAAAGCTTTAGAGACAGCAACGTCCCAACCTTGACAGGACGAAGTTATATCATATTTATGACATAAACTGGCAAACCGTGAATCTGATTTTTCCCTGAAGCATGCCCGCAGCACCGTGGGCCTTGGCTCATTAGGAATGCTGCGGTGGGCGCCGCTGGTGCTCGGCGCTGCCGGTGTTCGGCCGCACTCTGGCGCGTGGGGGCAGGTCCCGGGGGTGGCAGGGTCCCGGGTGCCCCCATGGTCTCCAGCCCCGCTCCTCAGCCCTCTGCTCCTTGTGCCTGTTGGGGACTTAGAGACAAATCAAGGGTGTCCTGCTATGGTGCTGGCCCAGTTTTCTGCTGGTAATTATAGTCTGCCTTTTTAGACTCCTTGTCCGTTTCAGTTTCAGGGTTTTGTCTTCTGTAACTGTTACTTTTTGGTGTCCTCATTTCCCAGTTTCACTGATGCAGGGCACTGCTCGGTTGTTGCTATGAGGCGCTTGTTAACGCTGGCTTCTCTTCCCATGGGTTGGGTGTGCACCTCAGGTGCGCAAAAGCAGCTTCTCACTGCGTGAAACCCCTGGGATGAGGGAGAGAGCATGGAGGCCGCCTGTTCTTCACAGTCTGAGCACCGCTTTAGGAAACAGCTTGGTGAAGGAACGATCACAACTCAGTTCTTGAATTTTCCACCAGTTTCTCACTCTCTTATTTCATATTTTGTATTACTTCATATTTGTCAGCATGCAGATTTCCCCAGCTATATGGATCTAGCCCCTATTGTATTTGTCCCTAAACTTCTTGGTTTTAAGCGGTGTTGGAAAGAGCTCTCATCTTGTTGTAGGGGTCATATGAGCATCTAATCTCCATAAGTTTTTAAGCTGCATCAAAGCTCATTTGCCCTTCCCCCCCGCCCCGCCATCGCTCCTCTCTCCAGTTTTACTGAGTAACTCCAGGAGGACAGGCTGCAGAGTGCAGACACGCCAGCGGTCGCTGCATGTCCCTTGCTGCTGATGCAGTGGGGACTCACTGGCAGCAGCCAAGGGACGTCGCAGGGTGAGGGCCGGGCACGGCGTGGGTGCCAACTACCCGTCCCTCCCCACCGGAATCAGGGCTGTCTCCCTTCCTGAGGCTTCTTCTGTCCTCGGCTTGGACACCTGGAAACGTCTATGTCCCCCCGCCTTACCGAGGCTTGATCCCACCACCTGGCTTCTGCCGTGGTGGCCGACGGCTCCTGCGGCACAGGGCGTCGGGGGGACGGGGCGAGGGCGCAGCGTGACGGGAGACTGGCGCCCGCTCATGGCGGGGCTGCAGCTTGCCAGGGCGGTTTGAATCCCGTTTGCCCGGAAGAGATGCTGTCGGTGCTCTTTTTACGATGTTTCTGTTTCTTTGTGGGTGTGGAAGTCTACGGTTTGCAGCACGGAACATCAGCGCACGGCTGCTGCGTTTTGGGAGTGTAACAAAACCTACTGAAGAAAACATGCCTTCGATGCCTTCCTCTTCAATGAGGAGTGAAAGTGATTCCTCTTAATGGAGGTGATACTCAGCCTGGTAGGTTGGTTTTGAGTTCATTGCCCTGTAAAGCTCGTGAAGGCTGTATGACTATATTAAGTAGGATAATGAGAATATTGTCATGGGTTTTCATGGGTTTGTTTGTTGCGTGATACGGTGAAATGATCTATCGGAATAGTAGTAGAAAATTCTATCCTACACAAACTGCTTCCTAAATAAGGCTAATAGCATTCTGTGCAAGAAATTTCACTGCCCTTCCTGTTCAACTCTGTTAGATGGGATCTGCTATCATTAATAGGTAAAAGGTCTCTGAAATCTGGAAGTTTATCAGTTTAGTTAGTTTCTCAAGAATAAAATCTGCCATAAGAATGTAAAGCAGTTCCTTGAAAAAGTGAACTGTGACCCCTTTTTTTTAATTTCTTGTCATTGTGTTAGATTGCGATGCAAAATCTAGTCTGTGCCCTGAACTTGCTTAAATATAGAAATTGTTTCAGTTTCTGTATTTAGCCCGGACAGGTTTTTTTTAGCGAGATTTCTCACCAGACTCTTGCGACAGGGTGGATACTTTTGGCCTGGTTCTCGCCTCTGGCTGGTGGAGAGCACAGCTGATACGGTCAGAAGTGACCTGGCAGACGTGCGGCGTTGGGCAATGCAGCGCCGCGCGCTCTCCTAAGACTCTCCTGCACGCCCTGGGTGAATGGCTGGTTTCAAAGTTTGTGCAGATGTGGGGTGGGATCCTCATGTGGCAGGGGTCAGCTACTGATACCAGCATTTCTTTTTAAAAGGCTTCTTTACAACTTTGCTGGATTGATTGAATTCTGTGTGCCGTTTGTTAGAGCAGTGCTCTCATGGTCAGGGAATCTCAAAATCATAATCTTCCCATAAGGTAATCAACTTTTAGAGACCCTCTTACCATTTAGCCCCGAGAATACCCACAGAGAAATGGCAACACACGTCAGTTGAATTAGATTTCCTGTAATTCCTGGTTTGTGCAGTCATTTTCATGGTAGTACGTAGCAGTGTTGAGTATCTGGTAATGCGGTAAGCTCGGTTGTTTTCGTTTCCATCCATGCTCCGTGCTCCCGGGGCCTCGGCCCAACGCACAGGGAGACCCCCCTGGCGCCCAGCTCCGCACCCGCCGGCACAGCCCCGCACCCACCGGCACAGCCCCCTGCAGGGGGTGGCAGCTGCGGCCCCGCTGCAGAATCGCACCACGCGCTGTTGGGTTGCCAGCTCCCGCTTCCTTTCCCTTCACCCCTTGCCCTCCCTGTCCTGTTCTCGAACACCACAGCGTGCTTCTGTGGATGTCCCTTCTAATATCTCCACGCCAGCATGGCTGGTCTTCTGCATGAATCAGACTTTATTGTTCTTCTATGTAACGTTTTCATTCTCAATTCCTGTTCTAAATGCCCCTTACAATATACTTGTTTTCTCATCATAATGCTTTTCCAGAAATGCCATCTGACACACCAGTATAATTTAAGACAATGGGTTTTTTAGCTGTTTTTCCTCTAACGCTGGTTTCTACAGACACATTTTCAGGTTTTAATTCCTCTTTTTTCTCTTTTTTTCCAAATGAAAACTGAATTTTGTTCTTCGTGATATTTTTCTTCCACATTGCCTATGTTCTGAGTCAGGGAAAATTTTTCTCTGTTACATTGATGAAATTTATATTTTATGAATTAACATTTTAGTGCAGAATTTCTTCATGTTACATGTACATTACTGCAAGTTAAGAGAATGATTTTAAAACAAATCTCAAACCTACCAAACCCAACGACTGTAATGTCCGTCAGAGCCCTAAGAGTCACCTGGCTCAAAAGGACAGACAAAGAGAGGACGTGGAAAGTTGTGTCCGTGTGTCCATGCCAGCTGCAGACGTGCCGCACGGCTAACGCAGCAGGACGCTTCTAAAAGCTCGCTTCCAATCTGTCGTATTTGGCGGTTCCTGGTATTTTAGCCTTGGGAGCACTTTGCATGCTCTGAATTAACGGTTCTGCAGATCTCAAACTTAGGTTATGTATGGCTTGGCTTTGTGATCGTCTGTCCTGGGTGAGCGATAAATAATGTTTGTGCAAACAGGGGCTGTCGGTGGGAGCGGGGAGAAGAGCGAGGGGAGAAGCTGCGGGGTGAGGGTGGCTTTTCACCACGGGGCCTGCGAGTCGGGCTCGGTGGCGTGAGGGGCTGTGGGTCAGAGCGGTCGCACACGGGGTGATGAGACTTTGCTTCAGGTCTTTATGGCAGTAAAAGACCTTTTCTTTGAGCAGGTTGAGGGCAGTGGTGAGGAGGTGGTGAGGTTCTCGTGACAGCCGTGGTTAAAGTGCTGTTGCGGGCTCTGTTCTGCACTCGGGTCCTCCTGTGACAATTACTTTCCAATTAGAGTTTCAGCCTTCGAGGAGATGACATTAATCTTCTGAAAATTGTATTTGGTGATTATTAAATAGCAGCGTTTTGGTGGTGCTATAAAGAGACCATCCAGTTCGTCGGTGGATTTGTGTCCTGCTGTGCCTCTTGGAATCTCCGTTTTCAATTCCGCTCGTCCCTCGCTGCCCGGCGCGCCGTGCTGAGGAGCGCCCGTGTCGCCGCGCTCGGGTGCCGGTACCCTGACCCCTCCTCGGGGTCACACGCAGCCGCAGACCGGCCGGCCGGGCCGCTCCCGCCGGGCAGCGCCGGGAGCCCCGTCCCGCGGGCCGGCCATGGCCGTGGCGGCGGCGGCAGCGGCAGCAGCGCGGGCGGCCCCCGGCGGCCCCCGGGGCGGGGTAGGAGGGACCGGCGGGAGCGGCCCCGCCCGTGCCGGGGGCCGGGGCTGCCCGCGGGCGGGCGGGGATGTTGATGTGGTGCTGCTGTACCTGCGTGTGCTGCGAGAGGGACCTGTGCGAGCCCGCCAAGGTGAGGGGGCTGCCCGGCATCGCCGGTGCCCGCGGGTCACGTCTCCGGCGGGACGCGGCCCCGTTCGCGCCGTCAGGCCGGGAGACGTCGCATCTTCGCCAGGCGCTGCTGCTGAACTGCTGCGCTTGTCTTGATGTAGCTTTTCCTCGCTTCGGAAGCTGGGGAGTATGAGGAGGGCTCCTGTCTGAG
Source organism: Larus michahellis (assembly GCF_964199755.1). Classification (NCBI taxonomy): domain Eukaryota; kingdom Metazoa; phylum Chordata; class Aves; order Charadriiformes; family Laridae; genus Larus; species Larus michahellis. The sequence goes on along the minus strand of NC_133905.1, from coordinate 16,411,111 downwards.
TGAGTGTTGCAGTCGGTCAACAAAATAAACGCGGTGCTGCTGCTCTTGGGGGTTTTCTGTTGGTGCTGGTTTGGGGCTTGGCTTGTGCGATACAACGAACGGTGAAAGAAGGGGGCAGTAAATGCAGCCGCATGTCGGAGGCGTTTGGATTTGTAGCTTTCTAAATGTGACCCCATGGTTTGCTGTTTTAGCTGTGCAAAATGGATTTTCAGGAAGTAGTAAACAAACTGCAGAATCATATTTTTCCTCCAGGTAAAAAAAGAGTAAGAGCGTACTGCTTCCCGTGGAGTCGGTGACCTTCAGAAATGAATAAGTACTTTTCCTTGGTTTTGCTTAGCTGTGTAGCTGGGCATCGCCCTTTCACAAGTCTGAGTTAGCAGTAAGCTGTATTCCCCCTCCATTTATTAAATATTGAGAGACAGTAGGGGCTTAGACACTCTGATCTCCGACGCAAATTTCAGTTGTTGCAGTTAGCTCTCCAGTGCAGTGTGGCTCTAATGTTTGGAGAAAAAAGAAATACAGGATCCAGACCTTTTTTTGCTGTTTGCCTTTGCCGTAGATGAATGTTTGTCTAGGATTTGATATCATCTGCAGAAGATGTGGCTGAGAAATTGCGTAGTGTTACTGTTGTGTTTGAAGCATGTATGTCTAATCACATTTATTTAATAGACTCATTATTTTCCTTCGGGAAGATCTGGATGTCCTGTGCTGGGGCGTGTGTTTTTTCTCACTGCATCCATTAGTCTCCATAATAAAAGTGACACACAGGTGGCTATTGGGAACAGCGCTGTCAGAGATGCGGAGTTGAAGTGGCACAGACCGCCGAGGTAGAGGGCAGCAAAGAAGCTGGGGTGGGGTGGTGGTGGTGTGTGGAATTTATATCCCACATTCCAGATTGGTAGGTCTGCATACTTTGCTTCTGGGCATGTGTAACATCAGGCCATCACCGCTGGCGAGCGGGAGAAGTAGTGAGAGTAGGATGCCGTGTTCTGGGCTCTGAGGTCTCTGTTCTGCTCACAGAGTGGCCTGCCTGAGCTTTTCACATTGAGTTGTGGAGATGCTGCTGCAGTAAGATTTGTCTCTACGTGGAGTTCTAGATGAGGCTTCTCACTTTTTACAAGAATATTGAAAACAACATAGTGATTTCAGCATTCAGTTAATTCAGTGTTTGCTATGGATTTCTAGACAAGTGCCCTGTTGCCTTACTCTGCTGGGTGTTCGTCACCCCTTGAACGCACCTTTCTCTGGTGTCTCATGGCTTAGTGTTTTCCTCTCCCCGGTTTCCAAAGGCTCGTGCCGTGTGTGTGCAGCCCCAGAGCCTGTGGGTCTCCTGCTCTAGTGACACCCCTTGCTCCCCCTGCCCCTTCACCAGCTCAGTTTGCACTTGGAACTCTCTCATGGTTTAATGGGTGCTAATGTGGGAGCACGTGAAGCTAAACAACAAGCTACTTTTGAACAGGAAAGGAATCTCTGAAGCCAGCTCTATTGCATGGCTTTCTGGCGAAGTGTCATATTAGCTGATGTACTATGTCCATGTTATATTAGAAAGGCTTTAAATGCGGGAACAATAAGTCAAGAAATGCTATACAGGAATGACAAAGAAATATGTTCACAGGAAACATGAATTCTGCTGTTCTGAAATATTTATCTTTTCGTATAAACTGTTGATAGGAGCAACTCCGAAATACTGCTTCCAGGATGAATTTTGGTTCCAGTCAGTCACACTCTGTGTTGTACCTGCAGGAAATACTACAACTGAAAATAAATAAAAAGAAATTAAATAAGCGTAAAAGTGCCGTAGTTGTGCTCATGTGCAGGAGCCCTTCAGACTAAATACTTGGAAATGACTCGCATGTTAAACTTCAACAGAGAAAAATCTCCCAAAAAGGGGGAGAAGTCCTTGCTCTCGCATGTGGCTGTTCTGTGGGGAGAGATCACGCAGAGACGTTTGTCCTCCCAGACTCCAGACCCAGTTTGCTCCATTGCTTTGCAAGTCAAATTTAACTTGCAATCTGAAAATTAAACCGTGTTCCTTACAAATGAATATGTAAGATCTAATAATAATCTGTATTTATTAGATAGCAGCTTGAAGCATAAAAAAACTCCCAAGCTGCTCCCTGGGAAGTGTTAACAATCATTTTGTGCTTAAGGTAATGAGACGTGATTCAGACGTACTGGGGGAATCAAAATGAGGTGTTTTTTTTAAACAAAAACAAAACCAAAAAAGACCTTTCATTTTATGTGGTCACTTTCTGATAAAAGCTTGTATAAACTTGTTTCCAAATCCACCCTCTCCTCCCAGTTCCTATACTTAATTTTTGTTCAGCTTTACCTCATTTCCTATCCTCATTATTGTGACTTCTGACCTGATTGGCAGTCCCCCCTTGATTAAAAATCTGCAGCTGCTAAAATAAACATCCGTGAATGTTATTTTGGCCGTATCTTTTGCTGTGTCATCCTTTTTCACCTCAAAAATCAAGTTACTGCAAGCTCTTGGGTGTAGTTCAGTTCTTCCCTGTTTTTCCATTCAGATTGTTTTACTCATTCCCTTGGACTTGCCTTGCCCGTAATGTTGGTGTTAGCGCCCTGTTTATCCGACCAGCACTGATGATTTTCTTCTTGACTTCTCTGTAGCTTTGGAAAACCGTTACTGAATCAAACCACTGAGCCTTACTCTTGTGCATTCAAAAATACCTTTTCTCAAGATTTCAGAGGTTTGAGGTCAAGAAGGTAAGGTCTGTGGTGGCAGTTGGGTTTTTAAAAAAGGAGCCAGAGCTGACACCCTCAGGGAGACGTTGCACGGTGCTGCGTCAGTCCCCTGCAGCAGCTGGTGCCCGGTGCTGCCCGAGGGACCGGCCTGGTGGCCTGTGCCTTCCCCCCACCGCTGCCAGCGCTCGGTGATGCCCGTGGGTGGGCAAGGTGTGACTCTGACGGGTGGTTGCCCCGGACTCGGTCGGTCAAGGGCAGCGTTTCCCTCCCCGCAGTGCCCGGGCAGGGTGTTCGATCTGGGAGCTCTGCCGGGCTGGAGGCACCGTGATCGGCCATCACACCATGCGAACAGGGGCTGTCCCAGAGCTCCCTCGGCAGCAGGTGACGATGGTGGGGACGGATCCACATGCGGTCCTTTCTGATACAGCAAGGACGTCGTCACGTGGCAGCAGCATCTTCCACCCTCCCTGCACGCCCGGTTCTGGCTTGGCAGAGGTGCCGTGAGCGCACACGTGCTGCAGGCATCGTCACTCACCGCTGTTTAACTGCTGTGAGTAAGGCGTGAAGCCATTTCCTCCTGGTGTTACCAGTGGTGGTTCCTTGCCCCAGCTGTGATCTTAGGCAGGCAAAGGGACTGTACTGGAATTTTTTCTTGTATTTTTTTCAGGGTCATTTTTCATTTTTGTTTTCTCACAGTGGGGCGTTTGCCATAACCAGGCTGATCTTCCTGACGGTTTGAGGGTTAATTGCCCACAGGCAAAGATGGTTTCTTTTAGAAACCCAAATTATAACCTAACGCATGAGCTAGCTCTACTATGAAAAACACGCAGCAAGACTTCCTTGAGGTGTCCATCTGTTTGTGTGCTTCCCTGAGCCAGGTCTGGTTCTGGGTTGGATTTAGGAGCGAACAGGGACAGCTCAAACAGTTGCTGGCAGCGATGACCAGCAGCTTCCGAGGGTGAGTGGCTGGAAGCCTGTTAAAATGCAAAGCTGCTGTAGTTTCTGAAGATACAATTGGGCAATAACATTTTTGCAGGATGCCTGCACAGTGTGTCTTGAGGAATCACACTGGACCTGTTCTTTGTTTTTTCTTCTGTATCTTCTTGTCAGTAAAGCCAAGGCCTGTGTTTCGTAGCCAGGAGCATCTACGAGCGCTGGGCACTGCTGAGGTGGGTTCCAAAGTGAATCCACAGGGGAGCAGAGAGTTGTGTTTCCAGAGATGGTTCAGTGCAGCAGTAGTTGGATCTTCTCTCTGTACTTGATTGAGGTGAATGAACAGAAATCTTCTCCTTTACATATGCTGTTACGCAGGATTTGCGATGATACAAACATGCAATTTGAAATAAGTAGTGAGCCAAAGAGTTGGTAGTAGCCAATGTGTGGCAGCGTTGCAGCAGTCAGATGAAAAGGGTTACAGGTCCAAATTTTTATTACAGAGATATCCACAAATGTAATATGTGGGTGTGGAATTGCCATTCCTGGAGATACTCAAAAGCCGCCTGGACATGGTCCTGGAGGGGTGGCCCTGCCTGAGCAGGGGGTTGGACCAGATGACCTCCAGAGGTCCCTGCCAGCCTCAGCCAGTCTGTGATTCTGTGACATCCTTTCAAAAGCAAAGCATTAGAAAAAGCGCTCTCAACTGTAGGTCATAAATAGCTTATTGCATCACCCAGGTGGGTCACCAGAGTAATTTGTATTACCTTTTTTGTTTACTTTGTTTTGCAATATGCTGTATCTGTATCGGGTCCAGCAGGGACACTACACACTGGCTGCTCGCGGGACGGTTGGGTTGATACCACCCTGACTCAGCTGTTTATAGAGTCACGTGCTGCAGGTGTCACGCAGGGAGGTGACTTCTGGCTGTCGATTGCATTTAATTGAATACATTGAAGGTACCTCACAGTAACTCGTGGTATTTGAATATCTCTCTGTTGTACCGCACGGGGATTCTGTGCATGGCTTCCTACAAACATGCGTACAGACGTGCATTTAGGTGGTTCAATGCAGATTTGTAATGATAATGAGGCCTAATGGCCTCAGTACATTTTTTGCACTGTACAAATACCGAAGTAGAAAGAAATGAGGAAAAAATGCAGGGTCAAATGAGAAATTACAGTGTAATTACAAGCCACTGAGATTAACAGCCCTGTTCCTGTATTGAGACTTCTGGTTTTTTTACAGCCGTAGGGTCGGGTTCTCAGTTTCATACCTCTTAAAAAGACAGCACAGAATTCTGCGTCCAGCTGAAAGGGTAAGGAGACTTGAGGGAAGTGAAAAGTAATTACCTATATCGAGCATTCTGTTAATAGGGGTGTTCTGGGCATACAAAGAACCAGCACCCAGGCCCTCACTTCGTGGCTGGGATCAGAGAGGGCCCTCCATGCTCCCCCGTGTCACCGTGGCCTGGCGAGGTGCCGGTCAGCGGGTCCCAGCCTGGTGGGGTCCGACACGGGCCTGTGGGCGCCGTCACTGCAGACCTGGCCGGGCACGAAGGATGTGCTTTTACTCTCCCCTTGATTTTTTCATTCCCTATAGGTGTTAATTAGAGATCTTATTTATTAATGAGCTGTCTTGTGTCTGTCCTCGGAGGCTGCAGGTCTCCACCCCGGTGCGTGCCAGAGGCAGGGGACCATCTGTCCGTGCCAGGCGAGTGGCCGCCGAGCGGCCATGCTGTCCCCGCACCGGCCGTGGCTAATGACGCTGCTAATGAGGCGCGTTTCCAAACAGGAAGTCTGAAACCTATGATTTTCTGTGAGTCTCCTGGATTTTTCTGCTCTTATCACTGTGCTGCCTTCAGCACAGTGGGGAAAAGGAATAAAACAACCTCTGAATTTTTGGGGCTGAGTTCTGGCTGCCCCCGGTTGCCCGTGGGGAGGAGCAGGAGGTGACTGACCCACAGCTGGGCCACGGCTACCTGCTGCCGGGGCTGCTCGCCGCAGCTCTCATCCTCAGCTCCCCTCTCTCACCTTGCCCGGTGTGTTTTATTCCAAGTAACATGATGCTCCTCAGGCACGTTTTTAAAACTCCAGGTAAGGGCGGTGGAAGCAGCTGAGCGATCTCCATGCAGCAGACTGGCTCCGAATTCTGCCACTTGCCTAAGCCAGCTGCCCTCATTGCTTGAAAAAACAACTGGTGGTCTTGGTGGATGGTCTCTGGTATGTGCGTCCACTGCAGTCATTTTTTTAAAGAAGGGTGAAACACCTTTGGAGGAACCGTCGTGCTTAGTCTTCAGCAACACCAGGCAAAATCATAGCTTCTCTTTGGGCTGTGTGTTGCAGAACAGGTACATAGGAAAACTTTTAAAGCAAGAAAAGCCTGACAGCGTTAGAAGTGCTAGGGATTTGGTAAGATCTTGAGGGGGAGAAAGCAGAAGGTCCTCACCTGATTTCATTGGACTCATGGCACAGGCCAGGGCACTTCTCAGCGCAGCGGCTGGTGGGCGGCCATGCAGGTCCACCCCATCTGGACTGGGTCAATAGACTGGAAAATTGTATTGCAAGGAGACGGACTAACTGAATTGTAATCCCTATTTTTATACCAACATTGACCATTACAGTATTTCAATTACCAGCATTGTTTCAGGACAGATTGCCAGTCATCTTAAATCAATAATATGGCACCAGCATTTCCCAGTGTTCTGACGGACCCGGTTTGTGCTGAGTCTGCCCTTTCTAAAGCCTCGTCGATATGGACAAAGTGCTTAAATTATCTCAGTTCTGTTCCAGAATAGCACTTTGTACAGCCGTTTGCCTTTTTAATTGGAAAAAACCCTTCTTGTTATTCCAGGATAATATCCACACAGCTGGTGATTCTAAAGTAATAATCCCAACATGATTGATCCTACTCTAGCTGTTCTGGTTTATTTTCTGTCACAGGTATAGGAAGATAACCCAAGGAGACATGCTGAAGTTGATTAACTTTAAAAGAGAGGAAGAGAAAGTTTCTACAAATTTTTTCTCTCACAAAACTTATGTCTGAGAGGAAGAGTGTGCTATTAGTATAATTTATATGAATTACACACACACACACGAGACACAACTGGGAGTAAGTTAAGCCAATAGAAACTCTTTATTGCAAAGTGCTGAAATATGCAGATTTCAGCTCGGAGCCGACGGGTGCGTGGCAGAGCTGGCAGCCCAGCAGTTTGGTACTGGGTCAGCCCTGCTTGCGCTCAGCTTTTCACTGTCCAGGTACAACAATATTTATTTATGAAAAAAAAAAAATAATCAGTTATTTCAAATTACTTTCATCTCTTTTTTTCATCTGCCCTTAATATTAGAATTTCCTTCCTCTTGAGTAGGTACAGATCGTTACAAATGGACTGATGGGGTACTTTTTGAGAAGCCAGCTTGTTTTGTAAGGCAATTAAGAGGAGTAATAAGATTGTATCAGTGTGCTGAATAGAAAAGCCTGCGCTGTGGCGCTGGAGGGATTAGGGCAGGCTGGGGAAGCGGTGAACCGAGCTGCGAGCTGTTGGCAGGGAGGAGCTGGGCAGGAACGTCCTGGAGCCGTGCCCTGCGCACGCAGGACCTTCCAGACTGTACAAAGAAATCAGATCAGTGGCAATCCTGGGAAAATCTTAATGAAATTACAAATTCCAAGAAGAGGTATCTTTCCAACAGTGTACTTACTCCAGTGTACTACCATTACTACTACTACTACGTCTCTAGAGCTGAAGGATGGGATATTCTCTGTGCAGTACCAGTTTCATGCATATTGTTGGTCCCACTGATTAATACGAATTCTCGGCACTAATTTTCCATTAATCTATCCAGAGATCAGGGTTTCTACAACTAAACCCGCTTAAGAAAGTAGTTGATATTTCTGCAGTCACTACAGACTGAAAATTGATAGTCTGTGGTTTCCAGCAACTGAACTCCTCTGGAAAATGAATGGGTTGAGTTTTCCATGTGTCTCATTGTTTTTCCTGTTGGTGTGACAGCGCAGAGAACCTCGCTGTAAGGCTGCGGGCAGGAGCCTTGCTGACCCTGCTTGGCGCCGGTCGGTGCTGCCTCTCCCGCGGGGCCTGAGTTGTGTGGCGATAAATCATAAATACAGAATATTGAAACCGGAGAGAGGGAGGGATTAACTCTGATAGCGTTTTTTGGTTTGTAAAGTGTGTATTCACGAGAGAAGCGTGGAAGGGGTGTTCTGCGTTGGGGTGAGCGATGCGTGAGCTGGTAGCTGTTGAAGTAGAATCCCCTGGGGCGTTGCCCGGCGCCCGCATCCCGCCGCTGGGTGCTGCGGGGGAACGGGAGCCCCTTCACCCAGCGCTTCTGCGGGCGCCGGGCTGGGTTTGCGTGGCTTGAAAACAACAACAAACAACAACAACAGGGGTTTTGGGTTGTTTTTTGTCCATGGTCCCCAGCGTCGTTCTTAGACTTCACCTTTCAGAACGCTGCCGGACATCACCGCGCGGGGCGGTGGCGGGCGGAGCGGAGCGGCCGGGCGCTGCCCGCCTCTCGCCGCCCCCGGCTCTGCCCCGCCGCCGCTCCGGGGGGCGCGGCCGCCCGTCCCTCCCACGGTGGGGCGTGTCCGGGGCGTGTCCGGGCGCAGCCCGCCCCCGGGGGGCGCGGCGGGCGCAGGTAGGGCGCGGCGGCGGCGGCGGGGCCATGCGGGCGGCGCGGCCGGAGCCATGCACTGGGAGCGGGCGCTGCTGCTCCGCCGGGCCAAGGTAGCGCGGGGCCGGGGGTGTCCCCTGCACGGGCGGTCGCCGGGCCGGGCCAGGCTGGGGGCGGGGGGGGGACGACGTGTGGCGGTGCCACCGGGCCCGTCCTGCCGCCAGCCGCGGCGAGGTCCGCGCCGGAGTGAGTGTTCCGCGGTTCGTCCCCGCTGAAATGGCGTTTTACTGTTCTTGGGCTAAAAAAGGGGTTTGTGCTTCGGAAGCCGGTGCCTCCCCCGGCCCGGGCAGGGCTCCCGCAGCCGCGGGGCGGGCACAGGGCTCCCGGCGGCTCCCGGCCTCCTCTGGAGCACCGACCTTAGCACATCCCCTGTGTTCCGATGAGTTTCGTTATCGCTCGCTTTCGTACGAGCGGACGGATGGAGCACTGGGAGTAACTCGATTCCAGAGTACTTGATCCGTGTGGCTTTTCCTCTTTCCCAGTCACCTTCTCTGGCTCACTCCCCAGCTGATGGAGCTACTGGTCTTACACCAAAACTCCCAAGAACTCAGCCTGCTGAACTGGGGTGCCCTGTCTTGCTTTGTGCTTGAGGCTTTGGTTGTTTGAAGCCATTAAGTTGGCTTAAGTATGTGGGGTTTTGCTTTTTTCTCAGCTTTTACTAGATGTCTGTAAAGCACATGGAGCTCTGTTGATTGGTACCGTACCCTGGCCAGCTGAAAAAAGGTGCAGTTTGCAGAATTACATCCACTTGTCGAGTTGGTTGGCGCAAGGAAGGGAAGTTTTTGTATTAGTGAAGCTGGTGATCAGCACTTACGTTTCTCTCTCTCCCTGCCCAGATCGAGCGATTGGAAGTCAGCAGCCTCGCGCAGACCTCCAGTGCAGTGGCCTCGAGCACCGATGGCAGCATCAACGCGGACTCTGTTGATGGGACCCCAGATCCCCAGCGGACAAAAGTGGCTATCACACACCTGCAACAGAAGATACTGAAGTTGACCGAGCAGATCAAAATCGAACAAACGGCCCGTGATGACAACGTGGCAGAGTACCTGAAACTGGCCAACAATGCAGACAAGCAACAGAGCGCCCGCATTAAGCAAGTGTTTGAGAAGAAAAATCAAAAGTCAGCCCAGACCATCTTGCAGCTGCAGAAGAAACTAGAACATTACCATCGAAAACTGCGAGAGATTGAGCAGAATGGGATCCCTCGGCAGCCAAAGGATGTCTTCAGGGATATGCATCAGGGTTTGAAAGATGTTGGAGCAAAAGTCACTGGCTTCAGTGAGGGAGTAGTCGACAGCGTAAAAGGTGGGCTTTCCAGTTTCTCCCAAGCCACCCATTCAGCAGCAGGAGCTGTGGTTTCCAAACCCCGGGAGATTGCTTCCCTCATAAGGAACAAGTTTGGGAGCGCAGACAACATTGCCAATCTGAAAGACTCCTTAGAAGAAGGCCAGGAAGATGGGACGGGAGGCAAGGCTCTAGGTGTTATTCAGAACTTTCAGTCGAGCCCAAAATATGGCAGTGAAGAGGATTGCTCCAGTGCCACATCGGGCTCAGTGGGAGCCAACAGCACAACAGGGGGCCCTGTGGGAGCTTCTAGCTCCAAAACAAACACTCTGGATATGCAGAGCTCAGGGTTTGATGCAATACTGCATGAGATTCAAGAAATTCGAGAGACACAGGCAAGACTGGAAGAATCATTTGAGGACCTTAAGGTTCGCTATCAGAGGGATTACTCATTAATAATGCAGACTCTGCAGGAGGAGCGGTACAGGTACGTACTTTTGTACTTTGTTTCAGAATTCAATACTGTGGGTTGCAGAGCACCAGAGTCCGGGATAGTACGACTCAGCAGCTGTTCCCAGCAGCCTGATTCAGATGGGAGGTTCTGCTGTCTTCTCATGATTTCGCCCTCCCAGCTTTTGTCTTTTTGGTATCTATTGTTATCTTGCTGCTCATCTCCCTTTCTGTACAAGAAAGAAATAGCAAGGAAAATGGCTTATTTCATAGTGTTTCCAAGATAAAAAGTCAAGACAAACAGGTTTAGAAAGGTGTCCCCAAAAGACCAGGAGTACACTGATGCAGTTACTGTTATCCAGACAGTGCTTTGCCCTCCAAAATCCTGCAAAGGTTTGGGTCAAGGCAAGAGACAGGGCACTAGATGTGGACAGTATCCTGGCGCTGCCTTCTCCGGCACTCAGACCCATGTCTGCCAGAGAAAGAAATATGCAGCTTTCTCAGGGCTCTCCAAAAAGACATGATCTTGCCCCTCTGCCAAAACTAGGATATCCCTTTCCCTTTTCCGCTCAGCCCCACAGTGGCAGGGTTCAATGAAATGAAGTTAAATTAAATGCCAGATATTGGCAGTGCCCTTGTCATGTAAGTCCTGTGGCTCTGGAAGTGGGTAGCCCATGTTTCCATCAGCCTTCCTGGAAGGAGTGGAAGGGCGGAGGAGTAGCTGCAGTACTGCCAGCTCCTGCTGAGGCCGCAGGGGAGAGGTGACAGCATAGTATGACAGCCACCTCCTCCCACCACCCTGGGGCTGCCCCCACCTCCCCCGGGAAAGCAACCCATGAGAGGCGCTGAGGGAACCTTCCCTGGGAGAGAGCTCTCAGCAGCCTGCCCCGACCTGTCCAGCAGTGTCTGGTGTCCCCGTCCTCCCCGTCACACGCTGGGAGCAAGGGCTTGTTCCCCGGCTCCAGAGGGAAGAGTTACCAGCTGCCCTTTAGCCGCTCAGGGCACGGCAGTCTAAATAAAACTCTTAAACTGTGCTTTTTTAACTTTAAATAACAAACGTAAGGAGCCGAACTCCTCGTTCTGATGGAGGATGGCAGGCTCTTGTAATGAGGCTGCTTGTGGCCTTGGTCACGTCAGCCATGTGAAGCACAACCCTGAGCTCGGCAGAGCTGCCGGCGTAGGGACCGGCTGTCTGAGGCACCGCTTGCTGCAGTGGTTTGCACAGAGCGGCATGCAGGTGCCCTACAGCTCTTCAGACATGCTGGTGCCAGGTCATTGGAAAAACATTTGGAAAGGCTTAGCCTGCTAGGAACTGGTAGAGACAGCAAGCTTTCTGTGTGCTTTGCAAAGCTTGGGCAGACAAAGCCAGGCCAGCGCCACTCTCTAGTCCTGCTTTGCAACAATCAGCGATTTGACTGAAACCGGCGCCCAGCACAGCAACTTTGGTTCCTGGTGCCTCATTGTCATGAATTCACATAACGAAGCGATGCGGAGTCTGGTCTTCCGCTCCCCAGCAGAGAGGGGTCCTGTTGTCTGCTGCTGTGTGGGTTGTTGTTTCACAGGCACAGCAGCGGCCATTCACGGTGGAACGCTGTATGCAAGCACAGCACAGCTGAAGGAGCGGCCTGAAAGTACAATAGAGGACCGTGGGGACTGATGGATGTTGTCAGCTGAAGTGTCTAGTTATTCCCTGAAACCATTTATCAAGGTTCACGTTAGCTCCTCATGCTGGTGCAGTGCGAAGTCCTATCTGTCAGGTGCTGTCAACGTTCCCCGAGCGCCCAGAGCCTAACCGCTAGCCAAGGCAGCCTGCAGTGAAAAGCTCCCGGGAGAATCTCTATTTGACCGATAAGTGCTTGAAAAGATAGTAATTTAGACCTGCTATTTGGAATGTTGATGCAAATTAATTAAAGGTGTGACCTTTACAAAGGAGCAGTTACACCACATGCAGTGCCCTTGTCTCTGTAGGCTTTCTGGGGTGAGCTGGTAACTGCACTGTCTGCAAAGAGCTCGTGGGCTAATCACAGATTAGTGCCTTATTGTACAAATCTAGATTCTTGTTGGATATTTTTTGTATTTTAAAACATCGTGAAGATAAAAGCCAACATCACCCTGAGAACAGGAGGGTTATGTGATGTGTGCGCGTGGGTAGAGAGGGCCAGCACCTCTTCCCCTGGCTGGGAACCCCTCTCCTTCCTCTGTGCTCTTCAGGAAAACGATGGGAATGGAGGCTGTGGTTTGGAGCTGGGAGGCTGGGGATTCAAATTAATCATAACTTGCTTTAAAAGCTATAAATACCGCATAACTTTGCTCTATTTCTGGGAAGCTTTTGAAAACAAGCACTGAGTTCACTTAGAGCTTAAAATATGAAGTATTTTGGAGAAGTCTTTGCTCATAGGGCAACATTGAGTGTGTCTGTTGTACCTGGAAGCTGGAACAAAGCAGGTGCCGTGACATGTTCTCACCTGATCTTTGCCCCTTCCCTCTTTCTTAGATGTTCTCCTTTTTTGCAGCTTCTGATCTTTTTTTCTTCCACGTTGGTGCAGTTTCTGTTTTACCAGCCGTGTCTTCCCTCACAGGTTTTCCATCACCTCCTCCATCTCCTCCCTCCCTCTCCCTGTGTCCAGACCTTGCCTATCCATCCACGTAGGTGCCGGTGTGGGCTGCGGGGCGGGGGCTGGCTGGTGCGGTCGCTCCGGTTCTGCTGCCGGCGCTGCGGGCAGTGGCGGTGCTGCGGTGCCCGGCGCTGTGGGGTGGGCAGTGGCGGTGCGGGCAGTGACGGTGCTGTGGTAGCGGCTGGCAGCACGTGCCGATCCGAGCTCCATGCCGTGCCGCCGGGGCTGACTCATCCAGGAAGGAAGATTCTGGCGGCGCCTTGGCCTCATTGTGTTTTCTTCTGCACCGGGAGCGGGCGCCCAAATAGCCTCTGCTTATCTCATCGGCTGGAAGGTGGCGGTTGTTTACTGATAGGAGTGGGGACTTTCTGTGCTATCGAGACTGAAATAAAGTTCCTGCTGAGTATTTTCATCTTGCGTGTCCCTTTAGGAACCTGTTTGTACACGGTGAAATCATGAGCTCACATACTTGGCGTGTGGCCAGTCCGAGGGTTTGGGTTTCTTCCCAAGCCCGGCATCCTTGGAAAGGGCATTGAGGTCTCCCACGTTCCTGTCAGGAGAAATCCGTCGGCTGGAACGCTGGACGCTGGTGCTTTCATTTACCTGATTTTTGCTGGAGTCTTGGACTCCACTCTGTTCTTATGATTGATTATAAACCAGACCAAACGCGGTGAAGCTGTGAGGTGCGAAGGGCTGCGGAGGCCGCTCTGGAGCGTGGGGGGTCGAGGGGGCCCTGGCCCGGCTGTGGGAGCGTGGGAACGTGCTGCAAAGCTCTCCTGCCTTCCGCAGGGCTGCTCCAGAGCTGGAGGCTCGGCATGGTGCGGGAGCCAGCCCCGGCCCTCCTGTGCCGCCTAGACACGAGATGTGCAGTATATTGCAGATAGGTAATTGCTTTTAGCTGTCGCTCCACTATTGAAAGCGGTGTGTTCAGCAGCATAAAAATAAAGATCAGATGAGATTTGGTATGACGTAGTTATAAAAAAAAAAAAAAAAAAAAAAAAAAGGTCCATCTTGAGAGATGCTTGAAGAGAGGTATCAGACTCCATTCACCCTGTATTGAGAAGGTCTTTTAGCATCAGTTCTGTCAGAGTTTCTTTACTTGGCAGGGCACTTACTGAGTGCAGATAAAATGTCTTTATCATCATGACTCTCCCTTACACAGGCTGTATTAGCCGTGTATTTTGCAGCTGTTACTTTGAAATGCCTTAATGCTCTTTAAAAAAAATGAGATGGTCGTACTTGTGTTTCTTAGCCTTTTTCAGGTCAGTTCCCTGATTCCCAAACCGCGAGGCCCAGAAAAGGTGTGGAAATCCAGTCTGGCTTCTTTCAGTGACGTGTACCCATATCCCCTGCTTCAGCCGAGCTCCCCAGCAGTGTCCCAGCCCCGATGAGGAGATGCTCGTGACAGTTGGCACTAGTCTGTTACACAGAAAACTTCCTGTGCTGCAGCTTGTTAATCTAGAGGCTAGTAATTTTAAGAGGAAATGTCACACTTTAGCTAGTGAAAAAATAATTCTTGGGCTCCAATGAGGCATTTTTTGTACCTGGAATAAAGTGGGATTTGATCATTCAAGGCACTACTGTATTCACAGACGAGTTGAAAATCTGTTGTGTAGACACTGGTGCTTGCATGTTAGAGAGGGAAGTGCGAGTATAATCTTAACCTTCTTGACAGGTGCCCTATCCCTTTTATTTTTGTAGTACCTCTGGGTTAACTATGAGCCATCCTTCAACAGGAAAACCCTGGTTTTGGGCCCTCTACGTCACATGAACCCCTCTTAGCTTTTCAAATTTGAACACCAGTAGAAAACAGCAGGGAAAAAAAAAAATTCTAAATTGTAGATAATGGGGCAAGGGGTGAGAAGGCGATGAATGGAGGAAGTGTAATTTCAAAAATAAGTCTGGGTAGGTTGGTTTTTTATTGTGTTTTTTTTTTTGAATAACCCAATTCAAGCAGTTGCCTGATGCACCAGTTTCTGAGCATGCAGATGATTCTTGGGTGCAAACTGCAAAAGCTGCAGGGTCGAGCAGGGAAGTGGAGGGTGGTTGGGAACGAGCCGTCGGCCCGGCGTTCAGGGCAGGGAGGATGGGAGCCAGCCCTTCTGCTAATCATGTTATGCCTAAACTCTTAACTATACGGATTTGCAGGGTTTCCTTATGTTTCCTGTAGATTGAGGTAGGTTTGAAGTTATTAAAATACAATTGTTTCTTGTTGGAGAACAGGATTTAAGCTGCTTGGCAACAGCTGTTTTATGAAGGGCGTTTATGTGGGAGGAGGTTAAAAGGCATAATCATGATATTTTCAGAAATGCTTAAGTCCCTTTTTGTGTAACAAACCCACTGGAGAATTTTGTAATATATTAACAAACTGAATATATTTCAAGTAATTTATGCTGCCTTTGGGACTTAGAGCGGGTTCAGCTGTGATTTCTTGGTTGTCGGCAAGTTGGTTTGTTTTTAAGTTGGGTGGGAACAAATGGCAATATTAATTATCTGGGCTCCTTCTTCATTAGCCCGTCTTCACATGGCTATTCCCTTGTCTGCAGCTTGTTGTTCCTGGGAAACCAGTTCTCTCCGCGTCCTGCCTGGTTGCGCAGCTCTTGTGGCACCTCTCCGGGCTGAGCCCCGTCCGCGGGGTTGTCCCAGTCTCGCTGAGGGTTGACCACGTGTGTTTCAGTGTTGGACGTTGTCGTGCTGAGTCTGGCTCCTTCTTAGTTTAAAGCAATACTCCATTGGGAATGTAAATGAAAATTCTCTTTAGACTTTTCAATTAAAAACAAGACCCCAAGACTGTTTTTAAAGGCTAGCTCGTGCCTACAGGTTCTGAATATTTAGCTTGTGAAGAACCAAAAATCTTGAAAAAAAAAAAAAAAATGGAAGCGAGATTTTTATCTTAGTTTCAGAACTTGTGATTAAATTCTTTGTTTATTCATTTTATGCATGTGTGTGTATAAATTAAATTCAGATGGAGTCAGAGGGGAACTGAAATTAAAACAAGGAATTATCTCTGTGTTTGATTCCTTAGAAATTTCTCAGTTATTAGTACCAAGGGTCGGATGATAAGAGCTATACGCTAAGCTTTTTCTGTGCTGTTACAATGAGAAGACTTCAGTCAGTGGAAGTTAGAGTGGGAAAACCCCAAGGCCACAGTAGCTGCACCCAAACCTTAGTCGCCATCAGCTGTCGCTTGTAATGACCCACGAATGCGAAGCCAGCGGGAAGCGGGAGGAAGAGGATGGTGCAATGGCACACAGCTCACCTCTCCCGACCCTTGAGCTATGGCCAAGCCCCCTCCGTGTGTTTCCCTTTTGGAAGGAATACAAATACTTCCCTGATTTTAAAAGGGTCTTGAAGCATGAGTTGCTTGTAAATTTGGACTTGAAATTCCAAAAATGAAGTGCCTACGTACAAATGCAAAGTACCCCTAATGTATTTCGAAAGTGTTAAAATATAACGATATGGAGCAAAATAACATCTGGAACGTTGAAGTAAACTGAAAACTCCCTCAATGGGAAACAAAACCCCATGTCTCGGAATGGTTGTGGCTCAGTTTTTTGGACAGCCCTCTTTCCAAGGACTGCTCCCAGACCATTCACCATCAGCAAACTGAAAAATAAGCCCGCAGGTTAATGATTCACGTGCCTTCGTTATTAATAATGTGATGACCTTTGCTAGTTATGCTGAATCATTCATGAGAGATAAAGAAAAAATAAGTCAAAGACATCCATGTGACCTCACATGTGAAGATCAGACGGGACCAGCACGTTCTCTGAGGCATCGGTCATGTTTAAGTTCTGTGTCATCATTTTTATGCCAGTTACTGTTCCGAGTGTAGATGAAAATGCCTCAGAGCTTATCATATTAGAAGGGAACTATTTGATTTAAGTAGAAGTTTGGGAAATAACTTACTCTATTCTAATTCTGTCCTTGATTTCTTGCATCACTTGACAGTTGTCGTTTAACCGCTCTGTGTGTTTTTCCCCAGGATAGAAACAGGATTAACATTACCTGTCCTGGGCGAAAGGGTTTCCCCAGTTGGCAGTGAGAGGGCCTTACATTGTAACGCGAGCTTGTGTGACGGCTGAGGCAGCCACGCTGGTTTTGGGTAAAAAGTCTGTGATGTTCATTGATCGATTGTTACTGGTGTAACTTTGCCGTCCTCCTCTCGTTAAAGCTACTGTACCATGTATATCATTTCTAGATGCGAAAGACTGGAAGAGCAGCTGAATGACCTGACTGAGCTCCACCAGAACGAGATCCTCAACTTAAAGCAGGAGCTGGCCAGCATGGAGGAGAAAATCGCCTATCAGTCCTACGAGCGAGCGCGGGACATCCAGGTGGGTGACAGAACCAAGGACGCTCCAGTCCCGACTTCCACCTGCTCTTTCCACAACTCATTCACTTCTGTGATTCACTATTTGGTTTTAATCCCTGTAGCTTTATCGCTAAACGGCATATTGACGAGTTCTTTATTCCATCTCTGTCCCTCGGGTGTCTCTCCAGGTCACCATGAGGCAGGTTCCTCTCCAGAGGGACCCCGCCACTTGCTCCAGAGCAGTTTTTAAGTAAGTTGTAGCAAAGTGGAAGCCTGCATCCACTTTTTGTACAGGGTTTTGTAGGGTATTCAAAACTAATGGGCTGTGCCCTGAACACTTTTTTTTACAGTATCATTCCCAGTGAACTGACCCTGGGGTGTGTTTCTGTGTCACTAATTTTAGAGCAATGATCACATATGTCTAAGGAAAAATGGCTTTGTGTATCCCCTGTCAGGAAACAATTCTTTCTGTTGGTTTTGCCCAAATAAGGAGGTATTTTCTCTGAAAGTTTCTTTCAGTATGCAAAACACCAAAGCTATGGAAACAGAGATTATGGAGTCGAAGGGCCTTCCACAGAGCAAAAGACCTGGGAAATGCTTCTGAGCAGCCACCAAACCTTATAAAGAAAGGCCTATTCAGAAAGAGATCTATCGTCCGTTTTACATACTTGTGCTAGTTTTAGCAGGCATCTTGGTTTTGATCACTGACACGAGATACTGATAGTGCGAGCAGAGAACTGTAGGTTGGAATTCTCCCTGTGGCTGCCCCCGAGGAGCCTTGGGTGGGTGATCTCCTGGGGCCGGCGCCAGCAGAGATGTGGATCTGCTGTGATCCCAGCTGCACCGCGGCCCCCGGCTGCTGTGGGGGCTGAGCGGTTTGCCCCCGTAGCCACGATGGAGACGAGCCCTGCGTGTCACTGACCTCCCCAGGCATGATGCAATGACAGAGAAATGTAACAGGTGACAATGACCTTTAAGCTAAGGCTAAAATAAATCGGCGTCTGCGGACAGTGGTGCCGTGGCCTCCGACAGAGTAAACAGGAGACTCTCCCTTGGGGGAATGTAACAATACTCAGGTCTTGTTCTCCTCTCTAATTTGACAGGGCAGGGAAAAGTAAGGTTGAAAACTTAAATTGAAATGGGGGTTTCTCAATAGCTTTTTTTAATCTTCATTTTACGATTCAGCGCTTTTAGTGTAAACCTGGAAATTGGGACAGACGGTTCCTCAGCATTGCTGGGGAAAAGGTAAGTGTTTTCTCGCATAAAGAACTAGTGAAGAGCATGGGCTGCTGTTGCAGCAGAGCAGTGACAGAGCTGGGTCTGGTTCCTGTTGGGGGGACCAGCCTGAGAGAAGCGGCCGCTTGCTGCAGGCTGCGAGATGGGCCCGAAGTTGGCCTTTATGTCTGAGAAAGGCAACTCCGAGGGAGGTTTAATGGAACCGTTGTAACTTTGTATGTCCAAGAGCAGAAAGGTCTCCTTGCATTAATTGCCCTAAAAGCCCTCCGCCTTCTGCCTAGCCCACCATGGCATGTCGGCAGTGTTGCACTGCAGCTTGGGTTGGTCCATTTGAAGTTCAGCATGGTGGAAAGGTCCAAAAGCAAATCACTCCAATAGAGATGTGTTGTACAGGGAAGTCTTCTCCTTCCATGTACTTCTGCTTTGCCTCTTCCTAGAGGCAGTTTCATAAGTCTCATGCTTCTCATCCTTCTCCTGGACACCTCCTTTCTCTGACCCTTGCCGTGCCACACTCGCTGCAGTCTGGAGGAGGAGATCTTCCTCCCATGACACCAGCGGGACAGTCCCGCCCTGGTGCTCCTCAGACCTTTCCCTGAGCTTGTGCAGCTCGCTAAGCAAGCAGAATGCGGCCAAGCCTTTTTGATCAGTTGCTTTTGTTGACTTAAGTTTTCTGCAGGGTTGACTAGAGACTTGAATGGGTCGGACAAGCACAAGCCACTGCAAGGAAAGTGATGGAAGTGGGAGGCTCTGGGAGTGCGCATCCCAGAAGAGGAGGAGTGCTGGCTGGACACAGCACCTTTGTCCTCTCAGTGGTCTCTTAGAAGCAAAGCTGAGATGAGCAGCTCACTGGGCATCCCTCCCCCTTTCTGGACAGACAGAGGCTGTCTGCTTGCTGGGGGCTGTCAGCATCCTCCTCCCTGCGGGTCTGGCTGCAAGGAGGAAGGGTGCCCAGGTCCCAGGTGACTCTGCGCTGTGTGCGGGGACAGGCAGCTGGCAGCACGAAGTGGCAGCTGAAGCGTGTGTGTCAACAAAGCCTGACTTGTGCCCAGCCTGTCAGCTCTCTGTCCGGCCTCTCTGGTGCCAATGAGATGACGTGGTGTGTTACAAACTGCAATACCTCGTTAAAGAGGGGCTCCTCACCCTCAGTCCCGTGAGATGGCACAGCTTCCTCTGCTCCTGCTGCAGGATTTGAAATGGGTGCGGTGACTCACGTCCTGCAGGAGGTGACTAAGGCATGAGGAGGGTGGCCGTGGCCCAGCCTGGCCGGTCAGGTAAGAGCCGTGGGACTTGTGGGGCGCTGGCGACCCAGCGGTGTGTTCTCGCCCGCAGGAGGCCCTGGAAGCCTGCCAGACCCGCATCTCCAAGATGGAGCTGCAGCAGCAGCAGCAGCAGGTGGTGCAGCTGGAGGGGCTGGAGAACGCCACGGCCAGGAACCTGCTGGGGAAGTTCATCAACATCCTCCTGGCTGTCATGGCCGTCCTCCTCGTCTTCGTCTCCACTGTGGCCAACTGCGTCGTGCCCCTCATGAAGACTCGCAATAGGACGTTCAGCACTTTATTTATAGTGGTTTTCATTGCCTTTTTGTGGAAGCACTGGGACGCCATCACCGGCTACTTGGAACGGTTCTTGTCTCCCCCCAGATGATGGCGGCAGGAATTGGCTGCATCGCCCTCCTCCCGGCGCTCTCAGCGAGCAAGCGTGGCACAGATTAGTCAGCAACTACTCTGCTGAAGTTTTAAAGTGTCCGAGTGAATTTGTTTACATTTAGAATAACGTTTTTTCTCTGCAAGATGCATTGCAATAGTATTTTTTAGATTTTATTCAAGAACTCTTTTTGGCGAGAATCCTGGATAATTTTTATGTAGCATGGTTCTCTTTGGATGCAAATCTTAAGATTCTTTAAAGTGTACAAAAGAAATAAATAAAATACAGAAATTTGGAGCATACCAATGGGCAATTTAAATTGTGGCTTGAACTACTGTACTAAACCTGTCAGGAAGGAGAGAATGTGGTTAGCTTAAGATGAGCAAAGCTAAATCTAGTGCACAGCCTTGAACGATGGTACCACAGCAAACCTGTAACACTAAACTTTTACTGTGAAGTCTGCTCACATTCCATGTCCAAACGTATGCGTTCAGAGTGGTTTCTTTCCTTAACAAGAGAAAAACAGCAACGTGTGGATCTCTTCCCCCAGCTCAGCGTCTGGGTTCACCGTTTGTACTAACCTGACCTACAAGAACTGTCTCTAAGGCTGGCTAACTTTGCTAAGCGTATGAAGTGGAAGGCTCATGCCATACACAGTAACTGCACGGTCGTGCTACAGTATTTTGAAGTAGTCCTTGAAATACTTACCTTTAAGCAGAAGCCCTTGGTCGCACTTTTAAGGTTTTTTTTATATATGTATATTCACAGATTTAAAAAAAAATCCAAACAGCATACTTGAAGAGTGTAATACTCAAACTCTCAGTGCTTCCTTATTGTTTCTAATAGGATTTTTTATTATAATTATTATTATTATTATTGGGGGTTTTTTTGGAAGGGGTCGGGAGGGTCATTGCGTTTTTTTTTTTTTCCTTTTAAATAAAGAAGTGATGTTTTCAAATGAAGAAATGCGTGAATAATTGTGAGCCGTCTTGTCCTGAAACAGTTTTGAGGAGGGCAGAGAGTAGTTTCTAGTGCCAGCCTGTCTGGAGCGCAGCGCTGTTCATACGCCATATATCTGTCCTCGGAACATACAGATGCAGCATCATGAAAAACATCTCTATCTTCTCCACACGTTTTTGTCATGCAGGGCTTTTTTTTTCTTTTTTTTTCTTCTTTCTCCAGATATGAAGGACAGTATGTTTGTATTCCTCATTTCCACGTCATCTCTCATTCCTGGCCTCAGGATAAGAATAAGGAATTTCTTTTCATGCCTTCTTAGGGAAAAGACATGTTCTTTTAAGGAAAGAAATACTGAATCAACAATCCACTTAGAAGAATGGTTGTCTCAGAAATATCTCTGATTTAATTTTTAAATAAACCCTTAAAAAGTGAAACCAAAGTTTTCCTCCTGTCAGGCTCTGGTACGGTCATTTGTGTGTCTGTGTAGAGACCTTTGCGTGCTGCACCTATGAGCTATGCCATAGAGAGCATCCTCCTCTTCAGCCCTGGGGCAAGCACTTGTGTCGGTACCTTCTTGAAGCTCGAAAGGAAACGTCAGCTTCAAATGTAACTCTCAAGTCGTGGTGACGTGCTGTTGCTGGGGACCTGTTGGTGCTGGCAGGCTTCGTGCCCAAGGCATCTGCCTTCCCTCTGCTGGTTTTTAACTGGTGTCCCTGTCACTGTAACAAAGCCAAGATTCAACTTCCCTCTCCATGAAATCCAAAAAGGCTCCAGGATTCTCTTTCAAAACCATTTATGGTGTTTAGTTAGATCTTACTGTTTTCCTTCCTTCCAGGCTTAAGTTCCCTCTAAGAACCAAATGTTGCCCAAGTGACCTAAACCAGTCAAAATCATACATATATGGAACATCATATATATATACACACACACACATACAGAACCCTCGGACTTTTTTTGCTACGATGCAGATTCTGGGTTCTGAGAAATTCCCTCAAACTAGATTAATTGCCCTGAGGGTCTTCTGATTGCCAGCGGAGACAAGCCCCCTGCCGTCCAGCCATCCTCCTTCCTTCGAAGATTGTGTTTTGTTTTGCCATGGTCACAGGAAACTCAGGTACCCCTCTCCCCAGGGATCCCAGCACACCTCCTGCCGCCACCTGCACTAATCTGCTCCTGTCCTACTTAAAACAAATTGCCAATTGCAACTGGCTCAAGCCAAAAATAATCATGTTTTCCAGAGAGCCGCAGACAGAGCACAGATTGCGTAAACATCCCCTCCCTCCACCGTGCTGCCAGCGCCAGCCACGCTCTCTTCTGTTTACCGCCCTTCTCCAGCTGATTCAGACGACATGGGTAGCCCATTACGTAGCGTTTGTCAGAAACGAAGAACTGATTTGGCACGTAATTGAAAAGCTTTGTTGCCTTTATTCTGAAACCTGGCCTTTGCACCTCTGTTTTTCTCAGTTCTGATCACACTAGAATTGCTCCTCGTAGGTTTTTATGTGGTGAAAGCAGGAAGGAGTTGGAAGCCAATGGATCTGGACACTTGGTGCCACTTGGTTGTAGTGTTTGAAGGAAGTGTTTGTCCCTCCTCTTCTTTATGTCCTAATTTCATTTAGTGTCTCAGCTCTGAGTTGTCTTCAGTAAATAATTGCTAATTTGCCAGAAGGCACAGGCTTAATAGGAACTTATCACCTCAAAACTGTTCGGTGAAGGCCATGTACGTGTGGTTCTGGACAATGTCTGTCTGTCTGTCTGTCTCCTTCTCTCTCGACAGTTCCTTCCATTCCAGAAAGTTGTCTGCAGTAATGCCATGTATGATGCTGCATCCACTTCTCATATCCCGACACAACTGCCATGTGTTTTGCCTTTTGCATTAGCAGAACGTTTTGGGGTTTTCCTCCCTCTTCACTTTGAAGGTCTGTGATGATTTCTGATAGCTTAACAATGATTATATTGTTGGAAATGTGATTCT
Source organism: Larus michahellis (assembly GCF_964199755.1). Lineage (NCBI taxonomy): Eukaryota > Metazoa > Chordata > Aves > Charadriiformes > Laridae > Larus > Larus michahellis. The sequence goes on along the minus strand of NC_133905.1, from coordinate 16,388,302 downwards.
AGCTTTAAAGCTCCTCTCCTTGTAAGTGGTTGTGTTTGCTTTCCTGATGAAGCGTTTCTGGATGACACGTAGAAGACAGTTTTGCCACGGATGTGAGTGTGCGTGTGAGTACCTTTCATTAGCCTTCCTATGGATGTCAACTTTTTAGTGACCGTCTCTGAGTTGCGGAATGTTTCCCAAGACGTTTCATATTCAGAGTTGAAACGATTCTGAAATTGCTTAGATATGTTGAGCACATATCAACTTGGCATATAAAAAGGGAAGAATATAATGGACTGCGTTAGTTCAAAAAGCAGCAGCTCTTCATTGCAATTCTGTGGTTCAAATGAAGTTCATGTTTCCCCCATTTGCTTTTGCGATGTAAAAAAGAAAGCAAATTTTGATGCAAAAAAAAATTTACCATTTTAAATTTTATAAAGTTCTCTTTTCTGTCAGCCTCATTAGTTTAGTTTAATGATACTGAGCATGCTCACAGCAATTACTTCGTTGGTTTATTCCAGTCCCATGATTTCTTAGGGTCTGATCAGATTAAATGTTGAGTTCTGTACACGTTGCATCGGGACAGAAAAGCACTGTCTTTCAGCTTTGAAAATATGCATTTTTTTAATTAAAAAAGCAGCATTATAACAAAAGAAGCCAAGCTACAAAGGGGTTCAAGATTGGGTAGTTTTGCCAGTTTTTAAGTGAATTCTGAATGTGGCTAAAGAGTTAAAAACCCTGTGTGTCTGTGTTGTGTATGCCAGGTGGTATAGTAGTAGGCAATTGACTTAGCTGTAAGTGTGTTTTAAAAGTGTAAAAAAATAAACAGAAAAACTCACTTGCACGGGTTGAAAAGTACAGAAATGACACTTGTGAACGTAACACTGTAGTTTATAGATCTTAAGCTGCTAATTGTTGAGAGAGATTTACATTTGTCTTGTCTGATTGTCGCAGATTTATCTGTGGCACTTTTACTGTATATAAAAAACTTTAAATAAAGACCTCAGCTATTAACACTGGCCTAATTTGGGTGTTTCCAAAGGGTCGGGGCGGGGGGAGCAGGGAGAAAAAGAGGGGTGGGTTAAAACTGTGCTGAGCCCTAATAGCTTAACATTCGAGCAAGTTCTCCATAGATCCCGTCGTCAAACCTCATCCTATAATCAGCCGTACAGCACCTGGGCACGGCGAGGGTAAATGGGCTGCTCTGCGGGCAGCGGGGAGGAAGAGCAGCACAGCACTCTTCCTCCCCCGTCTCCCTCCCAGCCGCCCGGAGCCCGGCACCTCTGCGCAGGGCCACTGGACTGTTGGTGTGACTGGCCCATCACAGCGTTTCTCGGCCCGCCCCACCTGCAGAGCTGCCTCCCGTTGGAGGGGGTACGATTAGATGAGATGCCCAAGAGGTGTCTGTGTGTGAGGAACAGGGAGTTGGTCCCGAGTTTTCCACCTCTGGACTGCGCCGGTGGAGACGGGGCGAGCTGGGTCTTGCTCCTGTGGACTTTCTCCTTCCTGGGATTGCAGGAGCAGCTCTGCGCTGCGCAGCAAGGTGCATTTCGAGCCTCACCTGTATTTCTCAGGTGGATCTCGTGATGGAGCAGCACCAGGCCCCAGCTCAGCTGGTGGGACAGCATCCACTAAAGCCCAGTCCTGTTGGAGAAAGGCAAGGGCCTGTATGATGTTGGTTGGGCCACCACTATAAACGTAAGTATTTTGTCTTCCAGGTTTCATAGAAGAATTTTTGAATTCTTCAGTATTTGTACAAGCTGGAAGTGAGCAGATACCTCACTGACGATCCTCCTGGGTTTTGGTCATGTGGTCTCAAGAGCACAGAACCGAGAAGGGAACGGCAGCAACTTTTTAGGGGGAAGGGACTGAGTAATTTTCTGTTTTCAGGAAATGATGCAAGTGCTGTAAAACCAGCAAGAGATCAAAAAGCAAAAGCGGCTGTTTGCAGTGATTTTTCTCTGTAGTCTTCCCACAACCAGAATGGAAATCCCAGCAGAGTACGGATTAAGCAAGTGCATGGGGCTGCTTTTGCTAGGGCTGTCTGGCTCAAGACAGGACATGGGTGCTGGTTGTGAAGTTCAATGTTTCTGCATCCCTTTGGTGCAGTCACCCGACAGGTGCTGGTCGGGCTCGTGTGGTTGTTGAACGTGGCTCAGGATCAACAGGGGGCATGATGACCGGGCGTGAAAGCAGTGGCCTCTACTCCCACGTCAACAGTTTTAATCCCATCATTTAGAGGATTAGGAGTTGTTATTCAGCTTTTCGGTTGGTCTGTGGGAAGTGGTTTGGTAGCTCCACCCAGGTCGTGGGGACACACAGGGATGTGGCAAGGGTATGGTTATGCTGGGTTGCCACAGTGGATGTGAAGAATTGGCTGATCTTCCTCACTGGAGCCGTCATTCTTCCAGGTCAAATCACAACACGTTGATGTGTTGACAGTGGAAAGTCGGGCAAACAGACAGCTCCCTACCACAACACGTCCATCTTCAAGTTGTTGCTTAAAAGCTCTGAATTCACTTTCTGCTTTAAAAGACAATGCTGGTCAGTGGTTTATTGGCCTCAGCGGAGCCTCCCGCACTGATGGAAGTTCAGCAGAAATGGGAAGTAGGTTCTCTGCTGCCTGAGTCGCCGTGAAATGGAACATCCCTGGGCAAACCAGCTCTGCCGAGTGGTTCATCTCCCAGCCGGATCCCCAGCCAGGTCCCTCTGAATTTGGGACTAAGAGTCACCGCGTAGGTGTGCTCTGCTTTTGCACCATCCTTGTGCCAGCCCTGGCCCAACGGGGCACAGCAGGGACTGCTGCCTGAGGAGAAATGTGGGAGCAGGATGGGACACTGTGGCGTTTCCAGCCTCCCTCCTGGGAGCCGGTTTGCCGGCAGCCCTGCCTGCGCCCAGCCTGTACGTTGAACGTGCCAGGCCATCAGCGGGTCTGAAGGAGTTCCAAAGTTCCTCCACTACGCACACAAAAGCACTCGAATCCTGCAGAGGTCAACTACGAGATACCTGCCGTGGCAGCCTCGAGGGCATCCCTGTCTCCAGTTTCATTGTTTGAAGGAAACTTTTTTCATTTCCAGCCGGTTTGGGTGTTGCTGCCGCAGCTGCGCATCGCCCACGTGTGTCTCCAGCCCCTCAACGTGAACACAAGCGCAGGGTCAAGACAGCCCCCAGTCACCCTTGGCCTTGCTGAAAGTGCCACGCAGGGGGAGGCCGCTGGCGGGGGCTGAGCGGGGGGAGCCCTGGGTTTGCCCGGGGAAGGGGCTGGCGCCGGGAGCACGGCTCACCCTCGGCTGGGCACCCCGAGGGGCGAGGGGGGCGCTTGGGGAGTGACCGTCCTGGTTACGCGGGGAGGGATCCTGAGAAGAGAACAGGGACCGTACGGGCATCAGTCACCATTCGGTGGCGCAAAACATCTTCAAGGAGACAGCATCGCCCCGCGCCTCCCGCACCGCTCCCCTGTCTGCGGCATCTGCGGTCCTCGGCGGGGGTCTAACAGCGCCCTCCCGCACTGCTCGGGAACTTTGGTGACTTTCCTCCCAAAAATGTTCGTTTGAAAACTCTTTGGCTTATTTCGGATCAGCTCTGCTCCCGCACCGGTCCCATCTGCATTTCCCGCCCTCGCTGGGAGCAGCCTGTGCGGCGGCAGCCGCGCCCCCTGCGCCCCCCCCGCCCCGCTCCCGGCCGGGAGAGGCTGAGCCCGAGCCGCAGCGGCCGGTGCGGGGGCGGCTGGGCCCGAGCCTGCGGGGACCCGCGGGGAAAAGAGCGAGCTGCGGGAGCGCCGCGTTCCGCGGGAAGTCGGGGCCGGCCCCGGGGCGCAGCGGGGCCCTCCCGGGGCACGGAGCTGCCGAGGGCCCTGGGCGGGCCGGGCGCGGGGACGCGGCCTGAGCCGCTCCCGTCCGAGTCGTTTTAATTACCGGGGATTAACTAATAGATGTTAATGGTTCTAATCTGATTTACAATAATCTGAAGGGGGCACCGCGCGCCCCCGGCCCCGCCCCCGGAACGCGCGGCCCCGCCCCGCCCGGTCTCTTGCCGCCACCCGCGGTCTCTGCCGCCCCCTGGCGGCCACGCGGCGCCGCAGCTGCGCGGCCGGGCCGGGATCGGGCCCCGGGGCCACCGTCCGGCGGCTGCCGCCCGCTCCCGGGGGCGCGGCCGTGTCCCCCCGCCAAGCGGAGCAGGGCGGAGCAGCCGCTGGGCCGGCAGCCCCTGGGCAGCCGTGCCGTGCCGGAGCAGGGCAGGGCCCCCGGGGCTGGTGTGTCCCGCAGCGGCTGCACGGCCCCCAGCTGCCTCCTGGCACCCCGGGCTGCGTCTGTCCCATCAGCGATGGCAGGACGCCCAGCGGGCACGGGGACGGCCGGGAGGAGCAGCCCTGGGCGCTGGCACAGCCCGGCTCGCCCCGCCTGCGGGCAGAGCCGCTGTGTTCCCCGGCACAGCCGCCTTGGCTGGTTTGTCAGGGCGGTTTCCCCCCAGAAATGGCGGGGGAAATCCCCCCGTGCTGGGGAATGTGTGGTGACACGGAGACCAGGACCCCACGCAGTGACACAAGCACCTTGCTGATGTTGCCGTGGGGCTCCGGAGGATCCCTGCCATACAAATGGCCCAGCCTCCCCTCTCTGCCGCTGGGCCACAGGCAGCAGCTGCAGCAGCACAGCAAAGACCCCGAGCTGCTCCCCTTGAGCGGGACCCCTCTCCCCCATGGCTCGGCATCACTGCAGAAGTGACTCAGTGGTTATAACAGCTTGAATCCACTCCTGTGTCCGACAGGAACAGCCTCTCCCTGCTCAGGTTGGGCTGTCCCTCTCCTTCCTGCACTTTCCCACGCAGCATTCTGGCCTGCGCTCAGCTCCAGTGGCTGCGTGGAAGGCAACCCCATGGCCGTGGGCCATGGCTCTGCAACGCGCCGTTGCCCCAGCCCTGGAGGGAGCTGTTCTGAGGCATAATTGTTTATGGCATTCATTGATGGGTCTCAAACCAGCTTTCACATAAGGCTGAATGCTCTGCTTCTGGTGTGTTGAGCACGGCTGGGTCTGTGATTACAGTGAAAATTAGTCACTTGTCTGATGGGGAGCTTTCCGCTCCTCTCCTCAAAGTGGGGCTGGAGTCTATGAAGATTTGCTGGCGTGCTCCTCCCTTCTTGCTCCACCCTCGCAGACATGCTGGACGGGCTCTGCTGGGCACACAGGGCTGACCCTGCCGCTGCCCGCCTTGTTCCTGTCTGCGGTGCGGCGCGCGTTTGCTGGTCCTCAAGGCCTGATGTCTCCGCTGGCTCCTGGACAGCATGTTGTCCTGTTTGCTGACCTGCAGCAGCGGAGGGGAAGCATGCTGACTGGGGCTCCCCAGGGGCCTGCCTCAGCACTGCTCTGCTGGGGCTGCGTGTCCACCATCAGAGATCACACACAAAGGTGCCTTTTCTCTGGTGCAGGGTAGGCTCCTCTTAAAAAAAAAGGTGGGGGGGGGAATCATATGAGATTTGGAGGTTCTCTGGGGACAGGACAGAGAGATCACAGGAACAACAGCCACATTGATAAACTCCCCATTTCCTGACGCTGGCCAGGGAAGGAGGGACCTCCGCAGTGGCAGCGCTGCAGAGCGGCCAGGGTCTGGAGGTGGCAGCTGGGCCAGTGCCACAGGGGGCCCGCAGGCACATGGCAGAGCTGGCAGAGCTGGCAGAGACAAGCTGCCTGCTCCCCCAGGGCGAGATGAGCCTGTAGAGGTTCAGCCTGAAGACACTCTCTCCTGTTAGCGAAATGCCCATCGTCTTTCTGTCATGCCCCCCTCCCAAGCACTGCTTACAGCTGGCACCTTTGCCAAGTGCTAATAGTGCGGTTAATTTCTGCGGTTAATTACTGAGGGCAGGGTGCAGACACAGCCAAGACTGGGAGGGCACGGTGTGCAGAGAGGGATGCTCACGGTGTGGGAACACGGCTGGTAAAAGCAGGGTGCTGACCAGGAAACGTCTTTTAACTGGGCTGCTAAAAGTCCTTCCCCGTCTCCCCATCAGCAAAGGGAAATCTGAGGCTCTGCTGTCCTGGACACTCTTTTGTTTTGCTCTGGCACATGGACAGTGTCAGGAGCTGCCCATGGAGCCCCACACAAGAATTCACCGACTCAAAAAGCGACGAGCTGGGATGTCCCGTCTGGCCCCCCTCCCCAGTCAACTCAGGTCCTTCAGTGGGGCTCTGCGGGGACAGCCCAGCTCCACAGCAGAAAGCCTGTGAGCACAGGCTTGAGCCTGGGGCTGAGACTCAGTGGCTCTGGGGACAGTGGCTTGCGACAGGGCTGGGTGCTGGCATGTCCGGCTCTCGCGAAGTGCCGTGGCGGTGAAGCTGTTCCTGCCACGGGCATTTGCGGGGAGGCCTGGAGCTAGCTGCTGCGGCGTGCTGATACAGGGGGGAGCGTCTGCTTTTCCTCTCTGCTGTGCTGGCTGATAAGCACAAAGCGTATGAAGAGAGGGAAAGATGGACTTACCCCGTCTCCACGTCTGATACGGAAACACAGGCAAGGCACGGTTTGTAGGTCAAGATAATAGCTCTTGCTAGACTAACCTAAACATGTTTTACACACAGATGTAGCAGTGAGCAGGAGTGATAATGGCAGCAGAGCAGATAGATTGCTACTATCTGGATTACAAAAGAGCTCTTATTTAATTATGCTCAATTTGCTTCCTCTGCCTCTGGATTCCTCCACTGCCGGCGCGAGGCTGACTGGTGCCTGCCGCCCGGAGGCAGCAGCAGGCAGCGAGGCAGCGGGTGCATGTGCCTCAGGGACCTGCCCTGACGCTGCTCGGGGTGCTCAGAGCAGGCTCACAGGGGCGTCGAGCCCGGGCTCCATGCAGCGGTGCTGTAGGACCCCTCACGCCAGCCAGCTTCCCAGGGGAATGCGTGTGGGTGAAGCCCACACCCCCCCGGCTGGCTTGGCTCGAGCCCCACACTGATTTTATTGCGGCTGCGGCACCTGGCAGAGCTGGCACACACTCCACTGCCTTCTATTTTTAAGACTTCCCTTTGAGCGTGTGCACGGGGCAGCTGCCGTCCCCACAGATCTTGTCAGGGTGACGGTGAGGCTCAGCTGGTGGGAGAATGCTGCCCCCCCCACCCCCATCCCAAGACAGAAGCATCCAGAAGATTCCAGGGACAGCCAAGGCCAGCCAGGGCTGTGAAGGTCCTCCCGGCTGCACCACCCAGACCAGAAGGTTTCATGCTGGAGTTTCCCGTTGCTGAGGTTCTCCCCACGACAAGACCAGGGACGGGGTGGGAAGAGGTCCGACCAGGGTGCCCCTGCATAGCCAGGGAGCCAGTGGCCCTGCTGAGGCCCCCTGCACTGCGTCAGCCACTGGCAGCTCACGGACCCAGTGGGGGAGTGGGGACACAGCACTGGTGTCCCCAAGTGCCTCACTCCAGTGACACCAGGCGGGGCCACGTCCACGTTCAAGGCGCAGACTGAGGACCAGGAACATCCCAATGGCTGGCTGGGCGGCCCCAGGCTCACTGCCCACCCAGCACTCGAGGCCCCGCTGGACGAGCCCCAGTTTTGCTCCCGGGGGCTGGAGGCCTGGTGCTGGTGCCAGGGGTCTCACCCCGTGGGCACGGGCTTTGGGCAGGGAGCAGAGCGGGGGCAGAGGAGAGCAGGAACTAACTGTTTTTTCTCGCCACACTTCCCGTTTCCGCCGCTTGTGGCCATCCCCGCAGTCCGAAGCCAGATCACAGCTTTTAAAGGTGCTGTTTTTGCTTCTCTATTAGCACGCTTCAGCTCTGACTCACTTCCTTTCCCACCGCCGCTCGTCCTTGGCAAATGCCGAAGGAGGTCCCTCTGCGAGCTCCCGTCCAGCAGGCCAGCGGAGCAGCTCCTGGCATGCTTTGGTCTGTTCCCTTCAGGACGAGCAGTTTCAGTGACCCTCCAGGTCACAGACACACAGGCTAAGGTTCAGGATATACCTGTGCTCCCCTACGCCTTGCTCCCCACCCACGGGCTTCTTAGGATGAGCAAGCCAGCACTAATCAGTGCTCATTTGTTTCCTTTTATTGCTGGCAGCATGGCTTTTATATAAGCTTGTGGGCTCTCACCCAGGATATTTGATTTTTTGTCTGGAGCATCTGGAAACCCTGAGAATTTCAGACAGTGCAGGTAGTTGTCACAGCATACAGGCAATCCACCCCTGCCCTTTCAGAGAAGGAGGAGCTGGGGAGGGCTGAAGTTTTTCACCAAGGAAGCCTCTAACAGATGCTTGAAGCTCTGGCTAAGGATGCATTAATTAACCTTCAGGGACTCCTGCCAAGCAGCCTGGCAGAGCAGCCCTCCTCCAGCCAGGCACAGGGAGGTGGAATGACATCCCCAAGGTCACCAATGGCATGGGCGCCAAGTCTGGGGACGGGACTCTGGAGTGCTCCGGGCCGCTGGCAGGAAGCTGGGCTGCTCCTATGTGAGCGGGAATGGGAGCAGGGGTGCTGCAGGCCTCACAGCGTGCCCGCTGCCAGGTGGTCCTCCTCCATGGTGGGCACTGATGTTGGTGCTCGGAGCCTCCTGCTACATCCCTCTGGTGTGGCGATAGGCAGGGTCCCCGCTCACCCAAGGGGCCACACCAATCTCCAGCCACTGCCTAAAGTCTCCTGGAGAGGTGGGACAGGTTTTGAAGGAACCGCCAGCCCCCAGTGCACCCCCTCTGCCCCGCGAGCTGCAGGCGGGGGCAGAGCCCAGTTTTTGTCATGCTCAGAAAAAAATAATGTGAAGCCTGGTTGCTTTTCCACCTTGATTTACTATCAGCTTTGACAAGCTCTGTCTCTTGGCTCCTCCGATACTGCCAGCCATGTCTAATGCTGTTGATTTGATAATATATCTAATCTGGCTTTCTTGAAAACGCCCGGTATCTCAGAGCTGCTGTTCTCCGACTTGAACCATCTTCCTTCCTTGCCTTCTTTCTATCTTTCCCAGCTGGGGCCAATCTGTCCGGGAAATAGTCCAATTTGCTTCCATCTGATGGGAGCAGATCCCAGTTCCATTCCCTTCATCTACTCCGGAGTCAAAATCAGCCTAGGTCATTATTTTGAAATCCTTCATTTTCCCCCTCTGCATTTTTGCTGCTGCTTTTCTCCCTCAGTGGAGGCATTGGTGAAAATACCTCTAAATACCTCTTCCCTCAGGGTTTTCGCAGAGCAACCACCACCCACTTGGCACAACACGGCCATTTGAGGTCTGGACAAGATATTCCCCAATTTTTAGACCCTCCTGTAGTCTGAGGAGGAGCACCAGTGTCCTGTGTTGGATACAATTCAAACTAGTGGGACAGGGCCCTCTGGGACAGGCATAAATCTCTCTGCAGGTGTCCCCTGAGGGTGGGGGGCACCTGAGGTGTGTGGAGTCTCTTGAGCCTGGTGTGCAGCACTCTCAATGTAAAGAAGTTTTTCCTCATGTTCAGATGGAACTTCCCGTGTTCCAGTTTGTGCCCGTTGCCCCCTGTCCTGTTGCTGAGCACCACTGAGAAGGGTCTGGCCCCATCCTCTTGCCCCCCACCCTTTAACTATTGCCGAGCATTGATGAGATCCCCTCTCCGTCTGCTCTTCTCCAGGCTGAACAGCCCCAGGGCGCTCAGCCTTTCCCCATCAGAGGGATGCTCCGCTCCCCTGATCACCTTTGTAGCCCTCCGCTGGACTCTCTCCAGTAGTTCCCTGTCCTTCTGGAACTGGGGAGCCCAGAACTGGACCCAGTGTTCCGGCCGTGGCCTCCCCAGGGCAGAGCAGAGCGGGAGGATGACCTCCCTCCACCTGCTGGCCACGCTCTTGTTAATGGACCCCAGGGAACCATTGGCCTTCTTGGCCACAAGAGCATATTGCTGGCTCGTGGGCAACTTGCTGTCCACCAGGACAACCACGTCCCTCTCTGCAGAGCTGCTCTCCAGCAGGTCAAACCCTAACCTCTCACTCTGTCAGCGCCCGCTGTACGGGACAAGGAAGGGCCTGTCCAAGCTCCCTGTCACGCTGGGTACAGATGGTGCCATCACCAACAGGCCTTAACGGCCCTGAGCAGCCCCACCTGGAGCCTCCACCCACACCCTGCCCAGGGCCCAGGCGCTCATTTAAACCCAGGGCTGGGCCCTCAGGCCTGGCTGGGACTGTGCTGTGTGTGCTGTTCTCCAGCCCTGCCTCTGGCCTGTCCTTCTGAGTGGACTGTAGGTACCTCATCTCCTGGACAGGCCCACTGATGGCATGTTACAGCTTGTCTTTAGCCCTGTCTCCTGGGTGGGCTTTGGACCTATGCTGTAGCCTTGTCTCTGGTCCTGTCTGCTGCTCCTGATAGGGCTTCTTGGATGGCCCCTGGACCTGGTGTGTTGCTTGCCTTGCCTGGGGCTGCCAATGGAGCCTGTCACCAGGGCCTGCCTCTGCCTGCCATGGTCAGGGCTGTGCCCTGTCAGCGAGGGCTCTGCTGTCCCAGGGCTGCCCTCGCTGCTCCCCAGTGCTCAGCATGGGGAGAAAACCTTGCTGCTTCTGATGGTGTCCTTCCACCTTTTGTGGTGCTCAGCTGGGGTCGCAATCACTTGGCTCAACCCCCCAGGACTGTGATTTAAGTGGAGCCATTAACTCAGCCAATGCTGTGTATCCAGGATTGCTGGATGCAGTGTGAGTGTGTTAATATTATTAATGTAATTAATGTAGTATGTCCTGATACAATGCACTGCCATTTCAGCCGGGATTTGCAGAAGAGGGTGTGCCTTCAGACTGAAGCAGGTGCTTGCTTCTCTTGTAGGAGACCTGGCAGCAGAGGGTGAGGTGGGGGCTGTGTCAGGTCTGGCGCAGAGTTTCCCTGTAGCCCTCTGTTGGCACAGTGAAATGGGCACCTTGGTGCTCTGATTGTCTGGGGCAAGGAGACCCTGGTGGAGGAGTCCCCCAGACAGAAACACTGCGTAGAGCTTCACCCAGAGCTTGCCTTTGTTTAATGCAGAAGTCCACTGCTATGAGACCTGGGTCTCTGCTGCTGCTCAGGGATGTGCTGGAGGTGGGGGCTTGCACACATGGATCCACAACCAAACAGTTGGGTCTGTCAGCCCAAAGAAGCATCATCAGGCAAGATCAAGGGAAACTCCTTGCACTGGCTCTGGAGCAGAGCTACACGGAGAGGCAAAGGTGGCCTTCTGAGGAGCGCAGAGCACGGCAGTGTGGAGCCTGCCAGCAGGCTGTGGAAGAGCTGGGTGCATCCCGCAGAGCTGCTGGGAACTGCAGGTAAGTGCTGTGTGAAAACATGGGATGCTGCCGGGACACCCTTCTTTTGCTGGGGGATCTTCAAACATGACAACCACAGTAGTACTAGCCATCTGTGCCTCTGCCATCCTGGAGAAATGAAACTGGTAAAGTCTCTGAGGAAGTGACTCAGGGTTTCCAGAGCATTGCTGGTCACCATGAGGTGGCACAGGAGGTCCTGCTGACACAGCTGGGGGTGGCCCTTCTGCAGCTCCCTGGGATTAGAGCTGTGCACCTGAAAACTGGTACAACTCTCATCCGGGGGCCATCTGGGGAATGGGGCTTCCAGCCCCCTCATCTGGGCACAGGAGGGACAGTGGGGAGGCCAGGTTGGCCCCTGCTTTGGGGCACCATGTTCAGAGTGATCTCAGCAGGGTGTGTAGATTGGTGCTTGTGAAAATAGTGAATTGCCCAGTGTAGCTGGTTGGACATTACAGGTAACTGCATGTCCGTTTGTCCTGCAGTCCAAAGTGCTATAAACTTGTAAACACAAAGCTGTAGCAAAGCCTGGCCCTCCTGAAGGAAGGGAGGTAATGTAGCAGCAAGCGGGAAGAGACAGGCGTAATGCGCTTGTCCTGTGCAGGCTGAAAGGTTCTCCTCGAGTGCCAGGGGTCTCTGCGCTCTGGTTGCTGTGCTGCCCGCAGAGGACAGGCTGGCACATCTGAAATGGTCACTAAGCCATTTCTGACTTGATGGTGGTGAAAAGAGAATCGCCACTGAATTGTCTAGTTTATGGATCCACCAAGTTAATTATCCATGATCGATAAGCCACTGTCAGAGTGAACCATACTGTGGGTTTATCTGTATAATCCCTGTTTGTGTGTTTAAAGACTGATAGGAGAGCCAAAAAAAAAATATCCAGACAAAAAGATAAGGCTGAAGATGCATGGTGATGTCTTGGAAATTTAATTTAGCAGGGAAAATATCCCTTTTAAAACTACATTATTAACTGCTGTCAAGTGACAGCCATTTGGCCTTCACGTGCTGTAGATGAATTCAGCCAAGTCGTATCAGACCTCTCTTGAAAGCACGGTGTATGCCACTAACCAAGCTTCTTCCCTGGCGCTCTGGCTGCATAAAATCTGCATGATTGCTTTGCGATGGGGCTTGTCAACAGAGACTGCAGCTGGGTTATGAATCACTTTAATTTGTCATGTGAGCTGGTTTCACACCAATATCTCTGGAGGGGAAAATGCTGGAAAGTTGGGGGAGGGAGGAGCGGGGATGTCAGACGCAACCTCCCCGCCCCAGTTCTTGATGGAAATGTTTCTCCCTCTCCACCAGTTAATGACTAGTCCTAATTTAATAGAATGGAGCGAAGTGGCCAACATAAAATGTGTTTTGTTTTCACATCTGAGTCTAACATGGCCACAAGTCATAGTCTGAAGTGATTGGGGGTGTTATCAGTCACACAATCTGACATTTTGCCAAAAGGTCTCTTTTGTCTCTTCTCTGAGTGTGAAAACAAGAGATTCTATTTTTTGTCTTCTGTAAAGAAAAATGTGGGTTGCAGAGTCTTAAGGAGACATTAGATGAAGGAAGCCAAGGAAGGAAAGAAAATCCAAGACCTCTTCCTTCCGATAATCACACAAATACTGGACCTCTAGGGACACTTAATGGAAAACATTTTAGGAAGCACCTGAAAAATTGCCAAGGAAATTTCCCAGCCTAGCTATTGTCTCCTGCATCCTTTACTGGGATAATCTTGAGAAAAATCAAAGCATCAGGTCATAATTTGATTTTTTCTTTATTTTGTATTTATTTATTCAGTTGCCATTAATAACAATAAAAATGAAATTACCCACCCCTTACTCCAAGTTCCCTTGACACTTAGTTGAAGTACACAATTATGTAAAATAGGCAGACTCCCACGGCATGTTATCCCAAGCAGCAAAAGCATAAACCAAACATAAGCCCCTCCACAGAGACAAATTACTCACCCAGCAAAAGAATTACTCATGGTGGACAAGTACACTTTTACTAGGTTGATTTTAAGTGTGCAGATGAATGTTACAGCTGGTAAGAATTCATTAGTCAATGAATCTGCAGCAAAGGAAATGATAAGGAGACACAGATTTGCTTTTCCTAAGTGGAAAGGGTCTTATACAATGCTGCTCAAAAATGAAATGCCCTCCTGAAATGCCTTCCTTTCTCAAATCAGGAAGATGTTGGTTTGATTGTGTGTTCAGCTTTAAGCTCATAAATAGCCCTCCTGAAATTAAAATAATTATTTGTTTTCTTCAGTAGAGTTGCATCTTGCGAAGGTGACTGCTCCCTACGAGAGGGGCAATGAGTGTGAAGGGATAATACAAATGCCTTTTTCTAACAGTCTCCTTCAACATGCTGCCATTTCTCTCCTGGTGTGTACAGAGCTGGGGGTCTGAAGGGCCACCTTGCAATCTGTCTGTTTTGCGGCTCTGTTGGCGTTTGCCAACATCAGGACTGATGAATGTGCTGTAGAAAAATGTCCCCTCCTGGTCCTGAGCTGCCAGCCCAACCCTTCAGCTCTTCCCAACAAATTACTAATCTGGCCTTGCAACAAGCAGCTCCACAGCAGCCTTACTGCAATCCTGGTAAACAACATATGTGAGGATGAGCTGGTGAAGCTGCCGTAAAGGCATTTGATGCTTTCAAATTCCAGCTCCCGCGTCGCACAGGGACCTGCTGTTACAGCAAGCAGAGCCCACCTGTCGGCAGCATGAACACGGAGGCTGAAATTCAGCGTATGTGCATGTGTGGTGACTGCAGAGTATGGCTGAGACCCTCCGGGTGAGGATGATCAGGTACTGCAGCAGCAGAGCTCACCTGGGCATCTGGCTGTGTACTTCACGCTGAAGCCTGTTTTGGGGCTAGCAGGCAATATTCCCAATGTCCGTGTCTAGCACCTTTACTGAGCGCTACATAGCTGTAATGCTAACCAAAGCTGTGCTGGGACCAACTTCCTCAGTTACTTGGTATTTCCTAAATCCGTTCATTCTTCGGTTGCTTCTTCTGATGCTTCCCTCCCCCTGCCTCCGCAGTCTGTGTCCATGGAGGATATGCGCATGAAAGGAGGGAAGAACTGGCCCCTCAGGGAGGAAGCAGACATTGGCTTTTTTTGTCTGATTCTGGAGCAAAAAGCTCCAGCCAGGAGCTGTTCTGATTAGGTCTTAGTGTAAAACAGATGCAAAGTTTCATGCAACAAGTGAAGTGGCAGAGGGAAACAGAGATATTTTTACATGCTGTCTTTTCCCATCTCTTGCATGGGATCAGAGCCATTAGATCTGAAGGTGATTAAGCGTGAGACCCCAGCACAATAACAAAAGCATTGGCCACCAGTTTCTTAATGATCGCCTGGGAGCTGGAGCGCAATGTTCATTTGAAATACAGGCCACAAACAAGCTCTTCCCACTTTTTTGCTCTTCCCATTTTTTTTACTCCTCCCCACTTTCTGTCTTACAAAGAATGAAAGAAAACCAGGTTTGCTAATAGTGCCAGATCTGGAGGCAAGAGGTACATTTACATTCAAAACCTTGCACGAATGTCCAGCTGCAAGAGTTTCCAAGCAAGGCAAAAGCTAGCGAGTGAAAGAAGTTGGACAATTACACTCATTTGTCTGCCTTGTTTTCATTGAAATAATTCAGGCAAGGCCAACTGTGTTACTTGGATTCTCTAAGGTATAATTTAGGCATGAGATGTTTACAATCAACTCCCATTTGCATCAACCAGGAGGAAAACATGAGATCTGCTGGATATTTCAACTGGCGGGTTAATTACGAGTTTGCCCACTAATATTTATTCAACCTTCTGCATGTCAACTGCCACCAGGCCAGATCCTGCCACTCTTGCTACTGTGCTCACTCCGCGGGTTTCATGCAAGCGAGGAGTGCAGGACAGGGCCCTACAAGGGCCATTCTAGTTTTGCTGAGGAAAATTGGTGCCAGAGATGGGTGTCTGACTGAAAGCCCTAGAAATGTTAGATCTGCTGGGAACAACGTGCCCTTCCTTTTGGCAGTCCCAAGAATGAGCTTAAACAAAGATACTGTTTGCTATGGGCCACGCTCTGTCTGATTATTGAACTGCTTAGCAAATAGCTTGATAACATTAGTGGGACCATTTGTGAGATAGGAAGCCTCCCCGTGTGTGCAAGGAACTCCGGGACTGGCCCCCAGACTCTTCCGTGAGTGCTGCGCAGAGAAGCCTAAACACTGCTAAGCAAGCCTAGAATGAGCAAGGGAATTGATTGACAGTTTTGATTGAAACCAGAAGTAAGTTTTGCTGGTTTGTTTTTTTTTTTTTTAAACCCAGGCTTAAATAGACATCACTTAGAAGAAGAACATCGATCGAAAGATAAACCCAGTGCATGAGAGGACCCTGAAGGTGAAAAGTACCATTAAGTAGGTTAAAGGAGCCTGCCCTTGTATGACAAGCTCTTCTCTGTGCAAAAGGACAGAGAGCACCGAGAGGGAGATAAGAAGATTACGAGGTCAGATTCCAGGTTACAGAAACCTCAGTGGCTTGCTCTGTCTTGGGCACTTCTGTGTGGTTTGCAGGAGAGAGCCTAATGAGTGCCAGCTGTGATGGTTTTGGTGCTACTCACACCCCTCCTCCAGGAACTGACCCAAACCTGTCAACTAATTCCCATATGCCAGCAGCTCTCCGGGTGGATATTTAGCCACTTGGCCTGAAAGGACTTGCCAACAGGGAGGAAAAAGGCCCCATATTTCATGACACATCCTAAAATCACCTAGTGAAATGTGTGTTTTCCCACCGTGACCTCTGACAGACCGTTGGTCACCTCCCCTGGCTGGTGGGGACGGCCAAGGCACTCGCCCAGGAGGAGTGGAATAACACTGGGCTCGGGGCTGGGTGACCCCGCAAAGCGGGAGGAGACAGACCAGGTCCTGCCCCGGGTAAGCGTTTTGCTGCTGATCGCAGGAGGTGGAAGTCAAAGGTGGGGAAATCCCAGCCTAAATCTGACCCAATGGTATGGGTGAACTGGGATTGTCTCTGCCCAGCCTCCAGCGATCAAATCCTCCTGACGCACACCTTGTCTCGGGAGGCAGAGGAGCTCAGAGGCCAGGCTGTCACCTTCAGCACAGAGCCAGCGCCTGCAGCTTGTTAGTCCTCATTATTATTAAAGCTTATTATTGCTCTCTCTTCAGATGAATGCCATGAAGCGAAGGTTTGCTGCCATTTCCCTAACCTTTCCAGGGCTAAGCAGGCCGGTGAATTCAGTGAAGCTATTGCTCTGCACCCTGTGTTAGCTACTACAGCACTTACACTGGACTCGGGTAAGATGGCAGTGTTGTTTGCGTGTTTCCTTCCACCCTTGTGGGGCAGAAGGGGCTGAGAAAAGGGAGTCCCCTGTGACATCCACGACCCCTGAAATACACAGCACACCTGTGTACAACGTAATACGCGGATGTGAAAATAGCAAAAAGACTACGGCTTAGACAGAAAGATGGAACAGCTGACATTCAAGTGATAAAAGTACCCCAATCTTCAACTGTATGGTGTTTACATTTTAAAAATGAGTGAGTGTTGAAAGGTCATTTTAACTATTTAGGCTTTTGATTACCTCTTCCACTTTCCTCAGCCGTATCAGCAGGTTGCTCCACCTCTCTGTTTTACCACTACTTCTGCTCAGTTTCAGTGTTACATTCACTGGTGGGTAAAACACTTTGTGTGCCTGTTCTACTGGGTTATCCAGATATTCCAAGGAAAAGGCTGGTTTCACTTGCATAAAGGTTCATGTGAACGTTTCCATCAGTGCACGGTTTTGTAACATTGCACGCACAGAAGCATGCAGATTGCACATAGACAGTACATTTGCAGGCTAAACTGAAACCACCTGATAACTCTCCTTTTCTGCTTTTCTGCTACAAAATTCAAAATGCTACAACTAGTCCAGTGTGGGACTTGCTGACATTTTAAATGTGTATGTGCGCACATGTCTTTTTTTATACATATACGTGTGTGTGTGACTTTTGGCTTATCTCTAAGATTAATGCATGTGTTGACTGCACACGAGAAATGTGTAAACCTGTAAGACTGTTGGGGTCACCAGGGAAATGTCAAGAACAAGATCACACTGTTTACAATATGCCCAAAAATATACAACAGACGACGCCCCACAAGTGACATTATAATGAGAGACAGCTATTAGAGGCAATGTAAAACACATGCTGCTGGATGCCGCACGTCAAAGATTTATCTCGAAATTGTAGATAGCAGGCCATTGCAAGGCATAGGTATGAAAACATTTCAAGTTTCCTGGTAAAAAGGAGTGTGCACATACATTTGTAACTAATGCCTGCTAGCAGGTTACCGGGAGAGGCTGACCCTGCGCCTCTACTCAAACGCCAGGACACAGCACAAGAGCTGCAGGGCCTGGTCAACACATGTGGGGCGCAGCGAGGTCAGGGAGGGTCTTCCCGTCACAGCCGAGCACTGCCTTGCCTTCACTGGAAGTGGCACAGGCACACCGTGGGCAAGGTTGGGGGGTAGGGGGGGGTGCAGGGGTAGGGCTTGGGCCTGCCGCAGTTGGGTCACTGGCAGGGACCTCTGGGCTGGAGTTCCAGCGGGGATGGCACAGGGGTGAAGGTGCTGGAGGACGGGACCGATGGGCCGGGGCTGGGTAAAAGCCAGGAGGGTCCCTGGCGGCATCAGGGTTAGAGGTGCCAGTCCCCAGCTTGGTCTGCTGATGGTTTGCTGCTGGTAATTACTGCTCAGGCAGGTTTTGGAGATGGTGCTGTCAGGGGCTGAGTGAAAAAAGCTTGGAGCTGGGGCTGGCTGGCGTTACGAGGCTGGGGTTAAAACCAGCTGAGGCTCAGGCGAGTGGAGGCTCTGAGTCAGCACCACAGCTGGATACAGATGCTACGGGACGGCATGTGGGGCTGTGTTTGGCAAGGGCTGCATGCCTGGCCGAGGGTCACAGCAATGACAAGTGACTTGGAGCTGGGGCTGACCTTGGCAGAAGCCCGTGAATTCACAGGAGCCCTGGGTCCGGCAGTGTCTGCGGAGCTGGTTCAGGGTGGGTGGTGGCTGGGGTTGGGACGGGGCCTGTCAGAGGATGCGGGATGGAGCCAGGAGGTGCCACCTGGGGCATACAGAGGTTTGCCAGCGACAGGCCCTGCCGAGCTGAGGGCACGTCTGAAGCCTGCCTGGAGTCTGCTCTGTTCAGCCCGGTGGAGACCAGAGGTGCTTAGAGCTGGACACACCAAATACAGAGTTGACTCAGAGCCCGGTGCAACATGTTACACCTTTTACATCAATATGAGATTTTAACCAAAATGCTTAGGTTTTTATTAAGATGTGCAAAGCAAACAATAATTTTATGATTAATCACATTTAACCCTTTCACTTCAAAGCACATAATGAGCCTTGACACTGAAGCCTCCACGAGCCCAGTGAACACGGGAGAGAATAACGTTGAAGCCACTGAGGTAAGTCAAATTGGCTGGAATTAACGAGGGTAGTGTGGGCTGTAATAATATATTTACAGAGTGCTGATTATACTGTGGGAAGGAAGGGAAGGGGATTAAATCCCTGTTTAGTTAAAGCTGCATTTTAGTGCAGCCAGTTCTTCAGTAGTACACAGTTAAAAATGTAGTCTGTCAAATCCCGCTGACATATTTTGGCAATAGATATTTCCTCTAATTGAAAGCAATTGTTGTGTTGTAAGCTTTCCCCCTTTCCCATTTGTTTTGGTTAACGGGTAGTGGTGGCCTGTCTACTTAAGCACGTATTGAGCAACTGCTCACTGGAAAGTTAGCATATTGCAAGGAGTGCAGCACGATCCTGCCTGACTTCATAAGGAAAAACTTCCTCTGGGCTTTGGCGGAGGATGTTTGAACAAAGCTGGTAGGATCAGCCTTGCTGGTTGTTATTGCAGGGCTTTGCTGTTTGGGTCAGCTAGGGCCTTCATGTGTGAATCCTGGGGTAAAAACCAGGCTGGCTTCCAACGCAGCCATGCTTTGTTTTGAACAATCAGCATGGCCCCCGCTGTGAATCCCACGAGGGGATGCTCTGCTTTATGTTGCATTCGCTTCCTTTGCTCAGAGCCAAGTGCTGCATCCTACACTGCTGGAAGGCAGTCAAGACGCGCGGGGCCTGCGCGACGGCCTGACGGGGGCTGGACACGGCTGGCCCCTGCCCTGCCGGACGCCAGCAGGAGCCTTAATGCCGTGGGCGGGCAGGGCCCTGCAGCCCTGGGGGGCTTAACAAGCCCCTGCTCCGTCAGACCAGGCAAAATGGTGCTAAACCCACTGCTGCCCACAGTGACTGCGTCAGCGCTGCTGCTTTGCCCCCGCCTGTCCCACACCCGCGGTCTGGCACCCCCGGACCCAGCGCTCCACCGCTGGCTGCGGGGCCTCAGGAAGCTGAGGAGTTTGCGGCTCTCGGGACCTGGTGGGGAGCAGCTGCCTGGCCTCAGTGGGGTGTGGAGGCTGGTGCCTGTGCACCGGGGTGCCAGGGGCTCACATCCTCCTGTCTCTTTGTTCCAAGAAATGTGCCTGTGCTGTCCCTGCAGGATGTCTGTCAGGGTGCTTGGTCTTGAAACGCCCTTTATCTGACACCCCTCTGAAGCTCAGAGAGCTGCTGTGCGCCCCCATTTCCCCAGAGGTCAGAGCAGGACTGGATGAAATGCTCCTTTACTCTGTAGTTGCATCAAGTCTGATCATCTGTCCAGGACCCCCTCAGGCTGGCGCTGGTCGCGATCCAGCCAAAAAAGGGACTTACTCTGCCGTGCACACCTGCACCATCCTGTCTGCGGCACCCCAGGGGCTGCGCTGACAAGGGACAGGTATGGACAAGAGACCATGAGTGTAGCAAGGCTGGGCTTGAAGGGATTGTGTCTTCATCCCACCACCAGCCCCAGCGTGTGCTACATTTCCTGCAGAGCAGAGCTGGAGACTCCTTTGAGCTCACTAGCCATGTTTCCAGCCCTGACGGGTGTGAAGTTATAGGGGGAGTGAGTGCTGAGCCCTTTCTAAGCCTCTAAAGAAAGTAAAAGCAACAGGTCACCAAGGAGACCTGTGGGAAACTGGGGAACCTGCTGCCTTTGCATCTCAGCTTTCTACCCACAGCGCTCGGGTCAAACCCCAGCATAGGCTACAAAAGACACATTTTTTTATTGCCTTGTGATAAACCTCCTGGTCTGGAAAATCCTGCCATTACTGTGTGTGTGAACTTTCACCAGCACAGAATCTGTCATTAACCTAGAAGGAGACCTTTTCATGCTCACAACCTCTGTCTGCACAGCTCCTCTCTGGAGGCGAATCCCTCACAGCGAACACGTCAGCCGGCTGCACGCCGCAGACAAGGTTATGACTGCATTACATACTCTGAAGGGAGCAATGCTCTATATTACACTGGGAAAGGTTCATCTTTGAAAACAAAGAGGCTTGAGGGGAAAAAAGCATGATTTTACTCAGAAAGTGCCTCTGGTCCCCATAAATCCATCTCCTCCTTGCTCAGACCAGGACTGGAGGCCAGCAGCAGGGTGGCAACGGAGCGCGCCGCGCCGGTGCGATTCCTACTACAGCCATTTGCAGTGAAGCCTGAGTCCGCACTGGAGCGTGCGTTTAGATTAAAGGACGTTTGGGAAGAGACCTTGCCTTAATCTTTCTGCTAAGCACCTAGCACAATCCCAGCGTGCTAAATCATTAGTAATAACAGTAATGACAATCTGGCCTTCTCCATGAGCAGTGCCTGCAGTACCAATTAATAACAATAAAATAGGGACTCGGTCCGCGCTCGTCCAAAAATACACCAAGGATTGCTAATCAGTCTATTTCCAAGCCCTCTGTTATTTCTGAGTGCCCTGAAGTGCCTCAGTGAGCGCTTTGCTGATGCATCCAGCCTGATGACACGAGGCACTAACAACCGATGGACAAAGGCAGGGTGGCAGGCAGGACTGGAAAGCATCAGATGAGCGTGGTGATCAGGGAACAGCTCTTGTTCAGGGAATGATTTCTCTGTGTCTAAGTGCTCCCCAGCTCCTCCTCAGCTCTCCTCGCGTTCCCCCGGTGCATGGCTCCTCTCCGTTTGGAAATGCTGCTCTGGGGAAAGCCCTGTCCTGGCTGGCTCTGGGCGGGGCTGGTAGAGACCAAGCGGGACAGCTCTGCTCTCGCCTACCTCTTACCCTCTTCTCTCGGATAACCGCTAGCGGCCTTTCTCAGGGTGGGGAAAAGGTGTGAGTTGGACTCTGCTCTGACCCAGTACAGCCATTTTTCATCAGTATGGGTGTCTGAGGGGGAAAGTGAGCGGCCAAAAGGATTCAAAACACGTGTCTGCTACGCATTTGTGAATGCACCTTACAGTCTCCTGCCAACCTGCCCTGCAATCATATAGAAAATGACCCAAATAACACACTTAGAGGCAGAGTGAAGGAGATGAAAGAGAAAAAAAGGACTGGCTGCCTGGGTAGGAGCAGAGGGACATTCTGACCTGCTGCACAGCGGCAGCAGCAGCAGCTCCAGGGTGGCTGAGGCTGTGCCGTGGCTTTTCCTCTGCTGGGGCACCAAGTGGCCCCTGTGCGGTGGCCAGATCGGGGGGCTCGTCTCTGCAAGGGGGCTGCGCCCTGCGCCGGCCAGGCCTTCCCGATGTGCTCAGTGTCACAAGCAAGGGCGGGAGGCACGCTGCTCTTCTCCCGGGTGCCAGCTCCTCAGCCTCCGCGCAGTCCCCAGGGGGGTCCCTGCCGCCGAGGTGTCCTGCACGCCTGGCCCGCTGCCAGCCGCTGGTGTTCACCGAGAGCGGCTGAGTCAAACCTGGCCATCTCCGGCACGCGAGGGTGAACTTTCTTCCCAAATCCACAGGGCGCTTTATGGTTACCTTGCAGATAAACCCCGCTAAATAAATAGATGTTTATGCTCCCTGTATTAAAGCGATTAGATCCTGGTTTTTGACAGTGTTGAGTCAATATAACCTGAGTAACTGCACGAGTAACTCATGTTTCCCCTAAAGGGAAACTGTTCTCCTGTAAATATATTTATTAATAATTAATGTGTTTTTGAGTTCTTGTGCACACAGTCCCTCTCCCCCACCGAGATGTCTGAAAGGCCGTTATCTTTAAACCTGCGCAGGACTCGCACAGAAAGGGACTTTGGCAGGGGGGTGATGGTCTATGGGAAGAGGCATGTGGTTTCATTTTGACCTTTTTTTCTTCCTGAACAAAAAATAATGGTGAAATCTGTGTATGAGAGATTTAAAAACCTCTACTACTCCATTAGGAGCATTACCCTGAAATACTCACTGGAGCTTCTAACAGCCCAGATAATAGGGGTGGGAAATCATTTGTGGAAAATATTCCCCTCAAAGCATCTTACCAGCGGATTGTTTCCTAACAACAACAACAACAATAAAATCTTTGTCAAATAATCCTTCAATACCACAAATATTTTGGCTTTAATTGTATCAGTGTAGATAACTGCTCGGCATAGGAAATGGGAGTCAGAGCTCCTGGGGGATTTTTTCTGACAAAGCCAGTGCTGGATACCTTTGGGTAAGTCCACATTTTTCTGTGTTCTTTGGCCTAATTTTTTTTTAACTGACTGTAATCTGGAACCTAATTTGATATGCCTTAAAAGGCTGATTTCACATGGAAGATGCTCTACTATCAGGATAAGCAGCCATAAGAAATCCTAAAATAGGCGGATTAAGGGTTTGGGATCATGGGGGTTTATTTCTGTGTAATTAAAGACATGATCACATTTTAAAATTGCTAACTTGTAGTTTAAAAAAAAACCCAACAACTGGGAGTCCCACGTTTAAAAACAGCTAATAACTGTATTAATTAAGGATATGATTAGCAGAGACAATGAGTTAGATAGCACAAAAGCACAGCATTTAATTCAATGCACATTTTCGGTGGACATGGCGTGGCCAAGGCGGTTATGTATTAATTAGTGCTCTGAAGAGGGCGAGGAGGACAGGAAGAGGGTGAGAGAAATTGGCAGGTGTAGAAATTAGATTAGACAACAACAGAGGATTTTTCTCTCCAGAACAGAAGTCGTGCAGAATCCTCATCAACCTTCCTAACATGTTTTGTATAAACAAAGATATGTGCCCCAAGAACAGGCAGGGCGGTAAGGCAGCGCTCGGGGATGGGGAGAGGGAGCACAGCCTTCCAGAGCTCGCCTGCGGAGCATTTCCAGGCGGTTGTGACCAAATGCCAGCCTTGATTTCCCACCCTTGCTTTAAACGCTGCTAGCTATTTGTGGATGGCACGGTGTCTCCATCCTCAACCCTCATCAGGGGACCTGTGCCATTGTACTGATTTACTGCTGTACCACTGCGTGGGTGCTCCAGCTAGGTCTCTGCTCCTCGTGGAAACTCAGGTTGTGACAGGGATGCTGTGCCCACACCCTGTAACCGCTCCACTTGGCCGCCAGCTCTGCCATCGCTTCAGCTTGAAGCACCCACACAGTGCTGCGAGCGCCACGACCAGGGTAGCGCCACGACCAGGGTATCTGCCATGCCCCGGAGCCCACCCGTGCCCCATCTTGCATGGGGAACTCGATGTGCTGCCCAAGGAGCCAGGTCCCTCCTGGGTGACTCAGAGCCTGGGTGAGAGAGCTGTGCCCTGTGTCGTGATGGTGTGGCAGGAGATGAGTGCTGGTCTGGCCACCCGCTCAGGGCTCTCTCACTTAGACGGCAGGGACGTAACCTACGTGGGCAAACAATGCAGAGAGCACGGCCCAGGCAGTCTCTGTACCAGGACAGATCCTGACCTTCTCTCCAGAGCCTCGTTCGGCAGCTCCAGGACGAGGGGGTAAATTCACATGCCCGCAGTCAAGGGAAGAACCGTCGTGGGCGTGAATCGACACCTCCACCGCGCAGGTGGTGCGTTCCCACGCCGATAAGGGAGGGTGGATCAGAGGCTGCGCTCCCTCGGGGCTGCTCCCCCCGCTGGGGATTCCAGTGGGTGGAATTTGGGAATATTATCACTTCTTTCGCTGCCTTTTTTTTTCTCCACAGTTAAGAAAGAGCCCGTTGGAGGGCAGAGGAGATGCACAGTCCCATTTTGAACTCGTCTTTTTGGCGAGCCGTGCGGGCAAAGCTTCTCCGGGGTGGGGCCGCGGAGGCCTGCGCTTCGCCCCCTGCCCGTTCCCCGAGGAGCTGAACCCCCCCGGGCGGGCGGCAGCGGGGCCGCGGCCGACCCCAGGCCGTCGGGGGCGGTGTCCCGGGGCCGCGCTGACGCCTCGGCCCCCCCGCTCCCCCCAAGCGCGCAGCCCATAGCGCCGGGCCGGCAGGCCCCGGCGCGGCGTCCGTGCCGCGGGGGGGCTAGGGGGACGCCGCGGGGGGGCTAGGGGGACACCCTTCCCGGACGGGCTTGGCGTGTGCGTCCCCTCCAGGCGCTGCCTGTCCCGAGGTGGGCCAGCCCGACCGCCGCTTCCCCGCGACTCTGCCCCGCGCCCAGCTCACGGGGCTGCGGGGAGGTCTCTACGCCGGCTCGCCGTGCTGCTCCGCAGGGGAACAGTGCTTCTCCCCCCGCCCCCGGCCCCCTCTGCTCGAAAACGCGCAGAGAAAGGCGGGAAGCCCCCCGGCGGAGCCGCTCCCGGGCCGGGGGCCGCCGCCCTGCCCGCTGCTGCCCGGTGCGCGGCCGGCCGGCGGCGCGGGGGAGCGCCGGTAACTTCATTCCCCGCACATGACGGGCCGGCACCGGGACCCGCCAGCAGCGGCGAGAGGGCGGGCGCGGGGGCGGGCGGGGGGCGGGCGGGAGGCGCGGCCGCCAGCGCGCCCCGCCGCCCCCCGCCGCGCAGCGCCGCGCACCCGCGTACCCGCCGCGGCCGCCACTTCCCGCGGGCCCGGCTCGGCGGCGGGCGCTGCCTCCGCAGGAAGCGGCCCCGCGGCCCGGCCCCTCCCGCCGCTCGGCGGCCGGCCCGTGCACTCTGCGGCGCGGCGGCGCGGGCGGCGGGATGGCTCTGGCTCCGGCTCGGGCTCCGGCGGGCGCTGAGCCGCGGCCCCCCGCGCTGCTGCCGCTCCTGCTGCTGCTGCTGCCGCTGCTGCCCGGCCGCGCCGCCGGCCTGGAGGTGCAGCGCAAGTTCCTCTCGCCCACCCCCACCAACAACTTCGCCCTGGACGGCCCCGGGTCCCGCGTCTACCTGGCGGCCGTGAACCGTCTGTTCCAGCTGTCGGGGGGCGAGCTGGCGCTGGAGGCGGAGGCGGCGGTGGGGCCGGTGCTCGACAGCCCGCTCTGCCACGCACCGCAGCTGCCGCAGGCCTCCTGCGAGCACCCCAAGGTGCTCACCAACAACTACAACAAGATCCTCCAGCCCGACCCCGAGCAGGGCGTCCTCGTCGTCTGCGGCTCCATCTACCAGGGCCTCTGCCAGCTGCGCAGCATGGCCAACATCTCGGCGGTGGCCGTGCGCTTCCCGCCGGGCGGCAGCGACCCAGTCACCGTCTTCCCCAGCATGCTGAACGTGGCGGCCAACCACCCCAACGCCTCCACCGTGGGGCTGGTGCTGCGCCGCGGCGGCGGCGGCGGCGGGGCGCGGCTGCTGGTGGCCGCCACCTACACCGGCTTCGGCAGCCCTTTCTTCCCCCGCAACCGCAGCCTGGAGGACCACCGCTTCGAGAACACGCCCGAGATCGCCATCCGCGCCCTCAACGCCCGCGGCGACCTGGCCAAGCTCTTCACCTTCGACATCAACCCCTCCGACGACAACATCTTCAAGATCAAGCAGGGCGCCAAGGCGCGGCACAAGCTCAGCTTCGTCCGCGCCTTCCTGCAGCGCGGCGCCGCGCCGCCCGCCCGCCGCCCCTACGCCTACCTGGCGCTCAACAGCGAGGCCAACGCGGGCGACAAGGAGAGCCCCTCGCACAGCCTGCTGGCCCGCATCTGCCTGGGCGAGCCGGCCGAGGCCACCCTCAACGGCAGCGGCGAGACCAAGAAGCTGACCGAGTCCTACATCCAGCTGGGGCTGCGCTGCGGCGGCGCCGCCGACGCCTTCACCCGCCTGGTCTCCGTCTTCCCGGCGCGGGCGGCCTGGAGCAGCCCCGCCGCCCCCGCTCCGGGCCCGCCGCCCGCCGAGGAGCTGCTCTTCGGCGTCTTCGAGCGGGCCGGGGCCGGCGGCGGCGGGGGGCGGCCGCAGTCCGCGCTCTGCGTCTTCCGCTTCGCCGAGATCGAGGAGACGATCCGGGCTGCCCGCAACTCCTGCTTCGTCAGCCCGGCCGCCGGCATGGTCACCGTGCTGGACAGCGTGGTGCAGGGCACCGGCCCCGCCTGCGAGAAGCGCAACATACAGGTACGGGCACCTGCCGGCGGCGGGGGGAGCCGGGACGGGGCGTCCCGGGACGGGACGGGTGCGGGGGGCCGGCGGGAGGCGGCGGGCCCGTCCCGTCCCGTCTCGTCTCGTCTCGTCCCGCTGCTGCTGCCGCCGCGCCGTTATCCCGGGCGGGAGCGCGTCCCACGGCCGGAGGCGCTGCGGGCGGGCGGGTACGCTCCGGTACCCGGCTCCGGTACCCCGCTCCGCTCCTCTCCTCTCTCCCCGCTCCGCTCCTCTCCCCCGGCTCCTGTCCCCGTGCCCCGCTCCGCGCTCCCCGCGTCGCTCCGGGTCACCCCGTCAAAGTGGTCCCGGCAGCCCCCCCCGCCGGCAGGCGTGCGGCGGGGCTCGTACCGAGCAGAGAACGCGTGTGTGTCCGTGCGTGGGCCGGGGGGGGAGACACCGCCCCCCCCCATGTGTCAGGGGACGCCGCCGTTCCCACGGCCCGTTCCCGGTGAGCCGGTGACTCACGGCGCGCTGTCCCCGCTCCCCGTCTGCCGCCCGCCCGATGCCTTCCCACGGCCCGGCCCGGCCCGCGGCCGGACAGCCCGGCGCACACAGGCTGCCTTGTTTCCTGACGTTCGGGGTAAAAGTTTGCCATTGTCACAATTTGTTACCAAGTGGCCGTAGATGTTAGTGCCAGATAAAGACGCCTGTTTTCCCTTTCACTAAAGATATGCGATGCTTGTGAAAAAGAGAAGGAAAGAAGGGCTGCTTTAACACTGCATTTTTCCCTTCCTCTGGGAAGGATGCATAACTCAGCTCCATCAAAGATCGTAAAAACATCTGTTTGATTTCAAAGGCAAGACAGAGCGTTTGGGCTTGGGCTTCCCTGTGCAGTGCCAGTGGCAAAGAGAGAAAGGTTTCCCATGGTAACCGAAGTGTTTAGTGTGGCATCTCCATGCTGTGTTAAAATATGTACTCTTAATGCACTGGTTCATAGACCTATTCTAGCAAAGTTGAATAGTTTTTCCCTGGTGGCAAAGTACAAGCTGCCTGACAGCCAGGAAATCTGGTAGTTGTCCTGGCTTTTGAGTTAATTCCACAAAGACTTGGTACGTTAAACACTGGGAGCCCAGTCCTGAAGCCTTGGCGTGGTGATTGCTCTCAGAGGAGTCACTGGGAGTCAGGAATCCTATTTACGGGACGAGAAAGCACCCGCAGTTCTTGTTGGCTGTGGTTGAAGCTCAGCATCCTCAGCCCCGCGCAGGATTGAACTGTCTCTGCCAGGCGGGTCAAGAGGGGCTGAGAGTTGTGGAGCTGCTTGGAGAGTTAACGGCCTAGCTGTAACCGAAAGTCAATGGCAGAAAGACACCCGCTTCCCTTGAGCTTCCCCAGTGCTCCAGATCTGTTGGGAAGACGCTGGGTTTTCTAACTCTTGTTCAGTAGGGAAGATAATCTTGGCTAATATTTGTATTTTCAAAGTGCTATATACAGTAAGATATTTAGCCAGCTGATTCCCTAGTGACTCCAGGGAGGCTTAGCGCAGGAATGACATTTCACTGTGTCTTTGGGTCTGGCTGTTGCGCTGTAGAGCATGCTCCTGGTAGCAGCCCCTCTCTGGGTGCTCCCTGGGTGGGCGAGGAAGGCAAGGAGCGTGTTGTCGGTTGGTGCCACAAAGGCAGTCGGCGGAGGATGGCTGTGTTCTTGAAGGGGCAAACAATAAGGGATGTGAGGTTAGGAGGAGCAAGCTAGAAATCACCGAGCCTCTCCAATCCTATAGAAGTCAGTAGAAACCCTCCGTATTTACCATTGTGGTGAGATCAGGCTGTGAGAAAATTTGTTTACATGGAGGCAGCAGTACGGCTGGTGGTTATATAGGGTGGATGGGGAAAACCGGGCTCTGGTCCCAACTGACGCTGCTGCAGTGTCGCTGTCCTTGAACCAGTCATTTGACCTGAGGTGCCTCAGTTTCCTGATTTGCCACGTACTCCTATATTTATTACTATTATTCAGAAACCTAACTCACATGTAGCGTAAGATTACATTTGTAAAGCTGCCTTGAGATCCTTTGATGTCAAGTACAGCAGGATACAAATGAAGCACACCATTAATATTCATTCATGCCTAGTATTTCTACGCTTCCCATATATTTGAAGCGTATTTCTCTAAAACCGCTGACCAAGCCTGCTGGGAAGTCTTCCTACCAGTCAGAAGGAGAGCCTTTCATTTTTTTTGCCTTTTACTTAATCATTAGAATTGCCAACAAGTTAACAAGCTGTTTTCGTTTTCAAGTCCCAGAGTGGCAGTGTCAAGAGAAGAGTTGTAATATCGTGTTTCTTTGTGCCGCAAAAACCCAACATCAATTTCCACCTTCAAGACAATGAAATACTCTAATACATTTTGTGTCCCAGCCCTGGGAACGCAGCAGGAAAATGTATTAAAGCAGCAGCTGGTTCGGTGGAGCAGATCGGCATCTAGCTGCCTTCCCGTTGTGAGCTCCACTTCTCCACCCGTTGGTGGGCTTCCAGGTTTTCTTTTGCCCGTGTGTCAGTGATAGGTGCTCCAGTATTATCAAAATTGTGGTTCATTAGTTCTTCCCGTGGACTAGGTGGTTGGGTTTTAAGCTCCTTCTGGAAGAAAAAATAAAAACCTAATGATGGCCTGATTCATTCCAAGCGCACGTTAGGCTGAAGTAGTCGGTTGTTATAAATACAGAGCACGGGCTGTTAGGCATAATGCAGTGTGAAAGGAAAATCATTGCCCCCTTGTGTGCTCTTCTGTCTAATTGAATGCTCCTCTCCTGCAGCACTGGCTGTGACTCAGCCAGGGACCTGCAGCCCTCGCCCGCCGGTGATGGGTTTCGGCAGCAGGCCCGTGGCATGCTGGCCGTCCCCGTGGCAGCACTCGCCGGCAAGAGGCCAGGCTCATCACCCCACAGCATCGTGACAAGGGGTCCGATGGGAGGCGACGGGAGGCTGGCACTGGATGGAGGGGATTCGTCCCTGTGCAGTTGCAGTCGGCGTGGTGGCAGCCGCTTGTCCGGCTCCCGCTGTGCCAGTGTGGAACTGGCGGGGCAGGGGGCTGTGGGGAGCGGGCGGCGCTAGGGACAGTGCGGGGGAGCCTGGGTGGCCGGTTAGTCTGCGTCCCCACTACTGGGCAAGGGGAGCCACCAGCTCGGCCTGGGAACGGGCTCCTCGCTTTGATGGAAGCGCTGACTTGCAATTAAGCACATGCTTAACGGCTTTGTGAGACGTGGAGAGTACGTGCCGAGGAGGATGGTCTGGGTCAGGAGTGGAGGCTGGTTGGTTGTTCTCAATGAATGCTGCTGAAAAGTCACTTACCGAGGAGGTGAATTAGCAGCAGCAGCTTAGGGGAAGGAGGATATATTAGGGAAGGATCTGGTTTGATTGGGTTCTTGTACCGTGAGTGAGTGGGTGAGTGCTAGGATTGCTTTCCCTCAACAGAAATAGCTTTTTATAATGAATTTTGTGTCAAATGCTGGGCTGTCTTTGTGACGCATGCAGTTAAAATGAAATACTTGCATGGAGTCACTGTGTTTTGCCCACTGGAAGCCCGGGTGGAATTGTGACCCGTGCCCCCAGGAGTGAGGAGCAGTACGAGCTCTCTGTCGCAGACTGCCTGTAGCGTCACTTGCAGCAACGTGCTGACAGAGCTTACCAAATTGCGAGGACACTGGGTTTACTTCATATTTGGACTGTTCTGCCCCAGCAGGATCATGGTCCAGTAGGTTTGAAGGTCAGGCCGGCTGCGTGGCCGGAGCGCAGGACAGCTGCGGTACGCCAGAGCCCTTGCAAAAGCAGAGCAGCCGGACCCCGTCCCCGGCACCCCGATGGCCCGAGAGGAGCGGCCACACAGGGTGTCCCAGCACCTTCCCCTTGGCGCCAGTGAACATAAAGGTACGGCCGTGCTGCATCGCTGCCACGTCCCAGGGGGAAAAAACCCCCTTGGCAACCTCTCGCCACCACCCTGTCCCTCAGGCCAGCGTTCGGGTGAGGGGACGGACCGGGCGCCTTTGCGCTGCTCCAACCCGCAGCGGTCCCAGCCCCACTCTCCCAGCGGCGGCCGCAGCAGAGGGGCAAGCAAATGCGGATTTCCAGGCATTTCTACAAAGCTCCCTGCCCTGGGCGTCCAAGCGGTGGCTGACACGGGGGTCTGAGTTTAAGACAGAATAACACAGACCACGCGACGAAGAAGCACGCTTGAGGAAAGGCTGAGCTGGGAACCCCATCCCACGCTCCCGGCTGCGCCGACTCCTCGTCTTCTGTGGTTTCCGCACCGAACTCCACGCTCTCTGTCTAAAACCTCCCAGAGAGGTAACCAGGGAAAGCAGACTTGTATTCGTCAGACTTAGATTTGCTAGCCAGGGATCCGCAGCTCTCCTGGGAAATGTTTTGGGGTCTGCAACTCAAAAAAGGCTGAAAATCCGGTTTGTTTCCTATGCTAAAAAACATAGGCACGGCGGCCTGGGATAATGATGCGTTTCAGTGTTAATTCTCAAGTTTCTGGCTCTTGTGGCTTTGTGTCAGATCCTGCATGCTCATTGAGCACAGTGTTTTGTGGTGTAATGATGAGATACCCACCAGTGAGCTTTACTGTAACGGGTTGTTAAATAAAACGAACTCCTTGGGTAGACTGTGTAAACAGTCTCAGTATATATGTATGCCTGGGCATAGAAATGTGGTTTGAAACAAGTCAGAAAATGTTCCCAAAGAAAAAAAACCTCATATACACGTGGGAATATGACAAAGCATCTACTTACTGTCCAAATATACTGTGGCATCTCCGTGGGATTGGGTTTTATAGGAGCTGAGTTACTTTGAAGTGCTGGTTTATACTAATTTAGAAATTCCAAACATGAAAATAAATGTGCTCTAACCTTACATCTACTCAAATAAATCCAGAGGATTAGCCCCAGAAAGGAAACTGGGAATTTACACTTAATTTGTACATTAAAAATGAGGCAGGAGTTCTTGTAGCAGACTTAATTTCTGCTTTTCGCGGAACGCATTGTGTTTGGAACCGCGAGCGCCCACCCGAAGGTGCAAATGCCCCGTCACCGCGCAGCTGCGCCGTGCTGTTGTATCGCCGTAGTCTGTTTTGCTTCTGGATGTTGTTTTACGAGGGGTGGGAAGGGGGTGTCCCTCCAACCACCGTCCGAGTCCTGCGTGCCTGCTCTGCCTCTCACCTGGCCAACCCTTGGGTGCCCTCCCTTGGGAACTGATGTGGACGTACGACCTTCTGCTTGCAGCTGAAACGCGGGCAGGCGGCTGGGAGCCAGGGGCAGGCGCCGTGTGAGTCTCGCCCTCCCCGGGAAGGCAGGCTGGGCTCCGGGGGCTGTCTGCGCCCGGGGGCCGGCGCAGCCCTGGCACTTTGTGCCGAGTGGGGGGTGTCTCCTGGGGAGCGGCTGGGTGCCCCCGAGCCGAAGGTGGGTGGTGGGAACGCGCCTGCCGGGGCCCCGGGCTCGCCCCTGCTTTGCATCTCAAGCTCAAACAGATCCCAGATTGCAAAGGGGAATTCGGTCGAAGCGGCAGAGGTTTCTGCGCCTGGAAGGCAGCAGTTGTGCAGTTTAGGTCCTGGGTTTCTGGAGAGCCATATCTGCAGCTGGCTGCACAGACCTCGTTATTCTCGGTAGCTAGGAGTTCAGGTTAATTTTGATCCATTGAGCTCATCGAATCTCCTGTAACTAAATAATGGTTTAGGTGGAAGACAGGAAAAGGATCGTTTTGGCCAAGTCCAGTGCTGCACGTGGAGGTCCATCATGGCCGGGAGGACACAGAGCACTCTGTGGGCTGCTCATACAGTCATACACAGGTGGTGATCATATCTCCCTTCATTTGGGGGTTTTCATCCACTTTTATTCGTGTAGCCCCAGAAGTTCTCCAGGGCAGGCGTTTGGCTCCCACGCAGGAACGTGAACCTGCTCCCCGGGAGCCCCGACGGGCGCTAGCTCAGCTGTGGGGTCTCGCTGGGTGGAAATCAGGGGATTTCCCATCTCTTGTCTGATTTTTCAAAGCCTATTTTATAGTGATTGAGAGAGAAGATTGGTGGGGCTGAGGGCACCTAGAGAGGTGAATAAGGCACTTAGAGATGTGTACGGATGCCTGGGGATGCTGTAAAAACACCTCGCTACGCCTTGAAAATCCCATTAGGCGTCTATTTAAACTCTCAGGCAACTGCACCGTTGTGACATTCTGCTCTGGTGACCTCTTCCAGCAAGTTGTTGGAAACATAATAGGTCTGAGCCCCTGGCTGTGGTAATTTAATGCAAACGCGGGGCAAGCCTGCACCAGCAGCGGTTGGAAACAATCAATTATAACCACCTGAACGCCACCACGCGCTACCTACAGCCGCGTGCCTGCACCTCCCAGCTCGGGCTCGTGCGCGGCACGTGCGGGCTGGCCCATGGTGGCCGGGGGCTCCCCAGCTGCAGGGATTGCGCGCAGGCATGTGACCGCTTGTCTGCACCGAGGAGGTGATGGACGGGGGTCAGCGTTCTTGAATGGGAGGAAGAAACGGCTCCACGGCCCAGTGCGGGTGGTGATGCCCGGAGGCGTCCCTGCCTCTGCTGTGCCCCTGCGCGGGGGCAGCAGGGTTGTGCCACGGCGCTGCTGCAGCCCCGAGCACTCACAGAGCCCATCGTCGTCCTGAACCCTTGGCACAGACAGGGAGCCTTATCACCCTCTTCTCAAGGGGGGAAGGAGGTGGTAAGAGACCGCCTGGTCGATGCCTTGTTGTTGATCAGATGGGTGGCAGTGTCAGGATTTGAACTGAGGTCCCAAATGCTGCTGTGTCACCATCCCCAGCACACCTACCCAGGGGCACGGCGTGGCAGGGGGCGTGAACTGACCACTGCATCTGCAGGAGCGATCAGCCTTGCTTTGCTTTATTTCCTTTTTTGTTGTTGTTGTTTTTTTTTTTTTTTTTTTGTTGAGTCGGTAAAGAAATTATTGCAAGTTGTTTTCTTTTCAAGTTGGGATCTAACACCTTGCAGCAAGTGGAGGAGGTGGCAGACTGTCTATGGCAATCTCCTACTTCGAGAGATCGGTAGAGTTTATTGACATTTTTGAGCAGAGGGAGCAGTACTAATTTCTAACATCTGGATGGCAGCTCTGCTGGCAGCCACTGCTCCGGCAGAGCGAGGCCGGCAGGGGCGTGGGACGGCCGCTCCCCAGAAGGCCCATATCAAACAGAGCCTGGATGAGCCCCCGTTAGATGTGGTGCGCTGTTGAGCAGCCTGATGTCAAAGCTCGTGATGATTTCGCCTCGTTACCCGCTGAGCGTCAGTGGGGCTTGTCCAGCGTGGGGAGCGTACGCTGGCTCCTCGCACAGATGTGTGCTGGGGGTTGGGCCCAGGGACGGGAACGCATGGGGACAGTGGTGTCCTGCAGCAGCAGCGGAGCAGCAGTGACGGCTCGTGCTCTGAGCAGAGCCGACCCACTGTTGCCAGCCCTTGTGCCTTCCTCTCCAGTCCAGGGGGCATTGTTTTTTGGAGGAAGGGATGAGCACAGATGAGCACAGCCTTGCAAGCCAGGGGAGGGACAAGAGGGATGTTGCCTTCGGGTGTTTCTCAGCTGGGCAATGGGATAGGAGTTAGGATATTCACAGGTAGGATAGGGATAGGGGTTAGGATATTCACAGGATAGGAACTTGGATATTCAGGCTTTTTTCCATACCGGGGATCTCATTCTGAAGGCGGCATGGCCAGAGTCCCAGTCCCCTGGTTTGCTGCCGTGCTCACATGGGTGCTACCGTGGGGACGAGCGGTGGCTGCGGGACACAGCGGGAGCTCAGGGCTCGTGGTGGGGCTGCTGGAGTCCAGGGCACAAACCCCAGCTCAAGTCTCAGCCCTCAGTGGAGCTGCAGGCCTACGTTTGGCTCTGCGGCCACCAAACCTGTGCCAGCGGCGCTGCTGGTGGGAGGTGGCTGATGCTGGGCAGCAGCGGCCCGGCCTGGCGGGAACAGCTGCTGGAACACGGCTGCCCATTTTTTGGGCCCAAACCATTGGAGAGTCGTTGCTCTGACAATAGTTCTGCAGCTTAAGGCATTGCAAGTGGCACTGGAATACGAATCTTTCGATTCTAACCCATAAGCAAAATTTCCTGAAAGTCTGGATTTTGCAAACATGTACCTCTAATATTTGAAGGAAATTTGGAACTTTTCTCCCTGTTCCTGTCTCATCTCTGTTTAAAGTATTATGCTACTTCGTACTGCTCCCTTCTGGAGCAAAAACCCTTCGGCTATTGGATTTTCATCCCACTGTCTGCTGACCGCTGCCAAGATTCAATGGGTTGTGAGCTGCTAGTGGCCAAAAGCCATCTCTGGCGGACCGCCTAATTAAAAGGGGCCATTGAAAACCTGGCATCTTCTAGAAAACGGCTGTGTGTACAGTGATCTTTTTAGGAAGAGTTGGGAAAAGTTTACAGTATAGTGATAGCACTCGATGAAGAAGGGGAGACGTGAAACATGAGGGGTTTAAAATGTAATATAAAATAGCAGTTTCCAAAGTTTTTTGACTCATGAGTCCCCGTCATCCTTCAGTATGTCTCCAGATGTGAACTCCAAGCGGTACAAAGGCACCAGGGCTGCTGTGCTGTTGCACGTGGTTCCTCGGAGAGTGGTGGACCCAGCTCTGGGAACCGGCTCATGCAGGGAGCGGGCTCAGGTCGGGCTTTCAAGGCAGTCAGTGTGGCAGGTCGTTAAGTGGGAAGGAAATTGTGGCTAAGTCTCTGCTTGAGGCGACAGACATCCGCATCTGGAGAGCAACACATGACTTTGTCCCCACACTGTTCCGCTTGGTTTGACTCGCGCGTGTCTCTGGGCTGAGCCGCGTGGCGGGAGGCTGGGATGGGTGGAAGTTCCCGCACATCCCTCCTGGGATTCCCCCCGCCGGGAGAGCACTCTGCCGGCTGTCCGGCACGCCGGGGCTCCCTTGCTGTGGAAAGGCTCCTTGGCCACTGTCAAATAAGCTGCTGAAGAAAGGTTTCAAGCTTTGGGGAGGAGCTGGGGTTGCCATGTTATGCCCCTGGGTTCTCCTAACTGTCATGTTGTTTCTTCCTGAGGTTTGGTATCACAGCAAGCCGCAGAGCTCAGTGGATCATAGAATCATGGAATGGTTTGGGTTGGAAGGGCCTTTAGAGGCCATCTAGTTCCAACCCCCTGCCCTGGGACGAACAGCTTTGGAAACATCAGTTTCTACAAATCTTGAAGACAAAATATAAAATGGTAGAGAAAAGGAAAGACTTCCATACTTTAACCAAATAAGAGAGGTGCTCAGTTGCTGAATCCAGTAGGACCATTGATTTTTAATAAATTTTGAAATTATTCCTCTGACCCTAATTTCCTAATGGGGGGGGTGGCAGGGTGGGAAGGGAGGAGCTCCAAAAATGACTCTGTAGCGCTGTGGAGGTGCAATACTGGCACGTCAACAAGCACAGTGCTTTCAGAGAGATGCCTGGAGGTACCTCGCGCTTCGTACAGGTGCTGCCTGCGAAAGGAGAGCGTGGCCACAGGCCACAGGAGCTCACACCTTAATTCTTCTCACTTTCCATAACCATCCATTTAACCTGTTGAGTTTTCTCAGTTCCCCAAATGAGGGCAGAGGTCTCTGTCTCGTGTGTTAGAGTGGAGGAAGGGTACACCTGCGAGCTGGGGAAGCAGTGCATCTGCCGCACACCCATCTTTATGCCTTAGTCACTTAATGCGACCGCTTTTGCTCGGTTAAGGAGCAAAAAGGCTTCTTTAACCTTTCCATGCCAAGCTACCTCAGCGGGCCTGGAGCAAGTGGCGTTGTTTTGTTTCTGGACGCTGGTGCTGAGGCTGCTGCGCAGGTGATGTGCGCGGCGGTGCCCATGGAGGAGCAGGCGATGCGCGCGGTGATGCCCATGGAGGAGCGGGCGATGCGCGCGGCGGTGCCCGTGGAGAATGTCTCGGTGGCGTGGGGCAGTGCTGCCGTTCAGAGGCAGATTTTACCGAGGATGCATAAAAGAAGAGTAGAGTTCTGCTCATTATCTCAGAGCTTAATTGATTCGGCAGAACTAATGAGGAAAATACAGGAAAACATTTACTATAAACTATTGCTAAATGAAGCAGATTTGAACTGACACATGTAAAAGACCAGTTGTGTTAGGTAAGAAGTTGTTACTTTAATGGATGCTTTTTTCAGCCCAGAATTGCACAGATATGCTGTCAGAGCACTTTGAGCATGTAAAGTGCTAAGTGTTTGTAGTAGCAATAATAAAAAAATAACCCCTGAAGATCGAAACTCATGGTTCACCCAGGACTCTTCCCTGTGGGAGGGAGTTTGAATAGTTTGGGATTGGTTTCTGGAGCCAAAGCTCAACGTAAATGAGAAACACAGCTTGAGTGGTGGAAGGGGGGGGGCTCTCCCAAGGAAAGAACAGCTAAGAAAATACAGCCTGAATAAATCAAGCATCTTTCTCCAAACAGTTTCAAGGGGGACGTGTTAGTTGGGCTTCCAGAGCGGCGCAGGCATCCTTGGGATCAGCTCTGCGCCTGTCCCTGGGGAGCGGGGCAGAGGAGCCACGTTTCCAGCGGGGGTGAATTTAAAGGACATCCAAACTCCCACTGCTTAAATGCATGGTGTTTGGACTGTGACAACCCCTTTGGAGCCTGTTGTTCGCTAATCCCTCTGCCTGCCCATTCCTGGGGGATTTGATTGTATAATCTGAAGTATTGTGTTTAATGCAGGATGAAGGCTAACATAATAAGCTTGACCAGTCTTCCTGGCGGCATGAAGGATGTGCAATTTCAGTTAAAAGACTGCCGCTTCTTTCTGTTTCTCCGCTTTGAGCAGTTCCCCGTGCAGTCGCACGTGCTGGTTCTGCTCCCTGCAGGGTGACGCGCTGGTGGGAGCCAGACCCCCGGCTTGTGCGGAGCAAGGGAGGGGCCCTCCTGGAAGGTGTTCTGGGGGAGGGCTGCGCAGAGCTGGTCCTGCCAGCAGTGCCCTCCGCTGTCTTTACCAGTAGTTCAGCCTTGGGGCCGGCATGACAGGGTTGTGGCTTGTGGGGCGATGGGTGGCCGCGAGTCCAACCAGTTCCTGCAGGAGAAGGTGGCGGAGGGAACTGAGGGGGTAATCACACTGCCGGTGTCTGGCGTCGGTCCCGCTGTTGGATTCCTGGAGCTCTTACATCCTCCCTAACACTGGAGGAGAGCTCTGTTACAGACACCTCCGCCCTTTCCTCCTGCACCTGAAGCGACACAGTGGAAGATGGGTGGCTGCAGGAAGCCTGTGTTTGTTCGAGCCGTTGTCGAGCTTTGGCCTCACCATCACAGACGGGCTGGTTTTGACAGCAGTTCCCTGCTCCCGTCCCAATCCTTTGGCTGCGTCACCCCCCGCGATGGGCTCTTGCAGCCGCAGCAGAGCCAGCGCAGGGGAGGTCTGCCCGGGGCTGCGCTGCTGGAGCTGCAGCCAGAGCCTGGGTTTGAGTCGTGGCGCCGAGAGCATCTTCCGGTGTTTCAAACCACCTCACCTCTGGTGGTTTGAGGTCTGCGGCCGCGGCAGAGGTGAACGGCTGCTGCTTAGATGCAGGCAGCATCTAAGAATTCAAGGCTTGGCCTTGAACTGGCTGGAGGGCTGTGTCTCTGCAGACTCACTGGAAAAGTTTCCCTTTTTGCTTTCGGGGGGCTGGTGGGCTCAGCCCGTTGGGTCAGCTCTGGCCCCAAGTCCGGCTTCAGGCACATGGTCTGATGAGCCCATCACTTCGGAACGGGCATGCACCTCGACCGTTGCTGAAAACTCAGAAATCAGTGAAGGGCAGGACATGGTGGCTTGGGCACCCAGGGCTGCTGGCATCTCATGCCTCCGACCGTGCAGGTTCCTGAGTAATTCTTGTGCAGCGCAGGAGAACCACTCGTGTGCAGAGTGCTTGCTGTGGCCATCCGTCTGCGCTCGCTGGGGTTTGCTCTGCTCACTTCATGTGAGGGACGCAAGCCTGCATTCCTCTGTTGTTTTAATCAGGTGAATGTCCCATGTGGAGCCGCTGAGAGCGAACGGTAGGAGCTGGCAGGAAAGAAAAGGGTTGGAGCTGAGAGCAGGGAGGGGGAAGAACAAGTTTTATTAGACGAGGGAAAAAAGCTTTCCTGTAAAATAAAAATGAAGATAAGAGGCTGAAAAACTGCCAGGCATCAGGAGCTCTGCAGAAGCTGAAGGAACGCTTTTTGGCACGGGGGTGACATTTGTCTGTGGTGCGCTGACAGGGTCATTTCTCTCCCCGCACTGGTGGTGCCGCTGGCGGTGCCGTGGCGGGTGTGCCTTCGGCCGGGGAATGGTGCTCCGCGTGGA
This sequence comes from Larus michahellis, assembly GCF_964199755.1. Classification (NCBI taxonomy): domain Eukaryota; kingdom Metazoa; phylum Chordata; class Aves; order Charadriiformes; family Laridae; genus Larus; species Larus michahellis. The sequence continues at coordinate 16,349,579 of NC_133905.1, read as the reverse complement.
GGGGGGGTCTGGTGGCAGTTTTTCATTAGCAATTACTCCTCTTCAGCAAGACATTAACTTTTCTGATCCGGGGCTGGAGGTGACACTCGTCCCAGCTGTCACCTGTGTCGGGGGGAGGTACGTGGGGCTGCATGTGGATCGCTGTGCTTGCCCAGGGCATGAACCAACACGGAGGGTTGCCGAGAGGTCCCGAGAGGGCTGCAGCCGAGGGAGCATCTGGGCAGGTCCCATGGACGCCGACGGGCCCCTCGTGTCGGTCGGTGGGTGCCAGTTCCCCCCGGGACCGTGCCCCGGCCGTGTTGCGATGCCGCTGGGCTGGAGGAGCCGCAGGCATGGTGGTGGTGGAGCCAGGTCCGGGCTCCCACTGCGAGCAGACAGAGGGGTGTTTGGCAGCCCATTACTGGTGTCACACTGGTGGCTTGCAGAGCCAGGGCTGGCACTGTGCAAATGTGCAAAACACAGCAAAACCACTGCTTCTTCGCTCGAGAAACTTGTGGTCTGAGTAAATAGTGAAACCAGGGTGCATATCTTATTTTAAACCTTTATTTTTTTTTTCTAAGGATGTCTGCTGTGCCATGGGGGGGCTGATTGCTTAGTGTGGATGATTCTTGAGGAAAATTCAGCAAGATTCATTTTATGAGAGGTTCTCAGCCTGAGTGCCTCGACTGGCCAAGAGTGCATGTTGATTTGCCTCCCATTGCCTAAAAAATGTGATGGGAAGTTAGAGGGGCTCTGTGGTAATGCCTGCCCTTGCGGCAGCACTACAATTAGAGACCGCTTACGTCTCAAGTGCCTGAACAGTAGAGCCCTCTTCTGAGGATGACATTTTCCTCCAGGCATCCCAAAAAGCCTGGTTTTGACAGCTCTGGTTGCGACACTCCAGCAGATAAACGCGTGATTGTGTGTACAAACTGCTGGCAGCGTTGGGGGGGGCTGCGGGATGAATGGGCTCTGCCTGGAGGGGTTCCCTGGCCGGTCTGGGCTCTGCCGGCACAGAGCAGGGCTTGTGCTTTCAGTCTGCGTAATGCCGGGCTGGCTGGCCACCATCGCTGCCTCTGCCCCTTCTCCTGCGGTGTCTGTGCAATATTTCAGCGCTGGTTTTCAGCCTCTGTCTACTGCTCGACTTTGAGTCCGTGTCCAGCTATTCTCTTCGGACAGAATCCAAATTATTTTGAATATTCTCTCTGCGATCAGAGATTTCCCTGAGTCATACCTAAACGTTAATAAAAGCCTAATGGTTTATGTTAAGGAAGGCAAGAGATAAAACTAGAGCCCTTTTATCACAGACTTTAATGGCCTGAAAATGTCAGTTGTGTAGGAGCAGCTGCCAAATTTTGAGCCTATGAAGACGATGGCTAAGTCCCACAAATCAACAAGTTTGGAGCGGATTATCGGATGCTGGCTGTGTCATTTTCCCAGGACTCCAGGCATGCTAAAAGCCAGCGCTTTAATCCGCTCTGATACGAGGCATGAAAGGGGCCGGACTCCCGTCCCACTTCTGCTGCTCCGCGGCGCCTCCAGAGCCGGTGCAGCGGAATCGGGAAAGCCGTGCTGAAAGCAAAAGCTGCAGGGCTTTTTTTCTGAACTGCAGCCCGCTTTTGATTCAGAAATAAACTCCATCTTTGCCTAAGAACTATTTTTAAGGTCACAAACACAGGATGCAGAAATCAGTAGGTTTCATGGTTTTCCTGAGTGCTGCCTCACCACTCCTCTTCCTCCTTCTGTTTCCAGCAGACTTCCTTCCCGAAGGGACATCCTGCGCGGATGCCGCTGGGGCACAGCTCCCAGGGCCGCGGAGCTGTAATGGAAATTCTGGGAAATCGCTTTTTCTGCTCTTTTTAGGCCTGGGATAAGGAACTGAATGCGCACCGCAAAAACAGCTGAACTTGAGCTCTGACGTGGCTGGAAATCTTTCATTTCTGTTCCGCTTTGTTTTTGCGATCCCGCTCAGGGGTTAATCTGACTAACTCTCCTCTTAGATGTGGCTCCTTGGTTTGAGTTAATTTGCATCACTTGTGAAATTTTGCGAAAATCCCGAGTACGCCCTTCTTGCAAGTGTGCGGGTGACGGCAGCGCGGCTCGGCCGGAGCTGCCATGGGCTGGCTCCCGCTGGCGAGGTGGCTCTTCGTTAGCGTCAAAGTGGCAGAGCCAAATGTTTCGGGTGCAGAAGGATTCGAATCTAGACTCGCCCGGTATTTCTGTGAGTTACCGAGTGTCCAGAGCGTGTAGCTGAAAAATAGTGGCAATACAGTAAATACCCACAGGGCTGTTTTAAAATGCACATGATGGAAAGAGATTGGTTTTGGAAGAAAGCTTAATGTTTATGCTTTCCCCACTTCGGGGTAGGGCAGTTTGATTTAAGATGGAGTGAGATTTAACCCGTTACGCATGGAGAAAGCCTTTTAGCACAGCCTTTGAGCGCGATTTCCCAAGCTGCAGTGATTGCCTGGTGCCTGCAGAAGGATGTGCTGTGGCCGTATCCTGTTTACTGTAACGTGACAGGGTTAAGGTGTCCCCTCGGTGCTGCGGTGTACCGATGGCAGCAGCGCAGCCTGTCACCCCACCCTGGGACCCCAGAGAGGGAAACACCATGTGTCTCCTCCTGCCCGTCCGTCGGAAGAGCTGATGTCATTTGAAGAAAGGTGTTTCGGAGGAAGGATGTACGTGGCCAAAATAAAGCTTGGCCTGTGTTAGAATAGCGACATCCTGTTTACTGTGGAAAACACTTTGCGCTGATATGAGCTCTGAAGTACATGATTTATAAGCAGGCAGGCGCAGCAGATAAGGCACTTCCCGTGATTTCGGCCACCTGCGAGAAGAAAGGACCGTGTCCCTCGGGCTGAGACAGATGCCGGGGTCTGGTCCCCGGGTAGCTGAGCATCTCTCAGGCTACCGGGCGGCCTGAGGTGCCTGTGCTTGGTTTCCCAGCAGGAAGGAGCCTTGTGAGTTTCAGGTTGTTAATATTGGTAAAGAGTAATGAAGAGGGGCTAGAGATAACCGTCCCCTAGACAAATAAATAAACCCAAGTGCATTTCTAAAGGTCCGTCTGTGAATGAAGAGACCATTATGTCAGAAGCATGAATGGCTAGCGTGTCCTCTGGATGGTATAAAAAAGCTGCATTGCCCACTTACAGGGGGAAACATACACACTTAAGAATTTGGGCTGTGATTTTATTTTTTAATAGAATGAAATGCCATAAAACTGCAAAATGCATTTAGCGAAGTCACCTGCATCCACAACACTTTATCCTTCCGTCTCGGTCCCATGTGAACTGAGCTGCAGCTCTGAGCGTGCTGTCTCCTGCTTGGCACTCGCTTTAGCAGAGGAAGTTTTTGAGATCAGTCTTTGTTACTTCACGTCTGACGCGACCGGTGGCAGCGGGGTCTGGTGCGTGCTGGGGCGCAGGGGACCGCGGTTGAGGTGGTTTCCGGAGAGTGGCACCGCACTCGTGCAGGTCCAGCGGCAGGGACAGCCCTGCCCGCGCCCGCAGGGTGCTGTCTCTGTGTGTGCCGTGGGGCAGGGGATGCTGTGGGTCTGTGGCGGCACCAGGTATTTGAGTTGCCGTTTGCTGGCCAGCTGCTGCAAAAGCCGTAGAGCTGGCTGGCACCTGCACCTCACACCCTGCCCGGTGGGAATTGCTCATGTCTTCTCCCATGCAAATGGGAGGAGGGGGCAGTGCCATGGCCTGCGGTCCCCACACCCACGGACCATCCCGGCCACTGCAGAGAGTCACCAGCCCTGTGGTGGTCCGGCTGGGGGGCATCGTCCCTCGCCCCCGCAGACACAGCCCAGTTGCTTCGCATACATTTTGGGTTTTAGCAAGTTTCTTCTGCGTTTTTGTCCAGGGACGTGTTGCTGTAATGTGTCACCAACCCAAGACACGTGGTCGTGGCCGGGGGGGGACAGGTGCCAGGCGGGAGGTGCACCCAAGCCGGGGTCCGGGCTCGGAGCGGAGCGGTGGTGGTCCTGCTCGCGTCTCAGCCCTCGCTGTGAGGCCTGAAGATTGGCCTGATCGCCTAAAGGGGCTGAAGAGAGGGGAGAGCTGAAGATTTAGTCTGGTTCCATTAATGAAATAATAATGGTAATAAGGGAATTAAAATACTGGCCCTGCTGCGCCCAGCCCGGGGAGGAGGGGCTGTGCCAAACAGGCTGGTTGTCAACATCTCCTGCCCGGTGGAGGCACGTGGTCCAGTTTCTTAACAGACACAGCCTCAAATCCCTGCATTTGTTCTGCTTAAATTAGCACTCCTGACGATGATTTTGGAAGGAATATCCATGTTACGACTGAGCTCAGTAAGGCGTAAAATGTGCTTAGTTTTAGGGGTGTGGGTTGCCATCCGCCAGCAGTCTCCTGTCTGGAGTTGTGCATAGGCGCTTCCCGCAGTCAGGGCCGTAATTCGGAGTGTTTTTGGGCAGCCGGTGAGCGCCCGCGGCATGTCAGCCCCACGGCTGCGAGCCTGCACCCGGGGAGGGTAACAGCACGATTGCGGCTTCTCTTAAGATGAGCCTGAAATGACAGGGCAGATGATGTGGTAATGGCCCTTGAAACATGCCCATCATTCGAACGGCTTCAGCTGTGCCCACAGCACTTCATAAAAGCCGCTGCAGGAGTGACGGCAGGTAAATTGTCGGCAGCGAGACTGTTGTGATGTTCAGACGTTGTTGAATCCATCCACATTGTCTGAGCAGAAATTTTAAGGAGAGTCTCACAGGATTCAGGGTGAGAGCGGTCATAAATCTTGGGTGCATCTCGGCAGGGTAGGAGGAATAGGACGCATCAGTCCCGTTTCCAAATGCTGCTGTCATGCAGCAACTGTGCTAATTAATTTAGCACAGGATAGTGAAGTCTGTTGTCTTGCTTTGGGCTAAATGAGCCAAATGCCTGCTCACAGACGAGGCTCACATGAGGGGTCCTTAACAATTGTCCTCTGCTTTTGCCCCTTGGCACCCCATAGCAAGTCGACATGGGAGCCTCGATACTGGCCTCATGTCCCCGGTTGCCAGCCCTGGTGTGGGGCGGCCCCAGAGCCGGCAGAGACTCTCACTGGTTCCTGCGGGGCCGGGCACCCACTTGAGCTGTGTCACCCACCATCCTGCTGTCTTGGGTTTAGCTGTTCTACAGCAAAGGCGTTTCCCACTGCCCCAGAGCTTTGAGGAACAGCTCGGAAGCAGAAGCCAGAGGTGAATAATGAACACCTTGTGGTCCTGGGCACAGGGCACAGCTGTGCGTGTTCCCCAGGGCATGGCGAGCGGCGGCGGGCTGGGGCTGGACGGTGGCTCCAGCATTTCTGGGCAGAGTTTTGCAGCCGCTGCTCTTCCCTGCATGTCCTGCAGCGTGGTGCTTCCTCCTACACGGCAGCTCCTCCATCCTGTCCCGTCCCAGTGGAAGACCAGTGGAAATTTTGCTGTTGTCTGCAGTAGCAGCAAGATCAGAGCCAGGATTTACAGTCCTGAGAGTTGCCAGCAAACTTCTTTCCCCCCCTCCCCTCCCTTGGCTCTGTTCTCAGTCACTTCCTCACTTACTTGCAGGGAAAAAACATTTTGAGTTCTCTTATTGGAGAAACTGTTTGCCTCACCTTGTGTTTGAGAGGGAAGGAGCCGGAGATGGCTGTGGGGTTGCAGCGGCTCCGTGTGCTGCCCCGCGCTGGTCCCAAGCGCTGCCCTGTGGGCTGGGGGATCCCTCGCAGCGCTGGGGGCAGAGGGGTCTCTGTGGGGAGAGCAGCCCCCTCTGCCAGGGCAGGCGGCCGCTGGGCAGGGCCTGTCTTTGGCAGCCTGAGAAACCTCCCTGTGGCGCGGCCCCCACCGGTGAGGGGCTTCCAGCACTGTGCTGGAGAAGAGACCTTGGATGGTTTCGGTGGGAGAAGGGCGCAAGGAACCCCCTTGTCCCTTTTACCATCGCACCAGAGTTTTGTGTTGAGGTGAGGGTGCTGCTACAGTAAATGGGCCTTTGGCTGGAGGACACCCTCCTGGTGCTGCCCTGATCCTGGCCGTAGCATGGGCAAGGGCATTGTTCCTCTGGCAGCGCATCTCCAGCAAAGCCTGGTCTGCATTTGGCTCGGAGGGTAGATCTGCCAAGCACAAAGGAGGCTCTGTTACAGCTCTTTGCTCCCGTATTAACCCGCTGCATTTGCCTGTTCCATGACTCGGTAGTGAGGAGCTTTCCCCATCAGCAGTTTGTCCGCACTGAGCCCGAGACAGTGACACCGGGGGGACCGCTGGGTTTGCCGCAGCCCGTTGATGTGCCTGTCTCTCCGCAGCTGCAGCCAGAGCAGCTGGACTGTGGAGCCGCGCACCTCCAGCACCCGCTGGCCATCGTGAACCCCATCACAGCCACCCCTGTCTTCACCTACAGTGGCCTGACCGCGGTGGCGGTGGCCAGCGTCAACAACTACACCGTCGTGTTCCTGGGCACCGCCAGCGGAGGACTCCTGAAGGCAAGTGGAGCCCGGCAGCCCCAGCACAGGGCAGGCAGGGCCGGGGGAACAGGGGGGTGGTGGGGCTCCCCCTTCCAGCACCTCTGGTTGCACAGAGGACAATGTTGTCGAGTTTGTCTGAGCATCTGCTTTCGTTTGGCAACGAAGGAGTAATTGGATGCTGCCGTAATCTGTACGGTGATATATGCCGCCTGGTGACTGGTGGCCGTTAATTACTGTTTGAGGCTGCCATGCGAGCAGGGTGTTCTTCATGAACCCTATGCTGGAAATGTTATTGTGCGGCATTTAATTATTAACAGCTCTTCTAATAAATTCTCCCTCTGAGCTGATGGCTTTTGAAGGCTCCATGTAGACAGGGGAATCACCGAGAGCTGCTTCATCACAGCTGAGTCCAAAGCAGGTGTGAATCTGTGCATCTGATGGAGTATCTGTTTTACATGATGTGCCAAAGGCAACGTGGGGCAATGCAATACCCTGGCTCCAGAGCCAAGACGCCAGGCCAAGGTTTCAGTAACTTTAGCTTAAAGTTTGCCAAAAAAAGTTTTGATTCCAGCCAGCCACGACACTTTGGTGTACTCTCAGCATCAAAAGTCCATAGAGGAGAGGGGGGAAAAACAGCCCTGGAGCAGACACAGCCGATACCTGCTTTGTCTCAGCCTGGGGTTAGTGGTGCATAATGTGGAATATTGGATCAAAATGCTTGGAGAGAAGAAAGCTGATCCAATCTCTTCCCTTGCATCCAAATGCTCCTGGCAAAAATGTGGGAATGAGCACAAAGAAACTCACTGCTTTGATTTTTGCCCACGGGGGCAGGTAATTCGTGGGGGTGGGAGGAAACTGGCACCCCAGCCAGGTGCACCGGGCTGGAGAGGCACATGCCACACGCAGCGCAGCCCGTGTTCACACAGTATTAACAGCTCTGCTTCCATTATCATCTCTGAGAAAGCAGCCTTATCAGCTGAGCCTCCATTAGGGAGAGGCTCCTGGCTACCCTTTGCTGGGATAATTTGCTCAGATAGCTCTAATCTAATTCTACAACACAGCTGCATAACCAGAAGCCCTTTTACCTTCGGGGCTCCTTGTTATTTGGCACGGGATACAAGATACTTTGCGTGAGTTATCATTCAGATTTGCTGCCTGAGAAAAGACAGCAAAGGGGCAGAAATAGTGCTCGACCAGCTCCCGCCAGCAGCAATTATGGCTGCCGGGGGTGTGTATGGCGAATTAATCAGATAGGCTGCAGACGGGCATTTCGCGAGGGCCGTTATCAGAGACACGTCCAGCAGTGGTTAAAGGAAGAACAGCGCTGGGGAAGCGGTGGCCAGGGCAAGGTGTGCCAGGGTGCAGTGTCCTTGAAGGACGCAGGATGGGAAGGGTCTGTTATGGCCAGTCCCCTCGTGTCCGGGTCTGGGAGCCCGTGGACAAGGTGCCGTGGGGGGTTACCCAGGGCTCAGCGCACCCTGCTCTCGCCAGCGCCAGGGCAACACGTGTCCTGCAGCTCGCCCCGGCCCTGCTCCGGTGAGAGGACTGTGGTCCCTGCCCCGCTGCGGGGGATCTCCCGCAGCCTGCGGGGATCCGGGGAAAGTGCCTGCGCAGGGAAAGCATGGGGTGAAGGAGCCCGGGAGGCAGAGGGACCTAGGGACAGCCACGAGAAACACCCAAAGTAGAGCAAATCTCAGCAAGAAGGTGGAGAAGATGATTGCAAAGCTAAAGTGGAGGGCGCAGGGACTCAGTTCATGGACATCTTGGGTGATCCCAGGCAAATTATTTAGTGGGATAGCCAGCTTTTAATGGGGATAATGACAGTTCCCTTCTTGTTCTGCACAGTAGCTTGCAGTGCTTGCATATGGTTCTTAGCAGAGGGAAGCCTTCTGCTTTGAGCTTGTGCTATCTTACTAGGACATGTCGGTGCTGCTCTAGTGTAAGAATTAATTAATCCTATGTTAATTAATTAATCCAGACTTTAGAGAGCAGAGGCACGCTTGGTCCTTACAATTATTGCCTTCCCTTGCTAGTAAGGAGGTAGGAATTTTCCTCGCTCCCTTTCTGGTTTAAGCTGAAAAGTGACTGTCACGCGAAATTGTGTAGCCCTATTGTTATTTCCTCTCAGCAATGCCACATTTAATTTGCTGAGTTTTCAAGTCAAATGCCAAGACATTCTGGGATCCGAAAGGCAGGCTGATGCTTTGCAGCCTCTTCCATCACTGCCAGCGCTTCAGCTGGTGATTCATGAGGCAAGGTAGGATTCGGTTCTCTTGCGGCAGCTGCCATGGTCTTCTGGAGTTAGCAGGGATAAAAGCTTCTTATGGCCAGGAATGACAACACTTATTTTTCAAATATGCAGGGAGCAGTGGATGCCATGGTGTACAGCCCTGTTGCTGATTTTCACTGGTTTTCATTAAGCTTTGGAAATGCAATGTTCTTTGTAACAGAAATGCACATATGTATGTAATGAGGGCTGAAGGCTGGTGCCACTTACATTAGGGCAAAGCGAGAGTCGCGGTGCTCTGGCCGGCTGGAAACAGTCCCGCAGAGCCTTCGACCAGAATTTTGCAGGCAGCCTCGCAAACAGAGGGACCACAGGCTGCGAGGGGCGGTCATCGTTGAGCAGGGCTCCTGGCCACGGCCTGGACCACTCAGTGCCTGCCCTGGGCACAGAGTCGGCTTCTCGGTAAAGCTCGGTGTATGCAGCTTGCGAGGCGTGTAGAGATTTACAGCGCTTGAAAATGTGGAACGCTGTTAGATACTGCTTTGACTCTCGTTTATAACCGAGGAAAAACAATCTTCTCCCCATAGTGTTTGAAAAATGGTCTCACTGAGTGGCTTCTTCTCACACTACAGATTAATCTGGACAGTACCATGAAGGTTATTAGCAGGAGATCCATTTCGGTGGCTTACGGAGAGCCTGTCCACCCCATCATGCAGTTTGACCCTTCTGATTCCACCTACCTCTATCTGATGACCTCCTATCAGGTGAGATCTTTAGTCTTCAGCCAAATAGCCCTTTGAGCATCATGCGTTTGTTTTAGTGTTCAGCACTAAGCTGGGAGCAGGAAGGGACAATAACATTTGCTTTAACATCAGTGGGCAGAGCCAAGAAGTTGCGAGCCTTGGCTGGGGTGTCAGAGGGCTGTCCGGGGGGTACCTGTGCCTGTCCACTCTCTGCGTGGGGCAGGGGTCACGCCGAGCGGACCGGCTTGTCAGGCTTTCTCGTCTTCGTGGTGGCCAGGTAAAGAGTGAAAGATATCAAAACCGATCCCACGTACGGGAGGGCAGAAATAAGCAGAGGTTGTTCCTGTATAGAAACCTGAAAATTAAGGTACACAGTCTTTAAGGAGGCTTTTAGGAGATCCTACAGACAAAAAGTCTGCCTGTCAGAAATGATGCTCAGGGGAGGTTTCTGCTCGGCGCAGCCAGCAGGAGGGCTGGGAGGGAGGAGGGCTCTCTGTGGAGCCTGGGAACGCCGCAGCAGGTAGAGACAGACGGTCTCATCTCCATCAAGTGAGCAGAGGAGGAAGATGAGAGCTGAGCGCTCCAGGCACTGGTGGTTTGTCCTGAATTACATTTTAATCTGTCAAAACAGATGCACAACCACAAATGTTATATGCTGCATTTATATTTTCCAAGCCCTAATTCCCTGCAGATTGGTCATTATCATTTCACAGAACCCTCCTGGGATGCCTCTTTAGCCGGCGTTTCAGCCTGTCTCAGCTCGGCTCCCGCGCTGCGCTGCGCACCTTATTCGGGCTTGATCAAACACCCAGCGCAGCACTCATGATGCTCTCCTCTGTTTCTTTTCCAATAAGCCAGACGAATTGATTTTTCTTTGGTGGAATTAGCAACCTGGGAAGCTCCCTGGGGGCTCGATGCGGTTGTGGGGGGTGCTGAGAACCGCAGGGCTGGGGACCAGCAAAGTGCTGCAGGTAAAGTGGGGGTCAGGCGAAGGAGCTCGCCTGGTGGGAGCTCAGGGCTCTCAGCACCTCACGTTCTCAGTCTCCACTGAACCAAACAACTCTGTTTTCTTTCCCAAATGTTTAGAAATTGAGGGAGGAAAAAGCAGAAACTGACACATGCTTTCCCTCCGACTGCTCCTGCCGAGCAAGTCCCCAGAGGTACTTTAATTTCTTTACAAATTAAGGTTTCCAGAGTGGTTTTGCTTTCTGGTTATTTTGTAAACAGCCAGACAGCGTTCAGCTCTGTCTAGAAAGGCGCTTTCTGCAGGTCTGAGTGAGAGCTTTTCACAGGGAGGGACGAGCTGTGAAACCATCTCCATCTGAGGCGTCAGGAAGGTGTGGTGTCGCTCTCCGTAGCCTGACCGTCACACATCTATTGCCAAGGTGCCGGTTGGAAAAGAGCAGCTCAGCTCAGCCCACGCTGCCGCGCGCCCCGTGGGGTGACTACGCCGGTGGCAGCAAGCTCCGTCCCTTGGGTGTCCTTCCCTGCCCCAGGCACGCAGCCCCCGGGCTGGGGTGGGCTCTGCTGCCTGTGATGGTGCCCATACGGGCTGGTCCTACACCAGCGCTGTGGGGCGGAGGACAGCAGTGCCAGGGTCTGCTCCCCATCGCATGGTCTGTCGGGCTTGGACCAGGCGAATGGGTAAAGCCGCCCGAGACACTGGTGTCTCATCACTAGCTCCATGTGGCTGTGCCAGCGCATCCCGGTCAGGTTGACTGTTTCTGTGGTGGTGTAAGACACTTGGACGCAGTCGTGTTGTTGTCGTGCAGATGACACGGGTGAAGGTGGCTGCCTGCAACCAGTACTCGACGTGCATGGAGTGCCTGGCTGCTGCTGACGCCTACTGCGGGTGGTGCACGATGGAGACCAGGTAGGACTGGCTGTGTCCCGGTGCGCTTCAGCATCTCCTGTGGCCCTCAAGCCTGGGCAAGAATTTCTGGTGCCTTTTATATTTCCGTACAGTCAACACAGTCACAGTACCATTAGCCTTTGTCCATTCCTTATGAAATACGTGCTTTTAAAAACAATTGCATCTGGTCTCAAACGGTTGGGATGCTCTTCAGAGCCAGGATTTCACTGTAGCTGCATTGTTATGCCGCAGTCGGCTGCCAGTGCAAAGAATATCTTGCAGGCATCCAACCATGGGACTGAGAGAGCCAACACCCTGTTAAAGACCATCTTTTGCCCTTGCAATTATTACTTATGAGTAGGAGAAAATCAGCACTCAGAAAGGGATTTACAAAATTAGACTCCGGGTTTATAAATTGAAGAAGTCGGACAAAATGTCACCTTCTCCTCCTCACTGCTGGGTTCAGCCTGGCCCTGCTCTTGCTTACCCTGAATCCTGGTGCTGCGTTGATGCTGGTGGGAGTACGCGCTCTTATCGTGGCAACCAGACACTTTAAATATAGCAGCAAAGCTTTAGGCTTAACTGCATGGATGGAGGGAAAAGATGTAGGCACAGGATTTTCTCAGGATCTTCCCTCACAAGGAAGCGAACATTTTTATCACCTGTTTTAAAAATAATCAGCTGCAACTTGTACCCCTGTGCGTTGCAGGTGTTCTCTGCAGCACGAGTGCACGAACTTCACAGGGGCCAACTTCTGGGCGAGCGCAAGCGAAGGAGTGCAGCAGTGCCCTTCCATGACCATCTTGGAGCCTGAGATTAATATCGAGAAAGAGAACCCGGTGCGTTTGACGTGAATGCCAAATTAATCATGTGCAGCGACCCATAGAGTCGTTACCTGCTCTCAGGGCTGATAAATATCCGCTCTCCTCTAGCGCTGCAGCACAGCTCCACGCGGCTCAGGTGTGGGTTGTGGGGATGCTGAGCTCTCTTTATGCCCCTGAGTCAGGCCAAGGTCCTCGGGAGCACCTGGAGGTGACGTCCTGCACCTCGGCGCCCTGGCGGTGGCAGGACGGCAGCCGCTGGGCCTCCGGGTGAGCAGGGCTTGTGACGCTGCCACGCTGAGCACACGGCAGAGCTCTGCAAAACCTCAAATACAGACGATCCGCTGCAGATAGCTAAATCAGCTCATTTTCTGGTTTTGTATTGTTGCTATTTTTAACAAAAAAAATATTATTTTTTGTGCATTAGTTTTAACAGACCCTTTCCCAATGGCAGCAATCTCTCTGTGCTGAAGTTCGCGGCCAGCCCTAACGTGGGGAAATGGCTGGTAACAGGCAGCGGTTGGGGCAGAGCCCAGACCGGAGCTGGAGAGGGGGATCCCATGGGACCCGAGCTCCGGTCCGGCTCCGCCGCTGCCGCGCTGGAGCAGGGGGCTGGGAGTCCCCAGGGAGTCCCCCCCCCGATGGCGGGGGAAGCCAGCCCAGCACGTGGGCCCTGCGTTTCCCGCAGTCACCCTCCTCAAAAGCATTCCCTTTCTGCCAAACTTCCCCTCCCTCCCCCTTGGAGGCTGATGGCAAAACGAAGCCCCTGCAGCCCACCCCCTCAGCCGTTGTGGGCTCCTGCCAGCTCGACGCCTCCAGTCATCCATCCCTGGCACGGACGGGTGCAAGCCGGCAGGTTTAGGCACTCAGAAACAGGGGTTCCTTTTGTTCTGCTCTCCCTCCTGCTCCCAGGAGGCTGTGGATGGCGGGCAGCGTGCGGCGAGGGTGGCCAGGGAGGGCTCAGCCCCCGCGTCCCGCGTCCTCCTGGCCGGTGACACACCAGCTACAGCTGCTGCAGTTGGTGACAGGGCTCTACTGAAGCAAGGTTTTGTACGCGGATGGCTTTTTGGAGTTCAAAGTGCATAAAATGAAAGAAAACAGCTATCTGTGCACTTATTTTGGAGTCGCTAGCCTATGAAAAGCTTGTTAAAACATTGACAAATTCTAAATATAATTTTCTGTCATAATAACTGATTACTATTTTTGTCCAAATATAGGCCCTGATAATACAAATAAATGGAACTATCCCAAACCTGAATGGAACAAATATTTCATGTGACTATGGAAATAACATCCACACGGTAGCCAGAGTTGCTGGAGATTACGTAAACCAATTTATTTATTGCAGTTTACTTCCACGTGAGAAATATCCGATGTTTCCGGACGACCAAGGTATGTAGAGGAAAACAAGTTCGATTCATTCTAACCGCTTTTGTGGACATAATTTTTCATAGGCTTTTTTTCTTTTTCCAATTGTGTGTGCAGATAATGCATACGGGGAAAAAAGACCCAAGCTGCTTCTGTTTTATAGGGCATACGACTTTAAAGTGTGGGAGTTTCCACCATGTTAACATGAATTGACAGTATTTCAAATCTATCAATTTTTGTTTTAAACATCAGATTTTAAAAGCCAGATCATGTACTTACTTTGTTAAGATTTATCTGGTTTGAGCTTCTGGTTTGGATTTAATAAGTACTAAAAAAATACGTTTTAGCCCCGGGGAAATAATGTTGCTACTTATATTGATCTTTTCAATTGCTTTTGTTCAGTTTACCTCCCGAACATACGCTACTTTTCAGGAGAAGTTCTGGAAGAAGAGCAAGTGTGTATCTAAAGGCAGCTCAGAAACTCTTAATCCCATTTATGCAATAAAAAGCCAGACTGAGGTCTTCTAGTCTGCCTCCCCGGCCCGTTTTCAGGTGGTACCAAACGAGATGCCCACCTTGAGGCTCCGTGTGGCCGCGTTCTGGAGGTGATGAGCACCTGCAGAGCTGGTTGGAGTCAACTGCGCCTTGACGGCCGAGCTGACCAGGTCTGATACTGGCCACTTAGCAATGGAGACAGCCCCATTTTATAGCTCCTCCTGAGAAGTTCGATGCTTCGTTCCAGACTTGAGCGCTTCTTAAATCTTCATCTTTCAAGCCTGGAGTGAATGCCCTATTGAAGATGGCTGACTTCAGTAGGAGAAGAATTAGCCAGTCCTTTTGAAAATCCCACTTTTCATATGCAAGTTTATAAAGCTGCATTGTTTTTCTCCCTAGCTATCCAAAGAATGGGAGATCATTAACTGTTCTGTATTGTTGGTTACGGCAATGTCCAAATGAATTTCTGGAATCCAACGCGCTGATTTATTGTACATATTCTGAAAGAGGCATTGTCTCTTGTCCCTGGTGCTTATATGGCAAAATTGCAAAGAAAAAAAATTAAGCAATTCTGGGAGGAGGGAGAGTTAGTATAGTGTGTTAAGTAGCCAAAAAAGGGATTTCCACTCTTCTCTGCGGGTTTGTTGTCATGGGGAAAGTGAGCGGGGTTTTAAAACATGATAACTAACATGTTTTAATTACCACATTTTTTTTAAAGTATCATTTAGCGCCAACTGTAAGCGAAGACAATAATTAACTCTGCTAATTAACACTTGCACAACACGCTGGAATTTTCTGCTGAAAGTCGCAATGTTCTTTTCTGGTGAGGGTGATGTAAAGCGTTGATTTAAGAGGGAAGAGCTGAAAGTCAGAGGGCAAAAGATGAATGGTCCGAGCTCTGAAATGCAGCTCGGAGGAAGCCCTAGAGAAAACAAATCAGATTTAGCCCTTGTTTTCCCAAGGGTCTGTCTTGTCTTCTAAGCGTGAGGCTCTTGCAACCCAATATTCTTTGGCTTGATTCTCTCAGACCACGTGGTCGTCGAAACTGCTCTCCGGGTCAACGGCAAAAACATTATCCGGGCCAATTTCACCATCTACGATTGCAAAAGAACTGGAAACATTTACCCAAAGAGAGCGTAAGTGACGCAGACAGCGGGTGGTGCCGTGCTGGCTGCGTGGCACCGGGCGGTGGAGCGGTTGGAGGCCGGGAGGGTGCCGGCACGCCGCTGGACGAGGGTACCCCCGCACGGGGCCAGTGGGGGAGCGCAGCCTCCCTCCCTCCATCCCTCCCTCCCAGGGGCGGCCGGGGCCTGGCAGGATTTGGCAGAGGATTTGGTAGGGGATGCGCTGCCAGGGATTTACAAGGGAGGGTCCTCACGGCGGCTCAAGCCATCTGGACATGTTGGGTTTTTTTAAACGTGAATAATATTTTTATATAAAGCTTGTTCTGTTAACCCTTAGGCAGCAGAGCCGGCCCCCACAGCAGTCCCTGAGGGTCTGTGGGGGAGGGTGGGGGAGGGTGGGGGAGGGCGGGTTCCCCCTGCTCTCTCTGCCCCACCAGCCCAGGTGGGAGCAGCCACGTACCCCTCGCCAGCACGGTGGGCTGGTGCCACCCACAGAAAGCTATCCACCTTTCAGGAGTGCGACTACGGAGCCTGACCAGGGGATCCCCACGTCCTGCCTGCCGGTGGTCCCACACCCTGTGCTAACTGCAGGGGAGAGCTCTTGTAGAATCATAGAATGGCTTGGGTTGGAAGGGACCTTAAAGATAATGAGCAGGGACACCTCCCACCAGACCAGGCTGCTCCAAGCCCCGTCCAACCTGGCCTTGAACCCCTCCAGGGATGGGGCAGCCACAGCTTCTCTGGGCAACCTGGGCCAGGGGCTCACCACCCTCACAGCAGAGAATTTCTGCCTCAGATCTCATCTAAATCTCCCCTCTTTCAGTGTAAAACCATTCCCCCTTGTCCCACGGCTCCCCTCCCTGATCCAGAGTCCCTCCCCAGCTTTCCTGGAGCCCCTTTAGGGACTGGAAGGGGCTCCAAGGTCTCCCCGGAGCCTTCTCTTCTCCAGGCTGAACCCCCCCAGCTCTCTCAGCCTGTCCTCCCAGCAGAGGGGCTCCAGCCCTCCCAGCATCTCCGAGGCCTCCTCTGGCCCCGCTCCAACAGCTCCGTGTCCTTCTGCTGTTGGTGCCCAGAGCTGGAGGCAGCCCTGCAGGGGGGTCTCCCCAGAGCAGAGCAGAGGGGCAGAATCCCCCCCTCACCCTGCTGCCCACGCTGCTGGGGATGAAGCCCAGGCTGCGGGGGGTTTCTGGGCTGCCAGCACACATTGCTGGGTCTTTCTGAGCTTCTCATCCACCAACATCCCCAAGTCCTTCCTGGCAGGGCTGCGCTCCATCCCTTCATCCCCCAGCCTGTATTTGTGCTTGGGTAAGGCGCAATAATTTGTCCTTTGTCAGGCGTGAGCCTGCCTGGCTCCTTGGGGAGATGGATATGGGGAAAGAGCATTTTAGGGGAAAAAAGCGTTTTTCACTAAGCAGGGGAGGAGCTGGAGCTGGTAGCTCCTGGTCTGCCATGGCACCGCAGGCGGCTACACCCTGGAGCTGCCTTCAGAGCAGCACTGGGGAGGATGGGCTCTGCCTGTGTCCCCCCTCAGCTCCCAGGGAGAGGAGGACAGGAAAAGCAGCGCCTGCCAGGGGTCTTTCTGGGCTCCGTTAAAGACTGAACCCAATGTGTGAATATCGATTGCATGGCTGACGTTTGGCTATCCTGAGCAGCCTGAGATTTGCTTTTCTCACTGCACCTTTGCCGTTTCAGATGCACCAGCTGCCTCTCCACCAGGTGGAAGTGTCACTGGTGCCCCTCCACCTACACCTGTGTCTCCAACCACTCGCAGTGTGACGACGCGCTGCGGATGCAGGTAGGGTCCATCAGACTGTGCTGCCTCGGGAGACCTTCCCCGTCTCTGTGCTCTTGTTTTCCTTTTCCCGGGGAGGGAGGCAGATGGCCTGGGTTTGGCAGGGGGGATGCCAAGGGCAGCGCTGCTCGGCGTCGCTGACGCACTGCCTGGCCTTGGGGAGTCTCCACAGTCGGCATTCCAGTGCTACGCATGTCACTGCCAAAGGCTCGGCCGATGGAGAGCTGTAGGGACGCTCTGGAGCGGGGCTCTGCAGGTGCCAGGATCTCAGCACTCAGCGTGGAGCTGAGGCTGCTCGGACCGACTTGCCCTCGAGGTCCCCAGGCTGCACCTCGCTTTATGTCATGACCTCGGGGGGGTCTTCAGGCACTGGTGTTCAGTGTGGTCTCAGCCGCTCTGAGCCTCCTCTGTCAGCATCTGGCACTTGCTGGCCACGGCAGCATGGCCACGGCTTGTCCCAGGCTGGGTTTGGGGCAGCCTCCTCTGCCGGTGTCCAGGAGAGGGGACATGCATGGTGCAAGTAAGCTTGTGCCATGCCATGCTGTGCCATGCCGTGCCCAGAGGCACGTGTGTGTGAGGAGCTGGTAGCCCAGTGAAAGCGTTTGTCTCTCCCGGCAGCCTCCGTCCCTTGGCTCCTCATCACGTCCCACAGCTGGAGGAATGCCGCTGCCTCTCTGCATCCTGGGACGCCTGGGTTTGAGCAATACACTGAATGCAGCAACGCTTTACAATTCCTTTAGCTTTGACTGGGCTGTTGCAGTATGTTAATAATTTGCTGGAGCACCACTGGTGGTGTTCGTCTAAAGGAGAAAATTGCCCCTTTCCAAATTACAGCCTCTAATAACCCAGAGACCCAGTGTGCTCCTGCTTCTGAAATTTAAATTGAAGTTAATTTAAATAAAATTGGCTTTTTAGCAATCAATCTGCCATATATCCAAGCCAAGCTTTTACACTGTAAATTGAATATCCCTTTGGCACTGGTGCTCTGCTCTCATCTCCGCTCTTCCAGCCCATTCCCTGTGCTTGTTGCCAGCAGGAGTTCGGCCCCATGTCCGACGTCCCACCCTCACCCACCGTGCTGACTCCGGGGACGGCCCTGGCGTCCCATCTGAGGCAGGCGGCTGCAAGCACAGGGGACAGGGAAGGAGATGGGGCCACCATGTTGCAGCCCCGTGCCATCCTGTCTAGTGTAAAGCCCTGGGAAACATCTCCCATCCCTGCTGGGTGGCAGCGGGGTGACGGCTCCCGGCAGCGCTGGTCTGTCCTCTGGCTCGTGACAGGTTTCTGGGTGGATTGTGCTTCCTGGTGAATGTCTGGGCTGCTCGTACTGGGCAGATGAGGGAAGCACCCTCCGCTTCCTCAACTTCCCAGGTTTCAGAAAGTATCCAGCGTTTGCTCTTGCTGTCTGGATGGGGGCCGAGCACTAGAAAACCATCACTGATGGCTGCTCCTGGTGTGGGAGCCACACGCGAGGCTGCGTGGTGGGGCTTCTGCCCTGTGCGAGGACAGAGAGAGCCATGCCAGGTGTCCGGTGGCATGCCAGGCTGTGGGGACATGAGGAGCCGTGCCGGGATACGGGGAGCTGTGCCAGGCTGCGGGGGCACTGCCCGTAGCTGCCCCTGGGGGCCACTTGGGCCAGGGGCTCTGGGGGCTGTTGGTGGCACTGGGTGACAGCAGGGCTACTGGCGCGGCTGGGGAAACGCTGTGAGTCTTGAGCAGATGCGGAGAGCCAGGGTTACTCTCTGTCAGGGATAACTGTGCCTATTCCTCCTTAAGGATAACCCTGCCTGTCCTCGCTTTCTCGCCTCTGATCTCCCGCTCCAGAGGTACAGCTTGGTTGGATGCTGCACCTGGTTTGGGCACATTTCTGTTTTATTTCTGTGCCTTTCTTAGCTCTTCCCGCTGTTTTCCGTGAGCAGCCTGCAGGATGAGGTGCTCTGTAGCCCTGGAAACATGGTACCTCGTCCTACAGCCTGAGCTTTCAGTAAACAAACCGTTGCTGGTGTGGCTGCACCTGAAAACTGGTCCGCTGGGAAGCCAGCATCATACTGGCTTCATCCTCAGCATTTTAAACATTCAGACCCTTCGCCCTGATCCAGACATGAATGATATAATCAGCTGGAAAGCTCTATTTCTAGCCACTGATGAACAGCAGGAGAAGGGGCTGCAAGACGACAAGTTAATCAGCCCTCTAAAGTGTATTTATCTAGCAAGCTATGCCAGCTGCTGTGACATGCAAGGACACACCAGGCCACAGGAGCTTTTGCGTGAATTTTCCATTGTAGCCCTGCTGGTTTTATTTTAACTCTTTTGATTCTCCTAGAAGAGGCTTGGGACTGAAATCTCTCTCCAGTGCTTTGCTTTGTTGTTTTCCTTCTCTTATCATGTGCATCTCTGTTATTTAATCTCCTTGTTTAGGCGGCACCAACTGTGCTTGGTTAAGATGAGTGTCCCGATAGAAATGGAGCGTGTTTTCCACAGTCAAACAAGCACTTCCAGACAGTTCCCTGACCCCCAGCTGGGTCTGGGGAAGGCAAGAGAGAACCGTATGCAGAATGCGTGTCTGGCACCGGGCCTGGGTCCCCGCTAGGAGGGCAGGCTCTACCTCTGGTCAGAGCAGCGGTAGCACCATTGTCAGCAGAGTCACGGTGGGGTAACCCTTAGTGCAAGTGAGAAGAAAATCTTGCCTGCTGCAAATTATTCTGCATAATGGACCAAATATTTTGTTGTATTTTACCCCAGTGGCTCCACTGTCAAAGGCATTAATCTGGATATACCCTGGGGCAATGGAGAATCTGGCTTCATTTTTGCTGTAGTTTTGCAGTGTGATTTACATCTCATGAGAGAACAGGATGGGCTTGTCATACAGACTTGAATTCTGAGTCAGCTCCAGTGTCTGAGCCATCAATTTAAAGTGAGAACAAAAGTAGGGGACAGATGACCTTTTAAAATCATTTTTCAGCTTCATTTAGGCCTTTCATTTCGGCTGTCCTACTGCCGCAGTCCCCTTGCTGAAGCCCCTGCAGCTTATTATACCCTTTCCTCTGCGCGCACACGTGTGCACACACAAGCCCCCGCACTTCTGAAATGACACGGTGCAGGAGGAAAGCACTGGAAAGCAAAATCTCTGCAGGGGCTTGCAGAAATGCTCATTGCGATGTGTAAGACATGGGCTGCCCGCTGGCAGGAGGGGGTCACGCCGCAGGTTTGCCGTTGTTGGCTGCAGTGCCTCCTTTTAGTGTCACTCCGGCCCCGTCTTCTAGCATTTAAGTGCATGTAATGAGGGAGCCGCCCAGAGTGGCAGCTGAGGAGTGCGGACGCATTTGCTTTTTACCTGGCAGGATGTTTTTTCCAGTGTGGGAAGATGAAAGTGCAGGCTTGGCAGCCCCACCACCCAGGGGACGGGAGCTGTCGATGTCCCCGAGCTGGTGGAGGAGCCTGGCAGGAGCGAGGTGGGGGTTGTGCTGCGTTCCTCTCTTTGCCGGGCCATGGCTGCTGGCCTATGGCTGCGGACCAGCCCTCCTGGAAGCCCGGCCGCCCTGCTGTGGTTAACTGACCGCTTGCGGAGGAGTGGATTTTTAAGGCAGTGCCAAAGCTGGTGACTCGGGAGAGGAAGGCTCCACGCGGCGTTACTGCTGTGTACATCACGGTGCCATTTTGGTCTTTCACTTTCTGGGGTTACAGCATGGTCTGACTTTAAAGATGTAGTGAAATTAACCTTATCAAGGGCCCTGACATGCCATCTTGCCTCATCATTGAGGATGCTCAGCATGCAGCTAGCTAACCTGTCTTTTTTTGGTCTTGCTTTGTACCTAACAGAAGAAAATCGACTGTCCGCGAATTGTACCTGCCTCACTGGACCCAATGCCCACGGGAGTATCTCGGGACATTACGATCTCGCTGGCTAATGCAACTTTCTTGAAGGTAAATGAGTTCCTAGAGAAATGGGGAAGGTTCAAATGAGCCCAGGCTGGTGTGCAGCAAGGTGGCCAAAGGGAGTCTTAAGTACGAGCTGGTGTCTGCCTTGGGAGTGGGTGCTTGCGTTAGCAGCTGAAATCACGGTATTAACAAAAGACGGTGGTGGAAAGCATCGTCCCGACGGCGAGGGAGATTGCGTGGCAAAGCCGAAGGGAGATGCTGTTTGTGCGCAGGCATTCTCCAGGGATCTCCGGCAATTAGTGACAGGCTTTTTGCATTCGGTGGAAAAAGGAGGTTTATACACCTTGTAAAACAGTCACTAGAACACAATGTTTGGGGGAAATAAAATTCCCAGTTTCCTCCTGGGTGTTTGCCGCACCACAGGGCGTGCTGGCGTTGCTGCCCTGGCACCATGCGCCAGCCCGGCCCCACCGCCCCAGCTCGAGGTGAAGGACGAAGCCCAGAGCCTGTGCTGGCTGAGCCACTGCTCGAGGTACGGCACAGAAATGTGTTTTAACCTAACTTCTGGTGGTCACTGTGGAGCTCTTTTTTTTTTTTTTTTTTTTTTTTGTGAAAAAATCCTTTCCATGAAATTTTCTGGCATGAGAATTGCAATAGGGTGAAAAGCAGGTGCCTTTGGAGATGCATCACACACCAGGAGGAACTGGAGAGGCTGGGCACTGGGAAAATACTTGACTAAGCTCTGGTATTCGTAGAAAGTGGCTCTGTGTCATTTTGGGTCAAGTCTTCAGCGGGGCCGGTGAGGTCTGGATGGCCGTGCCCCTGCGGAGGGTACCTGCATGCAGGACAGCCAGGCAGCTCCTGCTTCTGCAGGCAAAGGAGAGGGCTGGAAATGCTGGCTGCGGCGGGGGGCTGCCAGGTGCTGTGGGGCACCGCATCCCCCGGACCTTGTGCCCCCCCAGCGCGGGGGCAGAAACGAGCTCTCCCTGCCTGGCTGGGGCTGCCCTTCCTGCCCCTGGCCTCTGCAAACGGGGATGTGCCTGCCGTAATCAGCAAAATAGGGCGGGAAATCCTTCTTCCTCTGTGGATGCTGGAGGTGGCTGAAGAGGAAGCAATACCGCATGGAACCCCATAGGAAATGCAGTCAGCAGGAAAGGGGCTGAGGCACGACCGCTCCCGGGGCGGCTGGAGGGGCTCTGGCAGTCCGGTTTCCTCCCAGTGCCATCTGCAAACTGTCCCGGGCGAGGGGGGGTTTCCTTCTCCTTTCCTCTCCACGGCAGCTCGGGAGCACTGCTGAAGCTTGGAGCATTGGGGCCGTGTGCCCCGACACCTTTGCTGCCATGGGGGCAGTGGCCAGGCGGGGGGCGAGGGGCACGGCGAGCCCGCAGAGCCCGAGCTGCCAGGGCGCAGGCGATGTGCTGGGGGAGACCCCAGTTTCCCCCTCGCGGCTACCGGTGTGTTCACTCAGCCAGCAACTGCCTGCCAGCAGTCTGGCGCTTTCTTTCATGTCTTTTATCAGATCTGTCCGTTTTCAAAGGGTAGTTAAACCTCAGTAGTGGTGGAGCATCAACCTGCTTGGAGATAGGCTTTTTTCCTGCAAGACGGGGCACAGCAGTAATTCGGGGCAGGATATCATCCTTGTGTTATCAGGAAAGCAGCACAGAAAATCTGCCTTTGAACATGCTCCCATCTGGGTCCTCATTTGAATTAGAGATTTGCTCTGTGCAGTTGTTGGGAAGGTGGCTTTGAGCCCAAATCACGGGCTGGTTTGGTCTTGTTTGGGTGAGGCGGCTTGGGACCACGTTGGCTCTGGGTCGGCATTGCAGCATGAGCTCCAAACACCTGGGGCCAGCGGAACCTGGGTACCCTGTGGTGGGGGTTACGAGAGTGTAGCCTGACAGGCACGTCTCCTGGTCTGAGTGCCGTGGGTCAGACACATCTCCTGGTCTGCACATGCTGCATGGCCCCAGCTCCAGGAGCCCCACACCTGACCATGACACTTTACAGCAGCACGCTGGGCGAGGGCAGGGGACAGGGCTTGGCTCCACGTGCGATGCTTAGCCTGCAGCGGTGTTTTCTAGAGGTGTGTAACACAGCAGGATTAATTAGGCACAGATCCCAGCGCCGTTTACAGCGTCGGGTTCTGATCTCCTATTTGACTTGAACGCGGTTCAGGTACTGACGGCAGAAAAAAGGTGAGACTCGGCGCCTGCCGATTGGGTTGACTGAGACGGAGAACTGCACACAACGGTGTTGCAGCCGTTCTGCCCTTGTCTTCCCTCTCCCAGGAGACAGCTCTGGAGTGCCATTTTGGGACAGACAGGACGTTCGAAGCCCAGTGGGTGAACTCCTCCGCCGTGGAGTGCGTACACGTGCTGGTGAGTTGGGGGGTGAGGCCGCTAGCCCCTGCTCCCCCTGCGGCGTGGGGCAGGTCCGAGGGCAGGGAGGGTCTTGCCCCCAAACCTCCCACCCAGTGGCTGGGACGCTGCCTGCCCTTCTCCCTCCCTCTGCTTCCAGCTGAAAAAAGTGCAGACCGGGCTCTCCCCTTGGGCCAGAGGCTCTTTGCCTGAGATGATGCTGGAGGGGCGTTCGCGAGTCGCTGATGCTGCGTTGTCTGCTCCGGGGGTACCTGCAGTGGCTGCAGCCCCGGCTCTGCTGGGGCTTGGGAAGGAGCTGCTTGTTTACCTTTCTAAACGGCAAGAGTTCAGTTCAGGCAAAAAATTTGGCCACCTTTCAGCGTTGCTATTTCTGTAGCTTTTATTCTGAGATAGGAATTGGCCTGAGAAAACGCTCAGAGGCTCACTGAAGAGCAGTGTGGGGTTGTTGGAGGGCAAACTCTGAAAAGCAGCAAACGTTCGGGCTTCCACTGATGGGAATGCTGCGAGTAGAAGCTGGAGAGGAGCATTTTCCCATCATGTCACCTGCAGAACTCTGTATTGTAGCCCAGCACCGAAAATGCGCAGACCGGACAGTCTGTTAGTTTTCCTGTCCGTTTTTGCTAAAAAAAGCAGCAGGCCAGGGCTGCGTTGTCCCAGCGGTGTGCTCTGTGCCCCGGTGCCCTTCATTGGGACCTCAGCAAAACAATTAAAACAGAGAACAGCCCTCCCTCTTTCTCTCTGCTAACGATGAGACCCTCCTGTACTGAGAAGCAGCAGTCAGAGAAGCCTCAGAGGAATGTTAATCCGTGTAGTGTATGTATGGAACCTCGTATTTTACTAAATTTCCTAAGCTTTTGTTTATTTGTTTTTTGTGCGCAGCTCCACACATCAGAAAAAAGCCATCTCTTCCCAGTGAACCTTCAGCTGAAGGACAGACCAGACAGATTTATCGACAGTCCAGAGATGATGACAGGTCTGAGTTGAAAATATTTTTATTCTGTTCTCATCTGGTCAGCTTGAATGACTCTAAAATCCTGGCAAAGTTTATGGGTTCAGGAGAGAGACCATGGCTCAGCGGGGCACAGCTGAGCTCTTTCTCTCAGGCACACACAAAACACGTGTTTACCCAGAGCTGCTCCCACGGGCACTTGTGCCCAGAGCCCCGCAGGCGCCTGCAGACGTCCCCTTTGCACCCAGGGAGAGTCAAGCCCCATCCTTGAGTGCAGGCAGCGGCTGACGTCTCCATGTGCGATGGTGTCTGCTGGTGCCCTTGGTCACAGCAGAGATGTGGGGCGTCCCTGGGGTCAGGGAGGAATTCCTCCCGGAGGAGATAAGGGACAGGGGAGGGCTCTGCCCTGAGCTCTCACCGGAGCGTGGCATCAAGGTTCAGCACACTGTAAAAATGGAGTCTTTTTTTTTTCTTTTCTTTTTTCTCCTTTGCTGAGAAAGAATAAAATGTGTAAACACATTTCACCCCTGGCCCGCTCTCTGTCTCTGGGAAGAACGCTCGGGTTCCCAAAAAAGCCCGTGCTATGTAGCAGACAAAGGCAGGCAGAGTAGAGTGCGCTCAGAGAAGGCACGCCGGTGGGACAAGCCCGGCCACTCGGCCAGCAGGGCCAGCGTTTGCCCCGCTGCTGCCTCTGCCCCTGGCAGGACGCACCGTGCACCAGCTGCGGGCTCTCACCGGGGGCTCTGCTCCCCCTCTGCGCGGTCAGCAGTCGCAGCAGAGGGAACTGACTGACCCTGGATGCAAATGAGAACTAGATGCCTGCAGTGAGATTTTCTTTGGAGGATAGCAGTAATAGAGACATTAACGCCATCAGCCACTGACCCAGGATAAAAAGGTTTCCCCATAGTAAATCCCAGTATAAGGGAGGCTTATCTTGCAAAGCATTCCACTTTGGTGAAATAACCTTTGAAATACCAATCGTGGGTAGGCATGAGACACGGCTTCCTAGCAGAAAGAAGAGGGTGTCCGTGTTTTTGCGCTAGAGAGGTAACCTCGGGGAGAGGGATGGGAGGTGTGAGCTAAGGCTGTTCTGGTGGGCAAGAGAAGGCTCTTAGTTCTCAGCGGGGGTGGTGCTGGGAGCGGGAGCGACTGCGGCGAGAGCGTGCTGGAATTCCCCCTCCTGTGCGGGTAAGGAGTCGCTTACACAGACTGTGTTTGCATCGATCTGAATTTGCCAGAATATTTGGAGATCCTGCGGGACCGTTAGGCTGCTCTGGCTCCTCCTCGCCTCGATCAGATTGGTGCGAGGAAAATCAGAGCAGCTGACTTGCGAGCAGAGACAGAGATCTGCCGGGCCAGTTATAACTTTGTGCATCTTTTATGCTGTCTTTAATAGAATTGCTATTAGTGTTTATTATTTCAGTATTTATTAGCTTTTATTGTAACCTGCATTTTGTTAGTCCACTGAAGGAATCCCATCCCTCTGCTGTTGGGTGGAAAACCAACCAGTGTAACTCACTGGGTGGACTCCAGATGAGGTGAAATAAGCTCATTTTTTTGTGGAGAATGGGCGACTCCCTCGGTGCCAGTGAAGTTTCATTAGCATGAGCACAGGCAGAACGCAGAAGGCTGAGGGATTCGTTAGTTGCTTATGAAGCGTCTTGAGATCCTCCTGTGAACAGAAGTGCAAAATGTGACTGTTTCTTTGTTTTATGTTCTCCTGCTAAGTCTCCTTTGGGGAAAGGGGTGTGAAAGCACTGTTTCCTGAGTGTTTCTGGCTGTTTATCTCAGCGGATGCCCACACTCCAGCAGCAGAAGTCTTTAGGCTGGAGAGGAAACGTAACCTGGGGCACCAGCTAATGAAGAGGTGAAGGCGGTGTAGGAAAATGATGTGGAAGCTGAGCTGAGCAGATCTGAAGGGAGAAGTCAATGAAAGGGGCCCGTGGTCACCAGGGGGAAGGAAAGGAACTGTAAACACTGTACGAAGCACTGTAACCATCCGATTTTTGCCAGAGTGCGGAAGCAATGTGATTGCTTCGCTAACAGGATGGAGCCAGCTTTGCCAAGCAGCTTCCCATGTGGATGCTGAGAGTTGGAAACATGTAGCATAAATTGACAAAAGGTTCCGAGTTTGGGTGTTGTTTGTTTTTCAAGGGGAAGAAAAAGGAAAAGAAAGTGCTAAATTATATTGCAGTGAGAACAAGCACCCAGTCCTTCTGGGAAATCTTCAGGATGGCAGCCAAGCGCTGCCTCATCTTGCTGTATGTGCAAGCTGCTCTGCTCATCCACTGGATTTCGGATGTTACTTGGATTAATGGAGCCAGGGGATGGGGGAAGTGTGGGGGGGGTTTGGTTGCCTCAAGCTAAGCAAAGCTGTGACAGCCTGAGGCCAGGGAGCTCACGGTTTCTGTTTCTCTGGTGGTTCAGTGGAGGTGTACAACTGCGCGACGGGGAGTGCTGACTGCTCTCAGTGCCTGGGCAGGGAGGACCTGGGGCACCGCTGCCTCTGGAGTGAGAGCAGCTCCAGCTGCAGGCTGCACAGCGAGCCCCCCCACGTCTCGGACGCCTGCCCACCACCGGACATTCGGAAGGTAAGACCCGAACGCGGCGCGGTGGGTGCCTGTGACATGGCAGGCGGTGCCGAGGGCTGAAACCGGCTGCTATCCCTGGCTGGGGGCAACGCAGGAACCGCACATTGTCCCTGGCACAGGACAGGGTCCGGCCCAGCGCTGAATTATTCACTGACTTTCTATGCTGTTGAATCACCTGATGGCAAGGACATCTTTGCTAGTGATGAGATCCAGTCTTCATCCAATATTAGTGGGAAAAACAGCAGCACAATCAAAATGTCCCAGAGTTCCCGGGGTTGGTAAAAGCGAGAAAGATTTGTAGGGTTGGCTGGAGGATTCTTATCAGGAATAGCGTTTAATGGAGCATGGCTGAAGTGTGAACGTGAGCCGTATCTCCAGGCACATGTGCTCTGCAGTTCAGCTGAGATTAAGAGTGGCAGAGGGACCTTTTGGCATTATGCATTTTGAAATGAGTTTTATTTAAATTGTAGTTGAATGAATGTTTGTTGGGGGCATTTGGATCTGGGGTTCTGCATAGAGGTATGGTATGAGCCAACAAATTTGTCCCTGACAAGTAGCAAATCTTAAAATGAGCTCCCTAGGAAAGGAGAAGCTGGAGAGGCAAAACAGCTAATATGAACATCAAAATTGGCAAGGATATGGGATTTCTGTTCTTAGGGGTGCGTGTAACGATAGCTGCTCAAAGTCCAGGTGCTGTAACACTGCATGGAGGGGCTGCAGGATCCCCATCACCTGCCCCTTCCCTCTCGTCACCATGGGAGGGGGGTGCTCCCCCCGAGCCTCTCCTTCCCCAGCACACGTCAAGTGTTATCAGCACCTCGCCAGAAAATAATGGAAGGAAATCACCATTCAGGTCGCAGAGCATCACAGGACTCTGTCACTGTTTCCTTAGCAAACAGTATCTGGTAAATCCAAATCCTCCGTAGTCACATGAGCAAACAAGCCCTCACAGAGGGGGGGGAGCAATGCAGCAGGCAAAGGACACCCAGCCTAGTGGTGGGTCCTGACCAGCCCTGGCTGGCTTGGCCAGCTGGTGCCACCAGCCATGTTGTGCTGGCTTTGTGTGCCATTGCCTTTGCAAAGGGAAAAGAGACATTTCTGAATTGAAGGGATTTGTCTCGCCCGCTGAATGATGCGGTTGCCCTGCCCAGGGACACCCCTCACGCGGTGGAAGAGCATCACGCTCAGCACCCTGTCCACTCGCAGCGGTGGAGTCAGCAGCTGCCAGATGAAAACCCAGTGGTGTAGGAGATGGATGGGGAACAGGCTTCTCCTCCCACGGCACCGGACTCATCCTCCACCCCGGGTTGCCACAGTCCTGGTGTCCTGGCCACGCTCGGTGCATCAGAACACTTTTTGTCTTGTTTTTGTCCTGAAGAGCCCCGCTGTGTTCGGGACTGCCCTTAAAAACGTGGTGGCAGGATTCTGTCTTCCCAGCACACTAGCATCCCTCCTCTGGGTTTGTCTCTGCCCCAACTCCATTTGGACCGGTGGTGTGGAAGGAGTGACACTTCACCCCAGATGCATTTGCAGCTGGAGTAATCCCTGACCAAACCCAGCACAGAATCACAGAATGGTTTGGGTTGGAAGGGACCTTAAAGCTCATCTCATTCCACCCCCTGCCCTGGGGAGGGACACCTCCCACTGGATCAGGTTGCTCAAAGCCCGGTCCAACCTCCAGGGATGAGGCAGCCACAGCTTCTCTGGGCAACCTGGGCCAGGGGCTCACCACCCTCATAGTGAAAGATGTCTTCCTGATATCCAGCCTAAATCTACTCTTTGGCTTCTCGTTTGCAAAGCGGCAGCAAGGGTAGCGTGGCGGCAGGCACACTGTCGGGGGAGCAGGAGTGTGAGGAGCCATTTGGTCTTCTTCACGGGGGGCCAAGTGGGACATGGATACAGGCACAGGCTCAGGGATGAAGGCCAGAAGCTTCCTGGTGGTTCTCCAACGACCTTTCCTGCAGATTGAGCCGCTGCGTGGACCGCTGGAGGGGGGCACCCTGCTGACCATCCGCGGGAGGAACTTGGGCCGACGTTTCAGCGACGTCCTGGGCGCCGTCCGGATAGGCAGTGTGCAGTGCACGCCGCTGCCCCACAGATACGTCGTCTCCGAGGCGTGAGTAGGGGGGGAGCTGGGGAGGACGTCCCTGTCCTCTGGTGTCCCCGTCCTCTGGTGTCCCCTGTGCCTGTCCCCGCGCTGGGTCCCCGGGCAGGAGCGGGGTGCTGGCCTGGCCTGGGTGGGACGTGGGTGCCCTGCGCCAGGGACTGTGCCGCAGCCGGCGCCAGGCAGCGCACGGAGGAGGAGGAGGCAGCGGCTGTGGGCTCTGGTGGGGGTGGCATGACCACCAACCTCCCCTTTCCCGTCTGCAGGATTGTCTGCCAGACCGGAGAGGCTCAGGAGGCGTTTTCTGATGTGGTGACGGTCAATGTGAGCCGGGAAGGGAGGTCCAGGGAGCGATACTCTTACGTGGTGAGTGGCCGCTCCGGGATGTTTCTTCGGTGATTCTCACACTGAGGCTCCCTGCACCCCTTAGAAGAAGGCTGCAGCCCCGCACCCCCAGAAGGAGGGTCTACGACAGAAAGCGTCGGGGTCTTCGAGGAGCAGCTGGCCTGTTCCCTCCCCTGAGCGAGGTCTGGCAAGGCCGGGGACTGCCACTGGGGTGTCATGCGCAACCCCACCCCGGTCACAGCTCCTGCAGGGCTTTGTCCCTTACCCTGGCTGGGTCATCACTGCTCCTGCTATAAAAAGGGGCTCACTTTTCTTCCTCCTCTTTTGCTAAAATGCCATTACAGCCTGTGAGATTTTTTTGAGTCTTGCAAACTCTCTTTGTGCTATGGAAGTTACATACCATAGACTCACATTATTTAGAACTGGTATTTTTTGCTGCAGAGATTGTCTTAGTTTTTGCATGAGAATAATGTGTAGGGATTAGACTTGAGCTAACCCCCGTTGTCATTATACAAAGAAAAGCCCTTTATAGCTCTGTACTGTACCATCTCACAAAGATAACTTTCATCTCTATAAACCTGAAGGAAATCCGTGCATTTCTTCTCTTTCCCACAAGCACCCTGGTCCCTGGCTAGAGGCTGTTCCTGGGCGTCCAGGGCAAACACAGCAGGGTGGGGGCCAAGGGCTGGGGGAGGATCGACTGTGCTGCAGTCGAGTGGCTTGAGGGAGGACTTGAGCCCAGAAATGACTCCTGGTAGCCATTGTGAGGAATTTAGGGCAGGATCACAGATTGTGATCCCCTATCCTGTACCTGGTGGTGTGCTAGGCATGTATTTCAGGGAGGTTTCTCCAGCACGCAGCTGGCACAGGCAGGGCACATCCCAGTGTCCCGCAGCAGAGCCAGGCCTGGAGCGCACAAGGAGGGGACCGGTGACGCCAGGGCTCTGCCAGGCTTGGCTCAGCGCTACTTCCCAGGGGGGCGTTTGTGCTGGGACCCATTCCCATCGTTTCCAGGCATCCATGTTCACATCCAAAATGTCTTAGAGATCCAGCAGTCTGGAGGGGAGCAAGGTGCAGCTGGGGTGCGACCCAGTATCAGACCTTGGGTTTGGGATTTCTGGAGCATTGCCATCAGGATGTGTGTGCTGACTCGGCCACATCACCCGCTGTCGGGCCGATTGTCTTCTGGACAAAGAGGAGAAGGGCCCGAAGAGTGGGAAAGGGCTGGGCGGCTTCTTTGCTGGCTTTCGGAGTGCAAGGAAAAGCCCTCTCAGGAAACACCTGTAAAAGCACCAGTGCTAAACAAAGCAAGAGGAGCAAAAGCCAGTCGATGAACCGAGACTGGGTCCATGACAGCTCTATGCTGGCAGCTCCTGAGCAGGCTTATGGCAAAGGCTGTGCTCCCGGGAGAGGGAGAGGAGCTGTTTTCTGCTCGGGTGGCACAGCAGAAACCTGTCTTGTGTCTGTCTCAGTAAAGTTTGGAGGAGGGGTGAGACGGTGCCCTGTTCTGTGCATGCGCGTGTCAGGGAGTGAAGCTGCACGATGTGTAGCTGCTGCTGTGTTCCACACCATAAGTGGCTTCTGCACCATTTGCAAACGCAGCAATGCCGTTTAGTTTTCTTGATTCTCCTCTCACACACAATGGCATGAAGATGGAGCAGACTACACCATGCAAGGCTGGTCTTGGTGAGACCTCAGCTTGGGCATTGTTAGCAGTTTACCTGGAAAAGTCTAAAAGACTTTTGGAACTGCCCTTCCAAAGAAAGCCCTTTGTAAATTACCAGATATTGTTGTGTGCTACACCTTTCAAAGTCCCTGTTAGATGTATCTAAAAGAGACAGTATTCAGCTGTAATTCTGCTGAGAAGGAGGGACGTGATTGAGGGGCTTCTCCAGGATATTATAGCAGGCTATGGATGAGCTGAATTTGCCAAATGAGCT
The DNA here is from genome assembly GCF_964199755.1 of Larus michahellis. Classification (NCBI taxonomy): domain Eukaryota; kingdom Metazoa; phylum Chordata; class Aves; order Charadriiformes; family Laridae; genus Larus; species Larus michahellis. The sequence goes on along the minus strand of NC_133905.1, from coordinate 16,318,554 downwards.
GATTTTGCAAAAGTTGTGATGGAGGCAATCAGTGCTGGCAATGCACGGAGAGCAGTAGCCACTGTCTTTTGCTGAGGGGAAGAGCTGGAGGGCTTTGGGGAACATGAATAATCCTCTCTGCTGTTGTAACTGCAGATTTGAATGCAGAGGTTAGGGGTGAAGGGCAGGAGACAGCTGCCTGCAGACACTCAGAGAAATACAAATTAAGAAAATGAATCCTGTGGAAAAGGGTAACGATCAGAAACAACAGAGGAAATGGCTGCAGAGAAATAAAGCAGTCTGAGTGTAGGACAAGGGCAAGGATAGCTATTAATAAGCATGTTTGTGTGCCTGGGATTGACAGGGAAGGGCATTGGCAGCGGGCGGTACGGAGCAGCCCGTGTTCTTCGCCTCGGCGCGGCTTCGCTCTGCGGCTGCGGCGAGGGACGGGCTGCGGCGGTGAGCGGGCAGCAGCCAACCTCCGCAGCCCGGCGGGCCTCCCGCCTCCGGGGTTTGCAGCGTTTGACAGGGAATTACCGAGTGCCTTGTGGAAGGGTCTTGAAATAATTATTTGCTCTGCCCTTGGTGTCTTATTCAAACCGGAGTGGGGAAGTTGCCCAGCAGACTCTCCTGGGGCGCTCTGTGTCGCAGGCATGAGGGTTCAGCGCTGCATTAGTTATCAAAGCCTCAAGCTCATGAAATCTCAGGAAGATTTCCAGGGGCTGCAAATGCAGATAACATACATGCTAATTTCTGCTGAAAATGGCGAGAGGCAAAGTAACTTCCCCCTTAGTTCCTGTCGCCTCAGGAGATTCAGGTTTGAAGCTTCCTTAAGAAGGAGTTTGATATTCAATTTTCTCGACCCAGGTGGCTTTGCTCACAGATCTCAAGGCCATCATCCAGTGGGGCTCTAGCATTAGCTTCACATTCAGGAGGAAATGGATCTGGAAGGGCAGAGATGGTGGGAGCCGGAATGAATGAGAAATCTCCTTTTGTTGATGGACCTTGAGCTGTCGCCAGCTCGGGACCCTCCGTGGGAGATCTCAAGGGACTGTTGGGATCCTGGGCTCCAGTTTGGACTCGTGTCTCATTTATTGCCAGAATTTAGGGACTGCAGAGAGTCACAGAGGTTTTACATGATCTTGCTCCTCAGCACATGTACCTTTCTCCTTGTTCTGAAACCCTGCCGGTGAAAGCTTTTGCTGTGCTGCTGTTTCAGAGCCTTACAGTACTGAATACTTAAATTTACCGAAGCAATTCCTACATGCAGTGTGGGGTATCCAAATATGAATTTACCAGGCTAGAAAACAGATTTACCCTTTGTTTTTAGCTTCCCATGGTGCAGTCCATATATCCCCTGAATGGCCCAAAGGCTGGAGGAACCAGAGTGACCATCAGAGGCAGCAGGCTGGATGTCGGCTCCGAGCTCCGTGTCCTTGTCAATACCTCCAAGCAGTGCACTGACCTCAGGTGGGACTGGGTCTGGGGGCTGGCACTGAACTAGTGACAAGTACCGAAGCATAAGGAAGGATGATACTGTTCCCCAGGAGTTCAGGAAGAGCTGGGGTTTGGATGGGGGCCACCACTGCACACTGCTGCTAGCCTTGGAGCCATCATGGCATCCCCACTGGGATCCCTCCTGGCTGCCGCCTGCCCCATGTCCAGCACCCCGTCAGCCTGCTGTCCCCGGCGCGGTGCGGCAGAGCTGCAGTGCGGGTGCCTGACACCAGGATGGGGCGGGTTTCTCTGGCAAAGCGATGGCGTTGGTCTTGCCGTGATGTGGTGATGGTGACCAGCAGCAAATGAAGTGCTTCTCACGCACCGTTCGCAGGACGCTGCCGGGCGTCTTGGGGGCGCTGGGACCAGGACCAAAACGCTGGGAGTGAAGCAGACGTGGGCTTCGTTCCCAGATCTGCTGGAGACAGAAGGCACCTGCACACCCAGGGTCCCGCTCCCATGGCCGCTTGCAAACCTCTCATCCTCTATGTCCCCATCTCATCAGCGGGAAAAAGTAGGAGCCTGCCCTTTTCCTTTGGCTGTATGGGAAATCAGTCTGGCAGCCTGGGATGGTATATGCTCAGAATTGCTTGTTAGTAGGCAATGTAATTAACAGGGGATTGGGATGTGACTGGAAGCTCCTTCTTGCCTGCTCTGCTGACGCCTCGCTTCATGGCGGGGCTCAGGTCCGCGGTGCCTGGCTCCGGCTGCTCTGTCTGCCGTGGCTTTCGGCACTTACCCTGCCTCTCCCTGCACAGCCGCAACGACAGCACCATCACCTGCACCATGCCGTCCGCGGAGCTCACCACGGCCGTGCGAGTCTGTGTCCAGTTTGAGAACAAGTCTTGTGCCAGCTACAACATCACGTTCAAGTATGAGAAGAACCCGATTATATCAGACATCAACCCCAAAAAGAGCCAGATCAGGTGAGATCCCTCCCCTACCGGGGACAGCCAGGTCTGCCAGGATTTGTGGCCTTTGTTGAGATCAGCCTCTTAATTTTTGCCCAATGCAAAAGTGAAGAGTGCTCTCCCATCAAAGTACAGAGCTAATTGGAGTACCCTGGTGTAGCCTGCTGCAGGCAACGCTCGCGCGCCCTGTCTGTGCCATCCGGAGGCGGAGTAGATCCCGAGCAAACCCTATGTCAGGAGCCCAGGAGTCACAGAAGCACAGGCAGAGGCAGGGCATGGTGTCGGGGCCTGTGACAGGCTGTTGTAGCATCATGACTTCCATTTCAGAGCTGGCACGTGTCTGCATCTTCCTGCAACAGAGGGGGACGGCTCCGGGCTGGTGGGAGAGGGTCCTGCAGGGAGAAAGGGGCTTTCTCAGCCCTGGGGTCTGACACCTTGCCTTGCAGACAGGGACAAAGGGGGCACCGTAGAGCGCTCTTGGGGCGCTTCAGGTACCCCAGCACTGGAGTGGAAGAGGTCTCACGCACCAGGACTGTCCATAGCTCATTTCAGTGCATTTAAGAAATGGAAAAAAGTCAGCCTTGGTAACTGTACTGTGTACACCTGGTGGGTGCTTTAGGTTCAGGTCTCAGGCCTCTATGAGACCCTGAGGATTTTTCTTGGCAGTAAAACTGCTGGAGGATAAGCTGAAATTTGTAATTTTGGATTTCAAACTTCCCTGAGGTCACAGTATTTCATTTTTAAAGCGTGTTGCTTTTAATTTCATGTCTCTCTGTGGAGCTCTCAGGCTCCTGTTCCTTTGGATACTGTGGTGAAACCCCACCTTTCTTGGCTGCGGAGGCGGGAAAACCCAGGGCTGACCAAGAAATCTGAGAGTCCAGCGCCTGTGCCTGCAGGACCACGCTGAATCCGGCGCAGGCACGCCACAGGCTCTGGCGGGCTGATCCCCCTGGAGCAAAGCTGTGCCTCGGCATTCCCAAGTGCAGTGCCAAAGATGCAGGCTGTGGGAAAGTTAATGACAAGGCGCAGCAGTGACTCAGCCAACCCCAGCTCCTAGCCGGCTTGCGAACTATGCCGAGTGGCGAGAGCGGCATCTCAGCACAGAGACAGTGCAAGAATGTCACTGCCCATATTCACAAGGGAAACCACCAGGGTATTCCTCCGTCACCTTAGTCTGCTGCTTAGTACTTAGAGCAGTTTCCAAATTTCAGATGGCTGAGAAGGTGACGGCAGTCCCTCTCTTCAGACTGCTTGGTGGCTTGTGTAGTCCGACTGCTCTGGTGCTTTGCTGGGCTGTCGACCATGAGGGGGTCAATAACTTCTGTAGAAATTTAGCTGGATCTGATTTGTCTTATCATATTGCTAAAATAATCTGTGTAAGCAAAATTTAAAACAAAACAGAAGTTGTAAACTAGTCTGCAGGCTCTTAGTTAGAAACTTGGATCATAACTACGTGATAATATCTACAGCGTTGTAAAAGACTTCAGACAACCTGACTTTCAGGGCCTTGGACCCAAAGTCACTGTGTCTGGAGTGGCCTTGAGATAATGGGATTTGTAACTCCTGACTGTTCCTGACAGATGCTCCAAACAGACCAGCTGTGATACAGAGGAAGGGGAAGGTAAACACAGGGTATAGCTTCTGCTGCCCAGAGCAGGCAAGCCGTGCTGGTTCTCCTTCCCTTGCTCTGCCTTGTGTGCATCAGGGCCCTCGTTACTGTCGTTAATTGACTGCACATTGAGAGGCCCATGTTTCGCATTCCCCAGGCAGCAGATCCAAAACACAAAACAACTTTCACATTTTGATCTAAATCAGAAGTGTCTGGGAGATGTGGGATCCCTGTCAACCATAAAGGGGTCTTCTCCCTCTCCAAGACTTACAGTTCTCTGGGTCGCCGCGGGGCAGGAGCAGGGAATATCTCCTGGTCTTTGCTTTGAGGGGTTGGAGGTTCACGTCTTACACCACTGGTGGCCTGGGTGACCTGCCGCGTACCCCTGGGTGCAGAGGCAGGCTGCTCCTCTGGGGAGTGGGAGAAAGGGGGACAGTTTTCTGCTGCGGGAAAAGGTCCCCCCGTTCCACCACAGCGACTCTGCTGCTCCTCCTCCCCTCCCTGATATCTTGCTAGCAGTGTGGGTGCTTGCTGCAAGTAGGAGGAAGACTTTGGCTGTTGGGTCACGTTTTCTGCTCAAGCAACCAGGAAGCATCCCTGAGAAAATGACATCAGGTGACACCCAGCCATTGCACCTCGCTGCTCTGTGTTGTCCTCTGTGATCACCCTCTTTCTTCCCTTCTCCTTGAAGTGGGGGCAGGATCATCACCCTGGAAGGAAGAGGCTTTGAGCTGGTCCAGAATGTGTCCATGGTGGTCCGTGGCATCGGCAGAGAGCAAACGGTGGGTGTCCCTGCTGGGTATCGCCTGGTAACTGGGATCAGGGCTGCGTGCCCGGTGCCTGAAGACGTTTGGGGTGTGAAGCTGAGGCTTTAGCCCATGCTACGGATCGGGCTGGAGCAAGGCTGGGTGGGAGCACTCAGGATGTCGGGTTTTTGATGTACATGCTCTCTCCTGCTTTCAGAGCTGTAAGGTTCACACCGACACTGTGATCACCTGCCCCTCTCCAGCTGCCTCCAACATCACTGTGGGGAGCAAGCCCGCTCCCGTTGATTTCTATCTCAACGGTCGCCTCTATGCGGACGACCGTCCGGCTCTGGATGAGGAGATGTACCCCGAGGAGGCCTTGCACATCAGCAAGTTCAGCCTGGAGTACTATGCCGACCCCCAGTTCTTCACAGCCAAGAAGGAGAAGTGGATCAAGCACCATCCTGGCGAGCCCTTAACTCTGGTTATACACGTAAGAGAGTGGCATTTACAGCTCTGCTTCTTTTGGGGCGTTGCTGCTCCCCACTGGGAAGCTCTTCAGCCCGGAGTGCCAGCACAGTGGTGTTCACAAAGGCAGGAGAGAGAAGGAGGGCGGATGAGGACGGGAGAGGCAGGAGCAGGCAGTTCTAGCTCAGTCTGTTGCCCCTGCATCAGTCTTCACCGGGAGATGCAGCGTGACCTGAGGATGCCCTTTGACGCATGTTGACAGAGCTGCGTTTGAAGGATGTAATAGCAAGAAGCTAAATAAAATACTGCACATATGAAAAAGAACCTGGCCTGAAATCAGGCAGGTACTCCAGAAGGTCCTGACAATAGATATTTATTCCTGCAGAATCAGGTCATGCATTCTTCTCCTTTGGCTACTGAATTCAGTTCAGTTAACAAGGAAGTTGGGATACAGCAGTTGGGTGGCTTGGACAATGCGCAATAGTAATTCAAAGGCCATTGTTCGCTGCAGGATATCCTCACTGCTTGCAACGTGCTTGAGAAACGCACTCCCCCTTTCTCAGGCTCTGCAGACGCATCTCCTGGCTATCTCCTCTGTTGTACATCCTTCCCCCCTCCCAGGTGGGCGCTTAGATCCTTATCTGCGGTGCACAGCCAGGACAGATCAAAAGCAGATTTTTCCAGGTTCCACGAGGGGCTTGCTCATCCCATGCCCCATGCTGAGTGAGGAATGGGAAACAGGAAAATGGGGAATGGCTTGGTTCTGGGTTTCCTGTGGAGTGATGGAAAAATGTCCTTGGTGAGGGAGAGTCCTCCCAGGTCTGAAAAACAGCAGGGAATATGGAAAGTAAAGTAGGAAAATCCATTGCAATTCCAACTGCTACTCTAAAGACTGACATCCTGATTCTATTTTTGTCCTTAGAAAGAGCCTGACAGCCTGGGCCTGGAAAGCAACGAGTACCAAGTGAAAATCGGCCTTATCTCGTGCGAGATCCAGATTGTTTCAGACAAAGTCATCCACTGCTCTGTCAACGAGTCGCTGAGCACCTCGGAAAGACAGTTACCAGTGACGGTGAGTGCCAGGAGCCTCCACGCTCCAAGCACACGGGGCAGAAGGGGTCCCTGTTGCAAACCCTGAGTGCGAAGGAGCCCACTGTGGGCACAGGCACTGGCCAGGAACGCTCACGGGCTGCCTTGCACGGACGGGTGGGCAAAACACACTGTGCGTACGCAGGGCTAGGGCTGCCCTGGGTCACGGAGAGGGGCTGCCGCTGAACTGACCGTGCTGTAAGCTGGGGGCAGGAGGATTTTGTCAGTTCTTGTAAGGCGCTGTGAAATCCCAGGCATGTGAGTTTTTGTCACTTGCGGTAATTGTCTTTCCTGCCCCTCATGAGATGCATTTGGGGATTTCCATACAGTTTTTGGTCAGCTGGCTGCCTCCTGCCAGCAGCAGAGAGCTACAAGTGGGCATGAGAACGCGACCCTCACCGAGCTGCAATGAGCCACTGGAGATGGGTCCCCGCCTGTGACCGGGCAGGGCAAGAGGAGTACACAGGGCTGGAAAGTTCTGTGTTGCTTCCCAGGGGCTGACATTTTGTCACCACAAGGAGCTCAGCGTTGAGGACTGTTCATCTTCGCGTCTGCAAAATTCGCAATACTTTGTTACTGTCCTTTCTTCCACAGAGGGCTTGACATAACTCTTCCTCTCACCCTCCGTTTCCCTCATGTCACATGCAGCCCAGTGACAGGCAGGGATGTGACTATGGCTCTTCGTATCTGCGGAGAAAACGCCTCCCTCGCCGTGGTCTGAGACCCTGCAGCCCCTTCCCAGTCCCCATGTTAACAGTGAATGGTGGGAGCCTGCGGCGTGGGCAGGGAGGAGGAGGACGGCTGCGACGGGAGGTGACGAGGCTGTGGACTTGTGCTGCCCAGAAGGCGCAAAGATGCACCACCAGTTCACTGGCAGGGTTGTCCAGTTTCCTGGTTACAGCCTGTGGTGTATGAAATTCTGTGGCAAACTGGAAATATGGAAATGCAGAAGTAGCAGAATTTCCCAAGTCATTTTAATGGAAATTTTGAATAGGGTAATTTTGGTTTTAGTGAGAACTGAGAAACAGGGAAATCCCATTGGGGAAGAAAAGGAATTTATGAGTTTGCTAGTCTTGGTTTTATAAAAAACATTCAGGACAATGCCCTAGTAGGTTCCTAGGAAGCAGGAGAATACCCAGCCCTAAAGCATCACATAGCTGTTAAGAGTGTACCAGCAGTGAGAGTGCAGCTAAATAATCAACTTGTATTCACGTCTGCGCGCACTTACTAAGCCTTCATACGTGGTTTGAGTTATCGCCCGCTGGCCATTTCGTCGGCAACAGCTGCCTTTGTAAAATTCTTGTGATGGCTTTGATCACACGGGGCCTGGCTTGCGCAGTGGTCCCTACCTGGTCTGCGTCAAGGACAGCTGTGGGGGGCTGCGGAAGCCTCGCCTGCTGGTGCAAGGTCTCTCTTCTGGCAAGCCGAGATGCCTGTTGTCGTGACTGCCCAGTTTGTTCTTGTTTAGATGGCAGAGCTCATATCTGCAGTGATTGGAGCACAGGATACAGCCCTTTAAAACGTGTCCCACTGTTGATCTTAATTCTGGCCATGATTTTGGGGATGCCTGCTCTGTGAAGGTGTTCTCAGGCCAGGTCCATGTTAGCAAGTCACCTGGGGCAGCAGGAGCTGTCTGTAGGTGATGAAGATGGGGGTCCTGAGCCTCCCTGTGTTTTGGGGGTCACTTTCAAGTAGCTCTTTTGGGAGCGCCTTAGGTGGGCTGGAGCGCGGTTCGCGGTGACCCCTGAGGCAGCCCCGTGCCCCAGGAGTCCTGCCATCCCGACAGCTCTTCCTGGGAGCAGGGTGTCCGCTGGCCCCTTCTGCACCCCACCACATGCTGGTGACAGAAAATGTTGTCATTTAACCTGCAGCCTAACTAATTGCCCTTACAAAAAAATGTATTGAGTAGAGCAATACAAATAAACAAGAGAAGCTTGCCGAGGCCTTCAAACCCATTTTTGTTCATGACCAAACTGTTTAAACACTGAATTAAACAGCAAGTGTGGGATTTCTCCTCTGGCAAATGCAAAAGGTTGAGTTGGTGGGGAAAAAAAAGACTCAAAACACATCGAGGACTTGCCTCATTGCAGCATTTCAGACAAAAGAGGTGGAAATCTTGAGGCTAGGCAGGGTGCTGCGCAGACTGTGAAACGAACCTCTGTAGATGCTTGTGCGGTGCTCATGGCTCCCTGTCCCCCTCCCTCATCTCAGCACCCCACCAGCACACACCAGGGTAGAGACAAAAGCTCTTAGTGTTGGACACTGCCCGGAGGCAGCACCCCAGAACCCACCAGCGCCAGAGTCCATCTGAGGGCTGATACAAGGGCACACTGGGGCTTGGAGCCGCGGGAGCCTGGCCGTGTGGTCCAGTACTGATGGTTGGAGGTGCTGAAAGTTTTCCTGACCCTGGGTGACGGCAGCTGGTGTTGTCTGCGGCAGGGTGGTCCTTCCTTTCTTGCCTGTGGTGGGAGCAGCACAGGGGCAGAGCTCTGGGCTTGTCTGGATGCCTCCAGTGCCCTCACCAGTTGCCCTCACTGCTTGGATTTCCTGATGGGCATGGACCTGTGAGCTACGCGATGTTTGGTGCATGGACATGGTGGGAAGGCCCCGCTTGTGGCACTACTTCAGCCCAGCTGCTGAGAGCTGACTGTAATTTAAACACAGTGTGCACCTTTGCTGGAGGTGCTCCGTGACACAAGTGTAATCATAAGATTATTCCACCTCTTCCCTACCTCATTTCAGGTTTTTTGCTCAAGTTTCTCTCGCTTCTCATTCCTTGAGAGAAGTGAAACTTGCATTTCCAGAAGTGAAAGACTTGTGTGGTCATGAGTCTTCCTTATCAGATGATGCTGTTGAGTCCTTTCATCCCAGAGGCCTAGAGCGCCGTTTATAAACAGCGCTGAGCAAACTCGCCAGCCTGCCTGTGATGTGTGTTGGCTTCTTCCCTTCTGGTGATCAGGAGACCGAAGGACTGAGCTCAAGTGGTTTGTGCTTGATGTCACAAGAAATACGGGCCGGGAGCAGAGCCAGCACCTCCTGACACCCAGTTCACTGCTTTAGCCGCAAGATCATTACTTGTCTCTGGTCTCATTGTTGTTTATTTTTATTTCCTTACTTTATTTATATTTCAAAGACTTTGAAGTTTCTTTGCCCTCCTTCTCCTGAGTGGCAGCAGCTCTGCTTTTGGAGGAGAAAGGAGAGTTCAGCTGGGATTCAAAGGCCATTCAGAGGCGTAACAAAGTCAGATTAGTGGAAGTGGTTTTCTAGTAAAAATAGTACAGGCAGTACTATATGGTGAGGTGAACTCTCTAAGAAGGGGTTGTCTCGTGCTCTGGGGTGGGTACGGCGGGGCCATGACGTGGGCTAGAGCCTGCGGCTCTGCCGCCGAAGCCCTGTGGTGGCCCTGGGATGGGCACCACTGTGGTACTGCAGCCTGCTGTGAGCCAGCCTCGGCTTTCCACCAGAGCACACAGGAAGGGAATTGGGCTCTTTTGAGACACACGAAGTCCCCGAGATCCAGCAGTGAAAGGCACAGCACGGCTTCCCCACGAAGCCCGGTGGGCTGAGCCAGCGTGGTCAGTACGTCCTTGGGCGAAGGTCTGCTGGGCACTGCCCCGTAGTCCCTCCTTGCTCCACCTTTGAGCCGCTTGGCAACGTGCTGCTCAGCTCCTGCATTTCCACCCTCCTTCTCCCTCTCTAGATCCAAGTTGGAAAATTCAACTACACAATTGCGATGCTGCACCTTGGGGGAGGAGAGACCGCGATCATCGTCTCCATTGTCATCTGCAGCATCTTGCTGGTCCTCTCCGTCGTAGGTAAGGGAACAGAGCAATGAGTTTCCACGTTTTTTCTCGTTAGATGTGGAGAGGTGAAGGTGACTTACTCACACGTTAGGAAACCTCTGAGTGCTGCCGTTGTGTGGTATCTGACACTGGTCTGGGTGCAGCAAGCAGCCACTCTTCTTTGTATGGGACCAAGCCAGCACCCAGGATCGAAGCTTCCTGCAGTGTGGGGCATTTGCTGGCTGCATTCATAGTTCAGCTCTGTTACTTGAGCCTGTGGTATTTATAACTTTACCCTTTTCCTCCAAATACTTAGTATATAGTGTACTATATACTTAGTGTATAGTAATTCTATAGTAACTTAGTAGCTACTGTAATACAAAATAGAGAAAGGCGTGAGAAACTGGTCTTGGACTGGACTCACTTGAACAGGGCTCGCTCACAGGCATGACTGTCCCAGACCATCCCAAAGGCCCACCAAGCCCGAGGTCCTGTCATCAATAACAGCCAGTGACAGGCGCCTGGCGAAGAGCATGAAGAACAGAGCGAGCATCCTTAGCTGCAGATCTGGAGCAGACACAACAGTTTGCTAACCTCACTGGAAGCTGTGCAACACACCTGTGTCCTTTGGCTAGGGTATCTTCTCATCGCATGTCCAGAATGACTGTGCAGCAAGAAACCTGTCAGTTCACAGCAAATCAGGTGTTTCTAATAGGGACTTAATTTATTTTTAATAAAGGTTATAATGCACACAATTTATTAAATGCACCACCCGTCATTAGAAACATATTTCTGGAGGCATGGGAAGACTGTCAGACATGAACAGTGTAATACAGGTGGTAAACGTCTTTAAAATCTGTGTTCATTAATCAGCTGGAATACATTAATATACAGTTAAGCTGAATATAAACAGCCCAGACCTAAACCGAATATGACAGTTACAGCACGATCATTAAATTCCATCTGGTTTTACTTATTTACAGATAATTGACAACTGACTGATCAGATACCAGTCTTGTTGTAGGTGTTAAACCAAGACTGAGTTTAGCTTTCTGCACCCGTGTCAGCGGAGGACCGCTCTGATCCCAGCTGCAGCTGCTCCTAAGCCCTAGTCCAAAAGGCTCGTTCCCTTCCTCTTTTCCAGCTCTCTTTGTGTTTTGCACAAAGAGCCGCAGAGCAGAGCGCTACTGGCAGAAAACCCTGCTCCAGATGGAGGAGATGGAGTCACAGATCCGGGAGGAAATCCGCAAAGGTAAGTCACCGTGCTGGGCGCCAAGGAGGAGCCAGGACTGGGAGGGAGACGCCAGAATAGCAGGGTTGAAGCCATTCGCCTTCTACTCTGTAGAAGTTTGTAGAATTATTTACAGGAGAATTTCTGTCATTGCCTTCGAGCATCGGCAGGGTTTGTGAATGTGGCTCAGCGGCTGGAAGTGTGGCTGTGCCGCTGTCTTGCTGCCTGGCTCAGGCGAACCACTGACCTTCAGTGCCACTGGTTTACCTGTCCTCGTTTAACGTCCCTTGGCCATGTCACAGGGTTGCTTGAAGGCCACACTAACCTGTACTGTGCTTTACCGTCGAGTGCAACAGAAATCGCGGCACACTCCTGCTAGAGCAATGGGAGAAGGCAATGCAAGCATCTGCATCTGCTGTCCCCGCGGCCCGTGACTCTGCTGTGCGGGCTGAGGTCCTCCTCCTGCAGAACCCGCTGGGGGCTGCTCTCCTGGAGGCAGGGGACCCATTCCCTCCATCAGCACTGCGGGATGCTGATGGTTAGACCCCGACGCAATCGGCTGCTCCTCGAGAAGCCCTGCTTCAGCCCACTCGAGGGAAAGGCTCGAGGAGGCAGAGATGAGACGTGCCACGTATTGCCGTGCCAGCCGGCTTACTGTCTCAGCTGGTGGAGTATAGCAGCTCTTACCATCTGCGGGTCTCTTTGTGTAAGGTTTTGCGGAACTGCAGACAGACATGACAGACCTGACCAAGGAGTTAAACCGCAGCCAGGGAATCCCGTTCCTGGAGTACAAGCACTTTGTCACCCGGACGTTCTTCCCCAAAGTAAGGTGATAAGCGTGTCACGGGCACCTAATCGCTCCCAGGTCCCTCCTAACCAGATCAGGGCTGTGCTTTCCCCCTTCTAAAGCGTCATTATAGTGTAACAAAATCATTCCACTGTTATATATTTAGTTGTCACGTATTTCAGCCTCAATTAGCATCAAAAGTTGAGCTGTAGCTCCTGGGGTGTGAAGTAGGGTCAGGCTCGCTCGCACACGATAGGAGCCCGGCGGCGGCACCGTCTTCACAGTCGCTCTGGCTCGCCCAGTTGATGCTGTTGGACACCCTCTTCCGAAAGCACTCTCTCCCGTGAGCAGAAAGTGCTGGGGACTCCCCCTTCTCCCCAGGGGCTCCAGTGTCACCCCACTCTGTTCGTTGGGGGCTGAGGCTGAAGGGTGGCTGAAGGGCGGCTGAAGGGCGTAGCTGCTGGCGACGTTCAGGGAGAGGGGGCTTTTTGTTCTACCCAGCATCCCCAGCTCCTCTGCCGGTCCTTAGGAGCTCGTTGGATGTCTCCATCTCCCTCTTTCTCTCCTCTCCGGCAAAGGCTGGGTGCATGGCGCTCCCAGTAAGACGCCCCTTGTGCTCCCAGTCTGTCTGCCCAGCATCCTCCTCCAGGGCCGCACCAGACGCGCCGGTGCCATAATTCCCGTCACCGGCTGCTCCGCTGTGTCGCTGTGGGCCCTTAACAGCGGCTGTATTTCACCCCTGAGGCAATTGCATTTCAGTGGTGAGGAGCGAGATGATGATTTATGACTGCAGAGTGTTTCATTAGTAGTTATTACTCAGGTTTTTAAGTTATCCAATCTCTATATATCTGCACGCTAGAGTCTTTAAGAATCCGTCTGCTATATGAATGTTGGAGATTTAAACATTTTTCCCATCTGTTTCAAAAGTTACATATGTTAAAACACACAGTACTCCTCTATTTTGACTTAGTCTTCTATAATGCGTTCTCTTCTGGGATTTTTCTAGCTGTCAAATTAGTCTATTTGCAGTCTCCCTACCCTAACGGCCTCGTGTCTGTGCAGACATCTGCCTCCCCCCATTCTTGTGGTGTTTGCTCATTCAAGAGCCTCTTGCAAAGTGTTAAAGGGTTTGTAAACCATACCCATGCATTTCTTCCTAATGGGTGGTCTTCAGTCCCGATGACATGTCTCTCCATCTCGTTCCCTTGCGGTGCGCGGCGAAGGAGGATGTCCCTGGCGGGGTGCAGCCGCCCTCCGCTAACGCTATGCTTGCTTGCAGTGTTCCTCGCTCTACGAGGAGTGCTACATCCTGCCGTCCCAGCAGCTCAGCTCCCAGGTGGGCTCCCAGGTCCAGGAAACTCATCCACTCCTGGTGGGGGAATGGAAAGTGAGTAACCCAGTAACAAAACAAACACTCCTGAGTGGTTGCAAGCCATACGCGCGTGTGTTGACAATGCTGCGTGCTTTCTTGTGGTGCGTGGGGGATGCTTAATCACTGAAAACAATTAACACATACCAGCTTCAAATCAGCTTTGGCTGATTGGAGAAGGCAGATCTGTGGATCTGCTCTCACACGGAGCTCTGTCCCGAGATTCTCCCCTGCTCCAGTGTGGGTTTTTCTTCCTGAGTGTATCACATTGTATGTCACCTCAGTCTGCAGTTCATCATAAAGGAGATTTCTCCCAAGCAGGGGCTTGGTAAAAGCTGTTGTCCCAGAGCTGGGTTTCATGTGGCCAAGGAGGAACTGAAGAATCAGTCACTTAGGTTGGAAGGGAGATCTGCTTAAAGCAGCTCCAACTAGATGAGGTTGCTGAGGGCCTTGTCCAGCTGCGACAAATGTCTTCAAGGATGGAAATCCCCCAGTTCCATTGACTGAGAACCTGAAAGGTGAAAATTTCCTTCCTTACATTTAATCAGTGTCCCATGCTCTATCTGGTGTCCCTTGCCTCTCGTCCTAGCACTGTGCCAGCAGAGAAGAGCCTGGCTCTGTCTTCTCCGCCCTCCCCCCTGCCAGTGGGGCAGCTGAAGACTGCAGTAAGATCTCCCCTTATCACTTCTTCTTAAGGCTGACCAAACCCAGCCCTCTCCAGCTCTCCTCGTACGGCCACTAATTGTTTTGGCAGCCCTAAGCTGCACTTGCTCCCATTTGCCAACATCTGTCTCATAGCGGGTAGCCCAAAACTGGCCACAGTACTCCAGTAGCCTCACAAGCGCTGAGCAGAGAGGAATGGCCACTGCCCCTGTCCCACTGGCCGAGCTGCTTCTGATACAGCCCCGGAGGCAGTCGTGCCCCTGCCAGTAAAGCGTGCTGCTGACCTGAGCCTTCAGCTCAGCACCTCTGCGTTCAGCAGGGACATCCTTGCAGTCGGGAATGATAAAAGCTGGAGGAAAACAAGCAGAAGGGTTTTTCTCACTCTGCTTTCTAAATTTCTCTTTAGATCCCTGAAAACTGCAGACCCAATATGGAAGAAGGAATCTCGCTGTTCTCCACCTTACTCAACAACAAGCACTTTCTCATCGTGTTCGTCCATGCTCTCGAGCAACAGAAGGATTTCGCTGTTAGAGACAGGTATGAGCTTCAGAACAAAAGACCTGGCAGCTGGAGGAGAATGATTTATTCCTAACCTGTAAGCAATCCAGCCCGTGACTGGAGCCGTGTGTTTCAGCTGAAGGTTGAGTTACACTTGCTTCCCACTTTCCTATTAGAAACAGGCGACCATAAACCTCTGTTAGTCTGAAGAGCACTGAAAGATACAGTGAGTGACTCACTCATGAGTGTTTGTATCCCTGAACACTTGGTTTACCGGTAAGAGGGTGTGAGCTGACCCAAGGTCCTGCAGCACTGAAAGAGGGTTTGAAGTTTTAACACGGTTGAGAAGGCTCATGAAAATTGTCTGAAATGCTGCCTGTGTGTTTTGGGGCTTTTTTATGCCAGTCAGCAGTTTAGTCTTGTTGTATTGGTCCTTGAGTCATACACAGCTCTGTGTTTCAGATGTAACCTGGCCTCCCTGCTTACTATTGCATTGCATGGGAAACTGGAGTATTACACCAGCATCATGAAGGACCTCTTGGTGGATCTAATAGATGCTTCAGCTTCCAAAAACCCCAAGCTGATGCTGAGGAGAACAGAATCTGTGGTGGAGAAGATGCTCACCAACTGGATGTCCATCTGCATGTACAGCTATCTCAGAGTAAGAGAACCAGATGACTGCTGTTGTGGGTGTGAGCTCAGCACTGCATGCCGCGGCAGCGAGGGGTGCATGGCACAGCTGAGGACCTGCCAGCGTTGCCACTTGAACGGGCACTAATGGTTGACAAACTCCAGAGTATCGAAAGGTTCAAGTGTGGAAAAGCAACCGTAAGTTCAGTTGCTTCTCCACTTCCGCCTGGGGATTTGGTGAGATCAGACTTCGTGGCAGGCCTTTCCTAAGGCCAGAGCACAAAGTAACGTTTTCACCATGCTTGAGAAGAGAGCCGTAGGGGGGTTGAAAAATAACCAGAATGGCTTGAGGTTTTGGAAACCGTTCCAGTTATTTGTTGTTTTCTCTGACCAGCTCACGCAGCCAGTTCAGCATTGTCTGTCTTGAGCACGAGAGCCCCGGCTGTCGGGAGCCGCGGTGGCACCGGGGCTGGAGGCTGCTCCGTGCCAGTGCCTGGGGGTATGTGGGGCTTCTTATGTGGGAGGAGTCCTCGTGGTTCCATACTGGCCAGACAGATCTTAGCAGGAGAGGAGGGATTCCTGTCCCAGAAGCCTGACTGTCTTCCGATGGTAACGAAAAGGAATATATTTGGCATCTCGGAGCACATCAGCAGTCCATCTGCTCAGTGCTTTATCTCCAACATTTGCCAGTTCTGGTTGGAATTTCCCAGAAGAATTGAGCAATAACTTAATTGATTCCACGGCAGTTAATTGGAGGACACCCCATTATACCCACAGGGGAGAGTCTTGAAAAAGCCTTTGAAAAATCTCTTTTCCCGAAGTGTTTGCTATAGCCACATAAGCAATGCTGTATTGTCCTCATACGTATCATAATGTCTTCTGATCACAGCTGATGACCACTTTTTGTCCTAAAGCCTATGCTTTTGTAACTCATAATCTTTAATTTTAGTTCAAATAGTTAGCCAGTATAATGAAAGAAAAGTTACAGGACCGAATTAGGATGTCTGTGCTGATGCAGCGTGACTATCCAGCCTGTAAGAGCAGAAAAGAGTGAATTCATGACATTTTTTTTTAAGCTTCAGTTTTAGTGCCTATAGTTAAACCATTGGAGAAAAAAAGTGCTGATCTCTCCTTTTGGAGAGTGGAGACCACATGTGAGGCATCTGATCCAACGCCAGTTTGTGCTAAAAATGGACATTGTGCAAGAAGGCTTTCTCGGGGAGCGGGGGGAAGAGGAAAGTTGAGTCTTATCACGCGGGCCTGAAGACTTGGGCACGTTATATAGCTAATTAATGGCGAGGGACTTGGGAGTGCTGGCCCACCGCCCTCTCCTGGGGCGCCTGGCGTGGAGGTGCCCATCACCATGAGCTTGGCCAGAGTCTGTGTCGGGGCCGGTGGCTGTCCTGCGGCTGAGGTGATACCAGCGTGAGCTGTGAGCTGGCTTTCCCGTGCCGTGCAGCCCTGGCCCGCCCCACGGAGGGAGGAGGAAGGACAAGGTATGGACGGGAGCAGGCCTGCAGGGTGGCGGGGGCCCTTAGCAGAGTGATGGGCCACCAGCTAAACTTGCATTTCCATCCGTCTGCGGATGGGTCCTCAGCAGGGGCTAACGTAGCACGCTGGGTTTGCAGTCCCCTCCTCGCTTCGTGTGCCATGGCAGTGCAAACCATCGTGGCACTTTGTACCGCAGCCTATTTCGCATTTCTTAAAAGCAAATGCTGAAGTGCAATAAAGAGTTGATTTCCAAGAGACATTCACATCACATGTGCCCCACAGTGAAGGTGGGGGACCTGATTAGAGGAGAAACCACGCTGCCTGCCGAAATATGGAGGAGGAGGAGAACTGATCAGACAGAAATGTCCGGAGAGGCCCTTTGACTGTCGCAGGTGGACATGGGCTCAGCAAAGGGATGGGAGGTCTCGGTCCAGGTCAGCAGAGCCGGGGCCTTCCCTGCCGCGCAAATGAGCACGGAGCCACTGCCGTCAGACAGACGGCATCTCCTCACACGCGGGCTGGTGTCAGCTCAGGGCTGTGATTTAAATACTAGCAATAGTCAAACGCCTCCCATGTGCCTTGCTTTCCTCTGGATCAAACTCTGTTGCCTTCAGAGAGGCATTTCTTGGTTAAAAAAAGAGGCTGCCCGCCTGCCTGTAGCACTGGTCTGTCAGACGTGTGACGATGGGTCTGGTTTTCATTCCTGAATTATCCCCATTAATCACAACGTCTATTTGAAACAGCTGCTGCAAAGGTCCCTGCCGTTGTGCAGTGGAAAAATTCCAAGTGCTTGTATTTTCCCTTGTAAGTCAACGCTACATGCTCGAAACATTTGTTTTGTATTAATGTTCTGCCTAACAGTCCGTCCATTTGTGTTTTGGGGGAAAATGATTTGAAGAAGCTGTCTTCAACTGGGAAGGAGTCGCAGGCCACAGTCACTAGTGGTCTGAACATGTGGAGGGCACCTGAAGGCGATGGAGCCACCCCTCTGACGGGGGAGGTTTGGCTGGGTGCATGCAGGAGATGTGATGGAGAACTAGCAGGAGGCTTGCTGCTCGCGACCAGATTCAGAGGAAACTTGCAGCATTTGCAGAATCGATGCAGACTTCTGTTTCTGCAGAACTGAGTGAGAATTGTAGATAAAATGGTCCATGTTTCTACTTTCCGCTACAGCTTTGGTGGAAAATGCTTGAAAGAAAGCCTTCCCCATGAGATACTGTGGTACCATTGTGCCTGACTCCTAACAGGATCAGGGGACTGGGAATTAAAGGAAAATTAAGGTCCTGGAATTCAGCTTTTAGGTCTGGGTCCAAGCTTCCCAAAGTTTTGCATATGGGATGGAGCTGAGGGTTGGTTCTTCACAGAATGCAAATAGATAATCGTCCCAAAATTAGCAGGCACTCGGGATAAGCAGCTGTTTTCTGTGCTTTTCCCACCCCAGCCTCACCAAGACATTTTGGAAATGGCTGTAACGTGTTCCTGGGAGGACATCTCTAATGACTTGTCAGCCTTGTTAATAGGGCAGCAACATGTGAATCCAGTCTGTGCTCTAAACCCTTTTTTTTTTCCCAAGCATATAAAACCCAAGCCCTCCCACACTCACGGTGCGTGAAACTGTTCAAGTAATGCCAGCCTTGAACTGTGCTTTCCATTACTGCAAAGTTATTTCAGTGCCCTGGGTAGCTTTAAGAGCCCATAACAGTTCAGTCAAAAATGAAAATGAAGTCTCATTAAAATACATTCACAATAGGAGGAAAAAGGCCCCAGACTGTGTTTTTTTAAGTACTTTTTTGTCCTGAATCAGCACTGATCTCTTCTAGTTAAACTTCCTTTCTCCCAACTAGCCAAGTCCAAAGACAGTTTTGATTCGTTTCCAGATGAGTTTTCTGAACAGCGCTTGAGGTTTCCAAGTTTGCCATTTTATCTCTAGTCCCTGCCTGCCAGCCCTGCTTTCCCCTCTTTGAAATTTGCTGTCTGATTAGCACTTTTGCAGATTTCCATAACATCCCACAGTTCCTGAGCCTGAAAGCCAAAAAGCCAAAACAGAAATAGTATCTCTCCGGCAGAGCGCTGTCGTTCCTTCCCATGAGGCCAGTCCTGCTCACGCACGCTGCGGCGGGTCCGAACGCCACTCCTCCGCTTCCTAGTGCCCCACGGTCAGCCCCGACCCCTGCAGCCTGTGACGGTTTCAAGCTGTAAAGAGCTCCTGCATCAGCAGGACTCACAATTTTTGATGGTTTTGGAGGCAGCCGCGTAGCTGTTGGCAGCTCCTCGTGTCTCTCTGTGGCCGCAGCCGGGGCCAGAGCTTCCCATGGGGAACACGGGGCAGGGTCCAAACCCCAGCACTGATGTTAGCCCCGCGTTCGTCCCTGCTGTGGGCTCGCGCACACGCGACATAAACAGAGTTCCTCTTCGTAGCAGGGCCAGCATCGGGATCTGTCGGCACTTGCGTGGGGTCAGCTTGGCCACGCTCCTCCGTTCGCAGTGCGGGGAAGGCAGGTACCGCAGCCAGGGGATGTCCCCGTGCCGGTGTCAGCCTCTTGCTTGCTATCTCGTACTCCCACCTTTCTCTCAGAAACTAACTCTTCTTTATGGCTTCTGACACTTTCCCTACTCTGTTCATGATCCTCAACTTCTCCGCGTCCCCAGAACTTCACATCTTTCTCTGCTTTCTGGAAGCTGTGCCTTCCTCCATTTCCAGCACCGGCAGCTCTTCTCCCGAGCCCATTTCATGCTGCGTGCTCAGAAGGAGCATTGCAGGAAGTCATTAAACCCCAGCAGAAGGCCCAAGGAGCTTCCCTGTGTTCATAAAAAAGTTGCCCTCAGAAAATCAAGCGGGTGCACCATTGGCACAGATGGTGCATGCCCACCTACGGCCCTGCTGTAGTGTCTTATCGACAACTGCGCCAAACACAGCCCAATCAAAATTGACATCAAACTAATTGCTTTAGCAATTATAGGGCAATTAGAATAAAAGATCCACCAAGTCTTAATTAAGAAGCAGATTGAACAGGATTTAGCAGCTCCTAGCTGAGAAATATCAAAATCATTCGATATCTGTTGTCTTGAGTAGGATTTCAGATGGCAGGAATGTTTGTGTGGGGGGGGTGTGATGCTCAGAACGTACATAAATGTGCAATAATTTGCACTTGCCTCATTGGAAGGAAATTGCACATGAACATTAGGGAGAATGGGATGTACTCCAGTACTGAGAAGTTCCTTAAGAAAATAGCTAGTGTTTTACTTGCACATCAGCGTAGCAGACAGAAGTGGATCAGAAATCTGGCGTTAAACCATGTAGCTGAACCGCATCACAAATAGCTGCTCCCTGTTATGTTTTTTGTTTTCATTGCAGCAGTGTCACAATTCACCTCTCTCCTGTAAGACGAAGTTTGATGAATGTAAGGAGTTAAATGATGTGTTTGCTTGCTGTCGCATGGGAACAGCTTGTTGACCCTGATCCTTTCTGTTTTGCTGTGATCAGGGCTCTGCTGTGGTATGAGAAGTATGAACACTGGTTCCCAGAGCCACAGGCACATGCCGTGGGCTCAATTCCATGGATTTCAATGGCAAACCAGGCAGTGCAAAGAGGGGAAAAGAGAGAAAGCTGGGCGCCCCAATATCTCTGTAGACCTGGATTTTTGTGCACGTCAGCTCCATCCTTGTCCTGCTGAGCGCAGTACGTTGTACAGCCTGCGCCCTGTCAGATTGCAAGAAACATCTCTGTACTGGAGTGTGCCAGATTCTCCCTGAAGTTCATGTGTAATTTCACATGTAAATTCATGCACATTTGTATTTTGCTGAGCATCATGCATGCACGTACCCACTCAGCACAGCGATGCATATGCCTCTACCTTCTGAGCGGTACCCGAGCGCTCTGCCCGTGAGACAGCAAATGCTGGCACAGCCTGTTGGTGGCAATCCACGGCCCCGCGGTACTTGCTGGAGAAGTTGGATGGGGTATGTTGATGCTGACAATCACAGCTCACCCTCCCCGAAAGTTGCCTGCGGCTGTTGTCGGCTGTTATGTGCTCTTCCCCATCTGTGCTGTCACGTTGCCACAAGTCTGAAAACTTCTGAGCAGCCTCAGAGAGATGCTGGTGGGAGTCGGCCCGGGGGGGGCAATGGCTCTGAGCACCCACCAGCCATTTGCAGCGCCTGGGGTGGATCAGTCCAGCTCCCTGATGAGCAGAGGCAACTTCAGTGTCCGTGCAGAGCCTGTCGCCACCATGCCGCGGGAAGGAGTTACCACCACCAGGTCCGGTGTGCTTACTTGGTCTTCTTTCCTTTCCCCAGGAGACGGTCGGAGAGCCCTTCTTCCTGTTGATCTGTGCCATCAAACAGCAGATTAACAAAGGGTCCATCGACGCCATTACGGGGAAAGCCAGGTACACCCTCAACGAGGAGTGGCTCCTGAGGGAGAACATTGAGGCAAAGCCGAGGGTGAGTACCTACACCCCAGGGGTCTGACGGGCGCGTGCCCTGTGGGGGTAGCTGTGCAAGAGGATGATTTGGTGCCCATGCAGGTGTGATAACCATGTAAATTATACACCTGCACAGGCACCTTGCTGCTGCCTAAGCTCACAGCTACAGAACAAGGCGCGCGATGACAGTTTGTTTTCATGACTGTCCCGCGGTGGGCTCAGATTAGGGGTGGAGGGAGGTAAGAAAGTTTGTTCTGCTGTATTCAGAGAGTTAAAGTAACAGGTTTACCATTCCCGGCAAAAGAGCATCTTCACTAGCCGTGGGAAGGTGCTGGCTGTGACCCCGAGTCCCGGCGTGAGGGCTTTGCCCAGGCTGTCACGGGGCTGGTGCTGCAAAGCGGCTCTGCAAAATGCCTCCTGCAGGGACAGGGCAGACGAGGGCTGTGCGTGTGAAGGGCTCACTTCCCTCCAGCGCCTGACACAGAATTCAGCAAACGCCTTTCCAGAGCCCGGGTCAAATCCTGCTTTCAATTACCTGGCATAAATCTGGAGCAGCTTCACTGAAGACAGTGGGTTACCCCAGATGTGCATCACTGTAACTCAGAGCAGGTTCAAGCTCCACATCCTCTGCGGATTCCTGTTACCAATTGACCTGTAAATTTACAGTGCAGACCGAGAGGGGTTAGCAGCAGGGCGCAAAGTATTAGCTTTCTCGGCAGAAATGGTAACTTCATAAGTCTGAGCAGGGGAAGTGCGGCTGCTTCCTACTTTGCTAGAAGAGAAAGAAGAGTATGAACAGGGTATGTTGGAGGAAGGAGAGCAACTGCAGGGTTAGTGCTAACTCACTGGCAATCCCCCACATTGCTGGTAACTGAACCTCTGCTTCAGAGAAAACCTGCATAGTATACAAAGTGAAATAACGTCTTCATTTAATGCCATGGAGAGAGTTGGACTTCACCTGTGCATTCACGTTGTTCTCATAGTCAAGGATGCTGGCTCTGGAAAGCAGTATTTGCAAAGGAACCTCTAGGTTGCAAAGCGAAGGCGCAGCGTTGCCCTCTGTTTCAGGCACGCCAAGGAGCAGAGGACACAAGCAGAGGCAGAGCTGAGGCCATCCCAGAGCGAAGCTCCTGGGTGGAGAGGGTTTTTTATAGGAGGAAAGTCTCTCTCATTGCCCTGCCGCTTTCTGCTGTGGCTGTAGCAGCAGCTGTGCGTCCCTGAGGTCTGAGCTGCTGTTTCTGGTGGCCCCTTGCAGCTGCTTGTCCTGCTGTTCGGTAGGCTCTCGAGCAGGTTGCTGGGTGACGCTGGTGGTGGGCTCCAGGGCTGCAGCAGACCCAGCCTGCGGCGTGCTTAAAGCTTGTTTAAACAAAGGAGCTCGGCCCATTGCGTCAGGGAGAGGCTGAGCAATGAGCCTTGGCGGTCCCATTAGTCACCCATCGGAGCCGAGAAGCTGAGGACATGACTGGTTATGGGGGCTGACCTTTCCTCCCGCCCCCGAGGTGGTCTCTGCGCGTCAGGGCTAAGGCCCATTAGCAAGGCAGCATGAGAGGAGGTTGCAGTGTCGCTCCCTGGCTCCGTCAACAAACGGGGCCTTCAGCCTCCGGCGGCTATAAATCAGCACCTCTCACTAGCGGTAAAGCCTCGATGACCGCATTTGTTCAGCCTGATTTCCAGCAGCATGGGGCCCAGAGCACACCAGAGCTCTGCAGGTGCCTCCACGCATCCTTGGGAGCCACAGAACTGGGCAGGTCACCCCTAACTCAGCCTCTGCCTGCAGAACCTCAACGTCTCCTTCCAAGGCTGCGGGATGGACTCCCTGAGCGTCAGGGCCATGGACACGGACACGCTCAGCCAAGTGAAGGAGAAGATTCTGGAGGCCTTCTGCAAGAACGTCCCCTACTCCCAATGGCCAAGGGTGGAAGACGTTGACCTCGGTAAGGACTAGGTGCATGGGACCACTCAGTCCTTGAAACCAGATGAAGCGCCTGGTGTCGCATGGTAGCTCTTGGCATCTACCAGAAGGCAGTGGGCAATGCAGCACTGACAGAGGGCAGACATTAGAGCAGCCCTTTCCTGAGGATGTCTTCAGGAATGAGTGATGAGACCAGATACTGGTGGGCAGGAATAAAGCAGCTGTAATGAGCCCATGGACTCCTGTCCCGCCATGGGTCTGTCATTTGTCTATCCAGTGGCCAGTTCCTCCTCCCAACATTTACGAAGGATCCAGGGACAATGCTAGTAAGAGAAACCCACACTGTCTGTGGTGTCTCCATGCCACGCAGCGGGCTGTGGAGATGCACCCTGGCTGGCCACAATCGCAAGGCGTGACGTTCAGTGGGGTCAGGGCCAGGGGGAGTCTCCATAGAAAAACGCCCTGGGCAGGAGCAGTGACAGGGCCCTGCTTCTCTTAGCTGGTGCACGTGGCATGTCCCCGTTCACAGATACATGACCAGCTCTGCCCTGTGAGGAGGCACCACCAACCTTCAGTGGCCATGTGCAGGCCACGCAGCATCTCATCTGCCTGGTACTCCATGAGGCAGGTCCCACACAGACCCCAGGGGTGAGATGGGGAGAGGGGAAGGGGGAGATGTGCCCCTCCCTGTCTCTCCCAGCAGAGCCTCTGTCACCTCTCCCAGCTCCATCCAGGTCTGCTCTAGTCTGGAAAGCCCCACTCCAGGGGCTAACCCCGGAGGCCATTGCTAAACATCTGCTCTGGTTTCTCAGAGCCCACGTGGCCTTGACAGTGGGGCTGTGCAGCCCCGAGTGCTGCGTGGCCAGTCCCCGGAGCCTCAGGCCCTGCTGCGCGTGCCTCCTTCGGGCTGGTGTCTCACCTCTCCCCTCTCTGTGCCCAGAGTGGTTCGCCACCAGCACCGACAGCTACATCCTCCGGGACCTTGATGACACCTCGGTGGTGGAGGATGGCAGGAAGAAACTCAACACATTAGCACATTACAAGGTAAACCTGCCACGCTGCAGGAAAGCTTTGCCTCCTCGGAGCCTGCCTGGCCTCAGGGGCGAGCTGCGGTTCCCCCTCCAAAAACAGGATTATCAGGAACAAGCAGGGAGGTTGCCATAGCTCCGTGAGAGCTTCCGGGGAATAGACATCTGCCCTGGCGAGAAGCTCGTTAATATTGCAACACACTGAAACTAATTAAACACTCTTCATGCAAAACAAGTTATTACTGACAACAGAAAGAGGAGGAAAAAAAGCTCCTATTCCCAACGGCCACCAGCTTGGCTGATTAGTATCACTCTGCTCTTGATCCGTGCTCCTGCTGAAATCACTGGCACAATTGTCGCTGCCTGCCCTGAGAGCAGGGGCCGGGGATGCCATCGAGGAGCGGAGGCCAAAAGGGTGGGGACATGTGGCAAATCAAATTGTTTTCTTGACCGTTTTTCCTTTTAAAATTAAATGAAACCAGAAATTCTTATATGATTTCCATATTCCCTGGTATGCCTGGGAGCATAATCCTCGCTGGTCTGTAACAGTGCATGGAAAATCAAAAACGGAGCTGAGTGCTTATTATTTGTGTAACAGCCGTGCCGCAGAGCCCCACTGCTGGCATGGTGCCCTGCAGCGCAGAGAGGTGGTACCGGCCCTGCGGCTCCGGGCTGTGGCCGGGTTCCTTCTGCCCTTCCAGGGAAAGGCAAAATGGCATCTGCATTGCATTAACACTCTTTCCCCTTACAATCACCTGGTGTCAACATCCAAAACTGTTTCTTGGATACGTGTATTTGCCTTATTCCCGTCGGATTTGAGAACCTCACTGTCTTGTATTTGCATTTAAAAAGCCCTTTCCATGTAGGGCAGTGCCGTTACCGCGGGTTTCCAAGCCGGGGAGCTGGGGCATGGCAGGCGCAGAGGACATTTGTGGCAGAGCAGCGATTGCACCAGCATCCCCCAGCTCCCAGGATCTCCCCAGGGCCCTTCCCGGCTCCATGGGAGACACCATTAAGGTTCGCATCATTGACATCTGCTCTTCCCTTCCTCCGCAGATCCCTGAAGGTGCATCACTGGCCATGAGTTTGTCGGACAAGAAGGACACCACGCTGAGCAGAGGTAATGTCTCCCCTCTCTTCCCCTGTTGCTGGTGACCGGGCAGAAATACTGGTGTTTCTGGAAGGGTGTCTCTGGCCAGGGATGCTGAGATCTAGTTGCCAGCCCTTTGTCTGGACATTGGGGTGTGGTGTTAGCCTGCGCGGGGCTGGCTCTGGGGCCAGCACTCATGGGGCACCCTTTTGTAGTGGCACATTGGGCAGAGCTGGGCATCGGTGGGGCCAGCTTTGTGCCTGGGAAGACACTGAGCGTGGTCTGGGACTGCCACCGCTGCGCCAGCCGGCAGCTGGGACACGCTCAGGAAGCCCTCCGGGTCCTGCAGGGTCTCCACTGCTCTCCTGCAAACCCCCTTCACCCACCCTGTGGCATACGTTTGGGGCAGCCGTGGAGCTGCAAGAGATGTACATCCCTCCTTCCCGTGGGGTTCCCCCCTGCCACGGCTGAGCAAGGCGCCCCTGCTCCCCCGGGGGATGCAGATCTGAGTCCTGCCATGCAGGCAGTGGCGGTGCGACCGTCCCAGGTGGGACCGATGGCAAGACAGACAGGCGGAATGGAGACACTTAGCGCTGTAATGACTGCCGTGTGTGGTGGCATTGCCTGAACCGCAGCCAGCACCCCGGGGCGGGGGGAAGGGAGCGCGGGGAGCTGGGAGCGGGGCTTCTGCAAAGCGTGGGCAGTTCCGGTGAAGAGGTTGAGGGTTCGCCCAGGTCAAAGCTGCAGTGGCCACTGGAGAGGTCACAGATCCCCGAGAGTGTGGGACTGAGCCTGGAGAGTGGGCGGCTTCCACACCCCTTCGAACTTTAAGGCTTGTCTATGTTACTTGCAAATGTGGGGGTTTGTGCCCGCTTTTCCTTCTGTAGGAGAAAGGAAGAAGGTCTGGGAAGTATACATTTCTGTTGTACGCATTGTCGGAGGTGCGAGTGTCATGCTTGTGGTTTTGCTTTGAAAATGTGTTATCCGATATCCTCCTCTCTCCACTTGCTGGGGTGCTGAGTGCTTTCCCAGCCCTTAAGATAGAGGGCACCTTTTGTCTCCCGTCCTCATTAGGGATTTTCATTCAATCCGTGCGAACAAAGTGAAAAAAAGGAATGATCTGAAACCCCTTGATTGGAAAAGCCCTTTCCCTCCTGATTACACATGTTCGGTTTCTTGCCAGCGTATTTCTAGGTTTCAGGGTGTGCAGAGAGTCAAAACAGACCAAGGGAGACAAAAATTCACATTGAACAAGGAGTTTCAAACCCCATCTGCAGGCTGCTCGCACCGAGCCTGTCTCCGCAGTGGGGGCCCTTTCTTCTGCTGGAGCGAGGAGCTGCTGCGGGCTGTGGTGGCCCCGATGACGAGGCTGGGAGATGGCCCAGGGCGTGCGGGGCAGCGTGGGGCACCGCAGGACGCAGCAGGGTACAGTGGGGCATAACAGGGCATCGCAGAGCATCACGACGCAGGAGCGTCCCTGTGCTGATTCTCTTCTTGTGCCCTCTTGGGTCCCTTTTAAAATACCACTTGGGAGACCTCAAGTCCTCCTTAAAGTACCTCCTGAGGTACTTGCCACGTGCCCCAGAAGGCAATAAACAACCCCAAAACAAAGAAAAACGCTGAGGTCACTTGGGGTGGGAAGGCCAGCTCCATGCGGAGATTCTTGGGGAAAGCCAACACCTCCTGCCATGGAGGGTGTCTGCGGAGGCGGGTTTCGGTTTGGGTCCTCTGACTGAGCCGCTGTGTCTCTCTCTTCTTCACAGTGAAGGATTTGGACACCGAGAAGTACTTCCACTTGGTGAGTACCCTGCTCTCAGCTGCGGAGGCTGGTGGCTGGGTGGGGGGGATCGGGGGGCTCTGCCCTGTGCCCTCCCAGGGGAGCGCTGCTGGGTGCAGGGCCCTGGCTGCAGGACGCCCGCTCTGCAGCGCGGCACCGCCACGCGAGGGGACAGGTCACAGTGGTGGCTCTGCTCCCCCAGACCTCTTCTGCCGCCGTGACAGTGGGGGACGATGGCAGAGTGCCTGCAGGCTCCTTGCGGCAGTGGAGGGGAGCCCATCTAATCTCCTGCACATTTTGACGTATGTCACCTTTATGATGGCTGCCTGGTCGCAGACAGGGGAAGCCGTTGCTTTCATCCCTGCCAGCGGGTGCCATTTCATCTCCGGCAGCAGCTGTGTTGGGCTGTGGTGAGCCCTCAGCCAGGCAGGGGTCAGGTTGTCCTCTGCTGCCAGGCTGGCTTTCGGGGAGGCATCCCCCCGAGAGGCAGCAGCCTGGAAAGGGCTGGGAGCAAAGGGATGCGCAGTCAGGCTGTGTGCGCAGCGATCCCTCCTCTCTCCTGCACTGAAGGCTCTGGGTCCTGGTTTTTCAGTGTATGTGATGAAAGAGGAGAAAATCTTCTCAGCCTTGCTGATATTAACTTAATTCATCTCCGTGGGCTGGAACGTCAGATGTGATGAACAAGCTGGATCAGGGCTCGTTAGTTTTCTTCCGAGAGGCTAAAAGAGGCGCAGAAAGGTTATCTGTAGACAAGCTTTAGTACTATGGGACATCATAAAAAATTACCAGGATGGCAAAGTAATTGTTGTGCCTGATCTGGCTGTCAGCAGGCACCGAGAGATGGGGAGCGCGGTGGGAGCACGGCGCAGCACCGCCGGTAGCACCCGCGCAGCCTTGGTCCGGTCACCTCCCGGCAGCCCCTGGCACGCCGCCCGCTCCCAGCCTGGGGAGATTTATTAGTTCCTGCTTGTGCGCCACGCTGGAAGTACGAAGTGCTAAACGTTGCTAAAAGCTGTTATGAAAAAAAGTGTTATGGACAACAACAATATTTTATAGCCTGATTATTATTTTTTTTTTCTCTGCTAAAGTTTCCGTGCTCAAATAGAGGACAAACACACAATGCACGCACGCACGTGTACACGCAGCGCAAGGAGGGAGAAGGGATGGGAAACCGAATGTGCGCATGTGAAATGATGCCAAGATGGACTTAAATGGCTTACTAGGTCATTATAGAGCAGTAATTAACTGACCTGACTGCTGGAATATTTATTTTTGCTTTTAAAAAGGGCAGGGTAGGAATATTGGCTGATCGTTTGTGCACTTTTCCCAAATCTATGAAAAGCTGCTTTCCGCAGAAGCCTTGTGCGTTGCTTCTGGGAGCCTGAGCTGCAGCCACACAGGAGTACTGCACAGGGAGCAGGAAGGCGAGCAGACCAACATGCAAAGTGAGATTGATTGTTTCATTTTCCTTGTCTAGCTTGAGAGAGGCAATAAAGAGCGCAAGAGAAACAAATGTCAGAAAAACCGAGTATTATGAATCTCTTTTTTAAAGCTGTATAAGGGTGTATTTATAACGTAGTAACTACTTTTTAATTGAATTTTATATGCAGTTGAAATTCTATACTTAAAGGAATATTTAGTGTGATGCTTCTAGAGAGGAGCGCTCTGAACATGTGTTTTATATCGGACCAGGTTCTCCCAACCGATGAATCCGTTGAACATAAGAAGTCCCACAGACAGAGCCATAGGAAGAAAGTCCTACCAGAGATCTACCTGACCAGGCTGCTCTCCACAAAGGTAAGGGACAGGATGCCCTCCTTCGCGGCACGTGGGATTGCTGTTTGTGGTCCGTAGCGAGAAGCCTGCTCTAGGGATGGAGCGCGGCGGGGCCGGCTGCCCTCGAGAGGCGGTGGGACTCTTCTGGAGTGTTGAGCGAGGCTGGAGCGTGCTGAGCGAGGCTGCCGGGCACCACCGGCTCCTTGGGTTCCCTCCAGCTTTCCAGATCGCCCTCGGAGCAGCAGCGCTGCTGCGTGAAGCCCCACATGATCTCCTTGGCTGGCCTGGGGTCTGTGCACATGAAAGGGATGCTGACTGCCGCAGGGCTCATGGTGCACAGTTTAGACCCGAACCCATCTCCCCAGCGAGAGATCCTGGCGGGAAGGGAGATGGAGATGCTGAGCTCTGGGAGCAGGGGGAATGTCTGTGCGAACTTAATTCAGATTTGAACTTCCCCACTCGCTGTGAGTGCGCAGCTCCAGCAGTTGGGCTCCAAGCCCATCTTTAATCCCAGCATGATGCCTCACTGGAGCAGAGATCACAAGAATGGCCAGCAGTTTCTAGTCGTCTTTGTATTTGCTGTACAGAACAGTCACAGATGTGAGATCCTAGCAGTAAGAAAGAAAATCTTGATGCCAAAAGAAATTAAACCCAAATGCAAGCTAATTATATCGCTATGCACAAACAAACCTTTCCCTCCCTGCTTCGGCATCCCCTTTCTCTTCTGATTTATCCAACTGGCAGCAAAGGATTTCCCCCTGTGCGCAGCAGTCGCAGCCCCTCACGCTGTTTTCCTGGGCTCGAGTGCTGCTGCTGTCCCCAGTCCCCATCGTGTGCGCTTGTCCTGCAGGGCACGCTGCAGAAGTTCCTGGATGACTTGTTCAAAGCCATTCTCAGTATCCGAGATGATAAACCACCTGTGGCCGTGAAGTATTTCTTTGACTTCCTAGAGGAGCAAGCAGAGAAAAGAGGGATCACAGACCCTGACACTATGCACATCTGGAAGACCAACAGGTTTGGAAGAGGAAATCTCTTCTTTCTTTCCTTCCTTCCATCTCTCAGGAGCAGCAGCTGCAAAGCCTTGGTGTCCTGGACTAATCATTAGGTTGCTAAAAGTAGAAGAGGGACTTGGAAAACAGGAGGGGTGGCGGAGGGGGCAGCTAAAGACGAGGCCAAACACAGGCTTGGAGAGCTTTGAACAAACACAGAGCTCAGGGGAGCAGCGAGCTGGAAGAGGAGGCGTAGGCAGATAAAGGGCAGATCGAACTGGCACATGAATAAAAATAATTAAAGCAGAAATGGAAGAGGGACGGGACGAGGAGAGATAGCAGTGGTGTTAGCTCCAAGCGCTGGAGATCTGAAACAGTCCAAAATCATGTCAGGTCTTAGAACATCATGGAGGTTTTAAAACCAACACATTTGGCTCCTTTTCATTTGCTTTCTGGCTTTTCAGCCCTCGGGGGCACTTTACCCAACTTATCTCTGTAACCAAGCTGAGACTCCAGGGCATTCACAGGACTCCAGGAGCTGGCGTTGTGACAGGAGGGTGCTGTCGGGCACTGCAGCTCCGGGGACCCGCCGGGAGCAGTGCTGAGGGACGTGATGAGCAGCAGGAATGGGGTGGGGGAGCCAGAGTGAAGGGGGGAAATAGAGCAGGGGAGAAACCAGAAGATTGGACCGGGAAGAGCACGGAGCTCGGAAGGAGGCTCAGTGCTTCTGAGACTGTAGGAACAGTAACTGTTTCCAGCCCAACATGTGAAAATTAAAAACAAATTTGGCTGGGATAGCAGGCATGCAGACGCAATCATTGGGCTGCAGATTTGCCTACCCTTCATTACCTTTAATTGCCAGTAGAGCAAAGACTTACAGCAACTTTCACTCTTCATCTGCTGAGGAGGGATGGTGGGAAGGGCGAGCGATATACTGAAACTGTTGTGGCCAAATGAGCAGTGAAATAACTGGAGGAGAAAATGATGAGAGGGCAGAAAAAGAGACACATGAAATGCATTTCACGGGGCCAGGCTTACCATCAGAACCAGATGACGGTTACTGTTGAGGAAGAAGGCAAAGGAGCTGACACCATTGCTACAGAAATCAGCAAGTGGGGAAGCTTGATTGCACAGCCCCATGCGGGCAGACCTGCCAGCGCCTCTGCTGGGCCACGCTGCTCAGGGAGCTGCTGAAGGAGCAGGGGTATGCGCTCACCTAGGCAGGCTGTACGCGAAGTCTCCTGTCCGTGATGCCTGCTCCAGCCTGAAGAAGTGTCTCTTCAGGGTGAAGACATGCGCCTGCCCCTCTAGCAAGGCAGAGGGCCGTATGCTACCAGGAAGTGACTAAATAGCAGAACCTGGCTCCTCATTCTTTTTCCTCTCTACTATTCACTTTCTATCATCATCTTTCCTGCATTTCCTCCCCTCTCCCTCTGGAGTACAAGAGTTCACCCGGTGTGTGTTCCTGGCTTGTTTCTTTTGCAGCCTACCTCTGAGGTTTTGGGTCAACATCCTGAAGAACCCCCAGTTCGTCTTTGACATTGACAAGACGGACCACATCGATGCCTGTCTCTCTGTGATAGCCCAGGCCTTCATTGACGCCTGCTCCCTCTCTGACCTGCAGCTGGGCAAGGTACCCTCCAGAGAGGACATCATCTCGCTGCAGCTCGGGCAGGCATAGGGGTGGGAAGGGACTGTCGGAGGTCACCCAGTCCAGCCTCCCCCAGCAGCGGGGCTGGCTGGGAGCCACTTGCTCAGGTTCATGCAGATGAGTTTTGGCTGACTGCAAGGATGATTTCTCCCCCTCCCTTCCCCACCACTTTGGTCAGGCTTGAACTCGAAGTTTGCACCCCCTCTGTCACAAACAGCTGTCAGGGACTGGGAACACACCGTCACAGGCAGGAGGACCAAAGGGCAAAGCGCCAGCCTGGAGGGCTCAGAGGATGGAGAGAGACCCAGCCACTGGCTTGTGTGCTCAGTGTTACCCAGTGGCAGTATGAGTTGTCCCGCGGTCCCAGGAGAGCACCCAGTTTAGCACAGTGTCTGGAACACTTCCTGACAGGGCTGTGCTGGTGTGTGAGCAAACCAATATTCTCTGTTGTTGGCTCAGGCAGGGGCGTACTGTACCAAGGGGAGCACGGTGGTGTCAGCTCTGCCTGGGGCACGGGCACGGGAGCCTGGCTCCCTCAGTCAGAGCTGGTTTAGGGGACATCATTGGCATAACAATCCCATAACAGCAGCTGAGGGATGATGTAAACTCTCAGCGGCAGGACGGAAAAGGATGTAGCTTCAGGTAAAGCTTCGCTCATTGCTGTCAGTGGTTTCTGCACAGCCTCTCACCTGGGAGAGCCATGAGAAGCTCAGTGGGGAGCTGAGCCTTCAGGAACACGGGCTGCGCCTGCCCGGGCAGCAGAGCCCCAGCCTGGCCCACGGGGAGCTGTGGGGACACACCAGGGCCGTCCCCTTGACACCATCCCTCAGTATGTGGGTTGCGCTTGGTGGGCGCTGCCGCAGCCCTGCCTGTGAATGCTTGGTGCTCCCCTCCGGTGGCAGCATCTCAGTGCCACGCTGGCCACCTCGGGCATGTGGTCAGAGCCCAGCAGGCTCAGCTCACCCGCCCGGGGAGCTCAGCGCTCCGACAAACGCGAGGGCCAGGTCTCCTCTTCCCGCCCACGGGCTCCCACGCACTATCCCGCGGGGCGGGCAGGCAGCGAGGCGGCCCACGCGCATGTTCCCCGCTCTCCCACTGGCTTGGCTGAGTACGGTGTTGACATTTGAAACTTCCCGACATAAATAAGTTTTATTAAGAAGTGCTGTAAATCGTCCCCCGCTGCCCCCCCCCATCCCAGGGCTGGCGGCAGCACAGAGCGTGACGTAGAGGGGACCCTACGGAGAGAGGGGCGGGAGACGGGCAGGAAGCCCTTGCTGGGAGAGGTTAATGCTGGAGGAAGATCTAATGAGCGCTTGATTTTTTGTTTGTTTGGGTTTGGATCTTTTTTTTTTGCATGCATTACGAAACACCTACAATTTGTCCTTGTCAAGCTGTGGGTGAGGGGAAGAGGGGGTCAGCTGGAGTCAGACAGCAGATGGAAACGTTTTTCAGGAATACAATAGCATAAGTGAAGGAATTGTTGAGTAATGTGGGAAGAATAAATCCTCAGCACAAAAATCAGCTTGCATATACAGGCAGTATATCGCTGAATGTTTTCCAGGCTGGATTCTTCCCCTGGTTTCAGCGTGTTGCTCTTGATACTGCAAATGTGAGAGCAGACTCAGACTCTGTGCCCAAGCAGTTAATAAACCAGTACCCACCTCTTCATAATACAGAGTGGACAAAAACATAAATCAGAAAATAACTCAAAAAAGAGTCAGCATGGGTATCTTTCATGTTTCTAAGGGAAAAAAAAAATATGTTGTGAGCAGGCTCTGTAACTTGGCTATATTCCTGTAATGCCTTGTCAATGGGTTTGAAAATAAACTGCTGTGGGATCTGGTGCCGCAGCCTGGTGCCCATTTCCCCTGCAGCATTAGCCACGCTACATATTGCGGCAGCAGATTGCAATTACCCCGGGCTTCCTTATTTACTGCCCAATCCAGCTGAAGATGCTGCCTCCATGCTAGAGCCCCATCGCACTCCTCTCCTCTGATCCTCCCTCCCCTCTCCACCTGTCAGAGCACCAGGGACCAGTCCCCCACCCCAGTGCCAGGACGCGCTGATCTCACTCCCCTCTGCGTCCCTGAGCCTAGGGCCGTTTCCCTTCGGGATGCAACGCTAGGCCAGTCGGCCAAGTTCATTCCCGGGGTAATGATATCAGCGGGGCAGGTTTGCCTTGAGGTTAAAATCATTCATGCTTGTGTTTGCAAGGAGTGCAGGCAGGGTTATGCCTTCACTGATACAACCCGATTGCGTGTCTGGGAGGTTAAGACTTCTTTGTCTAAGCTGACATTAATCAAGAGAACTCAGAATTTTCTGTTAATTACTTTACATGCACTCAATATAGGCCAGGCAGGCTGGGTTAGCCAATGCAAAATAAATCAAAGCTACATGAAAAATCCAAGAGCAACATTTCAACTGACAGAGTTCAGCTTGTAAGAGAGCTTTGTTCTTCAGTTTAAATCAAGCTGGCTGCTTGAGAGACCCGAGTGAACGCATGCAGAAGCTCTTCCCTTGTTACCAATTTCCACACGCAGAGCCACGGAGCACAAGTGTTTTATCTAACAGTTGTGCTACACTCATCTGCAGAGCATCACCTGGCAGCAAGCCACCTCGCCTGACCTCGTGCACGCTTTTTAGCCTGCTCTTGCTACAAATTAAAACACATTCACATAGACCACCGTCCCTGGCATTGTAGCTAACAAGTGTTTCACTCACGCTAGGAGGAGGGGCAGAGGGCCGATGCTGCGGCTCCGCAGGCGGGTGGTACCTGTCCGCAGCACCTTGATGTGTTTGAGCAAGCGCCTCTGCCATTAGCTGTTCTGTGCCTCGGTGCCGTCCCACCAGGCTCCCATCTGTGCAAAGCCAGGAACAAAGATGTAGCTGTTTCCTGAACCCAGCTGTAGCTGAAGTCGGTGTCTGATGGTTAGCACTTCGGTCAGACAAACAGGATGAAAAGTTTTCAGCCAGGAACAATACGGTGTCTGATTTTGGTGTCTCGCCCTCGCTCTAGGACTCCCCGACCAATAAACTACTGTACGCCAAGGAGATCCCTGAGTATAGGAAGATAGTGCAGCGATACTACAAGCAAATCCATGACATGCCCCCGCTCAGCGAGCAGGAAATGAACGCCCACCTCGCAGAGGAGTCGCGGGTAAGGCGTGCTGGGCTGCGGTGGGCAGAGGGGGGCTGGGCCGGTGCACACCCTGCACCGGGGATGGGCTCGGTGCCCTGATGGAGCGAGACACACTGAGCCTGCTCTGCTCTGGCTGACAGCAGGACTTGGGGAGCAGCAGGGAATGCAGATAGGCTGCAATCAGCTAGCGCTTCGATGCTGGAAGGAACAAACAATAAAGGATATTTTGCCTCAAACTTCCAGGCACAAACTTGATCTGACCTAATTCCAAGTATCTTCAATTACTGCTGGAGCTGCAGTAAACACCCACGAGTTAGTTTGAACCTAACTAGCTCTGGCACCACTGGGATTTGAAAGCGAAATTCGGTGCCAAAGAGCCAGGAAGTTTGGAAAAGGATCTCTGCAGCCCCGCAGACCCCTGGCCAGCTGGCCCCAGGCGCCCACTGCCAGCGCCGGCCCCGAGTCCCCGGCAGCCTGTTGGCAGCCAGCCCTGGCAGCCAGCCTGGGTGCAGGATGCCGGCCCTGGTACCAGCTATGGGAGCTGGCAGCCATGCTCCAGCTTTAAGTCCTGCCAGTGATACGCCACAGCTTCCTCAAAATCAAACGATGTCCCTGCAGCGCTTTAGCTTCAGCCGCCGAGCGGGTTTTTTCCATCAGCGTTCTTCTGCCCAGCTGTCATACTGCCCCATCCTTTGAAATGGCTTTGAGTACTGAGGGGTAAACAGGGCGATCAAGCATGGGCATTTAAGGCTGGCTTTAAAAAGATCGAGACTGTTTCTGATGTAAGCAAATACACCTTCCTTAAAGGAGTAAGTCAAAAGCCTGGCGCATCAATGCAACAGTAACAAAAATACCCAGGCAAAAACCTTCTTTTAATCTAGTTAATGCCTGCTGATTGAGCTCGAACTCACTTGCTGCATCACGTTAATATTCCTTCCCTCTTTGTTCTGTCTTTATAAAGAAATACCGGAACGAATTCAACACCAATGTCGCCATGGCTGAGATATACAAATACGCCAAGAGATATCGCTCCCAGGTAAGTGGGTTCAGCTGCGCTCAGGCCCCAGCGTACCTGTGGAGGGAATAACAAGCGATATGTTGTAACCGAGCAGTCACACACCCACATCCAGTCCCACAGAAAAGGGATTATCATTTTTTGCATAATCCCACGCACATATGTAATATATGCACACAGAGATGCACCTGCTCTCCTATCCCTTGGCTGACGACTTGGAAGAGAAGGCCAGCTATTCCTGGCTGATTTTAGCGGCATTTGGCTGGGCTGGACTGAAGGGGGGCTGCCCAGTGTGTAGACCCAGAGATGCTTTCAGCAGGGCAGAGCACGCTGATGCAGTCCACATGCAGAATAACCTGCCACCCGCCGCCCCAGCTGAGGCGCCGGCCCTGGCTGGCTCCTGCCCCTGCTCTCCCTTGCTGCGGGGCTGCCTCTACGCTGGGAGCTACTTTATTGCAATGGGTCTCCGTTGCATTCCCCTCCTCTCCCACCCCCTGCCCAGGGGCTTGGCTGTGCCCTGGAGCAGCCAGCGGGCGCTGGGGCTGCGGGGCAGGGTGGGCTCCCCTGGTGCAGGTCCAGCTGGCATTGGGGCTCAACAGGGCTGGCGGGTGGGCACCCCTACCCAGCACTGCCTCAGTCACCCACGCACCCGTGTCTCCTGCAGATCGTGGCTGCCCTGGATGCCAACCCCACGACGAAGCGCACCCAGCTCCAGCACAAGTTTGAGCAAGTGATTGCACTCATGGAGGATAACATCTATGAGTGCTGCAGTGAAGCCTAGGCTGACTGCAGCCCTGGAAGTGACTTTCTCCACAGCGCAGTGCCATTGGGAACCTGCCTTCATCCATGGATACACCGTGG
The DNA here is from genome assembly GCF_964199755.1 of Larus michahellis. Classification (NCBI taxonomy): domain Eukaryota; kingdom Metazoa; phylum Chordata; class Aves; order Charadriiformes; family Laridae; genus Larus; species Larus michahellis. The sequence goes on along the minus strand of NC_133905.1, from coordinate 16,282,142 downwards.
ATCGCCTCTGCCAGAGTCACTCAAACCAGCCTTGTGGTGGGGGTGGGCCTGGCCTGCAGCTGAAGGCCTCCCTCACCTAACAAGAAGCCACAAGACACCTTTCAGAGCAGCTCAAAACCCCTCTGGTCTGCACTGTGGCACCCATAATTTATTTGCTGTTGCCAGCCAGAAATGGAGACGTGACGCTTGTGGCAAGCTCAATTCACCACTTCCCTCTGATCAGCACCCGGGTGGTCGGCGGCTCCACGCATCCCTGTTTGTGGTTCCTCAGGACAAGAGACGGGGCTGCAGAAGCTGTAACAATAGACACAAAGCAAAAGGGTAGCCTCAGGGAGTTATTAGTGGAGACAGCAAAGGCCATCGGAGCAACGCCTGAGCTCCCTTCCACACCATCCCTCTGACATCCTTGTTTTTCCAACACCGGAGACTCTATCAACTGTTCACTATCTGCTGCATTCTGTGTATTTTTGTGCCTTTTAATTTTTGTACTGTATGTGTAAACATAGCCACTCCTCCATCTGAGACTTGGGCAATGTGGGGAACTCGGGGCTGAGACAAAGCAGTTGCTTCCTAAGTTGCTAAGGCATGGTGAAAGCACTTTATCCCCTAACGGAGACAGCTGTTACAGAGCCAGAGGGAGCATGTTAACATGTTAGTGTGGGAAGGGCTGCTCCCCCTTCCCCGGGTTCCCAGATCTGCACGCACAGTGAGCTGGAGTTGCAGTGTGTAGGGAAATATCCCCTCACGACCCACCTTTCAGCCAGCTGTCACAGGCACGGCTTCTGCCTAGAAGCAGAAGACCAGAGGTAGTAGGTGAGGGGCAGGACTTCTGCCTCGCACCCCAGTCTCCCCGCCGTGCTGGCTGCGCACACATCTATGGCACTGCCCCAGCTCAGCCCCGGTAACACCAACGGGGGTTAGCTCCTGCTGACAGCCCCCTGACAGAGCAGACGTGAGCCATGTGTAGGGCAAAACACCAGGTAGCATTTTCCCTCCCCCTGCCCCACGTGCTCCAGCATCTCCCTGATATCATCACCAAAAACAAAGTCAGTGCTACAGAGGTGTCTTCCTAAAGCAGCTTGTTCTGCTTGCTTCGGACCCAGCCCACCACAGTTGTCACCTGAGAGCAGCCAAGAGAGCACAGTTTTGCTGCGTGTCCAGTCCCTTTTTTGGCCTATAAAGGCAGGGGACTGGACCCCATCACCCTGGCAGCACAATGCTCTCGCTCACATAGGCCAGCAGAGCAGCTCCGGCACCCCAAGCTGCAAAGACAGAAAGTGTCCCCCACCTCCTTACGCTGGGGTCAGCAAGCAGGGACTCACTTGCGCAGACCTAGAAACTTCACTGCCAACCCGTGGCATCCACGCTGGGGCAAGTCCCCTGTCCCAGCTTGGTGGCCTGTTCTCCTTTCTGATGGCACCTTCGTCCTTTCTGCAGCTAGGGGAGCCGTGACCGCTCTGGTCTTCAGCATCACCCAGGCGCCTCTGTAGAGGCTGGACCACAGCCAGCACCACATGCTTGAAGCCAGCACTCACATGCAGGCAAAGACAACCTGCCCATGAAAGCTAAACCCAGCTGTAGCCACCACATTTTCAAACTGCCAAATATTAAAGAAAGAAGAGAAAAAGAAAAAAAGTTACTACCTCACTCCAGGCAGGGTCTAAGGTGAGCCTCTGTTACTCATCCAGCTGGCAAGGATGCAACCTGGTATTAGATGACTTTGGTCCACCAAAACTCCTCCTGGGTGACTCACTGCCATGGACAGGTGGCCTCCATCCCATTGTTTCCAGGAATGCCACATTTGTCAAAAATTGGAACATCAGAATCCTGTATGTGTATATAGATATCTATTTTAAAACAAATGATAGACTTTATCCAGTATGTTAAAAGGGGGGTGGGGAGGGGAGGGGAGGGAGGGAAAGGGGAAGAACAGAGGTTTGTTTTTTTAAAAGAAGATAACTACAGAAAAAGTACATACACTGTGGAGTTTTCGATGTCTTTGCTGAGGATGTGGCTTCGGAATAGAAATTCTAAGAATGTAGCTGGGCTACATTTTATTTTGAAAGTGATTTCACAAAAAAAATCTTGAGGTTTTTTTTTTTCTTTTAGAAACTGTGAATAGCTGCCAGAGATGTAGGCAGGCCCAGCACAGGGAAGGCAATGGTGAGAAGGATCAAGGTAGCAGAGAACGTTGAGCTTGGCTGCAGGTGGGGAAAGGGCCATGGAGCAATAGCCCCATGTTGTTACAAGGAAAGAATACAGGTGAGCCAATAGTATAGTTTGCCTTCAGGTGATGTGACTGGGCCATGTATTGGGGCCTATTGCTTTATTATTTAATTTTTTCCAAAGCAAAAAAAAAAAAAAAAAAAAAGTAGTTGCTACAACCGTTTTAAAGGAACAACTTCAATGGAGCAGAAGCTTGAGGGTTTGTAGTGTTGGCTTGAACCCCCGAGCCCTTTGTAACATGTTTTTAAACTTTGGCACGTGTTGTGGGTGTAGTGCCCTTACCTGCTGTGTAGTGGAAGTGGCAGACTCTCGGAAAAGCCTATCTTTGTAATAAAACAAGGTGCTGAACCCTGCGTAGTGAAGTTCCTGCCCCTGCATACAGAGGACACACAACATGGTGAAAGACACCTGTCACCCCCCGTGCGGTCAGGCTGCTGTGCCTGCCCAAGGACAGGGTCCCTCTCCTCCCACAGCCCCGTCCTGCCGGCCACCGCGCTCATCCAGCACGGAAGCAGGAGGAAGGCACCGGCTCACAGGGGGGCACAGCAAGCTTTGCATGTACCAGATGTACCGTGCTCGGGGTTGGCAGCTCAGCTCATAACCACCTTGTTTCCATACAAGATGGGGTGTTACCTCTCCGGGCTGCAGAGCAAGCTGCAGCCACGCACCGCTCCTGCTACCCAGTACCGTGGCCGCTGCCAGAGCGGGAGCTGGTGCGGGAGGGAAAGATCTATGTGAGGACATGGCCGCATGCTGTGCTGCACACATGGAGACGAGTAACACCACAGCAGTGCCCAGGGCTGGGCACCCTTACCTCTGCCAGGTGCCATTGTCCCACGAGACAGCGTCTTCTCCCAGCCCTGGGAAGCCCAATGCCTGCCTCTGCACTATCGCTGCCACCAGCCCTCGAGGCTTCTGGCTTCAGCGCTGTGACACCCGCTGCAGCCCATAGTTCTTAATAACCATGGCATTGCTAAATCCTCTCTCTTCCACCTCCCCCAGCAAAACCTGCTCTTTCCAGACACCCGAGGGATTTTCTTTCCCTGCTGGAAAGTTGATTCCTAGTAAAGCTAAATCCAACCATTAAATGATTTGGTCTCTCTCAAAGCGAGCCTCATGTTTCACACTGGGTGCCTGGTGAAAGAGGACGCAGCTCCTGCCCGGTTGTAACAGGACATTTCCATGCGAGAGAGCAGTGCATTGCGAGGCTAACCATCATCGAAGGGCCCGGTGAGCTCTGCTTAGTTATTACTGTGGCATTGCCCACCCTGTCCCCAGGGGGACACGAGTTTCAGCTCCATTAAAGATGGATCAACATGGCCAAGGCTGAAGTTTAAAGAGAAGTTAGTTTGCTCAGCTCTTGCTTAAGCCCCGAAGCAAGGCCAGGAGCCTTGGAGGGCATTGGCAAGGCCAGCTGAAGATTAGCAAAATCCTCTTTAGGAAGAGAGTTTTACTTCCACTTATTTTCTCCTGCCCAGGAGGGCTGTAACCCTTTGCATTATCAGGCTGACCTTCAGAAGGGCTCTGTTCTCTGTGGAGCAAGAGAAATTCAGGCATTTGAAGCTATTAAAAGAAAGTATTCATACGTTGACCCACAGGAGCTAGCAAAACAGGTTTAGAGGTGGGCACTGTGCCACAGACAGATAACAGGAGCACAAGCAATGCTGTAGCCTACAGCAAGCACCCCAAACTCTTTTTCTGAGCCCTAAAAACACTTCTGTCTTCCTCTGACTGTGGTCAGAGCACAGGCAGTTTCTCCCGGCGCTAGGGACCCTTCCCATGGCATGCCCCCAGACCCGCTGCCCCGGCACTGCTGTAATCCCAGCTCAGCCAGGCATTAGCACAAGGGCAACCAGGAGGGCAGAGGGCCGGACACCTACCCCACACTGACGCTGCAGGTGCCACGGCCCAACACCTGCAGGACTGGCTAAGCCTGAGCTTCGCAGTGCCCAGGGATGCCACCGTGCTGTGTTCCATGGGTCCCAGGGCCCCCGGCCCAGGCCACGATGGGCTCACTGCCAGCCTGCATGCACACACAGCCCCCAGAGCCTAGCATGCTGGCTGGCCAGGTGTGCCACTGCAGCCAGAAGCTGGGGACACGTGGGGACAGACAGGGCACCTCTCTGTGACAGCAGGCGTGGCAGGCGGCTGCCTGCAGCACCAGCTCACCGCCATGGGGGACGAGGCCAGGGGTGGAGGATTTGGGTGCTGGGAGTGCAGGGGCAGAGACCCACAAGCAGGGCAGCAGTCACACCATTTCATGAGGGGAGTGAAAAAACTTTATTAACTCTGTGTTCACCTCTTGCTAAAACCTGTCCTGGGGACTAAAACCAACCTGGACCCCGAGGGCTGGAAGCAGGGCTGGGCTCCCACAAGGAGCGGGGCCACCTGGGTCCCCTATGGTGCCTTCCTGCCTGCTGCCGGGGGGGCTGCCTTCCGCAGCCCGGCCTCCCCTTGGCCGGCTCCTGGGGCCGCCCGGGGCTTCCTTGCCTTGCCTTGACCCCCCTGCACCTTGGGGACATCTTGCTGTTCCCCCTTAGGTGCCTTCCCCTTGCTCTTTCCCACTGGGGCCTTTCGGGCTCCCTTTGCCCCAGCACCCGCAAGGCTGTGGCCATCGCCTCCTCCTGCATCCTCAGCAGCCAGAGCCACGGCGGGCTGTGAATGTCCTTTGCCAGGGCGGTTGGCAGCCTGCAGGGGCTTCCCTCTATCTCTCCTGGGCTTCGCTGTTGCTGGTGGCTGGGCCTGGAGGGAAGAGAGCACCTCAGGCTGCCGCCATGCCCAGAGCCACCCAGCCTCACCACTGGGCCATGCTCGCACCCACGGGCTTCGCCCTCACCTTCTCTTTCGCTGCTGTCTGCTTTTCCTGCGCTGCCTTCTCCTTTACTGCTCTGGGCTTCACCTTCGCCACTGTCGGTTTCTCCTTTGATGCTGCCAGCTTCTCCTGTGCCTTTGCTGCTGTTGGTTTCTCCTTTGCTGCTTTCACTGTTGGCTTCTCCTTCACCATGCCTGTGGGAGAGGGGGTGGTGGATGAGCCCAAGCAGGGACCTCTCCATGGGGCCAGGGCAGCCCCAGGGTGGCTCATGGCACCACCAGCCTTTCACCTCACTGCCATGCACCTGCTGCTGGGGCCCTGGCGGGCTTGGTGGTCCCTTTCCGTCCCGGCTTCGGAGCCTGTCCTCCATCGGGATCTGCCTGGCCTGGTGGCTGGTTGTTCCGCAGGTTCTTGGGGGCTAACTGGGAGCAAGAGAAGGGTGGAAGTGGGGCCAGGTGGCACCATGGCCCCCAGCCCCACCATTTTGGGGCCAGCAGCCCCCTGCTCACCTTGAAGCGGCCGGTGGCCCCCACGGCAGAGGAGTTGCGGGGCCGCACCAGGTCCCCCCGGCTCAGCCCCCTGCTCAGTGCCTGCTTCAGCAGGTACTTGAGGCGGATGGGGTCTACAGTGGGGTACTTGGCCAGGATGAACCGCTTGATGGCAACCACAGAGGTGCCCTTCTTCTCATCCTGGGCCCGTAGCGCCTCAATGACCATGTGGAGGGTGGAAGGGTGGGAGGCACACCAGCCCCGGGCCAGCGGACGCGGGAGCTGAGCTGTGCCGGCAGCTTCGGCTGCTGGGAGAGGCAAGAGGCACCTCTTGGGACCCAAGCCCAGCCCCACAGCACTCACACCCCACTCACACCACTGCAACCCCCCCAGAAGCTGAGCAGCCACCACCCTGTTCAGCTCTGCCGCCTTACAGGGATCATGGCCACCACAGCCCGAGCAGAGTCCCGGCCCCACAGCAGCCACAGCTCTGCCAGGACCGCACAGCATTCATCAAACCCCTTACCCAGCTGCGGCTCCATGGCAGCACACATCCACACCCCACTAAAACCTCAGGCCCAGGCAACCCCAGCTCCACTGGCAGTGGCAGCAGCACCACCCTTACTCACAGACTCAGTTCACCTCCAGCTAATTTATCTGATTAGCACCCTAACTGCAGGGGCTGGTTAGCAGCTGCTAATTGCCCTGGTTGCCGCCCCAGTGGGCGCAGGTGGCTGGGAAAATTAGTCCCTTTGCCAAGGCTTTGTGAGGGGCTGGAGGGAATAGGGGTATGTCCAAGCAGAGGGTTTGGAGAGGGGCGAGGGACAGAGCGGGCGCAGGGTGGTCGTCCTGAACATGCGGGTGAAAGGCGCCCATGGGCTGCTCGGTGGGTGGGGGGTGCTGGCATCGCTGCGTGCTGACGGGGAGGCAGCCCGCGACGTGGGGCCCGCTGCGTTGTGTGATGTGCTGGCTCCCTTCGCCCGCGATGGCCCCACTGGGAAGTGGGGGGCTGCACTGCCAGGGGGCCATAATAACAGGTGGGAAAAACAATCCCACAAACGAGAAGAGGAAAATGGAGAGCTGCTTAGTTGGCCAGTGAAGGCAGGAGAAGCGACGCTCTGACAGCAGCCCCAGGTGTGCACTTGCGAGCAGGACCCCTGCTCCCTGCCTGCCGAATCCCACCGTGGTCAGGAGAGAGCACTGCCAGCCCCACACGTTGGTAGCCTCTCCATGTCCCCTCTGTGCTGGCTCCTGGCTCAGCAACCGCCCCTCATCGAGGACATCATCATCCCATGGGCCAGGTGTGAGCTGGGCCCTTGGCCATCTGGGGTCTCCAAGATGGCCCCCAAAGTTCCCTACTTCTGTGTCATGGCCATGTTAAAAATAAGTCCTCCTGTGATCCTATGGACACTTTCCCTGCTGTTCCTGTGGGGTAGGATATTTGTGCTACTTGCTGTTCTGCCTGTGCTTGTGAGGCAAGCCTGAGAAATTCATTAACTGCTCTTTGGTGCAGGAACAGCACGAATGTCCCCACCTCAGGGACCGCTGTGTTTCTCCTCAGCACGGCATCGGTCCCTTCCTCTTTACGCAAGAGTCACGAGGCTTTCACGCGCATCATCTGTCAACACCATGAGGGAGCTGCAAGCCTGAGGAAGGGCCAGGATTACGTCCACGGCCCGACTCAGCGGACATGTTACCGCACCAATGTACGTGCAAACTGCTGCCCAGAAAGACCTTCGTCAAGGTCTGCGCCCACCTGCTGGGCCCAGGGATGGATCCTGGCAGGGAACTGAGGTGCCAGCTGGAGCTGGGTCTGGAGCAAGGAGCTGGGAGAGGCACCCAGTGCCCGGGCCCCGCATGCCCGGCTCCCCCCAGACCGGCACCACCAGCCTCCATTTCCAGCCCATTTCTGAATTCCCTGGCAAGGGGCCAGTGGGGACACTGGAGGGCTGCAGGGGCTGGCACCACAGCAGGCATGGGTACATCTCTTCCAACCGTCTCCTCCTGGATCTGGCCATCACCTCTCCGGCAGCTCTGTGATGCATCTGGCACCTGCCTGGGCTGGCAGGGGGGTCCCAAGCCTCACTTGCCCCTGCCACCGCCAGCAGCAGCCATCGCAGGGGGATGCAGCCTGCGGGCTCGGGGACAGGATGTCACCGGCATGTGCCGGGGCCAGTCCGGCACGGGCGGGAAAGCTGCAGCGCCGAGCGTAGCACGGCTCCCCTGGAGCACAGCCTCACGGACAGCAAATAAACACCAAATCCTTCCTCTGCTTCCCTCCAAAACCAGCTCCCGGATTTGAAGTACATGAATCAGACATCAGCCTAAACACTGAATTATTCATAAACCTCTAATCTTCAGATTTCACTGAATATGCAGAAGTATCGATAAAAAAAAATAATGAGAGAATTGTACTTGCAAATTGCTCTTTATTAAAGGTTTAACTTGCATGGGTTCTATATGTTCCCTATTAGACCTTGCAAAGCTGCATCGGATTAGAAATCAGAGAGGATAATAATGTACAAAAATAGTTTCAAATGTTGATAACACTGAACAGCGAGAAAAACATCTTATTTGTATAACTGAGCTAAAAATAAAAATGAAGAACACTGCTACAATTGCAATATGCCATCTTGTAGTGCTTAAAACATATGTCGACGTCTCTGAGCCATATGCTCCCATGTCTTGCCTGCTACAGCGCGGAGGGAAGCTTAGCGATGCACCGATCACTCCTCAAAAGCACAAGCACTGGCCAAAACCTCCTACTCGGGCTGATGCCAAACCAATTGCAGCTGAAACAGGGAGGTGTGGGGGGGCCGGGAGGAGCGTATCTCGGGGCACGGCCCCGGGCCACCGAGGGCCCGGCGATGCCCATGGAGGAACAGCAGTTCTGCGGGGAGGGGTACTCCCTGCAGGGGGGCATCAGGGGGGCTGCTGAGGCTGCGAACACCGGGCACACGCTGCTGCACCGCAGGAGCAAGCTCTGAGCCCTCCCCAAGCACATGCCGCACACGGCTGTGCCATGCTGGGCTGTGCCACTGGGCCCCCTCGGGGCCACTTGCTTGCCATGCAGGATCTGCAGCCATCGCCTCTGCGGTACGGAGGGGCCCACGTGCAGCGGCACCTCGGCCCATCCCTGCCGGAGGGGTCACGGCAGCTCCCGGGGCAGGGCTGGGGCAGGGCTGGAGCTGGGAGCACCGGGCAGGGCTAGGGACACCCCGCAGCAGCCAAAGCCCCGGGCAGCCGGAGCGTGGCAGGGCCAAGTGGGACGAGGACAGCTCTGCCATGGCGGGGGTCAGGTCCAGGGGTCTGCCCTCGGGACACCAGCTCGCAGCAAGTCAACAGAAAAGCACGGATTTACGCCAGTGGAGGAGCTAAGCCTTTGCATTTTAATTACAAAACGTGTGTACACATTTACAGCCTTGTTCCCAGGGTTCCTAGTGCCAGGAGAGGAGCCCGCCCCGCGAGGCCGGGGCCATGGTGCGGCGGGGTGGGCGGCAGCGGCAGGGCCAGGTTCCTGCTCCCGGGGCGGCAAGGCGCGCCCCGAGGACCGGCCGCTCCAGGGGGCCTACGCGGGAGAGACCTGGCTGGTGGAGACGGAGGAGGTCTCTGTCTTGCCAGCAGATGTGTCCTCGTCACCCAGTGGGTTCTTGCCGCAGCAGAGGGTTGTGATCATGCAGTTACGGAACTGGAAGAGAGGGATGGCTGGGGTGAGGCTGGGGAGACCAGGGTGGCTCTGGCGGCAGGGCTGCCTCCGAGCCCGGCAGAGCGTCTTGGAAACCCCCTGCCCACCCTACCCGCTGCCCACCCTGCCTGCTGCCCGCCCTGCCCACTGCTCAGGGCTGGCCCAGATGCAGCCCCAGCTCTTTCACCAAGCCAGCGCGTGGGTCACTTCAGATGGGATGGGCTTGTGTTTATGAGATTTGTGCAACGCCAAGGATGAGCTGCAGTCACCCTCCTTCGTGCTGGAACAAGATCACCTGGAAAGAACCCCCCCTCCCAGCCCACCTGTACCTCGAGGTGCTGTAACTCTCTGCAAGCTGTTATAGAGTGAAACACAAAAAAGGAGATTGCCTGGCCCCCGGCCAGTTACCTGTTTGTTCATTACGATGTAAATCACGGGGTTGTAGATGGCGGAGCTCTTGGCAAAGAAAGCCGGGATGGTCATGAAGATGGGCCCGAAGTCTGACCCCTGGTTGGTGAAGATGTAGAAAGCGACGCTGGCGTAGGGAACCCAGCAGATCAGGAAGGCGATGACCATGATGATGACCATGCGTGTCACTTCTTTCTCTGCCTTCTGGGTGGTGGCGGACTCCTGCTGCTGGGCAGCAGCCTGTGGGCAGAAGGGAAGAGAGGTGTGATGGAGCTGGGGAGGGCTGCACCAGCATGGGACAGGCGTCAGGGATTGGGGTAGTTGAGCTGCACATCTGGAATTTGCGGATTCATCTTTGTGGAGGGTCAGCCTGGGCCCCCGAGGGCCCTTTCTGTCACCAGACTGGAGCCTGGCGTGGGACCCTTCCCAGCATGGGGTGGTCCCCAGCCCATCACTACTGGCAGGTACCCACCTCCTTGACAGTGCAAACCAGGTTCCCATAGCAGAAGAAAATGACCATCAGCGGGATCATGAAGTGAACCACAAACATGTAGATGACGAAAGATTCGTTGTTGACCTCTGGCTTCAGAGTGTAGTAGTCAATCCCGCACGAGCACTGCATGCCCTCGGGGATGTACCTGCAAGGTGAGCCAGGGCGGTCAGCGCCCAGCAGAGGACACCAGCTGGAAGCCACGGCCGAGCTGTCACGAGGCAGGCTCCCGCGGCCCCAGGCACCAGGCACAGCCCTCCCTACCTGGACCAGCCAAAGAGAGGGGGAGCTGCACACGCCAAGGCCATGATCCAGGAGAAGGCAACGCCCATGATGGCATGGTTCTCCCCAAAGCGGAAGTTGCTCATGGGCTTGCAGACGACTACGTATCTCTCGATAGCCAGGACAACCAGTGACCAGAGAGCAATTTCACCTGCACCAGGGAGAGAGGGATGGGGACACGGGGACCTCGAGCAACAGGAGGAGAAAAACACACTGGTGCCAGCATGAGGCCTCCTCATACTGTTGTGCCCCAGGAAGACCCCTGGCCTCAGGTAAATCTCCAGCAAGGGTTTGGAAAGAGAACTGACCAAAGGCCAAGTGCAGATGCAGTAGGAAGGCATGAGAAGACACCTCCTCACTGCGCTGCTGACCCACTGTAACCACTTTGCTGCTGTGCTCTGAGATCCATGGCAGGATCCTACCACTCACCCCAGACAGCACCTGACCCTGCAAGCCTATAGTCCCACTCCGGGATGCAGCGAGTGCCCGTCATCCCAGGATTTCCCCTCCTTAACCACAGCTTCCCTGGAAACTTGTGCCACAAGGACCAAACCAGTAGAACAGTTGCCTGTGGCTGAGGGACGAGCTGAACGGAGGAGGGCATTTTTAGACACACAATTTTTATTTAACATCTGTTTCGGTCAAAGCCTGGCAGGCACGGGGAGCAGAGCCAGCTTTGCTAGCCTGTGCCACCATGCACCACATCAGAGCCAATGACAGACAGCCCCACAGCACAGGAGGAACAAATTTGTCATCTCCCAAGTCAGAAAGCAAGCCAAAAAGATGTGCAAATCCAACAACTGCAAAATCTGCTACTGGTTGCTTTTCATTGCTGTGCTGTTGTTCTCAGGATACTGAGCAGGTGGCTACCAAAATAAGGTCAAAGAAAAAAAGAAGAAAGTGTCAGTTGTCACTTTCTTCACCTCCCACCCTGAAACACTGCGACTGCCTTGGCCCACAGCAGCAGCATGCCAAGGACCTTCCAGATACCACATTTTCCCAAAGTCATCTGGGCGTCCCCCTTTCCCCTCCTAAAATCTGGGGCAATTCCTGGCAGAGGATTTTTGAATATTTGGAAAACTCACCACCCAGAGTAGCAAAGAAGCCTTCGACGTAGCACCCTGTTACTCCAAAGACAAAGTACCCATTCATCGAAGTGTACATGGTGGTCGTGAAGCCTCCAAAGACCATGAAGAGGTCGGCGACTGCCAGGTTCAGAAGGATGTAGTTTAGAGGCGTCCGGAGCTTCTTGTGCTGGATGGTGACGTACAGCGTGAGGAAGTTGACGGGGAAGCCAAGCAGGATCAGCATGAACATGTAGGCAGCCAGCGCCGAGAACTTCCAGGGCTCAGCCAGGTAGTACTGGGGGTACTCGAAGGGGCTCCGCACCACCCCAGTCTTGTTGGACATGGGCACGTAGAAGTCTTGGCCTTCCGTACCGTTCATGGTTGCGGTTCGTGAGGTGCCTTTTGCTTTTACTGAGGGGTGTTTTCAGAGTGCGGGGGGATCGCCTCTGAAGTGGGGCTCCCGCCACCTCTCAGCCTTGGCCGTCACCCCGAGGAGAAGTGGCTACGCTCACCTCTGCGGGGCAGCCCTTATAAAGTGCCCCCTGGGGTAAGCCTCAGGCACTGCTGTCAGCGCGATTAGGGCTTAGAGAATTATTAATCATAATCATCCAGGGGTAATTGGCTTTCTTGAGAAGGTATTAAGGTGACACCTGTTTCTGCCCTGCATTGTCATTGTTGGAGACCACGGCTCATGGTCATATATAAAGAGATAACTCTGCACCGCACCTTTCATTTGGGGGGGCCCAAATCAGACAGCAGCTCCACTCACACTGCCCCACTCCTCAGCACGGCTGCGCCGCTCCCCAAGGAGCAAGGGTTTGGGGTGGGCCCTGCACCCATGGCAGCAATTGCACCCCACAATCCAGAACTGGGCGTCCTCAGTTCATGCTGCCATTGCCCAGGGAGAGGCACTCGCTTCCCTCAAGGTCCCCAGTCCACCCCCATGGGCACTCAGGGGTACGCTGCCCACCCTTCCCCAGGGAGAGGTACCAGGAACAGGCTGCATTACCATCGGGGTGCCAGGAGGGTGCCATGGAAAGAGAAGGCCCCCAGGGATCCTGCCCTTGGTTGTGCTTTCTCAGTGCTCCCGGGCTGAGAGCACTTTTTGGCACTCGCCAACAAACAGCAGCTCCTCTCCATCCCCTGCCAACAAGGAGGGAAGTTTGAAGTCCCCCCTGGAGAGCCATCCCCGCCACAACCGCCATTCCCCATGGGAGGCTGCAGAAGAGTACTCTTCGGGCAGCACGAACATCACCAACCCTTCTTCCACATGCTCTCAGCCACCTCTTTTTCTGCTACAGGATTTGGCTGGGGAGGTTGGGACGCCACAGGGAAACACTGACCCCGCTGGCAGGTTTCCAGTTGTACCATCTCTGCTGTGCCTGGCTTTGTATGTGGTTTGGGCCATGCTAATTACATTGGTAACACCTAATAAATAACCTAGTCATCTATCCTGGACTGGGATCATTCTGCACTGGTGCTGAGTCGGCTGCTGGACAAGAGCACTGAAGGGAGGTTCTGAGCTGAAGCCAACACTCCACGCCACATGCTGGCTGACAGACATCTTCGGCCTCCCCGAAACCTTGCAGAATCATCAAATTCCACAGGGGAAGCCATCGTTGGAGCCTCCCATGTCCTCCGTGTCTCTCTGCCTCCCTACTTGATGCACTCCATTGTGCTTGGAATGTTCTCTGTGCCAGCCAGCAACCGATTAGACCTTTCCTTAATTTTTCAGAGGCAGCGGGACAACACATACAGCAGCGTGAGCACAATAAAGCCACCTGCAGAGGATCTCTCTTCTGCAGAAGGTGGTTCCTTACAGTTCGCACCATTATGATTAATCTTTTAAGCTCCAAAGCTATTTTCCCCATCTCTTCTGTTTTTTTCCACCCGCTGTTTATCAACTTTCCCATCAGCACTCAGTGAGGTTCCAGCTGGCAGGTACCAGCGGGTTCCCCGGGGAGGCCAGGCAAGGGCTGCCTGCGCTGCCCCGCGCCAGGGACAGGCTGGAGGGAGCCCGAGCACCCCCCCTTGCTGGTCTGGCTGCAGTGGGGGCTGAGCCAAGTGCTCCTCGCAGCCAGGAGCAGAGGAGGGGGGACCGGGAGCACCTCAGCAGCAGAGGAGGATGTGCCGAAGCCGCTGGAGCTCACGGGTGCGAGGTGGGCAGCAGCTCACCTCCTCCTGGCCTTAATAAACTTCCTTCAGTCCTGGCCTAGTTTTTACCAGTGTTCCCTGTGGGATAGTTCAGCACATGGAAAATGCTTAAAGGAAGAAAGCACAAAGCTCTGTGCCCTCTTTAAAGAAGAGACTAAGCTGGGAAACCTTCACTTGAAGCCGGGTAGGTCTAAAGGACCTCAAGTGCTGACACCATGGGCAAAGGAAGAGCTGGGTAGCTGCAGCCAAAGGCAGGCCACGATCACTCTGGCCAGTCTTCCTTCACGTTAACGTGAAAACACCACGTCCTCACACACACGCCCCTCATCCTAAGGCCCTCTCAATTAACTTTTCACACGTGTTGCCAAGGCCAGAGCAGCGCCACTACCTCATTGCAAATGCAGCTGTTCAGGCCTGTACCTGGGCACACAAGCAGGATTAAGGGTTTATCTTCCCAATACACAAATATGCCACCTTAAGCTCTGATGCAAAAGCCACTGCTGAGGTCAGCAGCTGCTGCTCAGAGCTTAGGGCCCGGCGTGCGTCACCGCTGGAGCGCGGCCGTGGGACAGGCAAGCACTAATGGGGCAGAAGAACGGTGCGAATCTTAGAAAACAGTTGGTCAAGCTCTCACAAGAGCTTCAGCCCACAGCGCCACGGTGGGACTTCTCACACACCCGGGGAGTCCTTCCCATGACGTTACCCGGGAGTTTCAGTGGCACAAAGCAGCCCCTGGAACCGGAACAGCTTCACAATGTACGCGATGTGTCCCGTGTGGTTTTGCCCGGAAAAGCCCAATACGCTTTTCAAACCTAGACTGTGTTCACAGAGTTGGTTTAAAAAAAAGAAAAAAGCTTCCCCGCTTGATCCATTTTGCCTCTGCGTCAACGCAAACCCTATCTATTTATTTTTATAATTTTTCATTCCCACTAGCTCTGCAAAGCCAGCTCAGTTCCGGGAGAACAAGCCGAATTCCATTCTGGCTCAGCTCTCAAACAGCATTGTTTATCCATGTCAATAGTGAAGTCTTCATTGCAAACAGTGACAGATGAGTCAAAAAGCAGACGAGCAGTAATTAGAACAGAATGTTTTTAAAGCGGTAAATTAAGCAAACTTGGTCAGGAACCATCGAGGGACTGGGAAGCCCTGTAGTGCCACTGCAGGGTGTCACTTTGGAGAGGAACTCAAGCAGATACGGAGCCATCACCCGTTTCACGTGCAAAGTGCTGTTTACACGGCAGCTGCTTCACCAGCACCCACAGCCTCAGCCAGTAGCTTAAGACAAGAAAGTAGAAAATCATCTCCCACTCAAAACAAAGGGAGGCTGTGACAGACGGGATGTCATAACAATAGAGCTCATGGTAACATGGGCACGATTTATACTGGATTGAAGTCAAGAGACCTACCGCTTCCCAGCTCCAGCCCAGCCAGGGGCCTACACAAATCCTCCTGCTGCTGGGGAACTGCTGGTGACCGGCCTCGAGAGACCGAGCTGCCCAGCAGCAGGCTGGGGCCGGCAGGAGCTTCCCTCGCAGCAGAGTGGTGCTGGGAACACACCAGTGGTGTGGCCGTAGGTGGGCAGCACTTGCACAGTGCTGACATTTTCTTTTCCCCCGCTCCTGTTTCACCCAGCCATAGGCCAGCGCTGGGGGAGAAGTGGGGAGAGGACAGAGCGGGGACAGCTGGCCGAAGGGGCATTCCGTTCCACACCAGATGATGTGCTCAGCAGTCAGAGCTCAGGGAAAGGAGGGTGTTGTGTTTGTGGTGTAACTGTTACCGGTGCCGAGGCCCTGCTCTCCAGGAAGCAGGCTGGACATCTACCTGCCATGGGGAAGCAGTGAATAAATTCCTTATTGCTTTGCTTGCACACACAGCTTTGCTTCACTTATTAAACTGCCTTTATCTCAACCCATGAGCTTTTGCTCTTCTGATTTTCCACTCAGTCCTGCGAGGAGCCAGGGGGGAGTGAGTAAATCACGGCGTGGGGGCTGAGGTGCTGCCTGGGACCGAGCCACAGCGTTTGGTCGAGCAGCCGCATCACTAAAATCCCCTCAGCCAGAGGCTGCAGCGGAAGGCGGCAGGTCCATCTCCTCTCATGGCTCTGGACTGAGCCACTGCTGGGAAACGCTGCTCAGAGCCACTCCTGTGGCACATCCCTGCGCTGTGCAGCATGGCAGGCAAGGGACCTGCAGAGCTGGGACAGGCGCCTGTGCCCACCACAAAGGTACGCTGGGATCAGACGCCACAAGAATTGATAGGAGGCCAGGAGCTGTAGGACCTATCCCTGTCCCAGGATCCCAGCACCCCAGCAGGCTGCGTCACTGAGGATCTTCCCAGCAGTGAAGAACCCGCCTCTCCTGGGCACAGAAGTGCGTGGGAAACCACTGGCTGGCTGAGCCTTCGCCTGCTTTGGGTTCCTGACGGGCACCTATTTAGAAGTGTGCAAACAGATCCAGTGTAGCCCATCGGGCCAGTGGGTTCCCTTCATTAGCAGGAAACAGGCTGCTGTACTGGGATGAGAGGCGGCAGCGGGAGCTGAGGCGCTTACGCCAGGGTAGGCTGCTTAGTGTGAAAGGCACACTTCCACACACAGCCCGGCGCTCTGCTTTTTAACAAGGGTGAATTCTACACAGATGAAAAGCTTCACCACTGCCCCCCCAGCAGTGTGCCTGTGAGGTGGCCCTCGATGCCAAGATCAGGGTAACTCTTAAGATCACATTTTAAGAGGTCTAAACTCTAATGCTGTTCTTGCATAAACAGAATAGAGAAAAAAAAAAATAGAAGCTCAGAAGCAGCAGCATTATAGCAAATTCCAAGACAAAGAATAGGGAAAAATAGTCCCGTTTATTTGAAGATTTGTCACTAACGGGTACATATTAAGGAGCAAATCAAGTCCTAACACAAGCTGGAATAAAAACAACGATTACTTCAAGGCTGAACTTGACTCTAGAAACATTCCTGTAAAAATCTGTGGCACTTCAGCTGCTTGCCTGGGAAACGTAGAGGACAGTCACAAAGAGACATTTTCATTTAAAAAAAATAGTTACATTTCTTCAACACAGTTCTACTCTTATGTAAAAAATGGAACAAGATGACTTAACTAAGCTGTTAGGAAAACTCTGCAAATCTAAAAACTGTTTTGCTAAGCCAACAGGGGAGTCTGTCAGTTGAGGTATAAGACTGTTTTTCTTCATTGGTTTGACTCATCTATTCGCCGGCGACAGAACGGACAACAATTATGCTGGAGTACGAGAAGCTCATAGTCTTCTGTGTGAAACATCTGTTAATTAGAAACAGATTTAGGGACAAGTTAGCCTATGACTAGCTGAAAGAAAATGCAAACTGAGCTCAGCAGCTTCTCTACGGCACAGACATTCTGAAGCTGCCATCACCAGAGAATCGGTCCTCTTTCCATTGCTTGAGAGCACTATAACCCGGAATGGAGCAGCAAGCATTTCACAGGCCACTGCCAATGTTGCTGAAGAGGTACAAACCAATTAATTACTTTTGCAGAAGGAAGGACAAAAATTAGACAGTTTCTGTGTAAGCAAACATGACTGAATTCCAGTATTTCAAAAAGCCATTCCCGAGAGGGGAAGGAGAGGGACGGAACCACAAGCTAACTTAGTTACTGACTGATTCTCCCTGCTAGACCAGGCTGAAAGTCCGAGAGACAGAGCAAAAAGAAATAAACACAAATCAGCACTTGCTGTTCAGCCAAGGTTTGCTCGAGAGGCTCTGATTTGCTGTCAGTGCAACTTCTCAAATTCAGCTACCTCAAAGTTTTCAGAAGGCAGCTGCTCCTCTGTGCACCACACAGCTTAGTTTTTGGGTTTCATGGCCTTCTCTGTCTCTACATCATTCAGGAATTTCTTGAATACATTTTAAAGTATGAGGTTTCAATTATTAGAATTGTTTCAACCATATGGTTCTCAGTAGGGTTTTTTGTTTCTGTTTTTTGAACCTCTTCATGTAAACGTTACCTGAAAACACGATGGACACATGGTAATGGAGGCATCTGGTAGCAGGGAACGGTAGTACTGCCACCGCAATGGCTTTGGCCAGCGTTTAATCAGGACGTCCCTCCGGCTCATTGACTGGAGAACAGCACGATTCACAATCACTGGAACAAATTCTGAGCCTCCTTGCTGCAGGAGAGCAGGTTTAGAAAGAATTACTGTTACCAACTGCAAAGCCCTTTGAGGGTTAATTGTTGTAAGAAGCAAAGTAAAATTCAGTAGAAAAAGCTAAAACAGAATTGCCCTGAGTCTAGTCCCCACCACACTCACTGTCAGTTTCGTCAGTACCTTCAGTGACAGCAGCATCCAGCCACATCTCTAACGTGGCCTCAGTGAGCTTCCATTATTCATTTCCTTGTAATTTACATTTCCTTTGAAATAACAGCCGTGCCCACAGCCTTTACTACAACCTCACAGTAACAAGTGGTTTATAGGGGTACTGCCTAGACACACAAGTACCCTAGGGGACAGCCCCAGTCCATCATTGTACGATGGTAAAAACAAATTCCAGGAACGTTTACTTTAAGATCTTTGTTGTTTTCTGGGTTTGGGCCTTTTGTTTCTTTGATTTTAAGAGAGGAGTTAACTGGTAAATCCCTTTCCCCCTCAAGTGCCACCCCTCTCTCCCAGTCCCCTGCTTTGTGTCTCTCCTGTGGTAGTTTTTGTAACACATCCACACCCGAAGAGCAGCAAGGATTGTAGTGAACATTTTCTATTAATTTCTGTTGGTAGCAAGAAAGAAACAACTGGAAGATACAAGTAAGGTTCTTACCTCAAAGCTCAGTTTTGCTGTAAAGGGATCATCGTCTTCAATAATATCTGTGCTGTCATCGAGCCTCAAACTCTGTGCATCTAGATGCGTTTGTTAAGGAAAAAAAAGAGTTCCCACGAAATGAGCTGTCCTCACAGAATAAGTATGAAAGCATACCAGCAGGACTGGTATTCTTGTTGCTCCAGAGTATTCTCAAACTGCTACAGTGCCTCAGTTATTACAGAAAGCACTAGAGAAGGGCTTACTGTGATTCAAGGTGACTGGGGAAATTTATCACTGCAGCTGCTGTGGAACGGCAGAATTGACCACAAACCAGTACGGCATCAGCTCTGCCTCCTTTCCCTCTCTGCCCTCTTCTGATGTGACAAAAAGTGAAGTAACCTATTTAAATTACATTTTTGAGCAGCTTTAGTCAGTGACTGTGTTTTCTTGCACATTTCTCTGTACCTAATATTATATGGCCCCCACAGCAACTGGGAGCTCTGGATGCCAAGGCATTACACACCAGATTCCAACAGGAATGGTTATGAAGGAAGTCCGTGCTGGTTCCCCTCGGCTAAGAGATGGCAGCCTCTAAAGTAAGCTGTTAAAGGACGCGAATAACACACTTCAGATTCTCCCCATTCTTTACAGAAAGCAGTTAAAACAGAATGAGTAAAGCATGGCATTCCACTGTTAAAAAGAAATATTTTACATGATTAGAAACAAATTTTCCTGATGAAAAAGCTTTATAAAATATTATATTTACTTAAAGCATCACTTTGGTGGTTGTACTAACTTGAAAAGGAAAGACGATGCAATTGTACTTACATCAGTCATATGACAAAATTTTAAACCTGGGGGCGGGGAAATTTCAAGATCGTTGCTTTTTTCCCCCCTAAGAAAGGGACCAGAAACCAGTTTTAATCAAAAAGATACTGTCACTCATCATCTCTTGCCATTTGTTCTCTCTTTTATTCAATCTTGGAGCTTCAAGATCAATGAGAGCTACAGCTTCTTCATCCGTGATGCCATCTTCCAAATAGAACTCGACCAGATGCAGCACTTCTAAAGGGGTGGGAGAAGCAAGGAGCATTTGACGTGCAAGAACTCAGAAAACACCTCCTAGAAGATACTGTGCCCCTTAAGAAATGAACACCCTCTGGCTTCTGTTATACAAAATTAAAACAAACCCCAAACCCCTCATCTTCTCCAAGGATTGCATCTGTGTTAATGAAACACTTTATACATTCAGCGTCCCATAATAAAGCAATGCTTTACTGCTGCTGCAATGAAATCCAACAATCCCCGGGACAAGAGGCAGCCACTTAGTGAAATCTAACATTAAAAGGACAGATTTGTTTGCCCAAATAACATTGCGGAAAGAACCAATGAAGTACTAGCCTACTCTGTTCAGTTAACATTTATCTACTTGAAAAGCGCAAATGTGATATTCCAACTTACCATAGGAGGAAGCGGAGAAGACGAAAGGCTGTCTGCAGTTAATGCAGACGTTCCCCAAGTTATTTAGCAAAGGGTTGTTGGTAGAGCACCTATAACACAAGGGCACAAGCTCCTGCAAAGACACGTACAGAGCACGGTAATCACAGAACAGCACAGCCTGAACTCTTTGTTTTCAATTAAATGCGGGCTCCTTAGGTTTACACCACTGATATTACATCAGCGCTAATCTGGAGAAATACCGCTGTGAAATCAAATCCTTTAACATCTGAAAATGCTTTCCCTTTTTAATAAACCAGCAAGTTTTCACATTAAAAATAGCTGTCTTCACCATTCTAACAATTAAATTTCCACCTTGCCTTTGCAGTAACAGAAGCAGAATTCTGCATCAAATACACAGTGACAAAAGAACTCAAAAGGAAGGTTACTGAAGCAAAGTTTTTTGCCCTAAGGTTTGGTCAAATTCAAGTTCTCCAATTAATTCATCTCTCCTCAAGAGCACAGTTATTTTAGGCAGTTCTTAAGACTGTGTTTCTATTATTTCAGGTGGCCAGGTGCATGTTCACTGGCACAATACAATTTATTTTTAGTGAGTACTCCATGAGACACAGCTTTATGGAGCGCTGCAGAAAGTTAGACTTCAGTTAAAGAAGAAAAGGTGTTAAAATAAGACTGAAGGAAGGAAGGTCATTCAAGGGACAGGGGAAGGAGGGAAGGAGGGCTAGGAGTGGGACAAATGAAAGTGACCTCCAGCTGGAGAGGGAGACAAAGACTGTGGAGTAATTGCATGTGGATCGGAGAGAAAAAGGCTTGACAGAATTAATAGGCAGAGAGGAAGGGAGATGCAAGACAGGAGAGGGAGGATGGAAGCTGCCCATGAAGAAAGGACTGATTTTAATTTGTTCTCAGGAGCAAAAGGAAGCCTGACCTGAAGAATAACAATAAGAGGACTGCGTTTCCATCAGAAATATAATTATATCACAGAGCTATGCATAATATATTTCAGATTTTTTCGTGCATACAGCAACTCAGACTCTTGGATTAGGCCGCATATTAATGATTAACATGAAACACATTACAACTTACTTCACTGTCATGGAATGGCTTGGATCGGATTGTCAGGCTGCCCAGCTCAATTGATTTCTGGAACCTAGCTGGGATCTGCAGTCCCTGTAACCTGTCGTAGGCGTGACGAGCCAGCTTATATGCACCAAGAGCTTTACTCTGTTTTGCCAGGGCAAATAATGTATTGCTATAATTTAGTTAAGGAATAAAAATACATATGGCACTTAGGAAAAATGCAATACTCTTTCTAATCAGGGAAGTTATGCAATGAAGCATATCCAACACCGGTACTTTAAACAGGCTTTAACAAGAGAAATCTATTTACATAATTTCATTTAAAAACAAGTGTGAAAGGTCTATCAAAAGGTCTGTGGGCAATTATTAGCAAGGTAAGGAATTGCTTTGGTTAAATATTCTGACTCCTTTTACAGAATTTCGGCAATTTTAGGGTGAATGGATTTTTCCCCAGGCAAAAAAAAAATAAGCTAAATAAAAATCTTACAACACCAGCAACCCACTGACACCAACTAAATACACATGATCTTATTGGAAATAAAGCATATGCTCTGTGTCACTGACCAAAGGTTCTCTTTCCCCTTCATCAGTGCGTAACAGTAACTGCTGCTTAGAAAGCTACTGATCACAAGGCATGTTATGAATGACTTTATGAGAGATTATACATTTATAAGTGAGGAAGTTATGACAAGGAAAGCTAACATCCCACCCAAAGCCATAAATTAAGTGAAAAGAAGAAAATCCAGCCTCCCTGTGGCACCCAGTGACCCCTCCTGTTATCTTTTACAGACAGGTGCATTTCCACAGGGTTCACACAGACTGTTCCTGAAGAACTCCCCAAAGATGCCACACGCACTGACGAAGCTGCGCAACCCTTCGCCTGGCAGACACCACACCGCCCCCCCAGCCTCATGCCAAGCAAGACCTCCGCCCCCCCACCCCGCCCCCATCGCAGGGCAGTCTCCTTGCAACAACGCTGGCTCTGAATCCTGACAACACCCTGCTGCAGCGACTGCTGCCCGAGAACTCGCTTCTCTGACAAAGGTGATACACCAGACTGGGTGGGTGGTTTGGAGAATCACATGTTATTTGATTTGTGCAGCTCTCCAAAACTACCTTAAAAAAAAAAGCGTGCAGTTAAACACACAATGGTTTGAAGATGCTGATTATTTCCTTAGGGACAAAAGTAATTTGCCGTTAACTATAACCAACAGCTGAAACTGAAGACACCGTACAGGAGATCTCTACATTGTGGGTGAACGTCAATTATTCATGTATCTCACAAAATAACTTCTAGATTTTGTACTGTATTGGAAGGATACACTTTTGAGATCCCCAAAGGAGTCTCCTTTGTTAAGCTGTGAAGCAGAAACCTGGAAATATTGAAGAGGGTTTCAGGCAAGTGGAAACTGAAAGGCTCCTCCTGCAGTATTAAAAATACAGACACATATTGCTAAGCTGGAAAACCAACAACGCCTATCACTAAGCATCACAGCACTAGGCGTCTTAAGTACTGTGCTTCTTTCATACAGTTGCAAAAAGAGGAGGTGCTGACAGAATATAGCAAGTGGATTTTGCATGTCTTTATCACCAAAGCTGATACCTGCTACAGGCAGAAAAAGCGAGAAGGAGATACACGTAGCTAAACCAGCATCTTCAACTGGCTATTTAAAAATGAGGGCAGATAGTGCAGTCTCCACCACGGCAAGGCCTGGAGTAGTGTGGCCAGCGAAGACCTCCATAGCACAACCCCTTCTTCGGGGCAACAGCATGGATCAAGGGTTCTCAAATGTTTTACAAAGGATATTTTCACCAACCGTGGCGGCAGCATTACTGTAATTGCTGGGAGTAGCAGAAGCTCCTCACTCATGACAGCTTAGCGTTCTGCAGTAGTTTACACACACCACTACTGATACACATCCCATGTTGTGGGAATCCCTAAGCTAGGGTGCCTTCTTCTGTCCAATCTTGTTTTCCCCGTGATTAAAGGAAAAGCCAGCTGTAGCCCCTGTAGGACCAGAGGCTCAGGTCACTGTGGAACCAAACCGACAGAGCCAGCAAAAAAGGGCTGGAGGTGGGAAGTCAGCCACCATCGTATCGTCTACCCACACTGAGACAAGCCCACTGCAGTTTTTAGGAACTAAGACAACAGAAGTTCTTGTACAGTACAGCAGAAGGCAAAGAAATAAAGTTGTGATACAGTATCACTAATCTACGCTCAGTATTTTATTTGCCTGAAAAGTTATTACTTATTCCTGGTTATTTCTGGACTCCCTAGAGAAAAATGCTCAGGAAGCATAAATACACAACTTCTAAAGTGAATATCTTACAGTGTATCTTTGAATAGAGTGATAGACATGGTAAATTTCTGCCAAACGCTGGAAGTGATGAAACTTCTGTAACATTTCAGTCTTCTGTTGTTCATTCTCTGTGGGAGGCAAAGGCATTAGTGTAAGTCTCCAAGATGACTTTATGAGACTCAGTTGGAAGAAGAGAGCATATTATCATTTTAGTGCTAGCACTTCCAAAAAAGGTATGTACCAGTTCAAGTGTGCCCCATCTACCTGTGCAAACCACACATTATCCAGACTTGACATTTTTCTGAGCAAATTTCTGGTCTAAACCAAGCATGGTAAAACACAAAACAGTTGATGCAATGATTTTAACATAGCTAGAGGCTATAGCATAGCTAGAGGTAGAAAGTAGTAAGTGTGCATCACTGGAAACCTCATCCATAACTTCATAGTTTACAAATAAAATGAGTTTTGAAACATTTGTTTCATAAATATTAAATATATTACTATGCCAACTGGAAAAGTCTGCATCTCTATAAAATACCTGAGGGGTAACGGATCAGCACTATCATGCATCAGCTAAACTGCAAAGAAAAGGTACTTAAAGCACCATGCAAAAGGCAGTATTATCAATCTTCTGTATTCATTGTTACTAAACTACACCTATTAACTACTGGCTCCACCTCTGTCCCAGTGAAATACATTCAGAAGACAAAATGATAGCTAACAAAAAATTAGTTTTATCTCTGTTGGCAGAAGTAATCTGTGAAGTACCTCTCCAACCTATGTTCCAATACTAGATGTACCTTACACTCCAAGATCATCTTTTATTTACTGGTACATTAACCCTCCAATCATTTCTCCAGCTAAAGTGTGCTGTGGGAAGGTGCATGAGGATACAGGGTCCCAAGAGACAGGATTTTGATTCCAGTCAGATTTCAAAAAGGAGGCTTACGCATGCTGATGTTGCTGTTTTGGTTATTTGTTTTAAATAAGCACATGGGAAAACCAGTGGGACTACAAAAATAGCACAAGCCAGAGTTGCAGACAGCATTAAAAAAAAAAAACAAAACAAACCAAAACCAAAGCACCCAACAGTGAAGTAGTTGCAGCAATGCTATCGCAATTCAGTAATTGTTTGTCTACATGCACAAGAAGGTAACAAATATAAACTTCCTTTCAGTTACTCACCTTGGGCTATATCTAAACACTGCATGGAAAGCATCCAGTAATAATAGGCTGCATCGTTAAATCGGCTTTCAACAACAGCATTGTGCGTTAGCTGCTCCAGCACTCTTACAGCTTCACTCTGCCTGCCAGCCTTGTGAAATGCTACACAGAAGGCCAAAACAAAGAGGATTTTACAGTGCGATTATATCAATTAACTGAAATTAATGTTTTTAAATTAAGAGCAGTCTATTCAGCCAATATCAAATAGTCTATCCACGGCAGGATAAAAAGGATTATACGCTGGTATTTTTCTCCTTGAAAGCAGTGACACTAATGGAACATGAGAAGCATCTGTAGGCATTTTGTGGCTTCTGCGCTGTCTCAGCAGCTCTTGAGCTCACAAATTTTGAACAACAGTGGTTGCTTTTTTTAAAATATAGAAAAGAGAAAAAACAACTATGATGATTAGATCTCTCTACAAGCAACGGCAATCTCTGAACACTGCAAGTCACAACTTCATTAAAAACTACAATAAATTAGTGCTTGAAGTTAGTACTCTGTTTTTTAATGCTGAGTATTTTGAAAGAGTACAGCATTTACTCTATCCTTGTATCATTTATTAATAGCATTTCTTTATCTGATGCTCAGAAGCCAGTATAAAGTAAGATCCTGAATTCTCACTTGGTAAACACGCATTTGGCAAACGCAGTCTTCATACAGGGTAAGGGGGATGGAGGGGGAACCAGCCCCAAAACACCCAACACCACAGCGCAACTGCCCCAGGTAAACCAAACTCTGACACAGCAACACGACCACCTCCAGCTCACCCCATGCTGGGGCATTTGCTGAGCCGCAGCAGCACAGAGCTTTGTGGAACAGAGCGGGGACAACGCACCCATATCCATGCACACAAGTTCTATGTGCAAACTACCAAACTGCCCTAACACCAAGTGCTCAAAGGTTTGGTGGTGAGACACGCAAATGAGTTTTGTGTGGCGACAGATCACGTCTGGCACGTTCACTATCTTGGCCCTTACAGCAACCGCAGTTACACACTTGGATCTGAGCTGGCTCTGGAAACAGCAGATGCAACAGTCACATGGAGCTACACCTGAGAAAAAGGAACTATACCAAAAGCATGCTGGCTCCACACGGAGCTTGCTTCGACATCTCCTTGTTCCTGGAACAGTTCATGAATTAAGTTTTGCAGGCTGTCCACATGATGGAAGGTTGACAGTTCTCTTTAAAGGTAATTTTATAAGTCTAACAAAATACATGAAAATTCTTAAAGATCCAGGAATGTAGATCCAGGAATGTACAAACCCAACATTACCTAAATATAAGTAAAGACTATGCTTTCCACTCAGGTTTATAAGGTGGCTGCCATATTTTGAATCCTATTGTGAGAAAAATATTAATAAAGACAGTTCAGATTATATGCTGTTGCCACATGCCACACTCGCATATACAATACGATAGAAAATCTGGACCTATATATAGATGCCATCATTTTTGATAGATCAATCACATTTTCTTATCAAATGAGGAGCCTTCCAGCTACTTTAAGACCAGTATGAAAACACGGATTCTATTTGGTCTTGAATCCCACTGACAAAAAACTCTTCAGGGCAGAGACTGCATAATTCTGTATTGGAAAAGTACAGAGTAAATTTCAACTGACCAGTGATCTGTCAGTGACATTTTTACCTTTTTGGGCTTCTTCAAATCTATCATTCTCTGCTAGCCACTGAGCATAAGGGACATAGACATCATCTTTGAATTCAGGATGCTTTTCACTCAAAGCAAATGCCTGAGGTAAAAAAAATCATTTTTAGAATACTGCATGATTTAAACAGTTAAAGGGTTTAGAATATTCCATGGGATCAATCCTTCAGCTCTAAGTAAATTCACAATAAACATATGTAACTAGAATGGAGAGTGCAATCCATATTTTCTCCAGTATGAAATTAATGTGTTTTAAAATAAAAAGCAACCAACAGCAAAAGAAAAGAGGCTAAGCATAGTAACAGTCTGGTTATTGAAACAGGGAAACTTGCTAGTGATTGTCTATGAAATGTAGTAGATTTCACAGCAAGAGACAAACAATATTTTTATTTTTACTGAATATATCTTCTAAAGAAATTGAAGGAACACTATAATTGCAGTTTAGATTCACTTTCTAAACTCACTAACTAGTCAATAGAGGACCAAGTCTGCAATTTTCTATAACTGAGGGAGGGGGTTTGTCAATTACAGCAGCACTTCGAAAACATTTCCTGAAGAAACTACACCTATCAAAAACTTCATGTGAAGAAACAAGAACAAAATTAATGGTGACCCCAGTCGTGAAGTGTGTGGTACTGGCAGACCCATATTTTTATGGAAAAAAACCCAACAGCGAAGTCAGAACTTTACCTAATCAGAAGCATAAATCCAGTTACAGAGTGGGGTCCACACAAGCACAGCACACATTCATCAGATCTAAATTATGTATACGGTATTCTCACCCGGGTGTGTCCAAATTATAAATAATACAGTTCAAAACAGAATTTCCCATGATATAATTACTATTTATTCTTTCTATTGGGCTAGAAGCATCCCATGGATTACCATAGGAAGTGGGCAACTATAACTCAACAGGCAAAAAAAAGATGCTTGGAAGTGAGACCGAGAAATAGTCAGCCAGGAAACTAAATAAAATAAATAAATGAAAAAAAAAAACCCACAACAAAAACCCCCCCAACAACAAACGACCAAAACCAAAACCACCACCAAACAAACACTGAGCACACAAAATTAAGTTAAATACTCTGCATCCCATCCTACAGAAGCCTCTCCCTTCGCTAGAGCGGTGGAGCAGCCAGATGTTTCTCTCCCTGTCCTGCAACCAGACAGTAAGCAGCAGTGGTTTTAAACACCAAAATCAAGGGCACGCTTACTTCTTCCCAGCGATGAGTCTCCACGTGGAGATGGACCAACGCTTTCAGGTCACCAACCTTGATGTAGGTTTCTGCTGCATAGCCAGGGTTATCAAGTTTCTTAAAATAGAAGGCACATTTTGACAAAGGCTCACGCTCAGCTTTATCCAGTTTTCGAGCAATTTCAATTAACCTAGACCCAGTAAAAAAAGAAAGCCAGAAGTTTCAGGCTCTGCCTTGTTTTGCCTTTTGTTTAATTATTGTAATAACTTCACCTTTAATCAGTTATTATTTAATAAATGTCATAATAGTAGTACCATGCAACACTGTTTAAACAGTTTTCAGTAAACATTCCAAATTCTTTTTTTTTTTTCCCCGCCCTTTTACGAACTTGAAACCCATTCCTTCAACCTTCCCTCATACTGCAATTCCATGTCTCAGACTCCTTGCACAGTCATGAAGACAGAGGGAGGGAGTAGGTGCTACATGACACGGGACACACTTCCTCAACCCCAAGCTGAACAAAAGGCTCCTGAACAAACATCACTCCACTTTGCCACACAGCAAAACCAAGGCAAGGGAGGGCTGAGTGACCTGTCCCAGATGTGACAGCTCAGCAAACAACCCATAGTGACGCCCATTGCAAATCAAGGAGAATCTGTCCAGTGCCAGTAGCAGCCACAGAAATTCTAGGGATTCTGTGCTCCAGTTTGTCTTCTCCACCCACTAGATGATTACCCTTAACAGCTTAAAAGAACCGAATTAGGCTCTCGCATATAAGCACTGCTGTGGTGATTACTCTGAAAAGCTTAAGGCATGCATATTTCAGAAGACAGTCTCATAGTACAGATGAGCCCATTCAGACTCTCATTGTTTTAATGCATTTGTTTTTGTAACATATTTATGTCCCTACCCTCTAAATAAAAGCAACTTTTAAAACATTTTAAATTGTAGATGTGCTTCAAATACTCAATTTGATATAAACAAAGGCATATATCAAACCAGTTTGGTCTTATTTTAAAATTATGCAGAATTCATATAATAAAAAACTTGAATGAGTTATTACATTATGTCTGAGATGGAACTAAAACTTACACATCAACCCAGCCGTGGTCCCCACTGATTTCTATGGCCTTCATGTGCTCGCCTGCAGACAGGTACATCTCCACTGCTGCTTTTGGTTCATTGATATTCTTGGCCCAATCTGCTTGTTTTTTTATTAGCATCTTTGTGTCTTTGGGGTCCCCAGATCCCAGAAAATCCTGACACAGCGCAACACAAAAGTTTGTAACAATGGTTGTCACCAGAAGGTAATGCAGTCGAAATTCTAAAATACATAAAAGGCTTTTTGAATGAATATCATTATGTCTGCTAAGAAAAGAAATAATGAACTGATCCAGCCTTCAGCAACTAATCATCAAGGCCCAATGTTCGGGAGGAAACAATGGCAAGTCTCCCATTTAGTTAGTTTTCAATTAAAAAAAAAGTGGAGATTCTGGGAGGGCCAGGAGAAGTTGGATACAGATGCCTCAGAAGTAATAAATATGTCCCCTCTTGATTTCTTGGAAAGCTTGCTCTCTGTTGAGCCTGTTCAAGTGGATACAAATTATGATTTCTGTGTGCTTTTCAGAAACGTGCCTTTCCAAAACAAAACAACACTCATCTCAAAAATAGCAATAGATCAATTCCAAGTTTCAGATTTTACAAACCAAGACTGTATGGTTTCATTCTTAAAGGTGACCCAGCCCCACCCCATGCTTAGTTAACAACCGTATACCCATTTAATCATATGTTAGCACCAGAGTAATCAATTAAAGGCTGAAATTTCATTTTCTGCAAAGACACTTCATAATTATATTACAATATATCAAAGAAGTTCTTTTATAAGGACAGAATGACAGCTGCTCAAAAGTGGGAGAGACTCTGAACTACTGGTTGGACTCCTGCAAGGCAGGCAAACACCAAGCCTGGACTCTGTCACGATGACCATTTTGGAAAGATTTCTAATAGTTTGTTCAGCTTCTTCTGCCAATACCAAAGCCCTGGCACCATGTGGTTCACATCTGTTGACATCATGTGTCAGGGAAAAAAAAGAAAAAGAAAAAAGTACTTCAACACCAGAGGACTGATTAAGGGCAATTTTGTCTGTTAACAACAGACTACTGTCCATTAAAACAGCTTCTATCAAATGAAAAATTACAACAGAGGAGAAACAGAAAGGAGAGAAGAGAGTGGAAGATTACCTTATCATCTATGTTTCTGGTAAATTCTGATTCAGATTTAAAAAAACCAAACAAACCAAAACAACGAACAGGCAAAAAAGCCCACGAAAAGCACCCACACAACAGATCTGTTCCGCTACCACAATTCAGCAGTTTCCCTGACGCAGGCAGTCGACAGGTACAGAACTGCACCCCATCTCTATGTCAGCTCATAAATGAGCTCCAGCGAGGCTTTTGCTCTGGCATTATCTCCTGCCACACAGCCCCAATGCCCGGGAATAACTATAAAGATGTCGTGGTAATCTTTGAATATGAAAAACTGCAGCAAAAGAATCAAGTTGAACATCATCTTTGGCACAACTTGTTTTCCATCTTAGGTCACCAAAATAAGTCCAAAATCAAAAGCTCAGCTTCTTACAGTGTAAGGAGGTTATTTGTGAGTTCTTAGTAATTTGTGATCTGGTGCTGTGATAACGAGCCTATGACCAGATATCAAAGGACTTCCTGACCTCTGCCTCCAGCCTGGACCGTCTGGCCAGAGCTAACCGAAGTCAAGCACAAGCAGCCAGATTCTCTAAGGGTCCCTTTGCATAATTCTGGCAGCATTAGAGAAACAACAACAAAAACAAATCCAACACAAAAACATCCCCCACACCCCTCCCCCCCATATCTTTCCTTGGAAAAATAACTGGCAAACAAAGGGGTTTTACATATTCTTCCATGTATTGTGCACTCCCTGCATAAGAAGCGTCCTTCATATGCTAAGAAGTACCTTTAATTTCCTCTGCATGGAGTTACTCTCAAGGATAGGAGACACGAGACCTTTTGCTCTCTGCTAGTTAAATATAGACATGACTACGGCCAAGAATTAAAAGATTCTTATGAAGACTTATGGGAAAATTCTCATCTATGAATTACATTTATGTTCAAGAGGAGCCAAAACACTGAAGCTAACAAAAGACTCATCAGCCAAAAATAGTGGAAGTCAGACTTACATCAGCAAAGCCCCGAAGTATTTATATTAAGCCCTTGGAAGAAAAAGCTCTCTCTGTAGCACAGTTTGTGGAATCTATGCTAAAACAGTTTATATGCATGTAATGGTAAAGTCTTTGTCCTGTATTGGGCAGAGTAAGGCTCTGATGAGTGATGAATGAGACTAAACAGTGCATGCATTCTCAGGGATTTTGATAAGAAAACACCATACAAGACTTAAAAGCCAAGTAATGCTTTCTTATCAACATATAAAAACATCACTTTTAAAAACCATATTCAATTTATTTCTACATGGAAATAGAGTTTTAAAAAAACCACCAAGAAATATTGTATCTTTGTAAGAAAATTCTCCAGTAAACAGAAATATACTAGGTTAGTATGCTATACGCTTTATAAAATACATTAATATAGAACTTAATGTACCTCTAAGTTCAAACTCTGAAAGAAAAACATTTTCATTATTATATGGAAATGAATCAAAACTATGGTGCAGTCACCTCCACTTTGCACGTGTACTACCTTATTATCTTTGGAAGACAAAAAAATGAAAAGAGACTCTTGAGCAAGGTAATAGGGAAGAAAGTAATAAAAATGAGATTTTTAGGCTTTGGGAAAAAAAAAGGAAAATTACTATGATTAATACTATATAGTCACAATTAAAGAGTCACCTTTGGTAGTGTCCAATAAAAAATTGCACTGAAAAGCCATGAATTCCATGGACACAGTTGAGAATCTACAAAACACAATCTGCTACTCCAGTAGCAGACTCTGAGGAAAAAGGCTACCACTACATCTAGACACAGAAGAAAACCATTTTTCCCCTTATGAGTCAAATGAAATTTGACCAATTAACTGAGAAAAAGTTGTAATTCAAAGCCCACATTTCATACAGTCCTTTCGTAGGATCATACTTTGAAAACAGATACAGGTACATTAATATTTCTGCATTTAAATATTCAGTTGCCAACTATTACCTTTGCATAGTCAAACATGCGTAAATCAGAGTACATATCGAGAGCTAGGTTTTCGTGTCCGCTCTTTTTGTACAACTTTGCTGCCTCATGGAATTTTCCCTGGTAAGCATAAACATCTGCTAGGAACAATTCATTGTTGTTCTCTCCATGCTTCTTACGCTCCTGGGAAAAAAAAATTAAACAAAGAGAGATGTAGAAAATAGTCTAGATGATCAGGACCTAGGTGAAAAATAGCTATTGAAGAATTAGATTTTCAGGCTTAGATTTTAACTGTTAATAAAACCCTGTAACAGGATATGATAATTATGACTCTCCTACATTTCTGGTGAATTTATAATTAAAGGATTAAATCCCTTCTTAATTAAAATTAGGAAGAGCAAAATTAAATGTCACTATACAAACCAAAGTCATAAAAAAAATCACTTCTCTTGATTTCACACAGGAAAATGAACACACGCTATCATTATGCTAAGCTATTTTAAAAAAAAGGCATCTGATGGGTTCCTTATTTTCTCCTGTAGAAACTTACTAGCATATAATTTGGCTAAATTAACAATACGTGCGGGTGGGATGACAAACATGAAAATAATTGCTAGCAATAAGCAGATTCATCCAGTATGTTAACCTGCATCTGAATAAAAACCAGTGTCCCCACCACTGTCCCCAGGGGCAGGAGCGCCTGGTTCCAGGTCCCTGGCAGAGCACCTGCACAGGCTGCCCTGCTGCCGGCTCACCGCTGCCTGCGAAGGGACCAGGCGGGCAGCGCGCGGTGCCCCAGAGAAAGCCCTGCCCTCAACAGACCCCGAGCTACACTGGTGTCAGGGGACCCTAGATGCGCACACGCATGGGCGTGTGTGTGCCTGTCTTCCAATGGGTGTATTTTATCCTGTACCCTGGAAACACATTACTACCCTGCTTTGGATAAAATTATTACTGTGATTAGCCCACCTCATATGCAAATATATAAACGTGAACTGAATTTAAAGAAAACTGCACAAAAGGTGAAAAAGCATTCCACGAGCATACAAATTCAATTCTCTGCTGCCAAAGGAGACTCAGCCATCACCCCTTCTTATGGTCACGCATATTTACTAGGCTGATACTGGACTGGTGTTGAAAGTTCCTTTTAAAAACTTGGTTAAAAGAATAATCAGGGGAATTGTTACACTGTTTTTTGAAGACTTCACAGAATCTTGCCAGATACAGAGATCTGGCAGTTATATTTCCTGCTGTCATCAATTAGAAAAAAAAATGTGTCATTACTGAGAGAAAACCATCATATTAATGGAACACGTGTGCTTAGTTACATCCTTACAAGCCTTAAAAGGAATCGGATACACCACAAGCAACAGTAAGCAATGATGTAGAACTCTCACTTCAGAAGGAGAATTTTCAAGAAGTCTGAAAGTAAGTTTATACCTATGTACAAAGGGAATCTTTCTCATTAAACAGAATATAACGTGACAATTCCAGAATATCCTCAATAGACGCAGATGTGGAGAAGTATATGTGGAAAAGAAAGGTTAGTGGTGGTGTGAGAATGCTCCTGTCTACCTACTTGCCCTTTAAAAGCAAAAAAAAAAAAAACAAAACTCAAAAAGTGGGCTCCTAATGCAGAACTTTGTCCCATGTTAAGACACCAAGAAAAGTTAACTGCAACCAACTGGCAGCTGTGACAGAACCAGGACAGCTCTGCAGAAATGGAAGGCAAGAAATGTATTCTTTCAGAGAAGGTGTAAATCTAATTAGCGCGAGAAAGAGGAATTCCCGTTACGCCATCTCAACACAGATCTTTAAACCAAGCATTATCACACAGTCTTTGGAAAGGACAAGGGTGACACCATGTCTCTTAATGTGCTTGTGACAGACAGTTATTGTCTGGTGAAATTCTATCAAGAAGTGTGAAAAGAGCAAGACCTAGTGATTAGAGCACAGTATGGAAGTAAGGGATCCCAAATTCTATTTCCAGTTGTCACAGACTTGTCATGAGACCTTAAGTTTGTCATTTTATTTCTCTGGGCCTGTTTCTGGCTCTGCAAAGAGGAGATAATAGTAATTACCTACCTCCAGGGGGTAAGGAAAGGCTTAATTAACTCATGTTTATGAAGTGTTCTGTACTAAGCTCTGTTAGCACAGTAGCATTCTAGCCATTATTAATTGAATATTGACCATTTTTCCAGTTTTCCTAAAGACAGTTTCAGAAATTCTTGTTGTCCTGCACCCCCATTTTTTTTCCATGAAGTTTCAGTCCCATGACTAGGATATGAGTCACTTCAGCTAATCAAGATGTTTCACTTTAAACACATCTCCAACAGTCAGAAGCACTATTCAAACAAAAATCCCTCCAAACCAGAAAGTACTGATTTTGGCATAGTACTAAGCGTAAGAAAATACACTATTTTTAACACTCTCTTACCTCTATGCTGCTGATCAGTTCTAAATATCTAAGGTCTCGTACCCTGGTAAATGCCTATTAAAAAGAAAAAAAGAACAAAAGGAATTCACTTGAAAAGCCAGAAGAATCAACAGAATATTGTTACACATAAATCAAGCTGTCTTCATGCAAACATGAGACAGAAATATGCTGGGGTTTGTGTTCTGGTTTGTGCAGTCCCCAACCTGATGGGCTGCGGCTGCAGCTGGGGCTCCTGAGGCATTACAGTAAGTAAGACAAGGGTACAAACGGCTTATCGCTGAAACTCAACAGC
The DNA here is from genome assembly GCF_964199755.1 of Larus michahellis. NCBI lineage: Eukaryota > Metazoa > Chordata > Aves > Charadriiformes > Laridae > Larus > Larus michahellis. Next base: position 16,247,940 of record NC_133905.1, on the reverse strand, counting down.
AAAGGCAGGGACTGGTAGGACTACGTATGTCAGTCCCCCAAGAAACACAAAAGGCCATTTAAAATATTACATATATTTATTCTGGCTATTTTATAGCTTTTCCATTTTGATGCAAGGCATGATACAGACAAGGAAATTTAAGGAAACTACTCAAGGTAGAACACATAATTGGTCATATTGCCAAAGCATACTGAATATACTTATAGTTTTTACATCATTCTGAAAATCCAGTACAGAAGTAGCTCAGGGAGAGGGAAGGAAGTAAGAAGACAGTAAGATAAAAGTACTGCAAGACAGCATACTATCTTCTGCAAATGGAGAGAAATGTGCAACCCAAAGTCTCAAGTGGCAAAGTCACGTGCGAGTTACAGCAGCTTAGTACTTATTCTTGACGTGCATCAAAAAATAGAAATTTAACTCTTTAGACTGCATGTTCAAGACTTCTAATCAAACTAATGCTTAAGAGGGCATAGAATATTCTGCTTACACCAGATCGGACTAGGAACTATGAGAGCCTTTAATGTCAAGAAGCTGCTTTTGTTCAAATTAATCCGCTCTAATTCTAAGAGGGCACTACTTTAAAATTCCAAGGAGGCACCGAAAACTTCTTTTTAAGAATATCTATTTGCATAAAGCTGTCTATGAAACTGGAATTATTCAGATGCTTCTACTTAAGAAAAAAAGAAAAATAAAGCATTTAATTTCCTTTTAAAAAAATCTGTTATTAAAAGATGCCTATCGTTACAGGCCATTCCCTCCATATTTTTAGAATATTCTGTCTTTCATACAATATTCATGACATGGAACTCAGTTCGCCCTCTCTTATTTGAGAAAAGGTGGTGAAAGAAAACAGGGAAGTATTTTATGCCAGAGAAAATTCTGTTCTTCAGTATATGCCCATTTATAGACCACTCCCAAAATCAAGCAGTTCCAGATAGAAAATGACTAAAAGGATGACATCCCATCACCATTGCTTTCAAAGAACATTAGCGTGTAAATAACAAAGAATATGAAACCTCCACATTTGAACTGAGGTTCTATTAAATACTTAAGGGGGGGCGGGGGGGGAAGAGTACGTTGATGGCACTGGGGAAGGAGGGGGAAGCGAGTCAGCTAAGGCATTCTTTGCTGCCACCCGGTGGTCAGCAGCACCACTGAACAACTTCCCAGTGCCATTCCCCCTCAAATTCATTAAGGCATTTTCTAGCAGATGAAAGAAACCATTTTCTTTGCATTTAACACTTTGATTTAGAACATGGCATTTATCTAGAGAGATAAACTCGATTTCAGTTTAAAACCTCACCTCAAGATCCTGAGTATAAAACAAACCAGCGCTTTCTTTGGTATGTGGAATAACATACATACACTAAAGCAAGGTAGTAACTCAGGAACACCACTTTGTATTCCAGCCATAAGACAGACCTTATACACACACACTACGTATATATAAAAATATAAACCAAGCTTTCTGCTAAATAAGTAAATAATGACTTTACCTTTTTAGCAGTCTCGAACTCCAGCCCTTCTAAGGCTTCCATGGCCAGTTCTTTCCAGTCAGTATCAGTTACTCCTAAACACGCAATTTGATAGGCCTCTTTAAACATTTTTCGTTCCAGATATTGATACATGGGGGCAGACTGAGGATTTCCATTGAAAAACATGTATTAGAAAGCATAATACTGAGATATAGTAGTGAAAGTCTCTACATATTTTGGCAATAAAAAAAAAAGATATATTACAATCACAACCATTACAAGTTCCACAGAGAATAACTGTAGGTTTTTTGTATAACAGAACAACATTCTGGGGTTACTATTATTCTATCTTTAGACAAGCTGGGTTAATTATATTCCAAAAGCATCCATCTTGAAATCTTCAGTTCCTTGCATATTAAGTAGTAGTTAAGAATGTGAATTCTTAACATGTACATGATAAACATTATGTACAATGAGCCAATGAGGTTGTTGAGGGATTTTTACCACTATGGAAGCAGAGCAAAGGAGGGGATAGTTTGTTCTCAAAGGCTAAAAGCATGAAAAGTGGCACGACAGCCCAGTGTGGCAATATTCAAACCCAAAAGAAGAGGTATCATGAGGAAGTGGCCCTTCTGTACCAAGCCTGATGACAAAGCTCTTTTACCAAGTGAGACTATTAAGCCCAAAAAACACTGACCTCAAGGACCAGCCCTAAAAGGGAATTAAAGAGAAACTGTCAACTGCAGCCTGACACAGCCAGAGTAGGGCTTGGGATCTGCAGCTACAGCTCGAACACTCTGAACGAACAGGTTAGCTTTAACTAATTTAACTATTTAACTAATGTACTATACGTTCAGACTAAAATACACAGTTTAAATATTGCCTAAATACATCTAGATAAAGCAACAATAAGACAGTACTTGATGTACTCCTAAGAAAAATGATACTACAACTTGAGAAAAGATACATAGACTACAGTAAAGCTACAGGAGGAGGTAACACCAGCACCATATCTTCATCTTTGGTTTTAGATTATGTGCATTTGCAATTAGAAAGGGATAATTAGAAACAATAATCAACAACAGCAAAGAGGAAATTAGCTTAATTAATGCCAAATAAACAAAAATAAAATAGATTATGCAATATAACAAATAACGATGAAGAAAGTGTGAATGACAATATTTTGGTAATGGAATATGAGTAAATCTCAGAAAAGCTTCTTCACTTCTTAAACACTGATGTTTATGAAATGTAAAGCAACACTTAATGAGATTAAAGGATTACCTGCGGAACTTCAACAGCTGACATAGAAAAAACATGAAGACAGAAGATCTTGGAGCCGTTGTAACCCACAACAAAGCCTTGAAGTTTTTGCTGATGGACAGGGAAATTACTGGCTTTGATATTGAGGTAACCCCCTCCAGAAAAGCAAAGCATATCCTCACACTGTGTGTTCCAAGCCACACTATTAGCATTGGGTTCCTAATGAGCAAAATAATTGATGATTACAATAGATGCAATCACATCTTCTTTCCTAAGAAATACGCATCCTTCAGCTAGAATGTCTGACCTATTATAGCCTGGGTGCGTACACACACACACACACTTGGTATTTATGTTTGTAATATTCTAAAGCCTAGTATATTCCTAGACAGATTTACAGGGCCATAACTTTACATTTTAATAAATAGCTGTAATTGTCTTTGTTTTGTATTTACTAGTGATCTATACTACCAAACTGTAGAAGATAATATAAAATTCCATAATGATATGCTGCTGGTTAGCTAGCACATTTAATTAATCATTTTTCTCCCCGTTACGAAAAGAAAGTTACAGACCCCTTCTTTGTAACACTGCATACTTTCTATCCAGTGTTCTCTGAAAATGTTTCATCAACATTAACGAGCGAACCCTTACAGCAACTGCTAAACTGCCAACGAAGAGAGAATTATCATTATTCATTTTATAGTCTGGGAATACACAACAAACAAAGAAGTATAGGCTTTAATTCTGTTCATACCAATGATAAAGCCAAAATGCTCATTAACTGTAATGCTTCAAAGGGAAGCAGGACAGAGCTCTAAATTAAACTGAAAAGGTCACATGTTTAAATGCTCTTTATTCAACAGTTGCTCACATATATCTCCTTGTCTACCATCTCTCTAAGGGTAGTTTCGATAGAGAAAGAGATCACAGTTAAATCCTACAAAACATGATTAATGGCTTAAATGACAGTTATATACATTTCTGCACAGCAACACTTTTGGTATGTTCTGTGCTCCTAAGCACTTCCTGCCCCGCCTCCCCTTTTTTCTTTTAAGACACGGAATTTTACCTGAAACAACAACTCTTTGGTATGAATATCATATACTAGGCAGGTATCGTTTTCATCAACCACTGCCAGCTTGTTTCGAGATGCACTCATATCCAGACAGCGCACAGCCGTGGATTGCTTCAACAGGACGATTGCGAAGACGTTATCAACAAATATCTTCAGAATCTAGACATATTTGAAACCAAAGTCAGTCCATCCATTTTTGTTCCTAAAACTAGAAATAGCAGAGCAAGTACAAACTTTAATGCTGTTTAAAGCATCCAACTGCAACTTTTTTCAGAGGTAAACTCTGCATTTAAATTAAGGCAATGCTTTCAGTTTGAGGTATCTTGAAAAGACTTGTTTCCACGGTGTAATCTAGGTGGCAAGCCTATACAAATAAAACATATGCTATACAGCCTCGATTTTTTAATGCTCCACCAGTTAAACAATTACATTAATATAATACTACAGGAATATATAGCATAGATACAGAAGACACAAAGGATCTATTTGTGTTCTCTGTATCAGTACCTCGGGGCTCCAGTTTGAAATATTCAGCTGCTAACTGGCTTGTGAAATAAACAGCAATTTCAGACACACACACGCACCCCTAAGCCCCACTAAGAACAAACATTCTCTCAGTATGAATTTTACAGCCAGAGAATGTGAAAGATACCAGTAATTAGGTTTTAATCACAAGATGAGACTGTCACAAGTTCTAGGTTGTAAATGAGCACACTGCTCCTAAAGTGTACCCCTAAGACCATAAACCAGATTTTATTTGCAGTGAAAAGACACATACCAAACATTGTGTGTTACCTGACCATTCTTTAGACCGACTAAGAGGCCTTCTCTTCCTGGAGGTCCTCCAATTACTTTAATATAGCGAATAAGAGATTCCATTAGCCATTCTCGTTCTTTAATGCCACTAAATGAGAGGCACTGTAATCTTTTCTCCTAAAGACACAATAACATACAAAATACTGTATGGAAGAAGTAAAGATAAAACCACTGTGTCTTTTGTGCTATGTTCATACCTCCCCTAGCATGTGTGCCTACTTTTACGCGTAAAAATCATAAAGTCAAACAGTCAATTTAACAGGGTGAGTTCTTTAAGTTTTTCCAATGCTATGAACAAACACAAAAAAACCAACCCCACCTCTTCTAGTAGTTCACCCCCACCCAAAAGTTCCCCTGGATTATGTGCTAATTTATCAAATTCACTACAGAGATTGTTTCACTGAAACAGAGCCACCTGTGGCATGCCGCAGCTATTGCTCAGAAGTACGTCAGTGTTGCACATTACAACCGCACTAACACAGTACAATCTTTTCCTACCGGCTATTTGGACAGCTGTCTTAAAGTCTGAACACACCCCAAGAATACTCTAGATTTTAAGGCACATACCTGGCATAAAATAATGTGATCTGAACATACAACCAGCAAGTTGCATTCGAATTTTTTTACTATCTTTTCCTTCACCCGATAATACATATCTGAAGAATCATCTGAGTACAACTCGTAAATCAAGATTTTCTCTGGCATTTGGATTGCTAATCTGTTTTTGTAGATTGCAATTTTCTTTACAAGCTCTCTGCCTTTTATTCTAACTAGAGAGAAAAAACACAAAAACAATACAGTATAGGATGACACGAAAATAACGGATCCAGAAACCAGAAAACTTACTAATACATTCAAATTGAATCTTTCTAGAGCACCTCTAAAATTAAAAGCAGATTCCTGCTCAGATACGTTTGTTGTTCTGCTTCTATGTAATCTTCTATCCCCGACACAATTTATCACCCTCTATTATTTGTCAACAGCACATTCTGGAGCAATACTTTGATTCTTTGCCATAAAAGCCAGTGGGTACGAAGAAACAAAATCAGCACAAACCCTTGAGGCTGCCAGTAAGGAAAAAAAAAAAAAAGAAAAAGCTAAATATGATGTGCTGTATTTTTATCTCATTCGCAGAGATTAAAACCTTATCTTAAAAGCCTCCGCCCCTCCCAATGTCCTTTCAAATCCCCACATCTTTCATTAAGCTTGTCAGCGCTGATCCTCCAGAATCCAAGTTTGCACTCTCACTCTGCAAACAGTATTCCTCAGTTTTACTGTTAAAGTGACAACAATCTGTCTGGTACATGCAGCATACATTCCAAGTGTTCTGATGGATATTAATTAAAAAAAAACAACCCAAAACAAAACAGAATGAGAGTCAAGCTTTGGGCTGACTGCAAGTGTGAAATTACCTTTTTGTTCAGTGATGAGGTGTTGGACAATAACATCAGTCATGCTGTCTCTGTAAGCATAGCGATCTTTATAAAGGCCATGAACAGTGCTGAAGATCAACTGATAGAAGGATATTGTTCCATCTTGGCATCCTACTGCCTGAACACAAGAAGAAAATAATTTTAGTGAATTGGTACACGTAGGTGAGAACTGGCAAAGTGTGTAGTATTCACATGAAGATTATGTTCCTTTTCCTGCATAATGTATAGATTGATACCAATTACAGCCTACGTGTGCTTAAACAGTGGTAAAAGTGCAATGCAAAATGAGGACTGATCTCATCATAGACCATAGAGACCACCACGTTGGGTGGGTGGTATCTGGTTTGGTTTTATTTTATTGTTGATTTTTTGGTTGGTTTTTTTTGGGGTGTGTGTTTGTTTTAAAATTTGCTCTGTATCTCTTCACGTTTGTATGATAATAGTGTGCAGCATACATGGCTACCAGTTGCCTTGTAGGCATTTTCCACAAGGTGCAATGCTAGAAACTCAAACAGATCTGAACATTTTCTTCAATCGTGGAATTAGATTTGGTAAACCAAAAAGTTATTAGCTGCCATTTTTTCTTCTTTTCCCCACTTTTTTTTTTTAAATCAAAATGCAGCAAATGCCTTACCATCTGAAAATAGGTGTTACTCTCATTTACAGTCTTCTTGCAGCCCAAGTTTTACTTCTGCAGGATATTTTTAATTTTGGTGTTAGTTCTAGGACCTCACTAGACACTGCTCAGGTTCTGCTGCCTCAGTAAGAATCTCCAGATTAAGCAACTGAGTTTGAAATTTATAGTCTTATCTTATATGACAAATGGTCTGTGAAAATGTCAGAAAAATGTTCCTACTCACCACATAGTTGGAGTCTGGTTTAACTTTGCATGTCCACACCCAACTGCTTTGCTCTCCTATGGTACCAAGACGTACACCATCCTTCGTGAAGAGGGAAACTTGTTTATCTGAACCTCCCAGTAAAATATACTCTCCTTTAGTAAAATAGCTAACACAGCAAGGATCAAAATTGAGCATTCTGTCCTTCCCAATCTACAAGGGAAAATAAACAAAAAATAAAAAAATCAAAACCATTAACTAAAGGATCATTTCATATTTTCCCAAGGCAACAACTGCTGTCACTGATACCATTCTTCTCATCTCTCTGGCCATGCACAACTTTTCAATGCTCCAGAATCACTGGCTAAATTAAGATTCCCAAAGGCAGTTCGACAATACATCCAAGAATCCCTACAGTCCCAAACCAGTCCACCCAGAATGCAAGCAATTCACAAAACCCCCTTTAACTGGTTGAAAAAAATACAAAGATGTCCTCTACAGACCAGTAAACCATATCACAAAAGTCATCAAAGTTGTAAGGGCTTTAATACAAGAATTGTATTAATTTATTGACAGCTGAGTTGCCATGGGAGAAACAAGAGTGGAAGAAAAAGATGGTTTAAAAAAAAAAAAAAAGCACTCATAAAAGGCTGTGAAAACAGAAAACATTTAATGTAGCTAATAAAGCACTAGTATACAAACACTTTGAATACAGGACACAAAACAGAATCAGAAATGCCCTGCCACTCTTCAGTGCACTTTCTAAAACATACCTGTTTGCCACTAAGCTGGTAAAAGGAAAGCTTCTGACCCCAGTCTGCCACAGCTAAAATATCATTGCGTTCATCTCTAACAAAAAAACACATAAAATAATCTCATAGGAATTCTACAGAGACTTATTGATAAATTTCTAAGAGCAACAGAACCAAGTAATAGGATAGCAGAATACACTTCACATTACTCTTTAAGAAAAAAAAAACCACAAACTGAACGGACAGCAGATAATATTTTGCCATGTAAAACTGAGGAAGGCAGCTTGGGGACACAGAAGAAAAGTCAGTCTCCTTTACAGGAATAACTGCAAAGGTTGGAGTTTCACTATATAAGCAGCAGGTACAGTGAAGCTAATGGTCCCTTAAACAGATGAAGCCCCTGGGCCCAGTTTCTGCTCTTAGCTACAGTAGTACAAAGTCACTCTACCATCAAAGTCAGTACAGCTGAGCAAGAGTGAACGACAATTATCCATGTAAGGTGGGGGGTCGGGGGGGGAAATAATAAAAAAAATTGTTCGTCTGAGACCAGCAGCAGAGCAAGGAAAGGCTTCAGGTCTCAAATTTGTTAACTTTTGTACTCTGACATGATCTGTTCAGCTTGCAGCAAAACACGAGAGTTACCTTCTCCACAGCTTCTTGCCTAGGAAAGGAGATGGTAATCTGAACATTTCTGTTGCAATCAATGCCTCTAACCATAAACTGAACAAAAAGGAAACAGACAAAAAACCTAATGAAAAGCTAACTGTTTAGTAGGCACCATGCCTTTGCTCAACACATGATGCATGCACCTGTGGGGAAAAGCAACATGCTATCACATACTTAAGAACTATCTCATAATGGACACACACTAGCAGAATTAATTAAGACCATACAGACAGCTGCTCATCTAGAATTTCCTAATTTTTGAACGTCTGATTTTGTACCCTGCATAATACTCTGCCCTTGGTCCTTTTTGTACGTTACTGTCCTAGATAATATAGATATAATTATGTTCCTTTGACGTTTCACTCACAACTTGAAATCTTCTTCCTCAGGGTCTTCTCCTGCTGCCTGACTACACTTCCTACTGCCAGGCCTGGACTGCAGTACTGGTATCTCATCTAAACTGCTGTGAACCGACTCCTCTTCTTCATTTGCTCTACTCCAAAAATTCTCCCACCTACTGCAATAGCAATTGTTTATTCACGTATTTGAGACAATATTCCCTCTGAATTGAAGTGAAAAAACAACTTCCCTCTCTCTCCTCCAATCCAAACAGAACTTCCCGACCCAACCCAAAAACAACACAAAAGAAAAAAATGTTTCTTTAGATCTAAGTGGAACTTGTTCCCAGTTTCTCCATTCAATTAAAGACTGGCAGCAAGCCAAAACCCCAATAGATAATCACTTTAAAAAAGGTAACGTACTTGGCATTAATCTGTTTCAGCAGGGATGAAAGTCAAGCCTTTCTGCAACCAATAAGCCAAGGATTATCTATTCAACATGAAAAAAGGAAAGATGAAATTATTTACCTGGATGGATTCCAGCAAATTGACCATATTGGAGATGAAGCACCCCCTGGACGCTCTATTTTTACTTTCTCATCGCCATTTTTATTCCTTATGCTGACAATGCCGTTGAACATCCCCAGAGCAAGGTACTGGCCATCATTTGTCCAGCTGATAAAACACACACATACTGAAGAGCAAACTACTAAAAACAAGCAGCAGGAAGGTAGGATGGTACAGTATACTCAAATAGGGATGAGAGATTGAAATATACTTCTAAGAGGGAGTTCTGGGAGGTAGCCAATAATCCTACAGTTTGTTTATGCATCTAAATCCACATTTATGGCAACAGCATGCACTACAGCAAGAACATTTTATTATATACACAGAAATAAAAAAAAAAAACGTAGAAATAAAAAAAATTAAAGCTATCATCTGCTTGCAATACTTCTAACATGTGCTAAGTAACAGATACACTTTTGGGATGACAGTATTGGCAGTAGACCAGGCTGTTTTTAAAAGCCACATTTAGAACACTGATCAGATAAAACTGCACGGTGCTGGGGCAGAGGAGACCTAGTTTCTATTCTTGTCTCTGCTGTAGTGCAATGGATGACTTTACACAAATTAATGTACCCTTGGTTCAGGTTCCCCATAGTGGCAATATCTCCTTCTACTAAAAAAAAAAAACCAAAAAAAAACAACAACACAGGAGATGAACAGCTCTACAAACAAAAATAGAATTATTTTTCCTCTAACTTCATTTTATTGTTATTGCACAAGATGGCTAAACAGAAGGAGAGAAGTGAAGACACTTGCTCAAGACCAGAACACCTCTCTGATACTTTCAGAAGAATTCAGTTATAAACAGCACCAAAGAAAAACCAAACCCCTTTGCTATTAAAAAAAAAAAAATAATAAAAGCTCTCTCTGAGAAGAATACACAAGAAAGAACAAATCGTCTGATAAATATTAGTCATATTCCTACTGGAGCATTATAAATGCTACTCAGGTATTTTAATAATGAGAACGGCAAAGCAGCAGAAGCACACAGGGGTACTGAACAGCAGGGCAGGGAAGCCTCTCTCATACTGCTAGGTGCTGTCTCCACGTACGTTGAACTATTTTGCTTCAACTTTTTTTCTTTAAGCTTGCATATTGTTTTGAATTGTTTGTATTGAAACTAGCTTAAATGACACAGGTAATCCTTAAAACTTACCTACAGCAAGTAATCTTACTGCTAGTTTTATGCTTAGAGACTGACTTCTGTTCAGGAGACCACAAGCCTTGATTAAAACAAACAGAAAGCCAAAGTAAATTGCAAGTAAGTGTTTACCGGTGTTCAGATTAGAAACTAACATTGTCAGAAAACTCAGTTGGGACTTCAGAGGGATCAAAGTCTCAGCCAGTGCTAGAAGGACATTTAAATACATATTATTTATCAGTAAACAGGAAAAAAAAATCCATCATAACAACACAGAGGGGGTGTCTGCAAAAAATCATAGTAACAAAGTAGTACATTTTACCCCATGGCACCTCACTGCATAGTCCTTTCCAACTGAGTTTAAGCAATTTAAATAAGCATCTAATGTTTCTTAACTTTAGGTAGCTTTGTATCTCATCTTTTCTGCATATGAAGAACTGGAGCTATCTGTAGTTAGCTCAGCTACATAATAGAGTTTACTGGCTTAATGGAAAAGTTAGAGGAAGAAGACATACCAAAATCACTGGAAGAACAGGATGCCAACTGATGAGTAAGAGGATTGTATGAAACGCACTGTATAGAGTCATTATGCCTAGAATGAAGTTACAATCATATTTCAGTAAATCATTCTTAAATGCTCCCTTTTCTGGCTTTCAGCAAGATAGCTGAAAGGTCTAGCAGATGCCAGAAATAATTCGATCAGTTTATATCACATCAAATTAATCTGCAGTTAATGTAAACTAAATCAGTAATAAACCTTAAAAAATTGTCTCTAAGTGGCAGGATTCACTGTATTTCATCAAGATTAGCTAAAAATGTACATAGATGATGGTTTGCAAAATATGATTAAAGGTTATATCCAAATTCTAAAACAAGTATGCCTGTGTACATTCCTAGTAGTACGCTAGCTTGTGCGTACTAACTAGTAATAAATGTGCACACACGTTCAGAAAGAGAATTTGAAGATACTGCTTAAGAGGTATAACAAAAACAAAGCCAGAAGAAATACGGAAATATACTGAAAATACCAAACCTTATCTTTAATTTGGTCTTTGAACCAGAGTTATATTAATTTTGTTTATTATACAAGATCAGAGTCATAGTCTGTTTCATTTTATTTATATTTACACAGTTTCCCCAGTTCTCTGACAGCCCTCTAAATTCAGAGATTTATCTAGACTTCCCACCGTCTTTATGCCTTTAATTGCTTTCCTGCCTCATTCAGATACTTCAACTGTTCTTTTCCCTCTCCTATTACCCCCAGCATTTTCTCTGACCTTAGTCAGCCTTTTTCCAAATCTAATGGCACATACTCTTTGACAGCAGAAGTGCATAATCAAAGTCCATTTTTGAGAGGCACAGAATTGAAAGGCATCACTTACGTGTATTTCAGAATTCCTTCTAACTTTGAAGTCCAAATTATCACACTTTTATCAGCTGAACCAGATGCGAAACGTTTGCCTAGGAATTAAATATTATTTAAATCCCACACATACAAGAATCACTTTCACTCCAAATACTCGATCAAAGAGAGAGCAAGAAGTTCTTGAACTTGACAAGGCTCAAGTAATAAAGGGCCTAACGCTGCAAGCCTTTTGATGTGACTGTGCTTCTCCAACCACATGAAACTCCAATGACTTTATTTTGTTACTCCCACAGAGCACGCCTCATTAAAGCCCAGCCATGCAAGCAAGTAGCCAGTCACGGGTTGGGGCTTTACATTAATGATGGCAAGGGAAAAGTGGTACGTTTTCACAGGTATCACCTATAACTTAAACAGTAAGTCCCCACAGAATGAGACTCAGACACAATGAAAGACTTGGAAGCAGAATAAGGTCTGTACTGAGCATGGTAACGTGTGAAGGATCAGAAGATCGGGAAGCTTTGGGATAGAGGAACTATGGGAATAAAAATCAGAGGCAGGTGCAGTTCTAGAGACCTATGGGGTAAGCCTTCTCTTCACATTACTCCAAAATATAAACTTAGCCAGCATTGAAGTAGAAGGGAAAGGGAAGTGGGGACTACATTTCTTGAATGAACAGGTAGCCCTACATGTAAAAATAGAGTACTTCTCCATGTAGCATTCGTACGGCAGCTCAAACTCTCCATTAAAAACCAAACAAACCAAACACCACTCACACACATGTTCAAAATACTATTACTGAAACAACAAGAGATGTGCACTTTAGAAACCAGACTAACAAAGCCCCCCCAAATTATATTTACCATCTTTAGCATAAGCCACACAGTACACAGTGTCCTTATGTCCTTTCAAAGGCTGAATTAAGGTTCCATCAGAAGTATCATATACCTATTTAAACAGGGAAATAAAATAAAAAAAATACAAACACAAGCATACAAACAAAAAAAATATACATAAAAAAGTCTTCCAGTGAGGACTAGGATATAAAATTACTGAAGGCCAACAAGATTATACACTTTCTTTTGTGTTTGCTTTTTTGCATAGCACACAGTCCATGCAAGATAAAACATTTTAAAATGTAGAAGCAGCTTTCCTTAACGTAATACTTCTCAGAATGAAAGAGGACTCAGTATCAGAAAGTTACATGCACAAAAGAAATTACCAAACAGCTCATTTAGCCAGCTTGTTTTACTTCTTTCCCCACATTAGATGTTTAAATGTAGTAAGTTACTGGAAAGGACTATCACTAAATATACCATTCTGGGAGCACTGGAAATAATAAAGCTGCTGTCCTGCAGATCTGAACTACATCTCTGTAACCGTGCCACCCATCCATGCGCTCACCCCCGCAGTTTCTACGCCTGCGCCATCTGAAAGCTTTGCAGGAACCGTGAGAAGCGTGGTCCTGAGCTGCTCTTATTGCTGGGTTAGCAGCAGGCAAGTGGACCCAGGGAATCACAAAAAAAGCTCTAGTTGAAGCTTTTCACCGAGTAGGGACATCAGTTTGAGTTTCTTTTCCCTTTTCACTGAGATTTCCATAAGACTTGTAATAATGCAGTATTTGTATACTATGCCATTGTCCTAAGTTTGGATGCAGGTTAATGGATTTCAAACCACTGGCTGAGGTGAGAGAGGATGAGACGATGCAAGTAAATTAAATCTCATTACTTTTGGAAATATAGCTTAAAACTTGTTAAGAAACATTAAAAAGCTTCAAAACACTTTACAGTTAGAACACATTAATATATATAGATAGATATGAGGCTGGACTAGTAGAGATAAGAGGATTTTTGATAGGTTATATTCATAAGCTAATGTGAAAGAATCATATTCATACAGCTGTAACTGCAAGAGGAGAAATAAGTTTCCCTACCAGCAGTCTATTTCCAGCAGCAATTATCAATTGAGTCCCATCCGGTTTGAATGCAAGATCATAAATACTAAAGAAAACAAAACAAAACAACCCCCCCCAAGAAACCCCCACATTAGTAGGCAAAAAATATATTGTCTTTAACATCAAAGATGCCACATAACAAAAATTGTTAATTGCATACTGGAGAGTATATCTGATTCCTGAGAAAACTGCCCAAAGAAGAACCCTCTGTGACCGCCTGCTCGCACCGGGGGATAAGCCCAAGGACCGGCCACCAGCCACGCTACAGGCCTGGGCACACGGGGATGGCGGGGCTGGAAGGAGCCAGCAGCGGTACCCCTGTGCACAAATACGGACGCAGGCTGCTAGCCTTTGGCTAAACATAAAGGGGGGAAAAAAGCAACAACGACCCCATGAAGTCTCTGCGTTACTGAACCACCAGTATGAACCCCGAGGCCACAGGAACCACAGCTGCCCAGCCGCTCCTGCCCGCGGCGGGCCTGCCAAGGGGAAGGAGAGCGCTGGCCCAGCGCCTCTGGAGCCCGTCTGCCGCGCGGCGATGCCGAGACAGAGCCGAGTCGGACCGGTGCCGGCGAGCCCCCCGAGCCCTGCTCAGCCCCGCTCCCCGGGCTGCGCCATGGCCAGGCCGCGGCCAGCCTGCCCCCGGCCCGCAGCCCCCCCGCAGCTCCTCACGGGCCGTGCCCCGATCGCTGCGGAGTGGGCCGGAGGGGCCCAGCTCTCCCCCAGGGCCGCTCACCACTGCTCGGCCTTGTCGCGCCAGGTGAGGGCGGCCCGCATCCCCGGGACGGGACGGCACCGCCACCCCTCAGGGCCCCGCCGCGCGCGCTTGTTTACACCCGCCCCGCCGGCGCCACGGGCAACGCGCACGCGCCCGGGGACCCGCGGGTCCCCCGACCCGGCAGGGGGCGCCCGCCAGCGGCGCCTCACGTGACCCGGGCGCCCGAGATGGCGGCGGCGGGCGGCGGGGAGGCGGCGGCGGGGATGGCGGCGGCCGAGTGGGGCCAGGGCGGCGGTGGCGGCGGGCCGGGCCGCAGGGCGGGGAGGAGTGGCGGGTGCGTCCTCAGGTGAGGCCGGGGCGCATCCGAGCCGCCGTCCGCCGATGGCGAGGCGCGCTGCCGTGCCCTGCCGGTAGCACCGGCGCCTAGACGGGGCTCACGGGAGGGGCAGCACCGCGGCGGGTATCTGTGAGCTCTGTGTGTGACCCTGCGCTGGGCCGGTCACAGAAGCTGGGCTAGACATCGCTTGGCGGCTGGCTCTGACGTGTGTTCTGCTATTTTTAAAATACTAGAATAGTTTTTTTAAGTGAAGAACGAGGAATGCTCCGTTATAGCCCCTTCCAGTCCCTAAAGAGGCTCCAGGAAAGCTGGGGAGGGACTCTGGATCGAGGGAGGGAGCCACGGGACGAGGGGGAACGGTTTTACACTGAAAGAGGGGAGATTTAGATGAGATCTGAGGCAGAAATTCTCTGCTGTGAGGGTGGTGAGCCCCTGGCCCAGGTTGCCCAGAGAAGCTGTGGCTGCCCCATCCCTGGAGGGGTTCAAGGCCAGGTTGGACGGGGCTTGGAGCAGCCTGGTCTGGTGGGAGGTGTCTCTGCCCAGGGCAGGGGGTGGCACTGGGTGGGCTTTTAAGGTCCCTTCCCACCCAAACCATTCCGTGATTCTACACTATGAAGAATTCCTCACTAATTTACTCTTCTTTCATACCTCAGTCCTGAAGGAAGTAAGAGAAGATTGAAAAGTGCATGTGTGGAGTATTTTCGGAAAACTGGGGAGATGATGCTAAAAGCAGATTTTGATGTCCCAGCTCGTTGCCAGAGGAGTACCCGTTCGAGGGTGAGAAGATGCAGTACAAAAGCGAGAACTGTTTCAGAGAACGAGGATTGTCACAGTCAGGTGCAAGGCCTCAGTATGCAAAATGGTGAAGAGGACAGAATTCAAAACATTCAGACTGGAAATGAACACCTGGAAAACGTTACACCCACTCTGGAAAGCAAAGATTTGATCATGAAAGGCATAAACCCGGAGGACTGTTTGAAAACCAGGAAAAAGGGGGCAGGTGGGAAGGGTGCTCAGAATAAGAAAACTGGAAAGAGCTCAGAAAAGAGGAATCGAGACAGTACCCAAAACAAAAGACAGAGAAGAGCGTGTAACAAACAGGAAACTGAGAGCATTCAAAACAAGAAATTCTGTGGACAGAGAGACGTGTGTGTCGCTGATAGTCGGGGTGTAGCTGATCAGAATGCAGACCCTGTGGGCCTGGGAAGAACTCTGTTAAGGGTTTCCAGGTTGCGGTCAGGCACAGAGCTGAGGTCAGCGGCAGCTCGCTCACAAAGGCAGCTGGAGAGCAGAGCAGGGGGGAAGTGTGTGGAGACAAGTTCTGATGATGCGTCTTCTGCAAAATCTGAGGAGAAAACCAATGGATTGAAAGTAGGGAAAGAGGTGGATCAAGGGAATTCAGGTAACCATGATTTTAAATCTGACACTGAAATGGATGCTAACGTCCTGCAGCTGTGTGACAAGAAAAGCTTCACAGCAGTTAAAATGCCACCAGGTATTTGTGTGGTTTTGAGCAGAACAGCATCCTAATGTTCTGCTGGGGGTTCTGCTAACTATATGAGCAAAGTATTCCCTTTCAGATCAAGCTGCTTTGACATCTGAATCTGTCTCGTTTCTTTATCCAACAGCATTTAGCTTAATGCAGATTTATTCACAACTGGAACTTACTTCACTGATCTCTTTAGCTGTATGGTATAATATAATAATGTTCATTACCCTCTGTGCACTTACTCTCTTAATGTTGTTGCGTAGCTGGTCAATTTGATTCATAAAAAAAAGGCCAGTTTTACCTTGTTTCATGTGCTAGAATCGCTTTCCTCGGACTGTGACAAGGTAGCGGTTTATCTTCCAAAGATTTTTCGTAGAGTTGAAATACAGAGGACTACTGGAGTGAATCTAAAGCACGTTTATGTTCTGTACACCTACAAGAAATCCTTGCATTTCTATCACAACATAAAGGGAAATGGTGTATGAAATGAGACAGCAAAATACTTGGTTTTTTTTTCTTTTTAATGCTGAAGTGTTATTTCTTTACAGAAGAGTCTATCCCACAAACACAAGTGGATAGGAGGAAAACGAGTCCATATTTTTCAAGTAAATACAGTAAAGAAGGTATAATATTCTTTAGGAAAATAAATCATTTTTTAGGGGGGGGAGGAATAGGATGGGTCAAGATCACACGTTGTTATGGAAAATCTTCTTCAGTTTTAGACTGGCCTCGCTTAGGTGGCATCGGAGAGCTCGGCTTACTGCACCAGTGCTGATCTTGTCCCTTTTTAAACCTCAGTGGTTTGTACCTTGCAAGCAACCATTAAGGCTGGTATCAAACGCCAGCATCTGCGAGGTGATGGGGTGAATGGGCTTTGGAGAGGTTCTCTTCAGACCGCTGAGGTGTGTCCCCCTGTGCCCTGTGGCTGCTGCTCCGCACTAAGGAGCATGGCGTTAGCTGGGGAGGGCCCCTCTCCTCAGAAAATGCACGTAACATGGGGAGGGACGCAGGTAGCCTCGGCTCTTCCTGCAGCCTGTGCCAGGGGACGTGTACTCCTCTGCAGCTCTGTAAAACTAATGTGTGAATTGCCATCGCTCCAGCCACATACAGTGCCCCCACAAAGATAAATCTGCTTCAAAAGGTCTTCATTTTTAAAAATTATTTTCCGTTAAATAGGTAAATCCATCCTTTACTGCCCAGTAAATTTTCCTGTGTTGCCTCTGTGTCCAGCTCCCAGCCCACCCAGAAGGAAGGCCTTCAGAAAATGGACTCCACCACGTTCTCCTTTTAATCTGGTCCAAGAAACACTTTTCCATGATCCGTGGAAACTTCTTATTGCAACCATATTTCTCAATAAAACTTCAGGTAAATAGAGAAATACAATTTCATGTTGTGTAAATGTTGGGGTGGTGTTATAGGGTCAGAACAGCTGTCATTTTTTAAATGGCATTAATGAAAGAGTAAATGTATATTAACTTGTGTCAGTGTACAACAAAAAGTCTTTAATTTGTAACTCTTGCCTTTGAAAAAGCTCCCTTCAAAAAGCGTAGCTAGATCATCAGAAAAGAGAATTGCCTGCACGGTCTTCTGTTTATGATGATTTCTTTCACTAGGTAAAATGGCAATTCCTGTGCTCTGGGAGTTCCTTAAGAAGTATCCTTCTCCTGAAATAACCAGGACTGCAGACTGGAAAGAAATGTCAGAGCTGCTCAGACCTCTTGGCCTCTACGAACTCAGAGCAAAAACGATCATCAGGTTCTCAGGTAGGTTTTCCTGAGCGTGCCTGTGGAAGGGTCTAAGTTACACTGGCGAAGCAAACAGCATTCTTTCCAAACTTTTCCTTCTGCTTGGCAAATACTAGTGGTGGTTTGTTTTATGCAGCTCTGGAATATGTTGGTCTTACATATGCAAAGATGCTGATCCTGTTGTCTTAACTGAGAATGAAATAACATACGTAGTGAGTTCTGCAAGAGACCTTTGTCCATGAGACTTCTTTTGAGTGTTAAAAGATACAACACCTGCAGGACTGATGTTGTGTTTTGCAGCACTATGATAAGGTGTCTCTGCCGTGTTTTGCATCAGGTGACCTCCGGAAGGCCCTTCTGGCCAGAATTTTTCTATGATTCTGGTATTTTCTATATTTAGAATAAAAGTATTCCTCTGTGGGTTTTGAGGAGAGAGATTTAATTAAAACTCACCCACAGTGATTTGCCTAGAAGGTGTTTAAGATGTATCTCGTAGGGGTTCATCGCCTGCTTTCACCAGGAAATAGCTAAACCTCCTGTTTTTCATGTACAATGTTCCAAAATGGAGGTGTGTTACAACAGCAGAGAATGGGGAGTTTGCGCAGAGTTGCTCTCTGCGTGCTGCAGGCAGTGACGTCCGTGCCTGTACATTGCAGATGAGTACCTGAGCAAGCGATGGAAGTACCCCATCGAGCTGCACGGCATCGGCAAGTACGGGAACGACTCCTACAGGATCTTCTGCGTCAATGAATGGAAGGAGGTGGGTGCTGCGGCCGTGGCCGTGCTGCCAGGGCTTGGTCTGCAGTGCGCTGCCAGCCACGGGGCTCCATCCTCTGGCTTTGCTGGGCTTGTACCTGTGGACTTCCTTGGGTTAAAAAAAAAAGACAGCAATTTTTATATATTCAGTAGGTTGAATTCCCAGAATGTACCTTTTACAGGTCTGAACCTGTAAATGAAGACTTGTGTCACCTTGATTTATTTTTTTTCTCTGTAATTTCCACTTTCACTGTGTTCTTTTTCTTATTTCCTTGATGTGGGGGTGAGCTTCTCTTCCCTGCTCCGGTTAAGAACTGGTTCCCTGTTTCCTGACACCCAGGTCCTGGCATCTCTCCGGGATGGGTGTTCGTGGGGCCTTTGCCATGCCAGGGTCCTCGTGCTGGCTGCGAGGGGTAGTTGCATCTTGCTCTGTGGCGTGGGTCCCCCCTCGCCATTCGCGGGGAGGTGGGTGGCTTCAGGGCTGCCCGAGCCCCATGTTCCTCGGTGCGTGGGGGCCGTCCTGCCGCAGCATGGCGTTTCGCTGCTCCCTGCGAGGTATGGAGGGGCCCTGAGCTGGGAGGGGAGATACGTCAGAGCGGTAAGAGAAGGTATTTTAGTAAACGTTAAACATTTTTGCTATGTTTTAGGTGCAGCCGCAGGACCACAAGTTAAACGTGTACCACGCGTGGCTCTGGGAGAACCGGGAGAGGCTGAGCATCGACTGAGAGAAGCCATGAGCGCCGCTTCTCCCCGGACGGCTGTGTGCAGTGGGTGTCCCTGCTGCGTGGCTCTGATTGTCAGGTTCTTAATTTAAATATCTGTGCCATGGACTTGGCGTGGCTCATTGTAAATAAATGTTTAAAATATCTGTATTTTTTTAATAAACGTATGCCCACTTTTGTAGCCCGGAGCTCCTCGGGGTATTTCTCGTGTATAATAATGACAGCGTGGCGGTTTAACCCCAGCGGGAGAGTAAAAGCGAGGGGGGAAAAAAGAAAAAAAAAAAAAAAAAAAAACCAAACCAACCCACCTCATGGGTTGAGGTAAAGAAGTTTTTAGGCTGTTTCACAGGAGTAAACGCAGAAATGGGTCAAGCAGCAGTAAGTTATCTCCTGGACAACGTTACGCCTTTATTCCCCGGGATCTGAAGAAGCAAACCGGCGAGTGGGCGAAGGCTGAGGTTGTGACGTCACCGGAGCGGCGGTACCGCCGCTCCGGTGACGTCACAACCTCAGCCTTCGCCCACTCGCCGGCCAGGTCCTGGCAGCTTCGTAGCGCGGCGGCGCGCTACGAAGCTGCCAGGACCTCCCGCCTCTCCCATAAGCCCCCGCGCGGGGCCCGCCCCCTCCCTCTTCCGGCGGGGCCTAGCGGCGGACGGCGCCATCCAGCTGCCGGTGAGTCGCCGCCATCCGCCCCCATCCGCCGCCATCCTCCACTCGCTGCCGCTGGCCCGGCACGGCCGACACCCCCCTTCCCTCCGCCACCCGTTTTCCGCGGGCTGCCGGCACCCTGCGGGCCGCAGCCTCCATGGCGGCCTGTCAGGGGCTGTCGGGCCGCGCGCTCTTCCCCCCCCCCCCGCCCGTTTCGGGCCTTGTGAGGTTGAACCGGAGCGTTTGAGGTAAAATCGGCGCTTTTGGTGTTGGTGCCGAGGGGGCTGTGCCGCCCGGTGGGGGGCTCTGACCGGCTGCGGCTCGGTGTGAGGCGAGGTCGGTTCCGATGGTTCGGGAGCCGGAGGGGGCCGGGGCTGTGGGGGGGAGAGCGGGTGGGGAACGCAAGGCCTGCGAGGGCGGCTGTGGCCGCCGTCCGAGCAACGCCTGACCTCCCAGGATCGCATCTGGAGAGCTCTCGGTGCTCTTCCAGCTTCGGAGGCGGGAGGGAGATGACGGCAGATGAATACCCATTCCCTCGCTAGTCTCTGGCGTGGCCAGCGAGCGGAAGATAGTCTGCTACACGCGTGGTACGCGGGAGAACGCACCGCCTCTTGTCAGGGTTTCCCTCTCATACCGTTTCTGTTTCTCTCAGACGCCATGCCTGCCCTCAGACCGCTCGTGAAACCTAAAATCGTCAAGAAGAGGACCAAGAAGTTCATCCGCCATCAGTCTGATCGCTATGTCAAGATCAAGGTAAAAAGTCACTGGAAATTCATTAGAAAATGAATTTTGAGCGAGTCGGACATGGTTGCTTCTGGGGTGATGGTGAATTAAAGCACAAAGGGTCAGTTTTGAGACTCAGCCACGGTGTAACAGCCTGGCACAGTGGATCTTCTTGGACATTGGTTTTGATAGAGCTGTTACTGTGAGAGATTGGTTTTGATAGAGTTGTTACTGTGATGCAGGTGTTTTCAGACTGGTCTTGTTTCATAACTATTAAATATTTCCTGTATTTCTTTAGCGCAACTGGCGTAAACCGAGGGGTATCGATAACAGAGTCCGCCGGCGGTTCAAGGGTCAGATCCTGATGCCCAATATTGGTTATGGCAGCAACAAGAAGACAAAGCACATGCTGCCCACGGGGTTCAGAAAGTTCCTGGTCCACAACGTCAAAGAGCTGGAGGTGCTCATGATGAGCAACAAGTAAGTGAGGGGCCCATGTGCTCCCTGCCTCCTGTGGAGCTGGGGCTGTGTGCTGCCCGTCCCAAATGGCACAGGGTCGGATGACGAAAAGGCAGCGCAGCTGGGGAGAGACGAGGGAAGCTCTTGTTTTTAAGAGCATGAAGTTTGGTTTCTGTAGTGCTTTCTGTTTCGCCTTGGTTTCTGTAGTGCTGCTCTGCTGCCAGAGGTGATCTGGCGGGAGGGCACTGAGGGTGTCCCGGGGCTGGCAAACTTGTACCTTTGGCAAAAATCTTACGTTATAGTGGTGGCAAACAGTGCTGCATCTACATCATTTTGATAAAATAGTGATCAGAACTGCGGCTTTGCATCTGTTCAGGCGCAGGCCTGAATCTACTTGTAGCACTTTCTTTCACAACAAAGTAATAAGAGTAATAATTAACCCCATTAAAAACTATCCCTTCCTGACTCTTCATTCACAAGAAGGCAGGCGGCAGAGTTGAGCTGTTCTGGAGGCGAGCCCCTGCTTCGGGCCAGAACAGGTTGGGCCTGGCACTGGGGATGGAAGGCGGGTGGTTCCGGCCGGCTCCGGAGTGCCTCGCCAGGGCTGAGCCAAGCCTGAGGCACAGTCTGTGTCCTACAGGTCCTACTGTGCGGAGATCGCGCACAACGTGTCTTCTAAGAACCGTAAGGTCATCGTGGAGAGAGCTGCTCAGCTCGCCATCAAGATCACCAATCCCAACGCCAGACTGCGCAGCGAGGAGAATGAATAAACCGGCTGCTACATCAGAGATGTATTTAATAAAGTGTAAAAACAAACTGTGGTGGATGTTTTGAATGGCCAAAGGGACAGAGTTTGGCTCAGTGCCCACGTGCAGGTGGAGTGGGTCCGGGGCTGCGGCATGAGCCTGGCTCTCCAGGGGAGGACTCACAGCAGCGCACTTGCTCGTGGTAGTGATTTGTGATGTCGCTGTGATAGCTAACGAAGGCGGGAGCACGCGCAGCTTCACAAGTACATTTTTATTTTTCATACCACTCAAACAGAAGGGATGTTCTTTCACACAGCACTATGAATATTTTTCACATCAACCACTCTGTCAAAAAAGGAAAAATGAAACGCTGAAAAAAATAACAGCTCCATGGCTACTGGAAGTGTGGCGTGGTGGCCTTGTTCTCTCCTTTGCTGTTACATCCTCTCTGTCTCTTAAGGCTTTTTCCCCTGTGCAAGGCAGGATTTGAACACAACAGTCACTATCAGGTAAGTTTTCAAATGACACAGGGTCAGCGTGGGCCGCTTGTGTGCTTGTACCTGTGGCTGGTGCCTTTCCCCTCTCACTTCTGTGGCACTAAAACCGGAGTACCAGCTTCCCCGCAGGCCTCTGCTGCTGTTCAGCGCTCAGTGCAGCTCCGTGCCTTTGGCGGGTGGCTCAGCACAGGCACAGTGGGAGGGGGAAAGGTAAGCCAGCGGCTAAAGCAGAGAAAAGTTTAGTGTAAGGTTTGATACTGAAATGCAATCCAATAACAATTCTCTATTTTGGAAGATGGCTGGTTGAGGTATTTTGCAGTGAAAACCATAAAAGTGGAAGTCAAGCGGGGTGGCCTGAAACAAAAACACTGAACGTGAACCGAGCCCTGGGTGGAAAGCTGGGCAGCCCAGGAACAAACGGCCCCCGCGCAGCCTCTGCAGCTCGGCTGATGCAACTCTCCCCTGTGAAACGGGGCCTATAGTTACGATGCTCGCCCCTGATTAAATACCCAACTTCTAATTTTTAGCCATGTTATTTAGTGAAACAATATAAATACATTCTTCAGGCAATCTGGGGTAGAAAGTGCACGTGCAGACATTTAAAAAAAAAAGTTTTAAACTATTTTTCTTTCTACTGCAGTAAGGAAATATTTCAGGAAGCAGTTTCCATTTTTCATGGAACCACACTCGATTGCTATGTACGCCCCTTAAAAACTTGCTGAAAAGTCAGAATACTCGTAATCCAACCCCTCCCCTACACAAGGACGCGTTTCCCTTCTCACACATCTCGTCAGGAGGTGTCTGATGCAAGTGCAGCTGGAACCAGCCCTTTTCTGCTGTTGGCACCTGGTGACGTGCAAGTGGCTGTCGCAGTGGAGTCCAGCTCGGTGGCATCCTCCCCTGTCCCGTCTTGGCGTCTCGGCTGGGCGAGTGCATTGCGAGGGTGAGAAGGTGGGGCAGGAAAGGGGCAGATCTCGCTTAGCTCATGTCCATTGACTCTGAGGTGGGCAGGGATGCAGAATCTTTCTGAATGCTCTCAAAAAGTGACGCCATCTCAGGATTGGATCTGATCTGAGACGAAAACTCTGCCATTGCTGGACTTTTCTCTACTTCAGGGATGGTGAGGAGAGCAGCTACGGCTCTCATGGCAGATCGCTTCAGTTCATCCTGCTTCTCAAACTCCTGTTTCACAGAACCGGCTTTTACCTACAAATCCAAAGCACCATTTTTAGTTGGCATTCAGAAAAGACAGTAGAGGCACAGAGAGCCAGGCATGCCAGCAGAGATGGAGACAAGCAGATCACTTTCTCGCGGAGGAGTGTGGGGAGCAGGCTGCTCAGAAGCAGGGAGGGAGGAGGCTAACGGCCAGGTGGCTTTGTGCGGGACCCCCCCCAGTGCCTCACACTCTGCCTAATCTCACCTTGGTAGAGCAAGTTGCCCGGAGTGGCTCAATCAGTCGCTCGAGCCGCTGCAGCACGGCGCTGGGACAGAGCGTGGACAGCCGAGCCAACATTATGAAAGTCAGCATCTAGACACAGGAGGAACAATAAAACAGGCGTTGCTCCACTGCACCTGCGATCCCCCAGGCTTTGAGCGCGCATCCGCTGCCGAAGCCCCTGTGCTCGCTCGCCCTGTGGGGTCCCGCTGTTCCCACACGGTGGCGTCTCTTTGCACTTGTGCAAGGGGTTTTCCTAAGAGCTTCGGTCCCGCCGGAAATGCAGCCGCTGGCAGCCCACGTACTGGAGCTGCCCAGCTGGGCACTGGTCCCAGGAGCGTGCGGTGCCCTGCTCCCGCATGTCTGTGAAGGGCTGACAGCCTTTAGAGAAATGCCAACGCTCAGCACGGGGATGGTGCCTTTGCTGTACCCACGTCTACGTGGGGCTAAATCAAATAATAGTATGAAAACAATGTAGTGCTTCCTATTAAGCCATGAGGCCATCAACAATGACAATGCTCGATTTTTTTTAAATATAGTGTCACTGGCCACACTGAGCAAGTGACCATCGTAAGTTTAAACACAGAAGGAACTTATTTTAGGCTTTGATAAATTTCCTGCAAAACCAGGTACATGAGGGTTGCATTTTCAAGGCCACCATGGTCAAACTAGAGCTAAACCATGTCAGATGAAAGGCTGCAGCAGCTGCAGAGAACAGGAAACACCACGGCAGGGGCACCCTGTGCTGTGGTGAGGCATCAGCTCAATTCAAGCCCAGACCCCAGAGAACGAATAACATCAGTGACATCACCACCCTCAGCAGTGACAGCACGTCATTACCCGAATGTCATAGTGATCCTTCAGTCCGTCCTCCACGTGGTTCAGGTACTCGTAGATATCCAGTCGGTCAAGGCAGCTTTCCAGCAGCGTGTACATGCACTCAAAAGCAGCTTTCCTCACGTCAAGGCCATCATCCACTGTGTGCTTGAATGGCCCCATTTCTACCTTAAACAAGAGAAAAAATACAGCTGTCACCTAACAGCAGACAGGGTGACAGCTTCATCTCAGCTTCACACACAGAGTCGCTGCCGTATTGCACTCAAGCTGAAGTAATGACATACCTCCCGGATGAGTTCCCTCCTGACCTTCGTTTCGTTATACAGGCTGGGGAGAACTGCGTTTAGTAAATCTCGGATTAAAGAAGGCTTGTTGTGAGCAGCAGAATTAAACATGGCTAAAGCCACACGTCGAACATTCAGGTCTGGATCCTGAAGAGTTTTTAAGAAGTCACCTGTGGGATAAGAGCACAGTCAGTCTTGCTGCAGTGTTTTTTCAAGGAACCTGGTTATGAAAGCACCTATGGTAAAATAGGGGCACAGTCTAACAGAGACATTCAAGGTGCTTTCCCTCCCTTCCCTCGGGATATAGTAAATGGAAGAAACATGATTTCTTGCATTTGGGCATAAAAACAAACCACATGATTCTAGCTACCTTATCATAAAGTCAAATCAGAAGCTTTGGTATTCAAGGACATTGGGTTTTGTTTGTTTCTTGCTTAGATCTCATCTGCTCCGACTTCTCTGCAACAGAAGGCCCAGTTTTATACAACCTGAGATGTAGCCTCCCTAGACATAAGACCCCTTTAATGTAGGCTATATTTTCCAAGATCGTTGTCATGAGATGCTTGAAACATAAGTTTAAACGCAGAAGGAACTTACGCTCCCTAAAAAACTGTCACCAATGGAGCACGCCCAAGAGAAGGGCATCAGAGCATTTAACAAGGACTCACGTGACAGCGATGCTCTTTAATCCCAAAAGCAGCGAAACACAGACAAAACCCAGCTGGATTGGATGAGGTTCACATAGGTGTGAAAAACCCCTGAGCTGCTAACGATGCCTAACATCTCAAGTTCCCAGCTCCCACTGCTGTTCGTACCAGCCTACCTATGCAGCCTTTCAGGAGAGCATCGATAGCCTGAGGCTGGTCTGCAATCGTGAATTTGACTGCAGTTACCACCGTGCTCCGGGCATGTGGGGAATCTGCCACGAAAATGGAAAGAAAAAACAGTGAAAGATCAAGAGAAAAAATCATTGCTGTAACTCTGTGGTACATATTCTGCTCTTGGTCACATTACAGATGCCTCGAAGAGACAAATGAATGGAGCATTTGTCTTAACAACCTCCTGTTTAAATCCTGCTCCCGCACAATCTCCATGTGCACTCCCTGTTCCTAACACGCTCCTGCCCTCCGTGCTAACCAGCGCTCCTCTCAGCCCCCTTGCAGAGATCCCCCTTGTTTCCTTCCCGCCTCTGCGGCCTGGCTTTGCTCCCTGCCATACCCACCAGCAGTTTACAAGAGGACTTTCCAACAAAAGCAGGCATTTCCCCACTCTCAGCATCGCCCTTCCCATTACCTGAGGAGAGCTGCTTTTTCAGCCGGGGCAGCAGCTCAGAAGGATTCACCAAAGTCAGCTTCCCCAGGCATTCAGCCACCACATTGCGCGTCCCCTCCTCTGTGCACTCACAGTGCTTGAAAAGCAGAGCCCAAATATCCTCCACATAAGGTTTAAGGCCATCCGCCGGGGAGGAGCTGATGACCTCCTTTAGAGAGTGCAGCAGGAGGTACTGTCTCTTGGGCTGGCTTCCGATCTCTTTCAGCATGAAGGGAAGATACTCCTTAAGATTCCCAACACTGATGTTCCCCAATGCATAGGAAGCAGCGGATTTCACCTCTTCGCTGGGAGAAGTGAATGCTTCCAGGATGACGGTTTTGAGCTCTCTCTGAGCACTGAGGTTCGTGGTGCGCCCCATCTCTGCCAGTGAAAGGAAAGCCAGCACTTTAACAGCAGAGCTGGACTTGGGGTTTTTCACATCCTGAATAAACTGGTTCACTATGGCAGCGGCTTCCTTTGGGCAGGCTGAGGAAAGAGCTGCCACGCACTTTGCGACAGAGTAATATGCCTGTTTGTGTAACGTCACCGATGCCCCGGCTGAACCTGAGGAGTAAATAGGCGCAGTCAGCTGCTTCATCAGCTCCGAGTAACCCATAGTGGCCGTCTTGGTCAGAACCAGAGCCTGGAAGAAGTCTATGATGGCGTTCAGCGCCCCTCCTTGGAGCAAAGGTGAGTGGACAAGCTGAAAGATTTCAGCAAGAACTGAACCGCTGATCTTAGAGATGCAAGATGGATAAACCTTAGCTAACGTGGTAAGGAACACAATAGCCACCTGGGAAACATGCATGTCATTTTCAGTAATTAAAGCGGGGAGCTCCGTTAGGACAGACTCGATCATGGCAGGCTTGAGGCTGTCACTGTAGTTCTTCACCAGGATGTCCAGAGCGGTCAGAGTGCTCAGCTTCAAGGCACGTTGATTCTTTCTCAAGAAGGAAGCTAGAATGGGGAAGCCTTCCCCCAGAATGGGTCTCAAATCTATTTTAAGTGGAGAATTAGCAATTAAGGTTAATGCTTTGACTGTTGTCAATCTGGTGATTTCATTTTTGAGCCTCTCCAGAAATATCTTCAAGGTTGGCTGGAGATCAGTGCTTAAATGGTCTCCCAGATTGTAAATAATTTGTCCCATGCAGGAGATTGCACGCTCTTTCACCTCCTGGTCGATGTCAGCTGCCTTCAGTCGCTTCAGAGTACCAGGGAAAAGGTCCTTCACGTAGGGCTTGGCATCAAAAGTGCAAGATTTGTCCAAAGGCCTGATAACTTTCACAAGCTGCTGAGTAACCAGTAGAGCTTCTGCAGTGATCTTATAAAAGGGGTCTCCAATACAGGTCACGACAGGAGGTAACAGGCTTTTGATATGAGGATGAAACACCTCCGGCTGGTGGTTGCAAAGAAGAACATGAAGGAAAGACAGTGTATCGATCCTCATGTTGGAGGAGCTGGATTTATCGGCCAAGGAGAAAACAATACCTGTGCAGAAGAGACAAGAATGACTGCAGTCTTATTTCATCAAGTGTTTTTTACCAAACTTGATGGTAAAATCCTCCCCTCCAAAAACGGGCACAATTAGAATCCATTTTCTTCCTTTCCTCTTCCCCAGACAAAAGATACGTGCCATGGAAGAGTGCCACTCTCCTTGACGTCTTTCTGCTTTCCGTGAAGTGGCAACTCAGACATAACTGCTCTTTGTAGCGGGATGGCTGGCTATTAAAAACTTAATGTGAAAAGTCATCCTGGGCTGAGACGAGAAGGGATGGTTAGTCAAGTGCAAGTAAGTATGATAAAATGGCATGAAATTAAGACTGGGAAAGCCTAGTCTCAACAACAGGCACTCCAAGCAGCAGGAATGCCCCTTCCTGAGTTTTTCCATCATACTTCTGTGGGAAGTCTTTTAAGAAAAAAAGAAAAGAAGCAAGGGCTTTTATGTTTACCTAGTTGTCCAATTTCTGTTAGTATTGTCTGGAATGTAACTGGGGACCATTAAAGATGGACTGCCTTTGCAGAAAGGAGGTACTTCCAAGTCCAATTTCTGTGCCAGACATTTATGTTTCCGAGAAGACTTAATGAGAAGCACTGACAACAATACTGCTTGCCACCCCTGAAGTCACACCTGATTCTTGGTTTGAATGTTTTTTACCAATCTCTTAATTCAGAAGAAGGAGGTGCATGGATGAGGCCCAGAGACAATCACAGGAGACTGTTTTATATATTTCCTATAAAGTCACACCAAACGCAAAGGCAGGACCTTAGTATTATGAGCCTTTCGGCAGTGTGGGATGCTTCAGGAACCTACCGGCAGGAAAGCTCAGAGAAAAATGTGGCGGTGCAAATTAAATAATCAGTTAATACAAATAATTTTTAAAATGCCACTACATTTTGTAAAAGAAAATGTCACTCGTGTCTCAGCAGGCTAACAGCACAATTCCAGCTAGTTTCAAAGGAAGCTGGAACAGGCTCCCCACTAAAAGCACCTCTTTGAGGGACTGTGGAAATGAATTTGATGTTCTTATCCTGGCTTTCAGTGGTAGATGGAAGCCAGGATTGACCTGGGAGCTGTTTAGCACATCAACATGGAACAGAACTCGACGTGTATGTCCTGATGCTGGAATAAAACTGGAACATGCAGGCAAGCAGCACACATGTTAGGAATGGGTTGAGCCAACCCTGCTCCTTAACCCCAGACCACGGACAAGTTTACCAGGGACTAGTGCAGGAATGTGATCTGCCAGGCAGCCGGGAAGAACATTGGCCAGTTCTGTCAGGAGGCTGAAACAACCCTGTCTTGATTTGATGCTCTTTTCTTTGAGCTGCTTGTGCAAGGCCTTGACGATGTTGGGGACCTGCAGTTTGAAAAAGAAAAACAGAAAGAAACACATCAGTCGTGCCAGCTTCTAGGGCACAGAGCTTTGCTACCAGAGCAGCTTGCTCAGCTGAGCCAGAGGCACAACAGTACAGCAAGAGAACTAACCGTGGGACAGCAAGGAGCAGTCCACCTGTTCACCAGAGAACAGACCTGGGATAGATTACAGGACAGTGCACGTGAAGAAAAGATACATGAACAGAAAAGTGGGAGGGGATGTTATTCTTTTCCCTATTCTACAGACTCCTAAGCAGCCCTTCCTGTAGTTGGTGATATCCCCTAACCCAGAAGCTTAAAGAAAGACAAGAAAATGATCAGACCAGGACACGCTGATGAAACAGCTCAGAGTTTTATGATCCCTTCCTGGTCTGCTGGTTAAGGATCTAGCACCATCACCATATTTAAACTTGGATGCCCTGACAGTGTTTCAGTGACATCAAAAAACAAATCACAAGGCTAAGGTGCAAGTTATTTAAATAAATATCTCATACATACAAGATGATTAATCATTTATGTAATTACATTTTGGC
Source organism: Larus michahellis (assembly GCF_964199755.1). Taxonomy (NCBI): domain Eukaryota; kingdom Metazoa; phylum Chordata; class Aves; order Charadriiformes; family Laridae; genus Larus; species Larus michahellis. The sequence continues at coordinate 16,218,140 of NC_133905.1, read as the reverse complement.
AGGGATTTTAACCCTCCTGCTTCAAGGACTCACTAGTCAGTAGTAGCACTGCCCAGAAAAAGCTGCTCTCATGGTCATGCTACTCTCTAACAACATGGTTATTTCCAGTGTTTCTTTTGACTTCTTCTAAAATGGCATGTGTGGACCACGGTGCTAGCAAGGATCCTGGGCAAGGCAGAGCCCTGATGAGCACGCGTGGCTCACTTATTCTGACTGTAACTACTCCAGCATATTTCTGAATTAAAGCAGTGCATCAGAAAATTGCTTCCACTATCGTTGGTCTGCTCAGCAGTGACGTGCTGACTGTGCGCACAACCACAGCAAGTACCCTGGAAGCCACTGGCTGTTTTCCCATAGTGGACCCAGTTGCATTCTCTCATCCGCCAAATGTCCAGATCCAAACCTTACTGAGCTTCCATGGCTTACTCTGTCACGCTTCTACCACGATGTATTCGACGAGTTTCCTGAGCAGCAGCTGGAGTAACCATCAGACAACAGACTGACAGCTCACCCAAAGGCTAACCTGTCCCATACGCAGCCTGCAAACAGGCGCCAGAGCTAGAAGAGGGGAGCAACGCAGGTGATAGCTCAGTGCTCCTGCACTGCCTCAGCACCCTCTCCCTGGGAATGGTGGGAGAGAACCAGCAAACGGTCACCCCTCAGGACTTGGTCCCCTCTGGTTGCTTCTTCAGCTAGCTATGCTCTCAAGCTTAACCACTAGGCATATTCATCGGTGGCATGGTATGTACTTCTCTTCACTGCTTTCTGATTTAATCCAGCCCGACATCATCTCACGCACCTGGTTCTGAAGCATTGTCAGGGGAATGTCATCTTTGCCAGAGGCATCTGAAGCATGCAGCCAGCTCTGGATGGGCAGCGTTTGCTTCAGCAAGGAGATATAAGCGCTGAAGATGTCAGCTTTGACATTCTCCTCCCTCTCTTTGAATCTGCTTATCAAGACCGGGGAAAGAGTTTTGTAGAAGTCCTGAAGGAGATCATGCCTGCTGCTGACAATGGCTTCCAGGCACTTTGCCGCAGACCTGCGGACCTTCCAGCTGATGTCATCGTCGTCACTGTACTCATCATCGCTTTCTGGAAAGAAAACAAGGGGCACCATTATGAGAAAACCAGAGCTAGAGGATCACTTTATCCCCAGAGCTTCCCTCTCCAGCTGCCCAGACAGATGCCAGTAACACACACACATCTGGGAACATGAAATTGTCCAGAATAGCCTGTCCCTACAGAGGTTGTTACCAGCCAATATGACCCAGGGCTGCCTTGTGTTGGATTATTCTGTTCCAAGTAACAGCTGATGGAGAATAAACCTTAACATTACTGCCCTTACTGGCCACTTCATCTCAGGCATCAAGGCTTTTGTTTCAAAGGCAGAACGAGGTTCCCAGATTTTAAAGCCAGAAATATGTAAATATCTGTCTTAGCAATTTCTGAATGGCACAAAACAGGGTAACAATTTACTATGTTATTGACAGAACACTTAACATATTCTCCAGGAAGCTGGCCAGGATCTTACGCCAATTAGTATGAAAGTAAACAAAAATTCCTTTCTTCAAGGGAACGTGTTCTAACTTTTGCTCTTAGCTGCCACAGTCAGGACCCCAGTAAAGGGCCACCTCTCTCACATAAGCCTAAGCCTTCTAGAGACAAACTACGAGGACAGAGAGGATTCTGTGTTACAGCTGCATTCAAACACTTGGTGTCACCACCTGAGGTTCGGACAAGCCAGAGAGCAGACAAGAGCAACAGCGTTCACGCCTCCCCTTGAAGCACAACCCTTGCATATGAAGTCAGCTGGCTGGAGCAGGGGTCCAAGGTCTGCCTGGCAGGCTGCAGGCAGCCCCGGTACCTTTGGGAGCACAACAAACAGGATGGCAGAGTGGCTGCTCCTCAGGATTTCCAGGCGTTAGGCCTGGCTACTTGCTGGATGTACTCTAAGAAACTCCTGCAATCAGCAGGCACAGGAAAAGCAGTGCTTCCTTGGTCTAGCTCTCCACTAAGCTAGTTCAGAGTTCAAGTTTCCGTGTTTTCATTTCTCCTAAGGCAGGCAGAGATCTGAGGACTTTGTCAGAAAGAAGTAAAACTAACAAACTCCGAATGACTGCTGCAACATCGCACATACAGCTATATTATCACCATTGGTAAATAAACCCGACCTATTTAAAAGTACTGAATGTCTCAAAGCAGATCTGAAAAGTAACACCAGAGAGGGTGAGAAAACAGAAAGGGGAGAAATGTTAACCCAGTGTTCTGCTGAGCACAGCCATCCTCACAAGCAGGCACCTTGCTCTTCATCTTCCCCAGTTCCAGTGTCCATCATCTCCTCCTCTTCCTCCTCCTCATTATCATAGTTGTAGTTGGGGTCAAAGGTGATGTACTTCAAACACAACCCCATCACATTAGGGATATGAGGGTCCATTTCCTTTGGGCACCTATCATGAGAAATATAAACCCTAAGAGTTAATAAATTAAAGACTAAGCTATTTTAAAAATCCAAATACTATAATTCATTTCAAAAATATCACAAAATGCTTCACAGACTATATGAACATTTTGTCAACATGAGCTAAACCAGAGCTGCTCCTTCCTGCACAAAGCAAGACCACATTCCCCTGGGGAAGATGCAATGATCTCTGTAAGGAAAAAAAAAATAAATACTTTGCCATCACCAGCTGGTGGAATCCTCCCTTCCTGGGAGAAAACCTCAGCAGCTCTGCAGAGCTCCTTTACCAAGACAAGCAGTAAACGTTTGACCAAACAACAGGAGAGCTGCAGCTCAGCAGCTCTTCTGCCTGAGCCCCCTTCCTGCCTTCCACTCCCTCCATGCACCAGGAGCAAGGCAGTTCCCTCTTGCTGAGGAATCCTCCAAGGACAAGGAAAAGTCCCACTCCTGTAAAACCAATACAGAAACACACTCTCACATGTTGAGGTAAAATAGCTCATAACTTAAGCCCAACTCTGCATGTGAAGACGAGATTTCATTTGTGAACTATCTTTCCCAACAGAAATGCATGTAGGAAGGTACTCAACCCTGGATGCTGAAAATACAGATATTTGCACCAGGAAGACACTGATGCACAGGATGGTGCACAGTTGTTCCTCAAGGGCACTCACCTTCTCACAAAAGATTCGAAGGCCTGAAAGCAGTACTCTCTCAGCTCGTCATCTTCCACATTACAGTACTGAACAATCAGAGGAATTATCTTCTCCAGATGTTCTCCTGGGAAAAGCAAAGTAAGCAGTAGTGAAAAATCATTCCAACCTTCACTCATCCGAGCAGCCAGCAATTCAGCCATCTGCTACTCCCTTTGTGTGTCTGGCAGAGCATTCCTCCTCTGGACATTATGGTCCAGCTTGCAGGGATTTTCAGCAGATGAACCCTGCTCCCTGTCTTCAGCCCCTTGTTGGCATTTCAGTCATTGAAAGAGCTGTGATCAGAAATCTTCTAGGACCTAATCTCAGCTCTGGCAGATCTTTTAGACAAGTAATGCAATATGCTTCCCTCCATTTCTCCTCTCATTTAAAGCAGGGTGAATCCATTGACCTAATTCATGGAGGTGTTAATTCAGACCACAGAAGTGCTGCGAGACCTTGAGATGAAAGGGCAGAAGGGCACTTCACTACAGAAGGGCAGCCAGTTACTCTGATGTCTCCGTCCTTCCAAGTGGAGATCAGAGAGCCAAGTCAGGACCACACAGGGAATCACAAAGCACAAGCCACTAATACATTAGGAACAGAGCGAGTGCACTTGTTTTACTACTAAAAGGGGCTGCTCTAAAATGCATGCACGTTTCCCAATGTCGTTTCAAGCTACTCGTCCTACCTATGCGGTGTCCAGCCTGCCTACTGATGCCAGCGACACACTGAATGTACGTCCTGGTAGTAGAAGTAGACTCATTCCTCTTCAGCTCGGCGAGTAGATGCTCTGTGAGCTCTGAGAAGATGCTTCCACTGCAGGTCAAGACAAGATGACCCAAGGCAATGATGGCCCTTTTACGTACTGCCAGCCTGGGGCTTGTCAGCTGGGGCAGGAGGCAGTTCAGGATGGAGGAATGGAAAGAGTAGAGTGTTCCCCCTAGTCTGCAATCAACAGAACAAGCATAAGTTGAAAGCCAAAGCCTCAGAGAAAAAGCCCTCGTGCCAGCAAAAAATGTAAAAGTCCTTCTGCTATCAAGACTTCATGCATGTTGTAGGGAGGAAGAGAAAAAGGGCGGGTTTGGCATTTTGGTCTGAACACTGGCTTATAACACAGGGCAAGGTTATTTGTCTCCATCATGGTGGAGTTTGATTTTGATGGTGTCCTTCTGGATGACCTGGGGGTTTGTCAATCATTTCCTGCATGCAGTTGACATATGACACTGTCACTCTGACTTATGTAACAAGAGACAGAGGCAGCCAGGGAAAAAAAAGCCATGTGCAATCAGATCACAGGGCTAAAATAAACTTCCCTGCTTTGCCCTCTCCCTCCTTACGTTTGTTTGAACTGAGCCTCCGTGGGATCCATCACCAATATTACCGCTATTGCCCAGCACAGAAAGGCTCAGCGTGTCTTCCTCATCCCTGGCTGGGGAATCTGCTCAGCTAAAATATTCCCCAGTGCCAGCCAAACCAAATCCTTTATTTTTAATTCCTCGTATTAAGATTAGGAAAATACAGCAATCAAAAGGAAACGCATACATGCAGCCCCCTGCCGTACACAGCTGCCAGAAGGAAATCCTTTGGTACCTGCTCAGCATATCTGATAGGATGTCAAGAGCCTCCAGCTGCACAGATACATCCTCCTGCTTGCCAATAGCTCCTGTCAGCTGGGCTGTGATCTTTTTGCACACATTTGCTGTCATGGTGGAGCCTGCAACAGAGAGATTTTTTGCCACTGTCAGTTAAAAAGACGTCTTCTTACTGCTAAGAACCATTCAATCCCTCCTACGCTAATAAAGGCAATCACCACTGGGAGAGCTAACCAGAACAGCAGTCAACTAGCTTTTGTTTGAGATGGCGGATACACACTGCAAACAGCGAGGTACCTCCCTCTGTGGTATGATGCATTAACTATTTGGAAGAAGCTTTTCTTCTCAGAGAGTGTCTTTCACCCTAAAACGCCCTGGCTGTCTCTCAGGCAGCTCCCAGGCCCACGCAATGCAGGGGGTAGAGCTGGGTAGCAAGTTTCTGGCATGTTTTTTCCTGTTTTTAACTTGAAAATGTTCAGTTTCAACAAACCGAGGTCTTCTCGATAATGAGCGGTCTTGACAGAAACTGTTTCTCAGCTCCATGATGAAATTTAAGGGTAGAACTAGATGAATCTGTCTCAAAATAATACATAACCCAGGTTCAAGAATGTGTTGAGATTACAACCACAGCCTAGAAGCTCCATTTCCTACAGTCCAGATCAATGTCTAGATACCAGTCTAGTCTTCGTGCTGGGATGTGTCTGCCCCAACACTGATTTTTGTTGTGGGCTTTTTCCCAGTTGGGTCAGTGCAAAGCATAAACAGCTTCAAATTTCACAAAACTTTCCAAGAAAGGGACAACTGCTTCCCACACCATTCTGAAGAGCCTTCGTGATGCAACAGAGACAAAGCAGAAGCGCAACATCATTAGGGGCATCATTAACTGTGGTACAGCTCTGAGAGGAGCCTGCCTCAGGCACATGCTGTTTCTTGGACTATGATTTCAAACCCTCCCTTTACTCAAGGCAGCACCACAGCAACAGCAACCACACGGAGCGGGGCTCAGGGAGATGAAAGTACAGGGGGAGATGTCCAACCTCTCCATTTTGCAGCAAACCCACACTGCTTTTGCTGCCTTCCACCCACACAGTGTCAATCCCAGCCCTTAAGGAGATCACTTACCTGTTGCTACCCTAAAACAGTTTCAGTTCATGTGATATATGTTAAATAAAGAATTCTGAAAGGATGGTTCACAAGAGCTTAACATCTTGCAGAAACTGAGAGAGGAATTCAGCAAGTATTTGCATACTAATGCTAGTTCTCCTCCCAACCTAACATCCAGCAGCCTGGCAGCACTGCCACGGCCACCCGCCATGGAGGAACAACGGATACATGAGATGGCTGCAGAGGAAACTTAAATCTCTGGGAGCCTCAGGTTATCTCCTGAATAGCTGTTGCATTTTTGGTATACATAGTTCCAAATGCAGGAGAAGCAGCCAGGGCAGCTGTGGCAGCCGGAAGACTTGATCCAGCCGGGCTGCGGACAGGCGGTGGTGCAGTGCTGGCGCTGCTGACACCGCAGAGTGTAGAGGCATTGCTGACACGGAGACCAAGAGCCTTGCCAGACTGCCCCAACAGCAGGATCTTGACACACGCTGAATGCCTTAGGATTGCTGTAAAACTCAAATGGATTTCTCTAAGAACTCAGATACTGTTTCAGATTTAAGTATCCTCAGGGTGTGCAGCTCAAGTTTTCATTTCATCCCACCTTTAATCACACTGGTGTCTCAGCTTCTCCTATCTCTCCTCCTTATTTCATTAGCTGTCCTCCTCTAGCAGGTGAATAAGGAATCTGTAACTTTTAGGCTCTGAACTGCATGTTTTCCTCTGTTTCCCAAAGGCTGTGACTCCCTATTGCCTTTGTCTGACAAACAGGGATGGACATTTTACCTGTAGAAGCTGGTGGCAGTTCAGAGATGACTGTTTTCAGTCCAATGCTGGAGATATCCCGCAGCTGTTCCTTGTCTGATAACATGTTTGTACACAGCGTATCCACAATGGTTTCCACCTGGTACTCCTTCACTTTGCCAACCAGTGGGCCCAGACTGTGGGAGGAGAAGTCAGTCAGAATGAGAAGGAAGAGGGATGCTTTCAACCATCAAAAAGGATGCTCAGGCTTACTCCTTAAAGGCAGCTCAGCCCCAAGTTTACCAAAATATCAGTATCGAGTACTGGTATCCTGCAGCACATGTCGTGTCCCCACATTTACATACCCTGCATTGTTGCCTCAGTTAACTCTATATCAGACTGCAGTGGATTTTATATCAGATTTGTAGGAGGACATTTCACATCAACTACTGCAAACACAAGGCCAATTAAGATCTTACTGAAAGGAGCAGCTCAGAAATTATGAAACAATGAACTTCAATTTGCAACCATGTTACACAGCATAACAGTAAAATCGACAGTCAGGTTTTGGAAAAAAACCAAAACCAACCCAACCATCAAAAACTGACTTGCAGGAGGAAATGCCAAATGGGTTTTCACAAGCAATTAGCTACTTATTGCCCTCTGCTGTGTGTGTGAAAACCTCTACTTGAGCCAAGGCTCAGAATAACAACAGAGGGAAGACTGTTCCCTTTCCCCTGCACTACTTTTTAAATTATTACTAGAAAAGCTTTCTGTTAACAACCTATGTTTCCTGATGGTAAGTTTGTATTCAAAATTGTGCATAGAATGTTTGTCAGCATTTGTTTGCAACTATTTATTTTTGCATCTCTACAAGGTAACTAGCTAAAATGTAAATATTAACTGTATTTCAGCAAGTCACATGTTACAGCTTTTCTTCCCTAACCAGCTGCATTTAACTCTTTGAATTAAGCTAATGAATTCAAAATGCATTTGTTTTCCATGAATATTCTGTATCCCCTACTAAGAAATTGCTGTTTCACAGACAGCATATCTGGTTGCTAGAACATTCACGAGAAGCAAATACAGATGAGTGGAAACATCATACTGCATAGAAAATTCCATCTTCTTGTTTTAGCGAACATCCACTGGAAATACTTTGAGCCCAATTTCAATCCTAACCACATGTCACCCTTGTACAGGTTGAGGGAGCTCGCCCACGGCCCCACGACCCACCCGCGGCAGAGATCCATGCCCAAGCCCCCGTGGCTACGCCAGCCCTCCTCTCCCGCTGAACCGTCTGCCCAGAGGAAGAACTGGGGCCCTGGCTTGCAGACCAACACCACCAGGCAGTTCTTCACGCCCAAATCTAGAAATGACTTTGGAAGGATCCGGGCCTGAACAGAGCTTTCTGGCAGATGCTATAGGTACTGGTCTATTTCCCATGAGTCGACACCACCTTGCAGAGCAGCAGCTACCTGCTGTAGCAGTGATGTGGCTGTGCTCCAATTTCTGCACCAGGTACAAAATGTTAGTCACTGCTTCCTTGTTCCCTTTCTTGTGGGGACTAGTCAAAACTGAATGATTTGAACTGAATAATATAGACCTTTTCCTTTGGGTTCAAAAAGCGTATGAGAATTGAACAGCTTCCTGTGATTCGTGTGCAGAACAACCATTTTTCTAAATGGGGCTCTAGGGTTCCAAAAATACCATCATGCTGCTCTTCCAGAGCAAAAATATATTTAAATAACCTGTTCCTGAAGGTTTCGCAATTCTTTTCTTCTCCTCTCTCAGTAGGCTGTCCACATAGCCAGGTGAAAACAGAAAATGGAGTGAAGGAAAGGACTAATCTGCCTCTTAGGAGTTTTTTTCTGGTTTTTTTTTTTTCACATGTTAGATAGAAAAGAGGGACTAGAGTTTTTGGCTCTGTATGCTGCATAATAATAAGGCATGGCCACTGATCCCTGGGGACTGTCATCAGTGCCACGCATCCATAAGCTCAAAAGGAAAGTTACCAGTTGCCTATAGAGTACAGAAAGAGACAGAGACATGCAGGGCTTCTGACATACCCTTCTTTCACCGAAGCTTACACACAGGAGCAGTTCTGCTCCTGACAGTCCGTGCTAAAAGGCCCTGACTTCAGTGGGAGCTGAACAGGATCGTCAAAATATTGGCCTTGATGATTTACATTTTCTTAAGAGCTTGTATGAGAAGACATGGTGCTAGCACTCTACACTGTTTACTGCTGGACACAGTTTATAAAATCCTCACACTAAAATGCAGCTTCTGCCTTCTTTTTCTCTCTTCTTTTTGGCATAGCTCCAGTAATGCAAACTGTATGGAACACCCACGCACAGGTCGCTGTCTCCCTGCTGGCACAGCACAATTACCCCTGACAGCATGCTCAACAAGCACTGTATGCGCAGTGTTTCATCTTATTTCTTCAGAGGAATGATGAAATCTCTGGGATAATTTTAGATGATAAAATCAACTGCAAGATCTCTCAGTAGTTTCCTATCTTACTCCTGAACCCTGATTGGGGCTGCACATATCCACACTTTGGCCTAATCCAACTGCTAGTGTCCTTCAAACATCCCATTTCTCCTACTCAGAGACTTGACCCTTGCCACCTGGCTGGGAATAACTGACTGGACATTAACTGTTGTAAGGACCCCCTTAAGTATGAAAAGGAAATATTACCGGTTCCATTTGGAGGCCTTCTAATTATGACATTCTGGACGAACGAGAGACTGTTAACGAGCATGGACTTATTGCTAACACAACCATAGATAAACAGGCAACCATTCAGTGCCCAACCATTTTGCTTTAAAAAACAGAATAAATAAACCCAAAGCAGGCAGAGACAGGAAAAGGGCCAGAAAAAGTCAGGACAGTGGGAATCAAAAAGGGCCAAAGCTCATAGGGAAAGTACAGGGATAGAAGCAATATGTGGGTAAGAAGAAGTGAATATGAATAAGGTCCACAGTAGGAAAAAATACAGGAACCCAAAGTTGTCTTTAAATGGCCCACCTTTCTGGAGCCCTGTGCGTGAACTGACCCATTCAATTTCATTTCTAGAATGAACACTCCCATTTAGACATGCTGGGGGAAAGAGACAGGAAAGAACATGTCAGCAGTAGGATCATTCACCAGATGATTCAGTAATAAAGGAACCTTCTGCCTTTTCCATTTGCATTAAAAAAATATTGAAACAGTCAAAGGCAAAGCAACTGCACAGGCTACACATAAGAGTCAAAGCAGGGAAAAAAACCAAGTGCATTATAAACTTTAATGAAAATGCCCCCGAAGAGTAGGATTCGGACCTGAAGTTCAAATGCCATTTTTGAAGGGCTATACATGTTTCGTACCATCTCTATCAAAGACAGGACCACTGGGAAATTCAGCACTGGATTTCAAAGCCCGAGAAATGAGAGGAACTTGGTGACCAAAATTTCAAACTGGGCTTCTCTCTGAAGAAATAAAATCTTAGGCACGCTACTTTTAATATGGTAAGATTCACAATACAAACACTGAACTACTTCCAAAATCACCTACTGCTTCTACAAAGATATCTGTATGCTCACGCTCTCTGAATATCAACAGAGAAAGAAACTGATGTGCCTGGCGCAGAGGGAAAGCCCCTGCAAAGGGAGGTCTGAGTGAGCTGCCAACACTGCAGGGGCAGGCTCCAGACTAATGCACCCTCTGCGGCCTGTGCCAGCTTTATTATTGCCAAGGAATAAGGTGATTACTGCTGAGGCTCTTACCACTTGACAGCGAGGTTCTGTACTTCCCCATTTTTGTCCTCTAGCAATTTCAAAAGCATTTTCACAACTTTTTTCTCACTGTCTTCATCTAGTTTTATCGAATCTTTCTGCAGTTCCATCATCAGGTCGTTGGTGGCCATAAACCTGAAAGAACACATAGCAAAAGTGTATTGGCTGATACACAGACACAAATGCATTTCCTTCGCACTGCTTTGGACAATGAAATTTGACAATTAGTGCTCGTATGAAAACACACTTTCAAAGAGTAATCTACAATCCTTTACACCATACCGAAAAATGATGTAAAAAGACTTATTACCGTCTTACAAGAGAAAAACTCTGATAGAGATGGCTGGTGAAATGGCTTTAGCTAAGGAATCTGTGAAAATGAGAAATATACATTCTCTTCTCTCCTTCAAATACGTAACAGGAATGGAGTAAGCTAAAACTCTAAAATTGTCACTGTGGGACAATTGGGTATTCTTTCTCAGTGACTAAATCAAGACAGTTAACTACGCTGGAAAAAAACACGGGGGTTTCTTCCACCAATTGCCAGGCCTAGGAAAACCAGTCTAGGTTTCTAAGACTGCACCTGGCTGTGTTCTTTCTGGCTTATTTAGCACCGATAGCATGATTCCACACATGAGGAAGGCCTATCAAGCTCAAAAATTAAAGTCACAACTCCATGCAAACTATACCTTAGAAGTTCCCTAGGCTGTATTTAGATCACCATGAGCAAAACCAAGCAAATATTTATCATTCCAGCTTAGAGGGAAACCAAACTCACAGCTGACTGTTTGTCAATTGATTTTCTAAACAGGAACAATGTCAAAATGGATATTGAAAAGTTCTGGAAAGTATCTCTTTCCCTGGGAGCAGGAAACGTAAAAGGTGCTAGTATAGAAGTCTGAGGTTCTGAGAAATGTAAGTGTGGTTATCATACATCAGCTCCTTACTAATGTTAGCCCTGGCACAGGGGTGGACGTCTAAAAGGAACCACAGAGAATCCCCTCCCTCCCATTTACCAAATGACACCTCCATTTTAAATTAGGCTCTGATGTAATTCATTCAGCATGTAGGAGCTCTCCTGTACCGGGGCAACGTTTGTGTCTTCGATCTCAAGCCCGTTCTTGAGTAGCAACTAGATACATCTGGAACAAGGGACTGTTAGATAGCCAGCCAGAAAGCCAAAATGAGAAAAACAGAGCACTCTGCCCATTAATGTTAACAATATGCCATCTATTTTGGATTCTGTGAGAGCTATTAAGCTGCGCTTGCAGCTCCACGACTGCGCAGCACAAGCATGACCAATTATGGCCACAGCCTGAGCAGAGTCTTCCACGGCAACATACCCAGCTTTTGCCTCGCTACCTGCGGCCGTGCTGCCCACGGGGCCTTGGGCACCGGCTCACGGGTCCATCTGTGGGAGGGAAGCCGCTGAAACGTGGTCCTGTAACTGGCCGTGCAACTGAAAAGAGACCACGGGCTCGGGTTTGACCATGAGCTGGGAGGAAATGGCCCTGGAATACCTCTATAACATGACACTTACTCCTGTTTGGAGTATTAACTGTGAATTCTTTGAACAAAGTGTTTGTGCAACTACTTCATTACTGACTTCTTCAAAAAGTACCTATTTTAACATCAGAAAAACATCAGCAGCCTTTGCAAAAATCAACCTACTTTTAGGATATTACTAACCCCTCTCTTCTAAAAGACCTCAAAATGCCACGTCTGGCACAAACATTACCTTCCAGGTTGATAGTGAGAGAACGATATGCTCATGGGTGAAATCTTTCATACTTGTTAGTTTTAACTATTTTTTTTATGGAGCGCCTTAAGTATCTAGCCCCTACCCTACAAAGATGTCTATGTTTTCTGCTGACATACACGAAGGGAATAAAAGCATTCCGAGCGCTGTTAGGGAGCCGCATTTTCCCATTGCACAGAAACAGTTCTTAAAGCAACGTGAGCTGTCAGTATCTGCAGCGTCCATCACCCGGGTGACAGGGCTGCTCAGACGGCATCTCTCAGCCCTCTTAATGCACCGACCAGCTAACCTTCTAGCGGAAAAACAAACTAAGAAGTATTTCAGCGTTTTTGCTGCGATGTTCCTCTATTTGCAAAATAAATAAGGACTTAAAGTGTAGCTGTTAAGACTCATTGCCCCTTCCACTTTGCTTGCTCGTTCACTTTCATTACACAGCAACCCGGGCACGGGAGGGGAACGGTGCTGGCTCCTCTGCATTGCCCCCTCAGCCGGAGGGGGACAGCTGGCTCGGAATGCTGTAAATAAACTGATTAATTCCTCTGGTACAGAAACATCCTGCACTTGGATCTTACCCGCCAGCAGGGTCGAGGGCACCGTGCCTGCTCCTGACACAGAGGGACCCCGCAGCGGGAAGGGACACCCCAGTGCCAGGTGGATCCTGTGCGACGGGACCCCCCCGCAGTGCGAAGCCCCCGCCTATGCAGCCCCCCAGGATCCCCCAGCGCCGCCCCCGGCGGCTACCGCCCGCATGCCCCGTGCCGCGCCGGGGGCGGCGGGCCCCCACCTGAAGTCCTTGTCGGTGGAGGTCATCTTCTCCAGCAGGCTGGAGATGTGGTAGGAGACGCTGGCCATGGCGGCAGCGGCGGCGGGGCTGCGCGGGAAGATGGCGGCGGGCGCAGGGGCCGGGGTCGCGCCGCCGCCGCCCGCTCCCCTCAGCCCGCCGCCGGCCGGGCGCCCCCCCGAGGCGGCGGGCCGGGACCAGGGCTGCCGGGAGGGGCCCCGCCGGCCGGCAACGGGGCGGGGCGGGCGGCCCCTGCCGGCGGGGCCCGACGGGCAACGGCGGGTGGTTTCTCCGGGCTCGGCCGGTCTCTGTCCCGTCGCACAAAGCGCGGCCCGGCCGAGAGCCGCGGGCAGGGCAGGGCAGGTGGGGCGGGCAGCGGGCCGCCGGCCGGCGCCGGCCGAGCGAGGGCAGAGCCCGGAACCCGGCGCGGGCGGAACCTGTGCGCGCAGGCGCGGCGGGGCCGTTTGGGTGCCGGACCGCCGTGCCACGTCTGAGGAGCGCGGCGGGGACGGGACGGGCCGCTCGTCGCCGGGAGCTCCGCGGGGTCCGCCGCCGCCGCCGCCATGGTAGGCCTGGGGCAGGGGGTGAAGGGGAGGGCATTGGAGGGGCTCCGGGCCGCCTTGCCCCTCCTCCGCAGGAGGGAGAGGCGGCGGGGGCAGCGTGGCGGAGAACCGCCGGTATCCGCGCCGCTCGGCCCTAGCGGAGCCGGGCTCGGTGTCCCGCGGCGGGGACCGCGCGCCGCGCCCGGGCCCGGTGCAGGGCGGGACACGCCCGGTGCGGCCCAAGGGTGGTCCTGGGCAGCCCTGCGGGGTGGGCCGGGGCCCCGGGCGGTGCGGGAGGCCGGCTGCGGTGCCGCCCGCTCGTTCTTGTTTCTCCTCCCCCCGCAGGTCTCGGTGATCAACACGGTGGATACCTCTCACGAGGACATGATCGTAAGTATGCGGGGGGCGGCCCGAGCACCGCCCGGGCCCGGCCCGCTGCGTGGCACCCTCCCACGACAGGGTCCGGTACCGACCTGTAGGGAACCGTGCGCGGGGCTGGGATGGGGAACGCTGTCCGAGATTAGCGCTGTCTCGTATGGCGTGGGCAGGAGAAGCAGCTACGGGGGGAAGAGGGAACGATTTACAACTTCAATTTTCATGCCTAGGCTTGTTTCTGCTCATTTCTATGAAGCAATACATGTACTAAACAGTATACTACTTTATACTAAAACTTAGCATATTTGGTATGCCATTTAGTATAGATAAAATGCCAATAAATACATAAAAGAAATTCAGTTTCATCTGCCAAAGTTCAGCACCACACTCACTGGTACAGTGCATTTAGTACCATAATGCTAAATGTTACAGAACTTTGGGAGATGAAACGGATTTTCCTTTACGTGGATGTTTCCGGGAGCAGATGTGTAAGTATGGGCAGGAGGAAAATTTTCAAAGTAACTTGTAGAATCAAGGAGCCCAGTTAGATAATGACATTTCAGACAAATAAGAGGTGTCGGTATTCTTACACTCACTTTACGTATTAAGAAACAAAAATATGTAGCTGCTTACAGATTTACGATGACACTAATTTCCTGTTCTCTCCTGAAAATTCTACGTATTACTGCTCTGAATTCCCTCGATTACTTCTGCATAACATTTGTATAGTTAGTGAAAACAGCAATTGGGGAAATAAATGACTTATGTGGCTTGTCTGGATTGTTTAAAAACTAGCCTTTTAACGTGCCATGCTGGGACTCAGTCATCTGTTCACAATTCTTACAGCTACTTTTAAAAAGTAGTGAGATTTGCTAAAGCAGGACTCGGCGTGCTGACAGCAGCTTTCCCCTTGCCTTGCAGCACGATGCGCAGATGGATTACTATGGCACTCGGTTAGCGACCTGCTCTTCAGACAGATCTGTGAAAATCTTTGATGTTCGGAATGGAGGACAAATCCTCATTGCGGACCTGAGAGGGTAAAGTGTCGTAAACTGAAGATTTTAATCTGTGGAAAATGTTAATATTTTGTCATTTTGCTCTTCGGTAACATAAGATGCATGGTAAATTCCTCCAAGGTATAATTACTCTGGATGGTTGTTGCTAAACAGCTCTTGAGAGCTGTAAGGGGAGACAGAGAGGCAGTTAGAAATAACACTGGGACTTTTTCATTCATTAGACACTCTTGACACCTGTAATTTTCAAGTAAACTCACAATTGCTAGTGTCAGGATAAATGTTTGTAACTGTTTTTGAATGACTTTGTCTGACAGTCTTGTATGCTGTGTTTCATCTTGGCATTACTCCTATTTTTAGTATCACTGTGTTAATCACTTACAGAACACCGATTTACAATATTGACGGCTGTGAAACAGCCGCACCTGGAAAGAGTTTCCCCTCAGCTTTTGCAAGTAGTGTTGTTTCTTGCAGGCATGAAGGTCCCGTGTGGCAGGTTGCCTGGGCTCATCCCATGTATGGCAATATCTTGGCTTCCTGTTCCTATGACAGGAAAGTTATTATCTGGAAGGAAGAAAATGGCACGTGGGAAAAGACGTACGAGTACACAGGGCATGATTCCTCAGGTACATGGGGTCCGGAGCTGGGAAGGGAGAGTGGGGATATGGGAGGATGCAGATAAGGTTGGAGTAAATCCCTCAGCATTAAAGAAGAAAGCCCCTATCAAACAGATAGGGATAAATGAATGGAGAGACAGTAAGTCTATTCAGCATAAACGGAACGTTTACGTAATGTCATATTGCTTGATAATCTCCACAGTGAATTCCGTCTGCTGGGCACCACACGACTACGGATTGATCCTGGCCTGCGGGAGCTCCGACGGGGCCATTTCGTTACTGAGCTACACGGGTGATGGGCAGTGGGAAGTCAAAAAGATCAGCAATGCGCATACGGTAAGTTTGTTCCTGTGAGCAGCACTGGTTTCTTGGAGCTACAGATAAGCGATGAGCTGATGCCTCAAAGAACTTGTAGACTAGATAAGTACTGATACACAGTGAAATGATGTAAAACACTTTCCAAAATCAATAATAACTTTTTTTAAATTAATCTGGAGTGGGAAGGTATACTTTGTAGGCACTAAAATGAAGTAGAACACAAGACACGTGAAGATTACTGAACAGCACTGATAATACTTGTTTATAAAGCATTATTGTTAAACACAGTGCTGGAAGCTACCTGGTAGGAAATGGCTTTGGTTCTAAGAATGCTTGTACAAACTGACTGTGAATGAACTGAAGCTGGAAAAACTGCAGGACTCATGTTTCTCCCAAAATAAGAGACTTTTGCTTATGCAAAACTTGATAAGCTAATGGCAGTGGCTCACAATAAAAGGAAACTGGGCTCCAGACCCACAGGTTCCTTCTACTCCTGCATGCCTAAATCTTAGCAACTGCATATGTCTTGTGTCTTTTCAGTTTATATCCCTGTCTCCACTGTTTACATATCCTAGATGATATTTGCACATAAAACAGTTACTTAGCTACCTAAAACTTACTAAGTGTCCTATTGATGCTCGACTGTACCTGGATTTCGTATTCATCTGACATCCATCCAGCAAAGCTCCTGTTTTCCTAAGATGGGCTTATTCCTCATAGAGTATGCTAAGTGTCCTTTGCCCTCTCACCAGTTTTTATTTATTTATTTAAAGTAAGCAATTTTACTAATGATAGTTTTTTTCATTAAATAGATCGGATGTAATGCAGTTAGCTGGGCTCCTGCTGTTGTACCAGGAAGTCTTATAGAACAACCATCTGGTCAAAAACCAAACTACATCAAAAGATTTGCATCTGGTGGCTGTGACAACCTTGTCAAGATCTGGAAGTAAGTGCTCTGCTGCCAGACTTAAGAACATATAAAACTTGGTATCTTTTGCAGTCTTTGAATGTCCCTGTTTGTATCCCAAGTAATATTTTCAGCATCTGTGCTTTTATCTTTGAATTATTGTTTTAGACAAGTGCTTTAAAAATAGACAATTTAGTGATGTACAGTCTCTCACATGGTTATAGCAGTCTGTGTCGTCTTACCTTGGAAAGTGGTTTTCTAGTTGTCTTTGATTACCTCGTCACTTGGACAATAGCAGATTTCTGTACAGTAACTGAAGATCAAATACTCTTTGTCTATGCTGCTTTCTT
Source organism: Larus michahellis (assembly GCF_964199755.1). Classification (NCBI taxonomy): domain Eukaryota; kingdom Metazoa; phylum Chordata; class Aves; order Charadriiformes; family Laridae; genus Larus; species Larus michahellis. The sequence goes on along the minus strand of NC_133905.1, from coordinate 16,201,112 downwards.
TTCCCTGGAAGGGATTTTGTCAGTTTAAGCCATAGAGCTTTTTAGAGAAGAGTGTGGACCACTTGTGCTTTGTATTGTCTGATAAGCCAGGAGTCTGGAAGCTACAAACCCACACCCTTCCAGAACAGGAGATGAGAAACACGACTGCCTGGTGCTGCTGCCCTTCTGACTGGATAAATGTGTTTTCAGGGAAGAAGACGGTCAGTGGAAAGAAGAGCAGAAGCTGGAGGCCCACAGTGACTGGGTTCGAGATGTAGCCTGGGCTCCATCCATAGGTTTGCCCACAAGTACCATCGCTAGCTGCTCCCAGGTGAGGCTTCCCTTGGAGTGACAGAGGCACAGTGCCCTTGCTTCCATCTACTTCCCCTTTTTGTTAGTAAGGGAACAGTAAGGCCAGACTTGCTGTAACACGTCCTCTTGGCAGTCCTTTGCTAAATCTGGGTCTGTGCCTAAGAGTCCTTGATTCCTCTTCCTCCCAAACTCAGAAGCCAATGGAAGAATTTCTGGACAAAGGTTTGTGCATGTGTGGCTCCGTACCAAAGACTGTCTTATGTTTTGAGAATGGTGAGCAGGGTGGTCTCACTATGAGGAAGACCTTCAAACTAACATTGTATTTTAATGTCTCTGGATCAAATTCACTGAACTTCCAGCTGTTTTCTAATAACTGGCATTCTTAATCAGCTCTGATGTCTTCAACCTTCACACTGACTGTAATGTTCTTGATGGTAATAATTCTGGAAATGCCTTCCCCCCCACCCCCCCGTCCCCAATAGCAAGAACACTACTTAGTAAGCTGCTAACTTTCTGTCATGTGACTGGAAAGCAAAATCTCATTCTGTGGAAAAATTCAGCTGATACATACGTATTTTGGGAGCTTTTCTCTGGTGTTTGCAAGTCACCTTTCGTATGTAGCTTTTCTCATCAGAGAGCTGTACTCCTATCTTGCTTTTAGTAAGAGAACAGCCCCTTTGCCATGTTGAGCAAAAACGTATGTAAACACATCTAGGGTTCTAGGAAGTATAGCCAAAAGTACCATCAGGGTTGGTTTTTCTGTACTGTAATTAGTGGTCCAACCAACTAGGTCTGCTTGCTTTTGTAGGATGGCAGAGTGTTTATCTGGACATGTGATGATGCCTCTGGAAATTCCTGGTCACCAAAGCTGCTGCACAAGTTCAATGATGTTGTCTGGCATGTGAGTTGGTCCATTACTGCAAACATTCTTGCAGTGTCTGGAGGAGACAATAAAGTGAGTACTGCTGCCTTTACTTTTACTCCTGCATGCCATGACTTCAGAAGAGCTGAGATGAGACAGGCTGTTGTCACTTTTGCTTACGTTAAGACTGTTGTAGATTCTCCTTTGCTGCAATGGTGAATTTATTATTTTTTTTTTACATATCAAGAGGGGAGGAAGACCCTAACCTTTGGCAAACGCATTCTTAGTCCTTACTGGAGGTTAGAAATGCAGGCTTAACTTTATTTCGTAGGGTACTAACAGCAGAATTCACATACTCTCCCTTTACCACTGGATAATTGTTCAGTATACAGCAACAAATAACTTGATACTTAGAACACCACCACAACACTTGACTGCTGGGTAACTGTAGACTGTCACCAAACTAGTGATGTGATGGTTGCAAGGGACTGGTAAACTGAAACGCATTAACGCTGAAACTTCTTCCTGCTCTGTTTTTGAGGTCACACTGTGGAAGGAATCAGTAGACGGACTGTGGGCATGTATCAGTGATGTCAACAAGGGCCAAGGAGGGGTGTCCGCCGTTACAGAGGGGCAGCAGAATGAGCAGTGATGCATGAGTGAATGTTCAGCTGCAACAAGTGATCACTATACCTGATTTGCAATGTTTCTTGAAAGAGGAGAACTGATTTCCATCTAAACTGGACGTGAACATGGGAAGCAATTATCCAATTTTATGAGCACTCTCTAACTATTACTGGGGGGCTACAATATGTTGATAATCAGCCTTAATCAACATTCCCTTAAATTTAAGGTAAAGAGCGTAGCAAAGTACTGTGCCTTACACTACTCCTTGATGCTGCAGACATTGTACCCTGCTTTTCTGGTTTGGGGATCAAATCTTATTGCATGTGCTGTAGACTCCAAGCACTTCAGTAGGAACAGGAGGAGACTATCAGAGTGGTGAAGTGTGAACTCCTTTGTGCAAGGGGACAAATACTCTGTCCCTTCAAAGGGCCAGAACTTTGTTCCAAGTGAGGCGAAGGGCTGGCGGAGTTTTCAACATTAGATGACAGCATGCAAGCTAGCTCTTCTGGTAGTAGTGAAGGGGTGCTTAGATCTTCCTGAAAATAACGTGCTTGGATATGTGAAAGTCTCTGAGATTTCCTGAAGATGAAAAGGAGTAGTGGAATGCATATGTCATTTGCTTTATAATAATCTCAAACTTGGTTATTGAACCAAAATAAAAAAAAAAAAATCAAACCACAATTTGAAGATTTTTTTTTTTTAGCCACACTTCTTTACTGTACCTCAGGTGGTTGATTGTTTTTTTTTGGTTTTTTTTTTTTTTGAGATACCAACAGAATAAAGTCCTATTGGTTAAAGCCTGATGTGCTGTATTTAATAATCTTTTCACAGGGCCCTTATCAAGGCTGTCTACCATCTACCTTCAGTCAAGTCACAGTCATGTTGTCCCATCCATGGCGTTAGCTTTATACTAGCTGGGAAGGTATTAGACCACTAGAGACTAACAAACACTCTATGCAGTCTAAGAAACAATGAAGTTTTACCTTCAGTTAAACATAGGTGCAGTTGCACTTCAGGCAAGTGCATTATACTGAAGCGTGGTTTGTTCGAGCTCGCCTTCAGCTGAAAGCTGAACCACTCTTCCCTGTCTACAACAGAGAAAGTACTTAACTAAAACGTCACATTTTCCCTTTATTCTCCAGCTGCCCTGAAGCACCACAAGTGAACAATTCACAGCCTTCCTCGTCTCCAAGGTAGTGGTTCCCAGGCACACTCTTTGTTTTGGCATAGTCAAGATAACGTATTTTCTAGAAAAATAAACCTCATTTTATGATTGTTATCAGTACTAGCCAAATATCATCCTAATTGCTCTTACAGAAATACATACAGGAATTATCTTTGTGAATACCAACAGAAGTATGCAACAGTCCTGTTCTTGTTTAAATGCACCGTAGCCTTACCCAAAAAATGAAGCAACTCATCTAGAATCAGCGTTACGTTCAAACAGTTCCATTTCAAGTTACACAGCAAAGCACTATTTCCTTTCAAGCTGTTTTCCTTTTCTAAGATCATAATCAAAAATGCTAAGCTAAACAGGCAGCCTTTCATTCCCAGTACCATACCCACTTCTTCTTTCATACAGAGTACCAGCCACCTAAGAGGGTTTGGTGTTGGCTTTAACTGCTGTGGAACGAACTTACTTACACAAACTTGAAATCAATAAAAAGGTTCAAAAATGAAACCTCATTCTTAGTTAGTTTTTACCACGCTTCATTCTAAGGAAAAAGGGCACTAACTCCTTAAGTACCCAAGAAAAGGTTTTGCCTGTGGGGATATTAGGTTCCACAATTCACCCTATTAAAATTTATCCTTATATTTAATACTTCAGAATTAAAGCCTACTTAGCACCAAGGCCCAGTTCAGCCTATTTTTCCTCCATACTTAAGATGAAATATATTAAAATGGTTTCAAGTAATGATCAAAGTATCTCTAACAATTACAATTGATTACAGAGTTTATTCATTGCAAATAAAAGCGTTCGTAATAGGGTGAAATAAAAGGGTAAAAGTTTCAGTTGCTCTTGACAATAAGCTTTATGTTTTTGATCTCTAATCCCTTCCTCCGCGTGGGGTCAGGACTGGGGAAAACAAAGAGAAAAATACTATATCCAATGTCAGTTTCAGACTGAAGAACTTAAAATTGCTAGGCAGTGTGATTGATGCCAGCATGCTCTCTCCTGTGCCCACCATGCACTAGTTCTTCCCTTCCACCATCTAGCCTGAGAAGAAAAGTTGTCTGGTGATGGCTGAAAGGAGTTTCCATATAAGAAATGAAGTTCTATCATTCAATCTGCATTCTTAAGTTTATGAAGTTTCTGGCATGTCTCCTACTGATACACTGGTAACTAGACTGGCCTTAATGGCAAATGTGGCCACTTGAAACTTAGAAAATAAACAAACCCCACTGTTTTGTACAACAGCCTATCTAAATTAATCTTTTCCTCACCACTTGGAGTGCTGACAGGCCTTAATAAAGCAGAAGATGCTGATCCAAAGGCCAGGCTCCTGGAAGCTTCAGGGGACACATCTCCCTGTCACGTTGGGAAATCCAGAAATAGCTTGATTCTGTGGCCAGCCCAGAACAAAACACAGCGTGCTACGAAAACGCGAGGGGCTTCTGCTTCCATACTCTTTCTGGTAGGATCCAGCAGCTCTGCCTGCTTGCTTTCTGCTAGTGAATGTTTTTATTAACAAGCCGTCAGATAAAAGCCAAGATGAAGATGATTCACTCTATCGGAGTTTCTTAACCTAGCTTTGTTGCTAGACAGGTTTTTGAGTCACCACCTCCGTTTGTTTTCAGCTCCCTTATTACAGGTACTGGCTTCCTCAGTTTCGCCAATCAGCTGATACCGGACACATTTTGGAAGTGATTTTCTTTTAATATTTGGATCATTTCCCAAACTTGATTTACAGCATGACTGCACAATATTTGAAGTAATCAACGAGAAGGCCACAACATGAGACACGAAAAGAGGAAAGCTCTTAAATCACATTTGCAGAAGAAAACAAAATAGAACTGCATCCCCAAATAAAACTAGTTTTCCAACTCCACAGACGTGCTAAAGTCTTATTTGGCCATAGCACAGTTAAGATGGTTATAAATGGCTCCATGTTACATTTTCTCCAACAGCAAATCTGATTTAACTGAATGCCTCCTCATCTTCCCACCTTTACACATTTAGCATGCCTTCCTCAGTCCTACTGCTGGGAGTTTGTGGGGCTGCAGTGCAAAATGGAGCCTACAAACTGGACGTGTCATTTGGGTTACAGTAGAACACAAGCAACAGAAATCACAAACTCATCATGCCATCATCCTTCATCATATATTCCCTCTTTCCTCCTACTCTTTCTCAAGTAAAAAAAAAAAAAATCCCTATTTCTCTTCATGGGATTTTTCTAGACGTTCAGCCATTGCTATAATCTTCACTGAAGTTTTAAAAATTTGTTAATATTCTGTTTTTAGAGTAATGGAAGCCAAGTTTCCTAGGATCGTTTTCAGCTTTGGTTGTCCAGCAAAAGACAACAAAATCTGATAAAACAGAACCTGTGAGAGAATACAGGAGAGAGGGAACGCACTTAAAAAGCAAGAATGAGAAACACAGCTGTCAGCACAGGTCAGGAATAAAGCTCAGCTTCTCCATTTCTGCTACACCACTTCAGATAATAAAACGGGGTTGGGGCTATTCTTTTTTGGAAAAAAAATTAAAAAGTTACAGCTATTAATTATTTTTTTAAAGGAGCAATGTTAACGCCACAGGAAAAAAGGAAACTCTCACTCCATTCCCTACATGATTTCATTATACATAAAAATAAATGCAGCAACAAATCTATGCACTGTTTTCACTTTTTTGTTGATTTTGTTATCTTACAAGCAGGCCAAGTTTCCAAGGAATTTAAATATGTATCAGATTGCATTTCCAGTGATATTGTAGAACAGAACAAATATTCCACTCGATATATAAAGTGCTTCAAAGAGCAGCTGTTTGGTGAAGCCACGAAACTCACCAGGTAAAGTTTCAGCTTTTGCCGCTTTTCTGTGTAATTCCTCTCCACTAACCTGTTTGTTCCAGTTACTGTATCTTAGTTATAGAATAAAACACTGTAAGCAATAATCTCTTTTAGACAGGATATTTTTACCTTTAACATATAAAAATTATGTTTGCTTTATACATCTGTCTTTAGAAATAACTTCAAGTCATTCAAGTCAGGAAAAAGATTTTCACTAGATACAGACTCAATTAAATACAGAGATTGTAAAATATGTTTAATTTCTCAACTTATGCTTTCAGGTTTGACACCCTGCCTCACGAAGATAATCATGTTTCTCAGAGGTACTCTGCTGGGAATTATTCTTTACAGCATCCTCTGGACAGAAACTACTCTGGCTGGCTCTAGTTTTTTAAGCCCTGAATATAAAAGAACACAGGTAAAAAAATTCAGAAAAATATTGTCCTTCTGTATAAGTCCTTAAAACCAATATTATTACAGCATTCAGAGAAGCTTTTAGATTTACTTTCTGGAAGAGGAAAGAATTATTCCATGGAACTTCTGTAACAAACCATTAGCATTGTATTCATGCTATGAGAATATGTATCTAATCTCATTCACTAAGTATTAATAATCGGGGGAAAAAAAGAACAACTGAAGATAAAGCATCATTTAAATAATTTGTTGGCATCTTCTTTGGAAATTAACTGTATGGTGCTTGTTATTTAAGGAACCCTTAAACCAAATTCCTATTAAAGTGCATGCACCAATTATTATAGACCTATCTATCATTAACGGTTGGACCTGATGATCTTAAAGGTCTTTCCAACCTAAAGGATTCTATGATTCTACCAAACATATGTAAGTCTATGATGCCTTCACCTAATCTGCTGTATCTGTGTTAATTAGGGGTTCTGATTTCCCCACTACAGACTAGTTTGGTTATGGAAACAATATATAGGTGTCATTTTGCTTGCTTTCTAGCAACAAAGGGCTCCAAAAAAACCCACAGCACAATTACATCGTCGAGGCACAGAAGGCTTTTGGGACACAGATAAAGCAGGGACAGAAGATGACAGTAACAGCAATGAAATTAAGGTTTGTGTTTTTCCTTCTTGCTCACATACAAGTTTAAGGGGTGGGGCTGGGTAATACAGTTTTTGTCACAGGAGGCAGTACAAATTAAACCTTGAATCATTTTTAACTTGAAAGGCAAGCAGGAAAGGGCACATGAAAACTGCCAGCACTGATGCTGTGAGATTATTTACAATTAGCTGCGATAACTAGCTGCAACAATCTCCTATTTAGGATTCACTTACATTTCAGAACTAACATATAATAATGCAAGTTTCTTGTAAAGTTTTCTTTCCTCCAGTTTATTGTGCAGTTTGGTCTGCAGTAGCTTACACCCTGTTTCTGAGATTTTGATCAGTGTCTCAGCGCTAAGTGAATAGATGGAATAACTTCTTATACCTCTTGCTTATCAGCATTCCCATTAATAAAATTAACTTGCAGTGTCCTTGTCCAGAACTCATCTGTTAAATTCTATCTTTTAATGTTTTTATAGTTTAATGTTCCCTTTGAAATTGGTGTCAAGATAACAGAAGAAGAGTATGAAGAATACGGACAAGCGCTGGAGAAGATGCTGGGGGACATGCTTGAAGAGAATGCTAAAGGTATGGCCGAGCAAGTCAGAAAAGAAGAGCTTTAAAGAAAAAAAAAAAACTAAAACAAAACCAAAAAAACCCAAACCCAAACCACCAAGCAAAATCACCAAGACCACAAACTAAACAACTTTTGTTTTCTAATTTGTCATGTACGACATTCAGTGCAGCATTTCAGAAGTGATTGGGACTAAGAAGTTACCACTAAGAGAACCACTCAAGTACCTGATGTTTAGGAACAACTCATTGAACTTTAAAGAATCACATTAAAGTATATTAGGCAGAAGGGGAAGGCTTCCTCTCCTTACATTACCCATCTTTTTTTTCCCCCCCTTGCTTTCAATTCCCAGCATTTCCTGGTTTTCTCGGCTAAGACCTTCACAATTTTCATGGTGAAAAGTATTAAAAACATTATTGTAACTAAGATAGTTCTAGCTGATTCACTGATCACTGAAGTTCGAATACCCAACGCCCCCCCGAAACTGTCTGGTTTTTACCTTTACAGCCTGTCATACTTTATTTGCATTTGCCCACATTAGGCTGATCTTTCTGAATCTTCTGTTTTAATGTTTATGCCAGTCTTAATATCTGCGTTACACACTCCAGCTACAAATCACTTCATGCTTCCGCTTTCACCCTGCTTTTCAGGCTCCTGAGACTTCCCTCAAGGTCCTCTCTCTGCTCTCCTCCGAATTCCTTCTGAGGAGCTACTTCTATGGCCGTTACGCAAATCAGACAGTCTTACGCGTTGTGTGCCCTTACAGAATGGAACTATGTGGAAGCCACCTTATCTTTTGCCTTCTTTGCCGAAGATTTGTAGAACTTTTAGACAGATTATCAAAACAGGATTTTCAGAGAAATATTAAGACTATCAAAACAATCTATCAAAATAGTCTTTATCGTTTGGCTTTTCAGAAACTCAGATGAAAACCAGGCAAGATGAAGGACAAAGACATCACCTGATGGCCTGATTTGTTTTAAATTTTACTTTAAAATGAAATTATTACTGATTCCACAACTCTGAAGAAGAAAGAAGCATGTGGACCTGAGCAGTTTGTCCCGGCAGACATGGAACAGATTGTCTTTTAAGGAAGAATACAAGATCTCAAGCCAAAAATAATAAAGGGCAAGGTTAATCACAGGCTCACCTGTAGGCTTATTTTCTTATTTTATCTCTTTTCCTTAGTAAATACAGTGATTATTCTAAATGACACGTTTGAAGGCAGAAACCTGTTCTTACACTTCTATACACATCTATAATAAAGCTTATGCTGAAACTGCAACTACTTGTGGGGTTGTTTTTTGTTTGTTTAAGAGTAGCTCAAACTAGATAGTTCATGTAATAAACTATGCAAACTAGATGGACAAGGAATCAGTTCTCAGTTGCCAAATTAGACAAGGGATTTGTTAATGTGGATCTTATCAAGGAAACCATCTAATATCTCTTCCAGTTTAAAAAAAAAAAAAAGAAAATTATCTTTCCAGTTAGCTTGCCTGGATTCAGAACCATTCCATACTGGTACATACATCAGAGGTACAAGGTCATTTTTCATGCCTTCAAATGCATAAACCAACATCCTCCAATGTAGACACGTTCTTTTCTGTACCTCAGCCCATACAGACATCTGATAATCCATCAACGTTTTCTAGAATTTCCTCCTGAAGACATTCTGTACTCTTTAACAGGCTAATGCAATAAATGTAAATACAACTGCAATTTTTATTAAGCATGTACTCTTTTCCTGTCACAGACTTAGTCACCTCAATGAAGTGATCCCTTTGATGCCCCTAGCACCGCCTTGTGCTATCCTCTACCAGAAGGCAAATGAGAATTGGAAGTGAAGGAGGAGGCAGATTAAAAAGGAGTAAACAACTTTTAGAAGACTAAGAAACAAATATGCTTAGGATTTCTGGCACCAGTTCATAAAGCCATGGTGTTTCAATGCCACCATCAGAAGAAATAGTGTAATGTTTTTCCTCCCCGCGCCCAGGTACAGATCTTACCAGCATTACTGAACAGTCCCTGGCAGTCACACAGTGCCTGGCGCTCCCCCGCAGCACAGCCAGCCTCCGGGAAAGCCGCAGGTCTTCAGCTGCGCCATCTCCGCTGCAGCACGCAAAGCCAGCCCAGGGCGAGGGTGCGACACCTGCTTTTGGAAACCTGCAGAAGTGTTGTGAACGGGAAGAGTCAGAAAGAACACTGAAGTTGCATTTATTATCCTGAACTCTAATCATCACTTCCACAACAGATCTACTGCTTGTGTTCTTTTTATATTTAATGGTTTCCAAGCATATTCCAGGGAAACAGTCAAACAATAAGCTGCCCAATAGTACAGGAAGGAAACCGTTCCCCAGACGCACTGCTTAAATCCTTTCTTGAAAAAGGAGTACTGTAGTTTGGATCACTGTTTCTAGAATTCTGACAGAGTTGTGCAGAATACAGTCTACTCACTGAGAAAAAAAAATATGGCTAAGCTAGTCTACAGAATAAAAATTAAAGCCCAGGCCATTATGCCGTGTTTCTTATCCAGCTTACTGAACAGAACATTCTAAGGTTGTCTTTAAAAAGGCAACACAGAAAAACCCAACAATGTTTCCTGGTGATCCAGAGAAAAAACTCTGGACCTATAAACGTGTGCAGTATTTTCTCCTTTGCAAATATGAGATCAGCCTCAAGAGGGTAGTATAACCTAGGAGTGCACAACGACCGTAAGGACAAAACAGGTCTCAAATGCTTTCTAACTTGCCTGGGACAAACCGATGCCCCCTGTATTCTTCCAAGTATTCTGCTCAGAGGGCTTTTTTTGGACAGTTCTCTGCTTTGGAGGCAGAAGAATGAGCAAGCAAAGCAGAGAATTCCACGGATGTGCTCCGGGAATGGTTCTATGACACTGTAGCTGCCAGTGAAGCAATGCCTGAAGAGCAAGGCACTGGACTAGCAGAAGCTGGGTAATTACCTGGGTATTCACTAAAACTGGTCGTCCTAACCCAAATACTGCATACCACGAAGGCCAAGAAGGTGGCCTTGCCAAGATGCAAGGAATTCTTTAACAACAACAAACCCAAATCAAAAGCCAAAGTAAAAGCATGTTTTTTCCTCTGCCAACCCAGATCCAGCTTCTATTCACTTGGGTATCAATGTTTTCAATAAAGTCAAGAATTTCACCAAACTCATCTTTCTCCTCAGATTTCAGCAACCAAAAGAAATGGATTCTTGCAGGGATGAAAAGCAAAACAGCTCCTAAAACAATATTCCTCTATGCACTTGGTAACACTATGACGAAGAACTCTTACGTGACCTGGAGCCATCCACAAAGTCACACAAATATTTGATTATGTCCTTAAATATTATTTGGATGTGAGGGTGGCAGGGGAAGAAGACAGGGAAGAGTGTGCTTCTTTGTTAGTCCCAAGGCATTCACCCAGACTTCCCTAACCAGGAGCTATTTTGGCATCGATCACCATTCCAGTATTACTTAAGTGCCCACAATTAAGATTTTTTTCATGCTGCAGATGAATATGTTTATTTCTCTGTGGTTCATTCTTACTAGTAATTTGAGCTAATGAATGAAATATACATTTAAAAAAAAAAAATCACATTAGGGAAAGGCAAATGCAGCCACCCGTGATATTCGCCTTCAACTGTAGTCAATCTCCGTAAATTGAAGAGGATGCAGTATTACTTTACTTTAGTAAAATAATTAAGAAAAGTAAAAGTTGTCTTCTTCCACTAATTTGAGATGATTATTCAATTGTGCAAATGAAATAAGGTGACTAATTAAGCTATAATCAAGCCAGTTCCTATGAAAAAAAAAAAAAAAATTTATAGTAACATCACACTAAAGAAATAACAATCAAGAGTTCCTCAAAATAAGCAGCTAGTGTTTTATAATGACTTTGAGAGTTTAATTCTTTATAGACTAGGGAAGTGCAAAATATCTAGTCACTTCAATTGCAATAGTTCCTCAATCTAAAGAATGATCTAATGCTCTGCTTACCCCGGGCTCCTGCCATAATGGTACATGACTAGACTGGGCTTTACAAAGCCAGGAAACTCCTAAAGTAAGAAACAGACTAAAAACATTTCATTCTCTTAATTTAAAAATTTTCAAAGATATTCAAACCATTAAGATCCCACAAATATTTCAACACATCTATTCATCAAAGACAGACTCACCACCTTTTTTTTTTTTTTTTTTTTTTTTTGGTTCATCGACAAACGCAGACTTTGGAGAGGTTGCTTCAGTGACCGCACTTCGACAACTCACAGGGTGTCCTTCATTGTGTTTTCTGCCTGTCTGAACACAGTTGCAATTGTCACGCTTCTTCGAATTTTGCAACGAGACAGACGCTTCTTGAGGTGCAACTGAGCTTACAAGACTGTGGGCTCTCAGCCTTAGCTTCTTCACCTCGTATAGATCCCCCTCCTGACCTTCCAAACACACTTGGCATGACACTGTGCATGCTTTGTTTTCTTCTTCCTGTCATCTCCAGTCTGTTGTTCTTTCAAGTCGCACTTGTTTTCTGTTCTCTGCACAAGATTTACCCCATCACACTCAGGTTTATTTTCAAGCTAGATAATAAATGCAAAAGTATATTTGTTAGTAATGTGTTTAAGCAGTTATGAACAACTAAACAGTATGTGAATTAGGGGAGAAGAACAACCCAAAGGATGAGAAATCCCCCTCCACCCCCCCAAGAAAGGGGAAGATGCTATAAATCCCTGCCTCTAGCCAGTACGGTAACTGGAAATGGACTAGTCTGATTCCCTACAGTTTTGCTCTCATCACACTTATGCTCACAATGAAACACATCAGTATTTTTCTACCTGAATGGATATATTAAGTGACCATCAGACATGACAGGATACTAAATGAGGTACAGACAACATTATTGGATTATACAGATAAAAATAAAGGGTAAATAATTAAAAAGAATACAACTGATTCTGGCCAACACAAAACACAAACTCCATGAAAATTATGGTTTCATAGCCTAGCTCATTAAGATAAAAATCTGACTTTTGGAACCAACTACAGTAAGCAAAGCAAAAAAAAAAAAAGTATCTCTGCTGCAATAAAGGATTTTTACATCAGCTTTGTAATAGAAAGTGAAGTACTTTCTCAATCTATTACGTTCATTCTTGCAGTTTGTTACAAGAACAGGAAGTCAAGATTTGAAAGACTTCCACAAAGAAACATTACTTCCTAACTAAAAATAGGCATGACAGGAACAACACTAGACGTCTTTAAAGTAAGTGAACAAATGACCTCAGATTGCCCTCCAAGGATTATTAACTGGCAAAAAAGGAAACGATGACTGAAACCTGGAATTTTCACTTACACCTACCTACAGGCTTGGTTTCAGTAAGAGAACTCAAGAGTACAAGACAGAAGTTTTGTGGGCCTGGATGATGGCAAAAAATAACACTACATAACTATATACATACAGATAGTTAAAGACTATGACTAAATCTTTGTGCATTTAAGACACAGGTAAGCATAAGGGCAACCCTGACAAAACTTAAAAGCATTAGCGTTGTTCGCTGTTGGCATGAGGAGGTCAGGCAAGCCAGACCCGGCCATGGCTCTTCCTTCGGTCTTAAACCACAGCCAACAAACAGCTTATCGTTACAGGACAGACCTTTGTCACTCCAGCCCACCGCAACCACGGGAAAAAAAACCACCATAGGAGCTTTCCCTAGCGCTGCTGAAGCCGCGGGATTCCTGCCCTGACTCACCTACACTCTGGCTCTTCCAGTCACGAAGAGCATTTGCCTTGTAGAACAACTCGCCCTCTCCCCCTGAAGCCCCAAGTTCGCTTCAGGAGGAGCCTACCGGCTCACCCCCGGCGCCAGGGACACCCCACTGCCGGGCCGGGCCTCCCGGGGGCTGCAGCACCAGGGCTTCGCAGCCGCTGCCCGCTCCGCGGGGGCCAAGGCTGGAGCGGACCCCGTCCCGCGGTACCTCAGGGGCCGGTGGGGCGGCTGCCACTCAGGAGACAGCCCCGCCCCCGAAGGCGGGACCTTGGGGCCATCCCTGTCGCCGATTGGGCAGCCCCCAGCCGCCGCTGGCGCCGATTGGCTGTGCTGTGCCGGGCCGGGCCGGGACCCCGGGAAGGCTGCGCTGCCCCTCTCAGCCCCGTCGCGACGGGCCGCAGCCCGGGCCGGGTGCGCCGCGCTCCGAGTGCTCCGGGAAGGGCCGGCGGTAGCCGGGTGGGCAGGAGCACCTTGTGGGGTGGGCGGCGGGACCCGCAGCGCCCGCCGCTCTGGGCCCTGCCCGCGGCTGTAGGGGCGTGGAGCAGCGCAGGGAAGGCCCTTGAGGAGCGGCCTGGGCTCTCTTGTGGGCTTCTGTAGGGAGCCGCCTCTCAGCGGGACGGGCTGTGTTAATTAGGGGGCTTAACGAGAGAGAAAAAGGTATTTGTATCAGTTGGGAACGCTGCGGTCCGTCGGGAGTGCGGTACCAGTCCCGCGGGGTGCTCCAAAGAGCCGGCAGCTTTGCGGAGGCAGCTGTGGGCGTCTTCCCCGATGGAGACGGGGGAGGAATCCTGTAGGAATCCTGTCGTGAATGGTTATTTTAATTTTTTAACTCCGAGTTGTAAGCACAGAAAGAGTCTACTTAACGTGAACAGATCGCAGCCACGTATGGTGGGGTTGTCCTTGCGCTGGCTTTACCGGAACGCCTGAAGATCGAGGCCAGTCCTTCAATTTAGGGAAATTTACCGTTGACTTTAACAAACGGCAGCAACTGCGTAAGAGACGGCAGCAGGAAATACAGTTCATCGAACGGCAGGAAATGCAGCTATTTCACTGCTGCCCGGAAAAACCCCAACACCAGCACGTGTTGGAAGCTGTATATTTTACAGCGTGACATTTCATTTTACATACAAAAACGTTCTAGTACAAAGGATAGATGGGATGCGGTCAATGGTTACAGAAAAATCTGCTAGTTTGTTACATAGCAATTAGTGACTTCAAAAACTGTGTAAGGCACTGTCTTCACACTCCACGTGTTTAACTGCCTGCCTGGTTTTGCTAGTAGACGTGACACTTCCATGGCTGTATTTATGCATGTTATTAAAATTAAACATACAAGAAATAATAGAATAATGTGTGAATGAATTGATAGTTCTTGCTATTAATCAACAATACAGGATAATATTCAGCCTCTAGGTTTTAACAGCACATTTGGGAGGTGCTAATCTACAAATGAGTTTTACTTGCACGGTTCTTCAGTTCTATAACAGCTGTATTTTTTAAAATTTATATTCTTTGCTCTTATTCTGGGGTTCATGGATAAAAAAAAAAAGCAGAGTTGTCCTTCATTTGTGACAAAGAGCTACAGTGTCTGGAGGATAAAGGATACTATAGATTGTGCATCTAAACAACAATATCAACGGTGTCAGTTGTATCTCAGTAATTCTTGCAATTATTCATTTTGGAGTGAAATTTTTCTCTAGGGACACCTCAAAGGAAAAAATCAGCTATTTAACAAGTGAGCGAAGACTGAATAAACATGTTTGTAGTAATGATTACCAATGATTAAGTGTGTGCAAAGAGACCTTGAGCTGCTTCCCTAATAACACAAATTTACCTGAATAGGGTGGATTGAGATACATTTTTCTGTGCCACAAGTCATGAAAAAACAGGCTACAAAGACGGGATTTTTTTCAGGTTTTTTATTCACAAAGGTATTAGTAAACAGTAATGTATAAATTTGCCAAGTTGAGATTAAAAGATACTTTATACTGAATAGCCAAGTGATGTAGTAGAGTACCATTATTGCAAGACCACGCGGTGTCTCGTCTATGTTACATTAGAGACCCGTGTAACTCTACGAGACCATGTAGATCACCTCTGGAAATTTTAGAATGAACATGGAAGAAGGCAAAGAATAACAGTTTCCTTTTGTGACTACAGAAGAATAAAACCTGTAAAGCATTTGTGTGAAACAGAACTGTGTCTAAATTCTGTTCCTCAATCTATAAAACTTCTGGTTTCCATTCAGCTCTGGGGTGTGCCCGTGTGCATGTCCTCCTGGAGGAGACCCAGGTATTTAGCATGGATCTCCCAAAATATACCCATGAAAAACAATTAATGTTAAAGTTTCAGCACCATAAAGTAGCTCAATTAAATCTCATGTATAATTAAGCAGCTGTTGACCAATCTGAATACACTCAATGTTTCTTATGTCGGTACCAATGTTTTCTTGGTTTGATTCTGGTAAAATAAAAAACCTGACACTGGCAAATACATAGCCAGTATCCAAGGCACTTTTAATTAAGGGTTTTCACCAGTTTTTAGTGTAGAAATAAATTTGATTGATAAATGTGTAGATGATTCTAATACTCAGCTCTTTAGTTAAAATACTTTTACTTGCTCCTAATAGTACCCACAATGAACCAGGTACTGTACAAATATAGAAGATATGAGGCCTTACTCAGAGACCTTCATGTAAAGCTAGGAAAACTATACCATTACACAATTCCAATGAAAAGAATTGTGTATAAATTTGTATTTTTCCAAAATATTCCCTGAACTCTATTGTGAATTTCAGCCATTTGCATACATCAGGCCCTATTGCTTGTGCGAAGGAGGCAGCAGACACCTGTCTGGAACCTGAGCTGTGTGTTCAGGTGGCTCTTCTTGTTTGTAATTAACCTGTAGTTCCTTAGACTGCGCAAAAGTGGAATATGCTAGCAATATTACAAATAACAAATAGTCATAACAATAAAAGTGACAGTTTCTTAAGGGGGCCTTCACTTGATAATAAATATGACAGCATACAAGTTTCTGTTAGTTTTCTTTTAGGAGTGCTCCCCGAGGCTGAGCCCAAGGCTGTTAATGCTGGGTGAGCCGGGAGACACACAGCGACTCCTCTCTGAGAACACGTGGGGAGCGTGGCTCCGTGATCAGGGCCCTTACTAGCTCATCTTGCACCAATTCTTTAACCCATTGCCAAAATAAATACAACAAATCCAATTTCAAGTGACCTATAAAATTAAAGATACTTTAAATTAAAATCTTGTCCCTAATCCAAAATATACAACAGTTACCATGTGAAACATAATGAGAAACCTTACAACACGTAAAGGACGCTTAGAAAAAAATAACTTCCAAAAATAGTCTTATGAAGTATTAAACACTGTCTTAGAGCTCCTGACAGTGAAACGTAAAGGTTAGACCTCAAATGGTGTCATATGTAGTAGAGCAGCTTATGGAGTAGACCAACATGGCTTAAATTACTTACTTACAACTATGTTCAGTGCAGTTCAAACTGAGATTGCATCATGTAGAATACATATGAGAACTTGCATAAACATTCCCCTCTCTGGTAATGCAGTTTTTGAGTGTGTGAACTAAGATTATATGGAATAGGACAGATCCATTTGAAAACTGAAACCTTCTCCAGTCTCTCTGAAGGTTTCTGTCTGCTTGTACGCGATGGGGTAACAGCAAAGGGCAGTGTCACTGCTGAGCAGCGCTTGTCCTCTTGCTTTTAGGACTGTCGTTTTTAATAAGACATACGTTATATGTAGATGCTTTATGAAATACACTGCAAAAGGATCGTAAATTATTTTGGCAAGTGTTTGTGTTTGCCATACCTTTTTACATTGCGGATGAAAAGGAAGAAGGCACTTCTGTTTACAGAGTGGCATCATGCTGTGATCTGCCTTAGAGCAGGTATTTTCTGTTTCTTCTCTGTGATCACTTTTGTTTTCTGCAGTCAGGGCCAATGTTTCTGATCCAGATCTGCTACTTAACCTTACACGAAAGGTACACTTTTACCATCTTTCTAATGAAGAGACAGTCCCGATTTCTTCTTCTGAGATGGCCACTGCTAATAAATCCATCCAATTTATGATTCAAAAAGTTCAGAACTGCTTAATTTGTCTTCTTCATACAGCAAAATATTTTCCATGAGCTTCTTTTTTTGATCATTTATCTGTATTTTCCAAGATGTCTCTCTGACTGAAAAACAAAAAAGCCCAAATATTGAGAACAAAATCCATCTATTGCCTAAGGAATAGAAAATAAATTTAAAAACAAAACAAAACAAAACTGTCTTAGGAAAAAAATCTGATAGAAAACCAGAAAACGTTTTGTAGATTTATTGGTAAAATCATAACCAAGAATAAAAGATTTACTGAAATGTGTTATAAGTAGGAAGAAGAACCTAAGTGATTCTGGAGCAGAGAGTGATTTGTCCCTGCTATGATAATTCTAGAGCCCTTTTACACAGCCTTCTGTTATCCAAACAGGAACGGGGCAGTTTTGCCCAAACAGCTTGAAGATTGTATGCTTTTGCATGTTCTGTGTGCAGCCTTCAGGTTTATCTATATTTACCTTGTGCAGAACAGGAGGAGTCGCTGTCTGGGTTTCTCTGTGGGAAGGTGCTCCATGCCGCGGATGCCGTCTCCCGGGATGTGTCAGCTTTGGCGCATGCTGCGCTCCTCTCCTGGAGGCCCTTTGCAGGCTGGACCTGCCCCGTCCTGCACTCAGAGCCTGCCACGGTTTCTGAATCCTTAAAGCTGATGCTGGGTAGCTCATCTGGAGATTTCTCTGAAGGATTCCATATAAAACTGCTCGATTCATCTGATTCACAAGGGACCCGGGACATTTGTCCGCAGTAAATGTCGGGTGACACAACTGCTACTGAAGTTGTGGGTGGATCGGCACTCATCAGGATGGCTGGCTGGGCGCTGCCCTCTTTATTCCCCCCTGCAGAAGGCACATCCATGCTCAAACTCATCGTCTCATCATCAGTTTCTTCTGGAGCATTCATGGAGAATCCAGAAAGGCTGCCTCCACAGATGTAATGCTCTCTTAATTTGTTTTCAGCCATTTCCATAATTTCAAGCACCTGTTTTTAACAACAAAATCTGTGAATGCAGAATAATTCCTGTAGCCCTGCTTACACATGTTCTCCTATGTCAATACTCTCAAAAACAGGCAAGGCATGAATGACCTTGCTGTCAAGGAGACTAAAATCTTGGTCACGTATTTAAACTATTACCTCTGCTATGTTAGAGTTCTTCTTTCTCAGACAAAGGCAGATGGCTGAGGCAAAATCAATGGCAACCTCTTCCAGCAAGTGTCCTGCTCTCCTGTCTAGATATTTACTGCATATTTCCTTGGCAGCCAGCTTTTCAAAATTTTTTACTTTGGAGTGAGAGCTTTCTTTCGCTGTTTGAATTTCATCAGCAATCATATCTTTCTGTTCAAAAGAAAGAGATACATCAGTGAAAGCAAAATTAACACAAACGTTTATTTCTGTCTGAATTACGGAGAATATGAGTCTTGCCATATATTTGTTATTATTGCTCCTTAATGGCTGGTTTACAGACCTAAAAGCTTTAAGAATCTCCATTTGTGCAACTGACAGAAGTGTTTGTTTTCACAGGAGAGAAAAGGCCAAAGGTTTTCTCTGCATGTGTCTAATGCCAAATTCACTAAAGCAGACCCAGCTCTTCTCAGTTTATGCCCGTTTATAGGAATGAAAAATAATCAGTGCTGTATATAGCAGCATTCTCGCACAGGACTTTTCAAACATTTGTTAAAGAAATCAGAAACCTAGGATCCTTTATTTTCTGAACCCATTTGAGCATTGCTGAACTGCTTGGAAATAGTAATTAAGAATACTGTCGTTTTCCCCTCAAAGGCTGGAACAAGCTGGCATAGGGAAGGAGCGCTCCCCCCAACGGGGAACAAAGGTGGAGTCTGTTTTCATGAAGATGGTGGTAATGGCATTCAGTGATCCTGGCCAGTGCCGGCTGCTTGTGAAAGTGGTTTGTGTTGCCCTAATCCCAGCCCGGGCAAATGGGCCAGGGAATAAATTCCAGACAGTTGTGCAATACATCGATGCCTGATAAACACGATGAGGAGGAACTGCAGTTACCACCTACCCAGGTTTCCCCATTCAGGTTGGCTCCTAACACCTCTTTCTGGCACAGAAAAAGCATGCAGCAGCATTTCAGCACAAAGCCTTGTCTCTGAAATAAGCACGTATTTAAACACCAATTATTCGGGAGTATCTCCTAATATCATCAGGCCAGCACTCACGAGTGTGGTATGTGCAATGGGAATGTATATTCTGCTTCTAGTTAAAGGCAGGTAGGCTACTGGTGTTAATGGAACCAGGATGAGGCTTCAACATCCCTTCTTCAGGATGTGTGCAGCAGACTGCACATAACAAACTGCACTTGTATAAATGAAAATTCATTTTATGACAGCAACCCCATTCACTCACGCTGGTATTCATTATTCCTGCTTTTGCTCACCAGATAGACAGGCTGTCTTCCTTCATCCAGTGCCTTAATCCCTGTCAGTATCTCTGCTAAGACCTAGAAAGTATATTTGAAAGATAAAACAATTTGTTCAGAATTAATTCCATTTTTTAAAATGAGCTTTGTAACTAAAGAAATATTGAACTGCCAGGGCATTTTTAAATTATATTTTTACTTCAGATGGCTTAACACAGCCAGATCTGGGCAATCTTTATGACACTTTAGATCTACCTCCAGAGCCAAGTCCAAATTTTATAGTTAGGTACAACAGATATGTTGAAACGAAGGGTGAGAAGAAGCTCATTCTAAATCCAGATGAGGGATCACACTGAACAGAGTAACTTCCTATTTAAATTGAAACACCTGGAGACAGCAGACATCATAGGCTATCAAATATTTTAGTCGAACTTTCAAATTAGCAGGTGATGTTTGTGGCAGTTCACGTGGCAAATTGCAAGAATTCTGAGAACCTAACTGCAGTCTTTCTGCTGTTCTTTTTTTTTTAAAAAAACCATCAGCAGTAATAATTTTTTTGCAACAAGAAACAACTTTGTTTCTGTTGTTCAAAAGATTCACCTCACTTTGCCACAAACTGAAGTATATTTGGACTGTGAACATAATTAAAAACAGGATTTCAACACATTATATAGTCAGCAACTATGATATGAAATTTCTGGCAAAACAACTGTATGCGGCACATGCTCTTATATGCAATTTTCTGTCCGGAAGCACCAAAGAATGAAGCAGAACATGGAAAAAAGGCAACATACCACACCACAGCTGAATATATCAACTTTTTCTGTTAACTGCCCATGTCTGATAAAATCTTCTGGCAGATAAGTAAGCGAAGCTTGTAGGACTTTGGTTTTCATCACAGCATATTCTGATTTTTTATCAACAGAATACAGTCGCAAACCTGAATGTCCAAGCTTTGGTGTAAAGTTTTCATCCAACAAGATATTTGAGCTGTGATAAAGAAAGACAAGTAACAATATTGGTCAAGTATTTACTTTAACTTGAGGTAAAGATTTAAAGTTTTACACTTTTAAAGTTAAGTTAAAGTTAAGTGCTGAAAGTTTCCAGCTATGAATGAAAGGATAAAGAATGGTAGAAAGGGAGAGGGAAAGAACAAGCACTCCAAAAACTACTTCAAAAGAATATACTTCCATCATTTAGAGAAGAGAGGCAGATGAAACATAAAATGGTAAACACCCACAGAACAAGAAACAGCAGAAAGATACCACAAGTGGATTTCAAAATTGCATAAGCTTTGAGCCATTATTGACAAAGAAACCCTGTAATTAACAGGTGCCCAAGGAAGTGCTGCTATGCCAAACCCCTCACCTTTTGATATTCCCATGAAGAATTCCAAAATTATGTAAATACTCTACAGCTCGGATGAGTCGTACAGCGATGCTAATTCGCATCTCCCAGGTCAGTGGAGCAGAATCAGCCTGCAAGGAAGCGAGGAAAAAAATGGTAAAAAAACCCCAGTAAGACATTAGTAGTTTTGAAAACCAAAGGCTTAGTTGTAGTGCCAATCAAAACTCTGACCTGAATCAAAAGTTTGGTCCAAGACAGAAACTGATGATTTCTAGGTCAAGGAAGGAACCTATTCTTATATATTGTGCTGCACATTTTGCCTGCCACGGGAGGAGGTGAGATAAGGACACAGCAAGGATCACGCTTGTCCAAAGCATCAAGTGCTGGCCATTATTGAGGCATAGCACTGGTTTTGGTGGATTGCTTTTCTGATGTTTTTCTGCCTCGTGATCTCCTCTGGAAGTGTTCTTTCTGTAGGTAAGAACATCTCAATCTGTTCCCTCTGAATCCCTTGTAAAACTTTGTAGCTCATTGTGCAAATGAATATGATGATGGATTCTACAGCAAACTGTTCCCAAATCCAATGAAGTGTTACAATATGAATAGGCATGTTTTGCAGATTCCTTATTACTTTAAAAATCTAAAGGCCGCCCCACAGAAAATTCCTGTTGACCTGATGTGCTTTGCAGTAGAAAAACTGGAGAAGAGCTGCAGCCTTTCTAGTGCTTGTGGTCAAAGTATTTGGGCACTTTTTTTTTTTTTGACTGTTTCTCAGAATTCAGAGAGATATAATTGGCTTTCATACAATAACAGGACAGGACTTGCAATCACAGGTAGATAATAGACTCAGATTATTTGCTTACTTGAGGCTGAAGCTGGTTTTGCAGTGATCCATTAGGCAGGTATGGATATATCAGACAGTGCAATCCAGTTTCTACTGAGAAACCCAGCAGCTGCAAAATGTTGACATGACAACACCTGCAGGCACAGATCAACAATGATTTGCAAATGAAATAAGAGCAACACAGAAAAATACATTCCTGAGCTGGGATGAATTCCTGAATGGAAGGCCACTGGGAATTGTGTCCTGCAGCTGGCAGCACAGGATGGCCGAGAGCCGGGTGGCAGAAGGGCAACCCCCCTCGCCGTGAGGGGAGCCCATCACAGCCCCGGCAGGAGGGCTGCCAAGCTCCAGAAGGCACGGCTTCCTCGCCCCAGCGGCTGCCTTTGTTCAGCGGGGAACTGCAGCATCGCGGGAGGCACGATGCTTCCCAGGGCTCCGGCAGAGCCCGTCCACACCCCGCGGTCCCCAGGCCAGCACAGCGCCCGGGGGGCACACAGCGTCCTCAACCAAACACACGGGCAACGGGCTGCATGCAGCACACGCAGGCGTTGCGTTGGAAAGCCAGCCACTTACCGAAAGCAAATCTGTACTTCTGTGTGAAAGAATCTCTGGGTGGAATTTGGGTTTGTGCATTCCACCTGAAAAGTGAAAACATGCAATAGAATGTCAATAGTAATTATTAAGACATTGCATTTATACAGATGTTTTAGTCTCTAGATGACAAGCTACTTTAGAAAATTGGCAAGTATCACTGATGGCAACTGTGTGTCAAAGGCAACAATTAATTGAAAATTAGAACAAAAACCAGTGTAAAGACACCTCTGATCCAATCGCCAAGGCAGCGACATTGCAGGCTACTCCCATGGACAGAGTTAATAAAACTACTTCCATGAGTGAAATATCTCTCATATGTGTTTGCTGAATCTAGGTTTACTTACTTGACATCATTTCCTTTTTACCTCTCCTCTTGTGTAGCTGTTCTGATTCCTTGCAATACAATATTAAACGACTGCTAATGCTCAAGAGATACTAATAACATACCCCCTTCAAAGAAAAAGAAAAGGTGGAGTACTTGCCTCTTTCAATCTTTTGATGACATACACCATGTTGTTCCTCTGACCTTTGTAGACATCCGCAAAAGTACCTTCACAAATCCTGCTCTTGTCACTGAAACCATTTGTGGCATTAGTAACTTCCCTCGGGGTCCACAAGAGACTCCCGCTGGGGAGATCGGTCATTGTCTCCTGCTGAGGACTAGAAGAGCTGCAAGGCTACACATTTGTAGAAGAAACAAGTTTATCTCATGAAAATTCATATGCTTTTTCCTTCTTTCAGGTGTCATATTTTCTTTCCCGTGATTTAAGCAGTCACTGTGATTGTTGAAAGAAATTGTGAAAGCTGCTCTGCAATTATTCAGTGTTTCCCTTTGTAATACCTGTCCTGATGTGCTTTGCTGATGTAAAAATTTTGCATAGTAGAAGAGACTAGAAGACAGTTACTCATTTGCATTTCCACCTTTCCTAGAAAACAGACTTAGTTTTGTTTAAAAGTCCATATATTTATTTGAAGTGATGTTTAAGCTACAAAAAATATTAATCTGTATGGCTGGGGCATATATCAAGAAAGAGCTGGATCAGAAAGTAGTGTCCCTCTTAATGTATTTATGTTCTGGTAGGAACTTCCCATCTATTTCTGAAGCACCTGGCATCGGTTGCACAATAATGTTTTGCTTCCAGTGTGGCAAGTCCAAATGCCAATCATTACTACAGTTCCACTGTAGCCTAATCACGCAGCTTTCACAACCTTCGTGTGCTCCAGCCTTGAGAAAACAAAACAACCCCCTCTCAAGAAACTCTGAAACTACTGCATTCTTTGTAGCCATTTCTCTTCTGGCTGGTACTCTTGAACCATGTTCTTTTGGGAGAGTTTAAAGTCTTAAAACACAATCTTCTTTAAAAAAATCTCAAACAAAATAAACCAAAGAGAACAGGCCAAGACAGAACCATGATGGGACCAGAGCGTGCACATGGATCTGGGAAAGAATCTGAGAACCGCAGGCCAGATCCAGCCAGACTATTTTAAAGACAAGAGAGCTGCAGGGAGACTGGAGAACCGGAGCTATAGCGAGGAACGGGAAACTGCATGGAAATCATTAGGAACATGAGAAAAACTTTCCCCAGTGAGCTGGTTAAGCACTGGAACAGGGGCTCAGAGAGGTGATGGAACCTCCATCCCTGGAGACTGCCAATTGTCAGCTACACAAGGCTCTGGGCAACCTGACTGAACTTTGGTACTAGCCCAGTTTGGAGCAGAAACCACATTTTATGTAAAAAATTAAAAGAAGTATGCCATTCTGACTAGTCTGTGGTATATATTGCCCTGTTGTATGATCCCACCAGAAATGTTAAGTCCTGTGTAAAATCTATACTAGAAATTCCTTCAAAATCAATTGCTATTTGTGGGCATGTTACCCATGCTGAGCTATGCAGTGTGCAATATTGTTAATTTTTCCCCTCACTGGTCCTTCACTGGCAAAAAAGTGATGTATACCATAAGTAATCTAACTGTTGCATTACCATTATATTCAGTCCAAACAAATTGTAATAAAGCCCCCCTTATTCACCAGATCTATATTTTACACAAGTAAAGGGATAAACTTAATTGAAAAAAACACAGAATGCCATAAAGATGATTTTCATTGTTATAATCAATGAGTACTAAAGGGATTTACCTTCACACTTGATGAGATGGGAGGATTTGACTGTAAGGATTTCAAAAGGTCTCTTGGGGGAGGTGGTGGAGAGGGGAGTGAATACAAGGCTCCTTCAGGAACAGCACCTGAAACTGAAATAAGAGCATGGAAAATACACCTTATTTTTGCAATACTAATTTTTGCCTGTGACTAATTATGAAGGTCTGGGATATTTTGCTGAATTTCCTAACCAGGGATAACCTGTGAGAAGCTGTCAAAATGTGAAATACTGTGAGAAGCTAGGGAGCTATGTTCCTCATTCCTCTTTGCAGGATGAGTATGCCGATCTCTGGTCCTGGCTGGTGACGCAGAGCTCCCCGTGTCTGTAGGGCTGGTCAGACGCCTCTGCGGTGGGTCCTGTGGCTCCGCTCCCTCCTTGCCCAGGCAGGGGAACTGCTGGCCCGTGCACGGCTCTTCTGCCCTGGGCTCATTGGCATGGAGAGAGGGACATGGGGAGGAATGTATGCGCTGATCTGGTACGGAGCTGTGACGGGACCCAGGTGTTCACAGAGACCTGGGGAATGTCCTGAGGCCCCAGGGACAGATTTAGCCAGCATCTCTCAAGGCTGAGAGAGCTCTTGGAAGGAGGAACAGGAGGCTGTCTGCTAAAGTTGGTAATAAACAGTTCAGGAGACAACAGTGCTAGGAAAAAGGCAAATATTCAAATGTGACCATTTCTAAGAGCAATATATTCATTCTTCTATACTGAAAGCAAATGGGAAGCAGTCTTGTCTACACGGTCATTCCAATGTTAAAGCAAATTCTGTATCTATTACTTCCTACCTGCTGGTGATACTCCCAGGAGTGAAGAGTCTGGTGATGGCAACAGACTTATCTCATTTTCTCTCTCTTTAGTTTTGGTTTCTGTGGGAGTTAAAGATATGTTCTCCTGTTTAGGCGGCTCTGCTTTCTCTTCTTTTTCAGAGTTGGTAATATTAGAGGCTGATGTCCCTTCAAAAGAGAAGAAAGGAAAGATGAAGATTACCAGGGAAAACAGAGTCTGACTCTAATCAGCTACCAGGAAAAAAACCTAGTCAGGAGAACAGACTGTAAGTTAATGTGAACATTAAAATGAACATTCAAGCAATTTATTGTTAAATTGCTGGACTACTATTGGTGTTTAAATTCAGACCATATTCATGACATTAACTACTACTGAAAATTAATAAGAAGCAAGCAATATCTTCCAACAAATATCTGTGACAGCTATGCAGAAGATACATAGTCTCTTACAATAAGGAATTAGCAATAATAGTGTATTTATTTTGTCATTTTCCATTGACCGTCTTTCAGACAATGATCTCAAATCACAAATATCTCCCAGCCTAAAGAATGCATCCAGTTCTTTGTTAATTGTCATGGGACTGAGGACGTTTGACTGAATTGTATTGGTTTTAGCCGTTAAATGTTTTAGGAGGGTTTTCGGTTGTGTGGGCTTAGTGTCATGACTACGCCCCTAAACACTTTCCTATATAGAACTATTTGCAATAAAGAATCATACTTTTACTTATGAACAGAAAGAAACTGGAGACAATCTAGGAGAAATATAAAAATGGTCAAAGGTCAAGACTTACTGATATATAAGGAAAAATTATAGGCTGAATTATTGATTCACTACAGCTCTAAAAGAGACTTGAAGAGTATGTACATCTTAGAGGGAATTATTAAAATTAGATTAGGCTATAGTTAGGGTGGGGGAAAAATAAAGCAAAAATATGCAAGATACTGTGATATACAAGGTTGTCAAAATCTCCTGAGGAAGCAGCTTCTCCATGAACATATTTAACACTGAGGTTGAAAAGGAGCTTGGAAATGCCCAGCGTGCGCTGGGGACGATATACGGACTTTCTGCTGCCCAATAACCACGTTCTCCTGCTTGCAGTTCTAACCTTTTTCTACCTGACACCTTTTGTCAGCAATACATTTAGCATTTTCTTAAAAATCAAAATGAATGTTTTATTTTTATATAAAAGAAAATAAACACAAGCATTAATACAAGGGGGTTTTTGTCATGCTGTTTTATCTTTGTATCTTGTGGTGTTTTAGCTTTGTATCTTAAGTGCGGTGGTGACCTTGGAATGAGAAGCCGCAGGCCTCTGTTTGTATTTGAAATCAGATAATAGCTTTGTTTTTTTTTTTGTTTTTTTTTTGTACAAACAAAGCATTGGGAGTATCTGAGAGAAGCAGGAAGCGGTGTGTTTCATTTACGGTCTCTGCTCCTGATGATCAAGCAAGATGGGGTAGAGCTGTTTCAGGGCAGACAAGCCCTGACGGTCCCAGGGCACTAAAGGCAGCAGCTCAAGAGCAGGGAAAGGCAATAATGGGCACGAGGAGCAGAAACGGGCATCTTCGTGCCAGGCACCTTTCTTCCTTTGAGCTCTGTCTGGGGTTTGTACCCGCTTTCTTCAATGTCACCTGTGAACGCAGCTTGGCATGAAACTAGGTCTTCAAACTAAAACTCAGAAAAATCAGGGATGTTTCTTTATGACTGTGTCAGAATGCTATGAAATCCCAGATTTTACAGGTTTTTGAAGTCCACTATCAAACAGCCTGCAGGCCTTTAATCAAAACTGACAGTCCCTGTATTCTGCAGTTGTTGGCTTTTCCCTCCTGTACTTTAACCTAGAAGTCTGTAAAATTAGAATCACTTCCCTCTTCCAACCTATTTTTCAGGGTTTTTCATGAATTTTGCAACTTCCTGCACATCAGACAAACAGTTCACTACTGAAGCTAAAGAACTGACATAAAAAAATGTATTTTTATGGACATCCAGAAGTGGGACTAGAGCAGTGCAAGAAATTGTTGAAGGGAGGTAGAACTCTCCTGGAAGTAACCTGCCAGCAAAACATCCACCCATGTGTTGCCTCTGACTCCTTTAAGTAAGAATGGCTACAATTCTGGTGGTGTAAGGGCCACTTCATTTTTTGAAGTGCCCAACAGAACAAGCAATGTATTCCCTGTATCTGCCCGAGAGGAATCACCTGACTAAGCAGATTCAGATATAGATAAAAAAGCAGAAATAGAGGGTAAAGAGACCTCAAGGATTTGTCTAAACCTGAAAAGATCCTGCCAGAAATCACTTCTGCTTATGACTGAGCACACACTGGAATGTCTGTATTGAGTAAATTCCAGAAAAAGTAATTACTTCCACATGGCAGAACAACAAAATAATCCAGTCTTTCTGCAACTTAAATTAATATGAAGCTTTGCTATGGACTTTAACATAAAAGACTATTAGAAGTTTTTTAAAAAGATCATTTCATGCTGGTTTTGCAATTTATTGCATGTGAATTGATCTGGGACAAAAATTAATATTGATCATCCAGAAACATAACTAAAAATTTTAACACATCTTTATCTGACCTTCATATTGCTTTACAGAATTCCGAGTCAAAACCAAAATCACTTCTAACTCCTATGAAGCCCTTCACGGAACCATCTAATATTGAAGTGCACCCATTGTCCCAGAGGAAACGGGAGAAAGAGAGGTGTCTTAGATCTGTTACAGCAGTTCAGTGCCTTAAGGAGCTGAATTGAGTGTGGCCATTTATCGCCATGAGTTCTTAGTGTTTACTTTCCCTATTCACTCTCTAGCCCACAGAAATCATTATAAAGATCCCTGTTTACTTGCATCAGCCAACTACATTTTTTAGAAACCAAGCTTTTCCTTCGGAATCCCAGACACGTACTCCCGCACCCTGGGGGAAGTTGATTAGGGTTTATTTTTAACAGGGGGACAACCCTTAGTTTTTGCAGCCTGTGGCAAGTGAAGACCAAAATGTGTCAGAAATGTTTTTGAGAAAGCTCAATTAACAACAACAAAAAAAAAGGTAAATCAGAGAATCCCAAGAGCAAGCGGGTAATCCCCTCTTGTGCCAGAGGCTGAAGCGCGTGTTGCGCAAGCTGCAGTGATATTTACACAACACTTAAAAGAAAAGCACTCAGACAAACAGCAGCATGACGAGTGCTTCTGTGCGGTGATGATGATTATTTTTGTCTGGGTTGTATCTTTATTTTTTAATGGTGATGCTGCTGGAAACTGCTTTTGGGTTGGAAACCTGACTCTTTGCAATCTGCATAACCAGAGGGACAAATCTTACTTGGTTCAGTGTAAGCAGACTGTCAGGGGCTTTGAAGTGCCACCTCTCCGGATTTAATGCCGTATCCTGGCCTTTGCAGACAGGACCAGGTGTAACCATCAGAGACTCTGGGTTTCCAGGGGGTGGTTGTACTGAATGTCCTGCGCACCAGCTGGAACCCAACAAAGTGGTGGTTTCCAAGCAATAGCTCCCTGAAATTAACTACATGAAGCCTCCCTGGGAGCAATTCGCCACTGCAATGTGCTGAGCTGCTCGCAGTTTGGAATCTACTCATGGTCTTGTTTTAAAGGCCTGTAAGAGAAGAGAAAACCCTCTGCCTTGGGGTAAAAGCAGCAGCATCTCAGTTTTAACAGGTAACTTTTCTAAGCTCCCTGAACTCAGCTTTTGCAAAAATGGAAAAATTAACCCACACGGGAAAGAAAAGGCATCATACCTAACTACGCAAAACCAGCCTTTTCCATGACAGATAAAAAGTACGTTTAAAAATGTTGCTGCTATTATGTAGTGGTAAAAACACTCAGTGATTTTTCAATTTCAGTTTTTACGTTTCTCAGAAGGAGAATGCAGGATTTTGTTTTATTAAATCATAATGTATAAAGTGGGATTACAGAAACATCAATGAACTCTGTAAAGGAATACACTGAAATAAGCCAGCCGTAAACACAGGTGGGCCCCAGAACGCACTCAGACGGGGGAGAAGGGCTGGAACTAATTAGCAGTTAAGGTGGTAGGTTATAGTGTGTTACAGGAGAGCACCCAGAAACTCTCTTTACAGACTAGGAACCAACTGTGTTAAATATGGAACAGGCACAGAGCAAAAGTGCCGTCACATCATGTAAGTCAGCCTCTAGTCCAGAGTATCCATAAAAATAACCATTATCAGGGAGCCAGGCTTATTACATTGGTGATATCTACATCAGATTTATTCAATGCATTTAAAAAAATTAAAAAAATCAATATATTGTTTCCAATCCTGTCCACTCAGATTGGACCCTCAAAGTCACAGTCGCTGTGACGGAATTAACAATTGCATTACAGATGTACAAATGAAAGCAGATTCGAGTTCACTTTCCTGGAGCTTTGTTTGCTTTGTGAGGGATGAGGAGTAAGAATTGTTCCTGCCTCCTGAGCTGAATGCCGTGACTGAATTCAGTCAGAAACTGGATCTGCTGAATCAGAGGCTGCATATGGGTGATGCCAAAATCAGGTACATTAACTGAGCAAAGCTCTCGTTAGGGTCTGTAGTTATTGGGTTTGAGGCACTAAGACAGAATTTGCTTGAAGGCTGCTTGTGCTGTAGTACTTAATATTCTTTTTTAAAAAAAAAGAAAATAGAATTTAGAATACCAATGTTAAACATTTTTTTCTGCCATACCAAACTGAAGGTGCAGAGTCACGCCAATGCCAGGAACTACAGAAACCCAGCAGCGCAGCAGAAAGCAAGGCTGTGGAGAGAACCCATGACGCATTATTGGACTTCCCATGAGAAATGCCTCGCGCGGCGAATGCCAGCTGCGCTCGGGCTGCAGCGCAGGCTGCCGTTTCGCAACAGCCGCTGGTGGGGTGACTCAACGGCGCTGGCAGTTCCCTGCCACAGAAGCACATTTTCCACCTGCAGAAGCCTACGCCCGCACAAGCTTTAAGCGTTTCCCATATGCACCTGGATAGTCCTTCTCTAAGCATTTTTGGCCACATAACAAAAATCTGTAGTTTTCATTTCTAGTAATTCTCTGTGGAGAACTGGCAAAATTCATACAAACTTCTGATTTCCAGAAAGTAGATTTTGGGTGGGAATATGTGTGAAACTTTTGGGGCACCTCAGTACTGAAAGACAGTATGTTGTCCAGGGTTCAACAAATTTGGTGGCAGAACTGGATAAAGGTACAATTTGGCTTACAAAAATAGACAGCTGCAATTTAAACATAATTTTCAATGGAGAAAAATGGAAAGGCAAATTATATTTAAGTGCTGTGATTAAGGCAATGGTTTACGTTAACTAGGCACACTGAGCTCAAATTCTAATCATTCTACCTCAAAAAAAGATAAATCTGAAATAGACCAACCTGGAGATAGTTGAGAAGAATTACACACAAAGAATTAGAAAAGACTACAGCTGTTTAATTTACAGAGGGATTGAGAACACATGATAGAAATAAAGAAAATATGAAGTGAGATAAAGAAATAGTAATGTAGGTAGTTGATAAACCATTTCTCCTTTTCATAACCTTTTTCTTATGGTGCAGGAAAGCAAGCTGCAGAGGCAAAACTGATGAGATGTTCTACTCTGTTGACAATTAAAGTATAATGACAAAATTTCATGGATAAACAAAAATGTATGAAAAAATTAAAACATTCATAACTATGCTCTGTTTTGAAAGCCTGCCTGGTGCAATGGCTGTGCCACCCCTGGCTCAGAGCACGGCCAATCTCTCTTGGCACCTCTCCGAGCATCTGACATGGCCACTGCAAAGGTGGGATGATGAACCAGAGGGGCCAGTTCATTCCTCCTCTGTCACCTCTTCCTTTCCCACCATGAATTTTACGTGAGAGAGTAGAAAATCAAAATCAGTGGAGAAATTTTAGAATTTGAGCATGAGACTCCCAGCAAAAAGTCTCTTCAGCCAGGAGGGGAGATTTACAGGCCTGGGTCTGGCTGCAGGGGGGAAGGGGTAGCTACTCACAGTCCAGGATGACCTGAGCGGCGCGGTAGAGCTGCAGTCCCTGCAGCAGGTCCACGAGCTGCTGCACCGTCGCCAGCCTCACGCCCCACCACCACATCAGCTCTCGGGTTATGCTGATCCCTGTCCTCTCCATGCACTTGATTTTCCGTAGCTCTGTTTGGTCAGTTATCACGTAAGAGGCTAGTAGGAGACAATCGATATTTTTGTGTAAAAGTTAGAAAAAAACAAGCAAGTGCAAGCAGGGAGTGCTAAGGTGTGAGACACACTTTGCTTTTTCATTTGCACACTTTTAAAAGGAAGGATCACAATAAATTAGCTATGTGTACATGAAGGAAATTCATTTCCTAAAGGAAGATATTCTTTTTATTCCTTTGACTATTCTGGAAAAAATGTTGTTATATTAGAGACCGGAAAAGAAAACCTAGTCACACTTTTCAGCATGTTTTCCCCATAATCTTCCTTCACCTTAGTACTTTGTACCAAAATAAAGATTAAATTCCTGGTGCGATTATCCCAAAATAGGTAACAGAAATCAGTAGTGAGATTGCACTCCTGCCTACGTTACTAAATACTAATATTATGGTAAGCCAAATAGTGACTGAATCATCTGGATGTTATTTACAGTCAGATAAAGCTATGGGTGAAACGCTGCTATTCTTAAGAGCAGGAGATACCGTGCTAAAGCTGACCCTACACAATTTCTCCCAATTCCTGGATGCGCACAGTGTGCTGGTGACCCCTCGCTCACCGACATGTAGCCCCCTCCCCTTGCTTAACTACTGCTAAATCCCATGCACCCGGACGCGGTGCGAGTGCCAGAGTTATGGCACAAGCTGGAACCAGGACGGTCAAAGACCACATGTGGCTAAGAATGCCCTTAGCTTTGGGACGGGGTTGTGCCACATCTTCCACCTCATCAGTGCCCACTGCGGGGCAGCCTGTGCCAGCTGCGGGGACAAGGTGACAGCCCCTTAGGGCAGAGGGGCCAGGTAGAGAAGCCAGGATGAACTGTGCTGAAACAGTGGCTTGTGGCACACCATCACCTTGTCACTGTGCCCTGGGATTTTGCGTAAATTCAGACGTGCTCATTTGTGGTCTGTGGGGCTGGTGGAGATGGAGATCCCCAGCGCCGGCGTCTGGTTCGGCCCCTCGCAGCTCACCCCTCCTGAAGCTCAGCCCAGAGGAGGGAGGCTGGGGCTGGGACACAGAGATCCCCCAGGTGACACCTCAGAGGGCGTCAGACAGACATTCCACATACAGTTTTATGGTTTGATGCATCTGAAGATAGGGGAGGCGAACTCCACCCCAGGTCAGCCAGTTTAACTGGGGGAAGAGTTTACTCAGCAGACAGAGTCAGTGAAGTCTTGAATGAAATGAAATCATGTTAAATAAAAGAAGGTGGTAGGCCAACTAAGAAAAGATTCAGGTTAGAATTGTTTGGACTGGGATACAGAAAAAAGAATAAAAAACTCAGGGACTACATTTTCTATACCTATTAACTGGACATGGCCAGGATGGAGAAAAGCAGGGGCAGTTAAGTAGGAGGGAACATATATGAAGTGAAGAAAGAAAGGAAAAACAGAACATGTAAGGACTTGTGAGGGGTCTTGTGAAAACCGACGAGCAAGTAGCAAAGATAAAGTGCAAACAGAGAAGGGAGTGGGAAAGGTAAGCGGCGGGCGAGGGGAGGGAGCCTGGCTGCCGGGAGAGGCAGAGGCAACACGGAAGTCTGGAATTCCACCTGTTAATCACAGGTTTCACTTGATCCTGAAAACAGACGGGAGCCCGGGAATTCCCTGTCTACAGGACACGCTCCTCTGAGCACTGGGGAGAGACTCAGCCCGAGGCCCTGCGCGGGGATGGCCTTGTCCCTTCCACCGCACCTCCAAACACGTTGCCGCCGCGCCTGCCCCCATCGCCACCCCACCGCCAGCCCCCCGGCCCCCTCACCACCCCCTCGTCACCCCACCGCCAGCCCCTGGCCCGCGGCCCCCTCACCGAACCGCATCCAGTCGTAGTCACTCAGGCAGTCCATCTTCTGGCAGAAATCCTCCAGCACCCAGGCGGGCATGCTGTGGATGTACAGAGCCGGGGGGCAGCCCCCTTTCAGGGCCGGGGGCGGCTGCTGCAGGGGCATGGCTTTGAAGTCCCTCTCCTGAGAGTCCCCTGTCCCCGCTGCGGCCATCAGCGGCATCCGCGCATGGTGTGTGCCTCGGGCCGCGGCCGGTGACGCTCCCTGGTCTCCGCTGCCTCGGCCTGCTGTGAAGGGCTGGTTTTCTCCAAAAGCTTCCTCTTCTCAAAGGGGCTGGCCTTGGCAGCCTGTCCCCACCCTGGCCCCGCTGGCTGTGGCTGGGGAAGAGCCGAGCCGCACAGGCGAGCTTTTCTTGGCAGCTCCGACCGCGTCCGCGGCTTCCTGCTCGGGCTGACGTCAGGCCCCGGCCCCAGTGCTAATCACATTTTCCTTTCCATGGGCGCCTGTTGCTCCAGCCCCGTTGCCAAATGACCAGTTTCACGTGCTGGAAGGGGAAGGTGCTTTCCTGGGGGTTATGCACAGCTGGCACCAACACGGGCTGGGCAGCAGACGCTCAGCCCAGACCTCGGCCACCGCTGCGGGTGTCACCCAGCAGGGTGGTCACCCACACGGGTACAGACCTGTGTGTGTGCGTTTAAACATAGATCCCTGAGAGCTACACCAACCACACGCCCCACTGCGCCGGGGGCTGTACGACAGGGCATGGAGAAAGATTCAAAGACCTCACAAGATGTAGGAAAGATGCACGTACCATGAGAGCGGGCAGCACAAAGCACCCCAGTAACCCTCGGCAGCGACCCTGCTGCCAGCCTGGCTGTCGCCAGCGGTGCACAACCAGCGCAGCACGTGGGGGTTCACGCGGTACGTGCCGTACCGTGGCGGATACAGGGAGCGAGAAGTAAAAATCCTTAGCAGTGGTCATATGGCCAGGTCTCGCTAGTAGAGGACTAGGTTTAAAATACGTTCTTAACAATTTTTCTAAATTTTTAGGTTTTCCCTTTTTTTTTAAATTTCATCAGCTTTTGATTAAAAATTATAATTAAATAATTTGCCAGTGTACATGCTACAAATACTTCTGGCAAAGTGATCTACTTGGAGAGCCTCATAGCTGTACCTCTGCCACCATGGGACAGTTCACGATGCGTCATTGTAACCCATTCCTTGATCTGTTCTTCTCGTTCACATTCAGCCCTACATCTTATATATCCATTGCAAAGTACTGTAAGTTTTGAAAGCTTTTAACGTATATTTCTTTATAATCTGCATATATCTTACAGTACAGCTAGCTTTTGTTTTCAGTATCAAACTTTCAAATTTTGGCAGCTTTCTATACTTCTTGCCTCAGAAATCATGAACTTTTCAAGTATCATTAAAGTAACAATGCATTTCTTACCCCACTGTGGCAAGGAAAAGCTGAAAAATGCGATATTAATGTAGCTACAAGGTCAAAAGACAGAAAAAAACCTAAACAAAAATATCCAAAGTGTATTATTATTTAAAATATCACAATTCAAAGATTGCCTTGGGACTTAGCTGTTTTAGCAGTAGTACTATTCCAACAATAACAGTTAAATTTATGGGGTTTCCCCTCCCCTTTCCCTGGCTCACAGTCCCTCTGACACATACCTAAATTCTCTGCCATGGGAAGATCATAGAATCATAGAATTGCTGAGGTTGGAAGGGACCTTTACGATCATTAAGTCCAACCATCAGCCTACCCTGACAAAAACCACTTCTAAACCATGTCCCTCAGTGCCCCATCTACCCTTTTTTTAAACACCTCCAGGGATGGTGAATCCACCACCTCCCTGGGCAGCCTCTTCCAATGTTTAATAACCCTTTCAGTGAAAAAATGTTTCCTAATATCCAATCTAAACCTCCCCTGACGTAACTTGAACCCGTTTCCTCTCGTCCTATCACTTGTCACCAGGGAGAAGAGGTCAGCCCCCATCTCTCTACAACTTCCTTTCAGGTAGTTGTAGAGGGTGATAAGGTCTCCCCTCAGCCTCCTCTTCTCCAGGCTAAACAACCCCAGCTCCCTCAGTTGTTCCTCAAGATGATCAGAGCGTCTCTGAAAGTCACCTAAGACGAAACCGAAACTTGTGTTGCAACTAACTGGATAAAAGCAGGAAGAAATCACTCTTCTTTCCTTTGGGTACTGGGAAAAAACTGTGAAACCTTTTGGACTATTTGTCTCATGGGAAAATGAGGGTAAAGAATGCATCCAACTGTGCGCACGGCTTCAGTTTTGCACCAAACATTATATGTAATAAAAAGTTTTACAAGGGAACTGAAATTTAATTTTTCACATGGAGACCGGAATGATCCCTTATACTGCCATTGTTTAGGCTTCACTCTCACGCAGGGAGGTATTGGGCAGGACTGTAGTGCGGTGAGCTCTCCTCGAGGCCATGGACACTGACCCACTGTCAGAATAATTGGTTCTTTCTCTGGTGGTTTTCAGCTCCAGCTGGGACCAGCCACTTCCCACGTCCCACCGCCCCGCACCAGCCCTTGTGCGGCACCAGCAGGGACGTCCAGCCTGGTCCTGACCTCGCTCCCTCGGCTCACGCTGCTCCGGGGACGGAAAATGAGACAGCGCTGACTCCCCTCAAAACCACCCACAGTATTCATGTAATTGTCACAAGTAAATGACAACTTTCACTCATTACTAATTTAGCTGAGTGACTAGTGGGAGGCTCCAATTTTCCAGTGTTCATGTCTTAAGAGCCAGATGGGGTTTCCTCTGGTCTTTTTTCATTCTGACCTAAAAGAGCACTCCAGAACAGAAGAAATTCACTTTCTTGCATATGTTGAGCATTTCTCCAGAAGTTTACCTGTCTATAACATCTGGTTTTGTTTGTTTGTTTTTTTAACATATTTTATCAATAGGAGTTCTTTATTGGCCAAAAATTCCTAGTACAGCATTTCTGCATCTGCTTTAACAATTCTAAGTGAACAGGCTTTTCTGTCAATTACTTTCTTACATCTGTCCGTGCCTTGCACTTTGAATAAACACTCAAACCATGGGTTTGGCTGAAGAATGAAAATCATATGATGTGAGAAATACTACGAGCCATTGCATTCCAATGACAAACAAGATGTAATCCAATTGCTTTTATGCTAGAATGCCTCTAAGCAAAAAAAAAATACAAAATACAATACACAGCTGGGCGGATGTTATTACTGAACTAATCCACGGTGGGCCTTGTGAGCAGCTGATAATTTGAGTCTTACGCCTAGCCCAGCTAAATGAAGGTGTTATTTAACATGCCCACAGTCACTGCCATGTTGGATAAAGAGACAAGACAGACCCAGCAAGACCTGTCACAGTACTGCCAGGCTGTGGCAAGAGGATCAAACGCAGCATCAGGTGTGACTCAGTGGGCTGTAAAAACAAACCTCGTCAGCTATTTCTAAGACCTGGTTTTAAGTGCTTATTGTCTTGCAGAGGAAGTTGCTAAGTTTTTAAACCTGATGTATAGAAAAAAAACAAAGGTATTTCATGATTTGTCAACAGGAAAATCAACACTAAGATGTTACACAAGAGCTAAAATTAGCTCAGTAGTTACGGCATTCATCTCATGAGAAAATGTATCCACATCGCAAGAAAACAGCCGTGGGAGGAACAGAGGGGGCAGCTGCCTGAGCAGGGTCCTGCATGGGATTTTGCATTTGTGTTCAGTCCCTTCCTCTCCCAGGCTTCTTGCAAAACTCTGGAAAACTCAATTTCATCTGCAAAATGAAGTAGAATTTCCTTTGTTATCTTGTCTTGGGAAAGTATAAAATTTCAAGCATGGATTGTCTTTTGCTATACGTTAAGCAAGAAGCAATCATTATTTTAAAAATAAAGTACTTCCTACTCGTAGTGGTTGCGCAAAGAGTAGGCAGCAATTGCTGGCAGAATGATAGTATAAAGTTGTGAAGCTAGATCCAAATAACGTACTGTGGTACTAAAAATCAGATGCTACAGTGCCTAACAGGGACAGCTGCCTGCTGCGGAATCCCAACGACCCTTGTCTGGCCTCTGTTCTGCCCATGAGGCATTTCCCACTGCAGGAGGGGACAGAGAGCAGCCAGGCTGCTGTGCAAGGACAGCATCTGCGCTTCAACAAAGTGCTACAGCTAAAGAGTTTGTAAAATTCCTGTCCTGGAACTCGTGTACCTCAAGGATTCAGGGAAATGCCGCCACCTACTTGGGACTCTGTGGGTAAATGCACACTGTCTTCCAAAGGATCAAATCAGTTTCACATTGAGAACACAAATCGGTGAGCGAAAGGTGGTAGAGCGAGCATGTGGATACGTGACTGCAGATTACAGCACATAGGTGAAAGATGGTCTCGAACCTGACAACCGTTTCTGCATGTTTATGCAATTTAAATTGAACAGTTATTGAGTAACAACCCAACACTCCCTGCTTTGGACATACCCTCATCAGTCAGGTTATCCATGGACTGATGGATCTTTGGTTCATTTCTACACAGTAACAAACAACCCGCAAATCAGTCTTTGAAAGAGTGGATGGAAAACAGCCCTCAGAAAATGGGCTGAACCACCACAAATTAACACAAAGCATCTACAACTGACTGTTGCCTACCAGGGGCTGCTCTTTAGCTAAGGACTTAAGTTGCCTTGGAATTCAGTAGATGTAACTAAAAGCTAAGCAAAAGCAGGATACTCCTATGAGCGATGAGATCACGAGGTAGCAGGATTTGTATGTTTGTATTTGGCAAGTCATGGGTACATAAATATGCTTTTATGTCCTCTAACATTCAGGAGTCCGAGGAATCTGATCCATTAGTGGTGACAAACATTGTACTAGAAAAGCATCACCAACTGGCTGTATACTGGAAAAAGTCGCGGCCTAATGGAATAAATTTAAATTATTCTAATAAGCAACAGAAGAGATCACAGACCCCACATAAATCAGAAATATACAGAATGTTTATGATTATGTATAGATCTGTTAAACCTAAGACCTAATGCCTACTACATTAAAAGAAAAACCACAGAATCAAGCAGGCTGGTTTTCTGCAACTGGCTGGCAGTGCCGCCACGTTAATCACAAGGCACAGCATCACAAGGACAGTGGGAGAGAAACTCCTCTTAGATACCTGCAGGGCAGCACCTGCAGGAGCAGAGTGTGGCACCTGCTAACCTACGGGCTTCCCAGGAGCTGGGTGACTTCTGACGCCTGCTCCTGAGGCCTGTGCAGGCTCACTTTCTCCGAAAGAGATCTGCAAATGGTGGTAAAAGCAGAAATTGTAATGTAGCTACGTTTGTGCACAGACACTGCCTAGAGCTGTGAGAACAGTTTAGTGTTAGCCACAATGCAGCCCTGCAGCAACAGGGGGCTGAACAGTTGGTAAACTCAATCCAAAGGTACCCGATACTGATCAACTTGAACGACATTGAGGAGTATTGCAAGCATATGGTCACAAGCACTGTGAAGTAATTCAACAGAATTTACTCTAAGTAAAAAAGCATGGATTTACATTTTTATGACAAAGATCAATTCATACACTTCAAATATGTAAGAAAAACAAGTTTACAAAAAGGGGAGACATTTCATACTTACAGAATATGGTGATATTCTCAGTTTCACAGCTGTGTTTCTTAGAATGTATAACGAAAGACATGTATGCCACAGCAATAACCTGCTATAATCTCCTATCAACCTGCTTCTAACATTGAACCACACTACATCTCTTCCTTGGTGGACAATTCATGTATCTGCTAAAAGCAATGCTGCTTTGAACTGCACGTGTACATTCACACAAATGCACATTCTAATTGAGGTACGGGGGGAACAGAACGTAAGTAAAGAAGTGTTTTCTCTGCTTATCTAGCCTGTAATAAAGCATAGATCTGTCTATGAGCTGGATCCAGCAGTAGGTCCGTATGAGCTGATACAGCCAGCTGTCTGTTCCTTAGGAGACACTAGCAATGCAAGTGGTCCACGCTCCCCAAAAAGGCTTCCCACTACAACCTGAACTGCTGCATTGCGATGGGAAAAGGTAGGGCTCAGAGCATCTACCCTCTAGGAATGCTACCTGATATACCTGTACATGCAGTTGGAGATGCAGCTGCGGAGGAGAAAGGCATCTCAAAACTAGAATCCAGTCTATATGGCTGACTAGGTTGGATCCCCTTGATATCAACTAGGCAAGAATGCAATCATGAAGGACAA
Organism: Larus michahellis; assembly: GCF_964199755.1. Taxonomy (NCBI): domain Eukaryota; kingdom Metazoa; phylum Chordata; class Aves; order Charadriiformes; family Laridae; genus Larus; species Larus michahellis. Next base: position 16,161,475 of record NC_133905.1, on the reverse strand, counting down.
ATAAGGCATTTAAGGTATGATCTGCATAAAAATGTGTCAGGCTCAGAGTGGATATGACACAGGTACATAAATGCAAAGGTGACAGGCAGAAAAACCACCAAGCATTTACACGTCATCTTTCCACCAACATAACATTTTGGGTCACGCCCTCAGAAGCTGGTGGTGGAAATCCTTGCATACACAAACTGCCCCACGCCTTGTGATTCACAGGCAAATCTAGGCTAAGTGTGAGAGAGTGAAATTCCACCGAACACAAATTATTCAAGCAAAACAGGTGTTGGTCTGCCAATTATAATCATTAGAGTCTGCATTAAATTAATCCTCCGTGCAATTTACTTTCTAATATAAAGACAGCTGATCTGTACACATACTCTCTAAAGAGATGACCTGATCCATGCCCCTATTTAGAGTTCTGAGATAGTCCAAATAAAACTCTGAGCTTCACCCGTGGGAGGCCTCTAGAGTCATCCATTTGCAATATGCAAAATGAAGAATGGAACTCAACCATCAGGAGCCTCCTGTTTAGTCTTTTGGATCTGACTTACCATCGCAGCAAGTTTTCCACAATTTAACTGAGTTTATGTTTCAGAACTTAAAATACAGACATTAGTTCTTGGCATGTTTCGCAGTGACTATCCCTGCTTAAACTCTGTGGTTTGCTATTTAAATAGAGTCTAGAATGAGTAATGATGTTATTCCAGAATTCCGTTCAACATTTCACTTTTCTCCAGAGAAAGCCGCTGAAGATCCTTCCTAATATCAGGATGATCTTCCAGGTCCTCATATAATGACCGAACAATGTCCAGTTTTCTGTAGTCCACTGGTTTGACCAGGCTGCGAACGACCTGGAGACATCTCTCCTTCAGGGTGAACACTGAGGATAAAAACACACACATACACGACCTCATCACAAGGGCTCTCCAACACAGGACAGCACTTCTCCAGGTATGGGAATCAAGAACATAACATGCAGCAGCGTTATTCACAACACGCTGGATTCACTAGAAAGAGAGGAACATAACTTGTTTCCTGTTGTGAGGTGTGCTACAAAACCCATCAGAGACATATACAAATGAGAGGTTTGTCAATAGCTCTAATTAATACCATGCAACGACACAGCTCTATTAGAAACCCTTACGATCTCTTCCTATTTCTGAGGCAGCTTTTATTCTTCAAATACTTGATGTCTTACTAGATCCTTACACTTAAGTCCAAAGAGATTCAGCAGAAAGCTCACTGGATCCCACGACACACGCGGTCCCATTCCATTTACCTGGCAGCGTGATGTCTGCCTTATTCACGTTGGGAGCCGCTACGAACAGTTCCTGCTGGTTGACGAGGAGGCCATCATTCGTCCCCGCGTCCCGGAAGAGCCAGAGATGACCTGGGAGAGAACAAGGTGTAAAAGCAGGCGTTTATCTTATTTTAACGAACGTTTTTTGAGGGCCAGCCGTCTGCAAACGAACTGCTCTCCCTGTTTACAGGTCACCACCGGTGCCCTGGTCGCCTGGGCGACCAGGGGTGGGATGTCCCCGAGGATGGGGGATGTCGCCAGAGAGGGGAACGCAGAAGAAACCCACCCGCCAGAAGGTATACCCGGGAGCGCGGCCTACCTCAGCCCGGCCCGGCCCTACCCACCCCGGTAGCTGTGCATGATCCGCCCGGTGCGCGGTTGCAGCACCGGGTAATAACGCGGTCTGCCTTCGAAATCCACCCAGATGGGGAGGACGGAGCGGGGGCTGCGGTTGTTGAAGAGGACCTCGGAGAGTTCGCGGCTGTTGAGGGACCGAAGGACCGAAGGCCTCGGCGGCGACATCGCGGCAACCGCTCCCCGCCGCGGCGGCGCGGTGACGCGCACGCGCGAGGGGGGCGGGCCCGCCCCCCTCGCGCGTGCGCGTCACCGCGCCGCCGCGGCGGGGAGCGCGCGCACCCTTCCCCCCCCCCGCCCCGCCTCCCTGAGGCGTGTAGTGATTAGCGTAGTCCGATTGTCTTTAATTGGGGAAAGGAAAAAGCCCGTTAATCCTCAGCGTCCGGCACCAACCCTCCATAAAAAAAAACCCCAGAAGGGTAATCTTTAAGGGAAGCGGCGTTTAATCGTTAAACGGTGCAACTCAGAACACCGAGCAGAGGTAGGCCCATATAAATATATGTATCACGGTACCTTTCAGGCCAAAAGGGATGACTGGCATTTGACTGATCTTTAACTCAAGAAAAAAAACCCCAAACACCTCCAAATATAAGGTATTAAAATGTTACTGTGCTTGGTTTTCATACAATTGTCTCGGTTGGAAGGGACCTTTCAGATCATCCAGTCCAACCATCAACCCAACACTGACAAAACAACCACTAACCCGTGTCCCTCACTACCAAAACCACCGCTATCCCATGTCCCTCAGCACCACGTCTGCCTGTCTTTTAAATCCCCCCAGGGATGGCGACTCCACCACTTCCCTGTGCAGCCTGTTCCAATGCTTGATAACCCTTTCTGTGAAGAAATTTTTCCTAGAAATCCATCCTAAACCTCCCCCCGCGCAACTTCAGGCCATTTCCTCTTGTCCTATCACTTGTTACTTTAAAAAAAATAATATATATCAAGAGTAACAAACCAAGGCATTAATGCATTTTAAGACTAATATATCCAGATTAAGTTGTACAGTTCACTAGAGCAGGAAAAAGGGAAAATTTGTGATGATTGTGTTTAGCAAGGTTCCTCCTGTCCTTGAAAGAAGTTATGTTATCAGGAGGAAAATGTCACTAGGAAGTTACACAAGGCGGTCGCATCCTCAGAGTCCAGACACATGAGGAAATGACTCTGAATACTGGAATTATTTTCTCTAAAACCAAGAACTCCTTACTCTGTATCCCTCTTTCTTCATTTTAAGAATAATTTTGCAACCCCAAAACTTTTCTTGGAAACACCCATTACATCAAAAACAAGTCTGAACTTTTATGCCAGGTTTCAGAAATTAGTGCCTACAATTAGGTTCCTCAGTAACTCCCACTTTTCACAAGTACTGAGAGTACAGCAGCACTCAATGGTGATAAAGGGAAGTGCAAATCTATATCAGTTTCGAAACTCAAGCTGTGGTTATTAGAAGCAACATATGACAATAGGAACCAAATTTGGCCCCTTTAATACCTCTGCCTTTGACCATAACAGGAAAATTTTTTGAGAAATAGTACTTGCAACTCTAAACGTCAATGGTTATCTACTCTTCAAGAGTGAAGCTATCAGAACCCAGGAAAAAATATTAGTAAAAGAAAAGGGTAATTCCTTTGTTTTGGCAAAGTATTAGAGTATTTAGATAGCCACTTCATGCAACAACAGTGTGCATTACCTTGACACCATCAAAGAAACCATGCAGCACAGAAACCATGGATGCTGTTGACACTATTTCATCCAGAAAGACAACTATGTAGTAAATAAATGTCTGCATTATCTTTTACTCGACATGGACCAGAAAAAAAATACAATTAAGACTTATCTCATATGCAAAACTTCTAAAACTTTAATACCTGTTAATTCACCTCTAAACACTTACACATACTTAGCATGAATACACTTTAATGAAAATGGCAAACTGGTAACTAGTGTTTTCACCCTCTGATAAGCAAAGAGTAAGAGGTTTGAGAAATCACTGTACATTTACAGAAGAAAAAAAATATTTGCAACTTCAAGTTATTCAACAGGTAACATCTTTTTGTAAATATTGTAGCAAAACTACAGCAGTTAAATCACCTAATAAATCTAAACATATTGCCACCTCGATGTGTCTACAGTAGACACTGAAATAATGAACTTCTTAATGTAATTGCTAAAAGTATCTCTGTTCTCAAATAGTAACTACAGACAGTTTGCTAAGGCTGTGTGTGTTACCCCCCTTACCCACAGCAGTGGTACATTAAAATATGGATTAGACATTTACTAATAATTAGCACTAAGTTGAGGTAACAGGTAAGAAGAACAGTATCATCAGCATACTGTTTACTAATTGGCATTGGCTTATCAGACCATAAAAAGCAGATACTGGTTTATTATCTTAGTTTACATTTGGGCAATGGTATAAATTAGAAAACTTCATTTCGGAAAAATCCTACATTAAAGAGATACTACCTGTAAACCCTTCAAGATGGTGGTCTTGGTAGTCCTGTCAGTCACTTTAAGATACATGACAGATCTCTACAGTTTGGGGAATAAAGTCACTGTTACCTCCAAAGCTGTGTCAACATGTTTTCTACTGTAAGCAGACAAAATAAACATTTAACTGAAAACTACACTGGATGTGGCAGAAAAGACTCAGGCAAAGGAAGGCATTTTTAATTCCACTACTGAATTTCAGTTTGGGTGGCAGGGAGGAAAGAGGTGATTTAAACAACAAGGTTTCAGAACACATAGTACAGCTGGTAGCTCTCAAGTTGATCCCCGGTTTAATATTCCTGTTACACAATCTCCACATAGGTTGGTTGTTTATTTTTTTCTTAGGAATTGACAGACCTATGATCTCAGGTGTCTGCTTTACCAGACTGCTATTCAACAAATTCTGGAGGTGTCTCTTTGTCTTCTTCCAGGCAGGTTACCAGAATGATCTTTTTTCTTCTGCTCTTTCCCAGGTGCGTTTCAGAAGATACACTGCAGCATGAAGTCCTCCTACATTCACCCATACAGTCTGACCTTTGCGCCAGATGTGTCCCATTCGTGACAAGGCCTACAGTCCAAAAAAATAACCAGAGAGCTGTGAGGCTTCAAGGTCAGATCATAAGGGTAACTTTGCTTTAGAATTTTTTTTAGTATTCTAAATCACATCTGATGGCAACATCACATGACCCTTTGGGTCCAAAACTACATTTAAATAATTATCACTCTAAAAATAGATCATCTTCTGTAACAGTCAGCTTACTACTTTTTTCTCACTATATTGTCATGTGTAAATAGGTTTGATTTTGTCTCACGGAACATACCTTGGCAAAGCATTTCTTGTCCTGTGTAAGCAGCACAGCCCTGCCTGTCCCTGGTGTGCAGATCCGGCCCATCTCCATCAGGCAGGCTGGATAGAGATCCCAGTTCTTCTTCTTTGACCCTATCCTGCAAAATAAATTAAGATCCCCTTTGTGATCACTGAGAAATAGTTAAGTGTGGTTGGTCTTTCAGACAAGGATTAACTCATTCAGGACCACATTTAGTATTAATTTCAACCCGCATTTTTAATATAGAGTACATCAGTACTTCTTAGTTAGGCCCAGTTAACCCTGGCCCTGGGCAGGCAAGCACATGCAGTAGCACCAGTAAAGGGCAGTAACTTTACCAGCGATAGCTCACCTCTTTCCAAACGGCATGTCTGTCACAATAATATCCACAGAACCCGTCCGCAAAGGGAGATTGCAAATATCCCACTGAATGATGTCTAAGGGTATGCCCAGGGAAGTACTGCTGCAAGTGCAAAGACGTTTATCTCAGACACGATTTACTGAGAAGTATTTTTAAATTGAGGAGTTCTATAATGTTAGCAACAGAATAAACAGGAAAATATGAACAAGATAGTCAAATGCATCAACGCAAAATGGATTTCTTCACATACAATACTAAGGAAAAGAAAATCACTGGTATTCTTCTCACCTTTCCTTATTCTCATTTTTCTTTAGTAAAGAACAGATGTTGTTTGCTGCTCTCTTTACAGCTTGTGGGTTATTATCACCAGCAATATGGTAGCAGCTAGGCCATTCTGTAGCTCCCTAGGGGAAAATATTGATAATAAGGAACACCAGCATCAACATTGCTTAATTTAAAAAAAAAACCAAATACCAAAGCAAACAAGCAGAAGAATTACTCAAATATGACAGAATACAGCAAAGCAACTGGAAGTGGACATCGATAATTTTAAACTTCTGTAACAGATACCTGTTACAGGTATGATGCATCTTAAAAGCTCAAAATATTTTTGGATTTAGTTTCTTCCTGCTACAGCTTTGGGAAGGAAAATGAGGTCACTTACAAAAAGTGTATTTCTATCTGTTTAAGAGTTGGTGAGATACTTTTGGAGTTGGCTGCTTGGTTATTGTCAAGAAAACTCAGATGTATTATTCAGTTGCAGATTCTGTCAAATTTATTAAGTTAAAAAATAAAGGAAGAATCACCTCTATTGGTATTGCACCTGTACCACACATGGGATCAACTATGATATCTGTTGGCTGTGGATCACAGAGTCTGAGCAACAGAAAAAAAAAAAAGATATGGTGAGAAAAGTCTTAAAAACATGAACTTCTGAAAGGAAGGAAAACCGAACTATTTTAATCACTCTGATTCTACCCTTCTTACAAAAAAAACCTTCTATGTGATTATTTTTTCCATTTGTTAATTAGCATTTTATAAGCACCAATACAGTGAAATACTTTCAAGAATATGATACAGTATTTTGAGAATTGGCTAATAGATCACAGCAAACATTTACTTTACGAAGCAGGAAAACCTCCACTGTTAATTACAAAGTACACTGTTTCAGCAAATATGCTTTTTTCATTTTTTTTCCTTTAAGAATTAACAGAAATGGCTTTTGAGGAAGCAGTGGGGGGATAAAGGGTCTAATTTCTGAAACAGAATTACTTGTTAACTGAGAATAATATAATACTATGCAATCGCACTGACCTAAGCATGCCATAAGCGAGAGTTGAACGAAGAGTTGTGGGTCCAAAATGCGTAATATTTCTTCTGTGAAGACTCTCTTCAGTTAATGCAATGCCCACAACTACTTCATTATTGTGAATATTCAGAAGAACCTAAAGAAAAAACCTCAACTAAATTCCAGGAGTAACAGAAGTTTTCCATAGCACACCTGGTAAATATTTATAAGAATCTTAGATGGTAATTTAAAAAACAGGAAATAAGTATAAAAGAGCATTCTTGGAAGAAAAGCAATGCACCATTTTAATGGCAACAATGGACAAAATTCACACATTTTCTCATTCACACAGAATCTTTTACACAAGACTTCATAAAGTGCCATAACCATTATGCTGACTTTTTTAAAGTCTTGTTTTATAAGTATGGGGGAAGTAGGGCAAGTCCTGTGAGTCACAGTGAAGCATCTGCAAAGCAGCAATAAAAATCATATTCCTCAGAATTAAGAAAGAAGAATTTTTACAACAGAAATGTAGGTATTTCCAAGGCACAACACTATACCTCTACATCAAAGTTAGTCATGTCAGCTTTCCACTGGAAGTGCTCCTGCACGGCTCCACCGAAGTCTCTCGCAGCCTCATTTGACGTGAAACTGTGCTTATCTCCTGCTCTGTTGCACGTAACACGGAACTTCAACACCTTTGCGTCTCCTTCGCCTGTCTTACCCTCACCAGCCTTGGTCTCGCTGCCAGAACCCTCCTGCAATTCCTCTTTAGCATCTGATTGTTCATTATCCTCCTCCTCCTCCCTGTTTCGGGATGCCACTCCTTCTGGCTCTTCTGTATCCTGCTCGCTAACGGGTTCCACTCCCGCAGCATTTTGGGCACAGTCCTCCCGTTTACAGGCGTCTTGTTCATCTGTTCCTTCCTCCTCTCCATCGTTATTCAACTTTTCTTTGCTTGCAGTACTCTGCAGATTATGTTTTTTGCGTTTTGCCTTTTTCTTTTTTAAGCTGTTGTTCAGCTCCCAAACTTTCAATGGATCGGTCCAAGGCAGTGTTTTAACTAAATCTTCCAAATCCTTCAGAGCATCTTCCTTTAAAAGACAAGAAAAGTTATGCTTTGAAATCATTCCCTCCTGTTAAAAACTACCCCTTTTTTAAGTCTCTTGAATTAGTTTCCTAAATGTGTAAACCACTACACAGTTAAGCAAAGCTTACAGCTTTTTGTGCCATTTTTGCCATAACTAAACTGAATTGCACTTCAGGTCACAGAATCCATAGTATTTAATAATGCTTCTTGTCAAATAAACAGCTAGCACTAAATTAAACCACTGTAGTGACACTTCACTGTCCTGTGTCTAAGTGCGATCTACATGCACGGTGTCAGCTCTCATCCTAAATTTTGCCTAGGAAACTTATTTAACTGAAGAAATGTTGTTCACCAACACAACTGTGCTCCTGTTTTACAAGGCAGCAAAGACGATCTGGGATAGCGTCACAAAAAAAATTAAAAGAAAACTTGTTTGTGAAACAGAATAATTCCTGAAACTAGTCTTAAATTAAAAAAAAAACCACTCCAAATCCCAGGACTGAAAAATGAGGAGTAACTCACCTTGTTCTCTTTAAACTGGTAGTCTTTAAACTCCTGAACAACAACAAATAAATTATCCACTGACCTTAGACGATGGACCTAGAAGAAATGAGAAGCCACGGTGGCAGGTTACTAACCCTGTATGGCTATGGGACCGTGTTTATTGTCACTAGAACTTTGTCACCTTACAGCCCGAGTTAAGAGACCACGCTTGTCCCCGCATTTTGTTTACACGGGGGTTGCCACTTTCTGCGCCAAGGCAGCAGGAGGGGCTCTTTGCCCCGATTTAAGCTCTCCACCTCTGGCTTCACCCACCCAAGGCCGAGCCGGCCAGAGAGGAATGCTGACGAGATTTCCATACCGATCGCCGTTAAACCGAAAGTGTTCCGCTCCCGACGGGCTGGGATGCCGCCCGCTGCGCCAGGGCAGCCAGGCCGCCCGCCGGCGGAGCGGGGACCGAGAAGCGGAGCGGGGACCGGGGAGGGGAGCGGACCTGCGGCAGGCCCCGTGCCGGGACCTCGAAGTAGATCTTGCCCCGGTCCCTGCTGATCCGGGAGGCCGAGCCCAGCTTCTCCTGCACCTCCTCGGCCGCCGTCAGCTCGAACCCGGTGGGCACGGTGGCGCCGATAACGGCGGCGAGCTCCGCGCCCTCTTTGTCTGAGGCCGAGGCCGGGGCCGGGGCCGGGGCCGGGGCCGGGGCCGGGGCCGGGGCCGGGCCCTGCCCCTCCGCCATGCCCGCCTCCGCCATACCCGGCCGACAGGACGGGACGGACTGAGGCCTCCCGCCGCCCAGCCGGCACCACGCGCCGCCGCCGCCGGCCCCTTCCGCTTCCGGGCCGGCTGCCGCGCCCGCGCCTGCGCAGTGTCGGCAGCGCGGCAGCGCCCCCTGCTGCCCGGCCGCGGCCTTCCTCCTGCTCGCTGCGGGCGGCGGGCGGCAGGCGGCGCCCGGACCCGGCCGTGATGGTGGGACCCGGGCCGCGGGCGATGAGAGGAGTGGGTTCGACCCAACCACGCCAGTGAGGGGCCGGCTGGCCCGCCACGGCCATGGCCCCTCCGCCGGCCGCTTATTCCTGCCCAGGCTCGTTGGCGAAGCGGCTCCTGCCGCCCGGGAGAGAGACATTGCTGCCGGGAGAGCGGGTCTGTGCGTGCCTGACAGCCGGCTGTAAGGAGAGGGCGAGGCAGAGCTTTGTGCCGATGGACGGTACAAAGGCAGCTGTAACCAGAACTTCCCGGAGAGGCCGCGGGTCCGGGCCTGTTCCAGCTCTCCCTGTGTAAACCGGCCGTTTATGTTTTCCCTGAGGACCGCAAACGAGCGGAGCCCGTGGGCCCGGGGGAAACCGCAGGAGACCAGCCCTGGCTGCAGGGTCGCGGGGTGTGCTGGTGGCCAGCAGCCCCCCTCACGTCCCTGACGCCCCTGGGGTCCCGGTGCGGTGCTCAGTGCAGAGGTGTTCCTCTTTGGTGTTTTTGGCTGAGCACTCCACGTGCTCTGCCAGCTGAGCACCAACACGGCTCGTGAGCCGCGACTGCTGCGAGAATTCATTTGCCTTTGGGTGGCAAACCATGGGTGGCCATTTCCTTTTTTATTCCTTGTTATAACAAGTACTGAATTTCCTTGATCTTCTGGCTATTGTCTTTGGCATGTTTCCAGCACTAGAATTGAGTTTTAAATAAAACACTAGCTGCTAAATGGTTTTTCAGGAGACACAGCAAGAAAGAGAGACAGGCCACCCTAAATATCTTCCATGACTGTGACTGCGTCAGTATGACAAAGTGTGAGCTGCATGAAGCCGCAGAGGCACTATTTTCCCTCCTCCTCTCTTCTTCAAATCCCTTAATCTTTACCTTTTCCCAGCATTGGACTTATAAATGTAAACACAACTTGTCCCTGCAGCTTGTTCTTCCGCAGTTGCAGCGCATGCTGGCAACAGCACTGTTTGTTTTCGTTTTCCTACGTACGTTCTGATTCCGCGGTGACATTTTAATAACAAGCAGGATGCCTGAAGCACTGCTCTTGCCATTAAGCCTTCTGAAGCATCGCTTTGCTTTCAGATGAGAAGTGTGTGTGTGAGAGTGTGCCTCAGAGAGGGAAGGTGTGGGTTTTATTCCATCAGTGTATTTTTAACTTGTGATTCAAGTCTTAAAATATAGAATTAAACCCATGGAATTTGGGTCATAAACGTACTGGAGAAAGTTTCTGTGAAGTGGATTCTTTGATGAGAACTTAAAAAAGAGCTAAAGCAGAGAGAACCACTTTTACATCTTCTAAACCGTAGCTGGCACCCTGCAAGATCTTTTCAGTGCGGTGACAGTGCTGCTATACAGGGTGTGATGGTGGCTGCAGAAACTGCATATCCCCATGCGTTATGTCCCTGGCAACTGCTGAAGTAGCCTGTGACACTACACCTTTACCGCAGTATTTTCTAAGTCGTAGCTAATGTTAGTGCGGTTTGCCGGCTAGCGCAACGCAGAGCATCCTGCTGACAGGCCGTGTGCCTGCAGAGCACAGCGGCAGCCTGGCTAGCACAGCTCCTGGCAGCAGCGGGGCACCCCAGCAGGCCAGGACACGGGGTGTGTCTCTTGCTGCTCACGTGGATTTTTCAGATTTCCCTTAACTCTATGCCACAACGTTGCCTATAGCAAGGGAGAGCTCTGTGATTTAAGTGCGATAACAAACTTGGCTTGCTGAGTTACTTTAAATAACGGCATTTTCGGCATATTTCAATGAAGGTGTTTGCCAGACACTTTAATTAATTCCATACGTCTGGCCTATCAGCAGCAGCTCTGACCTTTCCCAGTTGGTCTCAGATTGAAAGGTGAGAACCAGTAATCAGCCTGCTATGCTTCAGCTCTTGAAATCTGTCCAAGCGCCATTCGCAGAATTATTTCCTGCCAGTGGCCAGGTCCTACAATAGCTGAAGACATCTGTTTGACTAATGCCCATACAAGACTGTTTCTTAGAATAGTACCACACTTCTCTTGCAGCTTTCCTCCTAAAAACTCCTGATGTGCCCTGTAAATGTAGAGTTGAAGCATCTTTCAGTTTAAATAGGTGGAGATGTTACCTTTGTGAATGGCAGAAGCAAAACTGTTTAGACCAGCACCGCGTGGCAGTGTGTGACAGTGGGTGTAAAGAGACATTTTCGCCTAAGGATTCAGGACAAACCCTGCTATGTGGGAGGCACACTGGCAGTGTGATACATGTAACTGCACTAACATTTTTTTAAAATCTTACCTTGAGAAGGGTCCCATGAAGTGAGTTAGAGGATAGTCCTCCCATGTGAACTGAAAGGTGCAAACTTAGCTGTGCCAGTGTCTGAGTGTCCTCGGCTGCCACTGAAATTGCTGTATTTGTTGAACTCTTATGAGAATTTTGCAGTTGGTTCAGTGGGAACATGGTGATGCACTGCGGTGACGGCACCTGCTCAGCACCTTATGGGACAGAAGAGAGCTGACCCTGGCAAAATTCAGAACGGTTTCCATAGAATCTAAGTATTTTAATTCTCTTCCTTTGGTCAACCCTTGGTTATAGAAAGCTCCTGTGTATTTCAAAGACTTCTTGAGTGACTATGAAATAAAAAAAACCCCTGGTTTTCAATTTAGCTGTGTGTTAGCTCATTTCTATCGCTTTCTGTAGAAGAGTTGCTGCTGTTCTGTATGCAGTTGGTGCTGCATAAAGCTGGGACGTAGTGTCGCAAATGTAGGCGGAAAAAGGAACTTTTGCTGTGTTATTCTGTGGGGGTCGGTGCACGTTGTCAGATAGGTAGAAGCATACGTACTCTCATTTATCCAAACGGCCAATATACTTTTTCCGTATAGACAAACTGTGTTTTAATAGGAGAGAGAAAAATGACAAACTGTCTTCAAGACAAAATCAGAATTGTATTTTCATGTCTTTTATGAACCCCCTTTCCCAGAACCAAGAAATGGAATCGGGTCCCCAAAGAAGGAATGTTCAGTTAAAGCAAGAAGGTACCTGTGGGGTAGATCTGTTAGACTCATTTACAGACAACAGCAGTTCCTGATGAGCTGGCAGCAACGATTTCATGGCTGGTTTAGTTCATACCTGCAGAAGAACATTGCTGACCATTTGTCTGGAAGGTTTTGTACGCGGGTGAATTGGGTCTGTCTGTTTGGAAGGCACGCTTCAAATAGCAGGCTGTATCCCGCAGGATACTGTGTTTTTCTTCACTCTCACTCTTCAGGGTTAATCAACAGAAGGACGTAAATAGCAATCGTCCAACTAAAGAAAGTGTCCTAATATTATCCTAGAGTAAATTATTTGTCTCATAATATTGGCACATAACTGAAGAACATTTACAATAAACTTACTAAACCCAATAATTTACCCTGTAAGTAGGACTATAGGATGAATATAAAAAAAGAATAATAAGGAATTTGCATCATCATGTACCTCAGAATAGGCATATGACTACACAGCAGCTATATGGTTAGTTTGCCATATAGCTATGTCACTTGCTGTGTCACTTTGGAAGAGTCATTTAAGCATAATTTACAAATTTGTTTTTAAAAAGCATGGTTCAGATCTTTATGTGGTGAACTGGGGTTTTCTTTTAATTTTTGTTACTAGCTTTCACATGAAAAATTATGGGTTTCTGGCTTTTTTGGGTGTTTCAATTTTTTTGAAGGTGACCTGTTAGTCCACTGGGTGGATTCTTTCAGTTCATACCTAAATATGGCTACTTGGATAACAAATCTTTCAGAAATGTATGATTTTCCAAAAATGTTTTTTGACTATAGATAGCAAAGCAAGTGAATAAACAGAAAACCCAAGAACCTCAAACAACTCAACCAAGTACTTTCTTTTCTCAGAAGCTCAGTTGCCACTTTCAGACTGGTTTGGTACCACCATTGCCTATTTTGCAGGGATCAGAGTTTTCACCAGAAAGTCTCTGGAATCCTTTGGTGAACAGTGCTGAATTTAAAAAGTAAAAATCAAGCAAATTACTCCTTGGTCGGCTCTGGGATGATGTGAGAAGGATGCACTGCGTTGTTAGGATGAGATGCAGCGTAGGAAGCCAAATTTCAGCTGGGACTGGGGGGGCGTTTAGCACGGGCTGTGAGGATTGCAGTGCCTGTGTGTTTGCAAACCGCTGGCAGGCAGGCAGCCTGCAAGAGCAGCTTCCCCTGTGCCGGTGGCCAGGGGCTGGCACGGCTCAGTTTACCCTCGCAGCAGCTTCGAAGTGCAGTGCCAGGCTTCTCATGTGCCAGAGCAGGAGCTGGCTCTTGGGAACAGGCGTAGTGGGCAGCATGGCAGAGAGCGATGCTCCGGGGGCTGAGACCTTCTGGCTTTTTTTCCTGACACACGAGGCGGGTAGAGCAGCGGGCTGGGAGGCAGACCTGGTAAGCTGTTCATCAGCTGCGTTCTTCACACAGTTACTTAATTTTTCTCGAGTTTTACTATTTCCATCTGCAGGAGAGAAAGATAATATAGTACAGTGTCTGGGAATCGCCAGCTGAAGTATAAAGTTGTTTTGAAACCCACAGATCAGGAGTGAATTGGCAACTTAATGGTTACTGGATGCGGGAGAATTAGTCAGTATTTATTGTAGCCCTGGTGAGCCCTGTGTCTTAGTCAGAAGAGGTGTGAACTGAGGTTGACAGGTGATAAGTCAAGACAAATTGTTAACAACTTAAAGTAAGAAATTGTATCGAAAACCCTTAATACTGGAGGTATTTTGTTAGCAAGGGGACTGTCCCGCCTTTCCTGTCACCAGTAGATTTTACACATGAACAAATAAACCACAATTCGTAACTTTCGTATGGGCACATGGGTGATTGCAAAGCTGCCTCCTCTGGAAAGTCAGATGAGTGATAAGGTCATACAAGAATAAGAAGCTCATACTACAAAATGTAAAAGATGTGCTTCAAATGTCAGACCCACCAAGCTATTCAGTACTGGGTTGCGCACCCCTCTGCCCAGAGACACTGAGGTTTCTCCTCTGTAAGGTTTGTTAAACAAAAACCCTGCTGATGGAGCCTCATCTGGGAAGAAACTTAGTGCGCACATAGAACTTTGCTAACAGTTTCATGAAAGGAGGGAAAGGCGTTCAAAGATCCTGCTTAATTTGGACCAGAGTAACTGAAATTAACTTCTTGTATTGGTTTAATTAGTTTGGTGGGGGATAAACAAATTTAGAGACGGCATTGAATTTCTAATAATGAAGCGCAGTTATGTCTGCACCTGCCCCGCCTGGAGAAACTGCTTATATTGAGTTAATTTCGGAGCTGTAGAATTAATTTGGTGTGAGCCAGTATGGTTTGCCTTGCAGTAAGAGGGATGTGTTGTATAAATCCCATTCAATACTTGGTTTTGAAAGGGTTAAAGTTCTTTGAAAAAGGACATATGTTTTCTTCCAAATCAGCCCCTCAACACGCAGCTGCAAAGCCTGTGCCTGCTAAGAGATACCTAAGGAGGAGCCTGGTTTTCATGAGGAGAAAAACACAAGTGGGATTCCTCGGAGCAGCCCAGGTTTTTAAGAAAGCATTAGAGAGTGCTGGGATGCCTAAATATTCAAGGCCATCATGGAAAAGCTGGAGGATAGGAGCATCTAATATCCGTGATATATCATTCTAAGAAATCTGCATCAAAGAAAACCTTTAAAGTGAGACATCTGATCTTTTTTGGTGTCTGTATTTTGCTTCAGGTCGTCTCAACTTTTACTTTGGACTGAAAAACATGATGATTAATCCAAATTAAACAACACGATTAATCCAAATCCTTGGCATCAGCCTTCACAGCAGAGTCCCATGTAAGCTGCCACATGTCACTCCAGATGTGTTGGTCGTTCAGTCAAGCGAAAGCCTGTCTACATTAATGACGTGCAGCTGGTGCTTCTCTGATGTCTCTCGTCCAAAGATCTCCTGGGCTTTCTGCCATAGCAGCAGTGTGTGTTGGGTCCAGCAGAGTGATCTGGGTGTTTCTCAGTTTTCATGGTCTCTGGGCTCAGCCGCCCCCAAGTCCTGTCGTGCTCTTGGAGGCTGTTGGGAAGGATGAAAGGTCAGGGTTTTCAGGGTCCTGCCTGCGGAGAGCCTGGAGTGCCTGCTGGAAAAAACGAGCATCCTTGATTCCAGAAATACTGCACCTATCTTCGTTGGCAGAGGAACAATTATCTTCACTCATTTACTTGAGGTAATTTGTGGAGATTTTATGGGTTAAACCTCAGGGCCAATGGACCTGATTACCTGAAATGTCCTTGAATGGAATGATTCTTTGGCAGAATGGCTGAGAAGGAACCACAATAACAATGCCAATTAGATGGTGAGGAAGGAAAACATAAACAGATTAGAAGTACTGGCTTCAGGTAGGATCAGACATCTTGAAACAGTCAGCGCTCTTGTCTTTCTGGGAATTACCAGATAACTGCAAATGACTTTTTTTGTGTCCTGTAGAAGCTGCATGCTAGGCATCGCTGCCAGCACTAGCACCATGCTGTTGCCTTTAGTTAGTGCTACAGTGGAAGCTGTGTAGATCTTACCTGGATTCGGTACAAGTCTATTCTGCGTGGGTTTTTTCCTCCAACTCAGTGCTGCATGAGACCTTTTTGATTCTGGCAAGTCACAAATACATAACATTTTCCATCTGTCTCTCTGTCCCTGTACTAGCATGCCACTCTGCAGGACAGAGCAAGATTATCTCTTGGTTGTGGTGATAAAACATTTTAGATCCAAATTTGTGAACAGCAAAGACAGAGTTCCACACATTTTCTTGTGCATATGAAGAAAATCACACATTTACGTAAGAATGACTGGCTTTCCATCTTCTGCTTATTTAGCCATAGCTTCTTTTAAAATACATATGAAAATAGTAGAGTGAATTGATTTCTGGGATAACCTCATTGGCCTCACCAGATACATTTGAAGCTCGTCTCAAGGTAATCCTGAGTTCACTGTGATAGTCAAAATCAGAAGAAACTGAAGAAATAGTAGTCTCTTGCTCTGTTTACACCCCTTCCTACATTCATAAAGCATTCTCCCTCTGGTGAGCTATCTCAGATCTCCGTATCACAGAGCATATCAGCTTACCGTTAATGAAAACTGATGCACCGCAGACCACCAATGAAGCCCTATATATGGGTCTTGCACATGGACAGGAAATTACTGCACTGAGTGCACGGCTGTTAAGAGAAATGCCAGCAAAATGAATATTCATATAACGCTGAATGTTACTAAAAATGTATTCCCAAGGTCTTCCAGACTTGTGGAGATTTTTATAGACCATTGGTCCATTTGGCAGCTAGAGGGTAAAAAGGAGGGGTGGTTGACGAGCCGTAGTCACAGGTAGCTGAAGCCTGAAGCCTTATTTGAGGATGGATGAACGAGATCCCATTATTGTTGAGTTTTCCTTTGATTTTGAATGAATATATATTTTAGAAAACTAAATTATTTGAAATGCGTGTTTAGGAAAAGAGTTGCCTGTTATTTCAGCGAATACAGATCTGGATTGTATTTTTTTCTTCTGGCAAATGGATCAGGCTGGTCTTTTGTTCAGAGAGGAACAGGGCAATGGTAACTCGCAGCTTCAGCCACGTGGTCTCAAATTGTTGAGCAACCAGTTTCCTTCTCTGTGAATGTGTGCAAGTCAGTTGTTAGGCATCCGAATCCAGTTGTCAGGTACCACCGGCAACTGAAGAGTCTTACCTAATCTTGTAGGTGCCTAAAAGCGATGGATACCTAAATTTCTGTTAGCAGACATGAACGTAACTGCTTAATTCCTGAAGCATTTCATCACTTTGTGCCCGTGGCCTGTGAGGATTCTCAGACAAGACCTTCTCTTTCTCCAACTTGCCCATGGAAGCTGATCCAGAGATATCAATCTCTTGCTTAAATGAAAGTGTATCTCCCCTCCACCTCAACCCCTCCCAAAAGAAAGATAGTGAGACCTTTTGTGTTGAGCTTTATGGGCTCTCTCTTGTCTTGTCAATCTTGTGGAGAGAGAGGTCCATCAAAGCTCCTCTTCCACATGACCTGGAGAAGAAGTCTTCTCTTGGGGTGTCCTAGCTTTTTATTTCAGCCTGTGTGGGGCCTGTGGGGTGTTAAGTATCTGCTGTTGCAGTTCCCTCTCTAGGAGTCAGTACTTACTGGACCATTGACTGTCTGGCCTGGGAGCGGAGGTGCTTTCCGGAGACAAAGCTGACCTGGATTCCAGCTCCACCTCCCAACCTGGCCGGGCAAGGTGGTGTCCAGACAGTGGAGCATGGGGAAAGCCATTTCTCTGGAGGAGAAGGTAATTTGTCTTACGTGCCACAGACCAGGCAAGGAATTTCAAGTGAAAACTCAGAAGCGTCTTAACTGCTTTAGGGCTTGAACCACACCTCCCCTCTCCACATTTCCTGCTGGCTAGCTTAGGTTTAGATGGCTTTCTAGATCCCTTGTTGAGTATTTCACCATTCCCCTCCATTGTGGCACGTGAAGGAATCTGTCTGCCTGCCCCTGTCTGAGGTGTGGATCTCCCCGACAGCAAAGCACTGCACACTTACACAGCACCCTGCAAAAAAGCAAGCTACTTAAAGCCCAGATTCCAGTGATCTCCAAAGAGTGTTGAGCTCCAGTGTGATTACGCACTGTGAATGGAGTCCAGCTTCTTACGCCATTTGGACATATCTGAAAATATTGCCCTCTTTGTCACAGTTCTCCACCTCTAAAATGTCTCAAATAGTGCTCCTCTACCTCAGGAGTTATGAGAAATTCAGGGAAACTATGAGGCCTGCAAATGCTGTGGTAAATAAATAAATACCCAGTGAGAAAGAGAGCAAAAAGGTGGCACTTCCCTGTGCTGGGTGAGCTGTTCATCCACAGCTTCACTAAGACTCAGCAATTACACTAATGTAACAGCCATCAGATGATAATTGCTCTACTTATTCATCACTAAAGATCTGATGATTAGCAGGTGAAGAGCCCACTGAGATGAATTCAGCTTTGACAGGAGGAAGGATACTTCCTGCTTCCCTTAGGGAAAATTACACTAGCTGGTAATAGGACTGGATTTAATTGGATCAGGCTTGCTTTGTTGGGAATGGAAAGCAAAACAATACCAGTTAGGGAAGAAATTTCAGAAATGAAATGGGGTTTGATCAGCAGTTTCAAATGTAATTTAGTAGATTTCTTTTTCGAAAAGTTAATGGCAAACACTGTATTCTGCTTCCCAGCAGTTTCTCCTCTCTTCCTACTGCAGGCAGCCTGCTTGCTCTCTTGCCAAAAACCTGTGACCTGAGGAAGGATCTGAGCCGCTCTGGATGTTGGTTTTTGGGCTCAGTCCTCAACAAGCACAAGAATTTAGAAGAACTTGGAAAAGGTGAGTTTGATTTCCAGCGCTACCAAATCCATCTCTGAGGACTTCTAACCGTTGGCCTCAGAGAGATAATTTTCAGAACTGAAGAGCAGATCGCCTGTGGCTTGAAATTTGTTTTCTTGAAGCCATACATGATGTCTCAAAGGGCTGTCTCCTGGCTCCAGAGGGTGCTTTTTAAAAATATATTTATGTTTTAACAGCTTGAAGCTACTAATTAGCTAGTGTGAGCCAGGCTTTTCATTGTTTCAAAGCAACACCTACATGGGTCCATTACCGACGTCAGAAACCAGCACAGTGTGCTCCTCATCAAACTGCCTAATTGGGGCTCTTGATAACTATCTGGGAAGTAGGTTTTGACTTAGCCTAATGCTGGAAGGACAATTCAAGGCGTGGATTGTTCTTGGAAGAATAGGTTCTTCCAGTTTGCATTCTGACAGAGTAGATCACTTAGCCATTTGTTTTTACCGGGATCCTTAGTGACACTGAAAATGAGAACTGTGTGGGATCTTTTAGACAAAAATCAAGTTCCTTCACTACTGAGATGAGATGTTGATATGTTTTACAACTGTGTGTGTTTGGCATACTACATTAAAAACAAAGTAAAATTCTTTGAACTTTGGTTTTAAGGACGGAGCCATTTCTGTGACTTCTGGTCAGGTCTGTTATGTGAAGCTTCACTCAGTAACTCCTGCATCCAGCCTGTATCTTCTGTTTTCCTAGAGCTTAATTTTGAAAAAAATGGCCTTTACATATAAAACCATCGACTGGTAAAGAATCATTTGTGTGCAAGTTAAACTGCTCCCATGATTAATTATTCTTGCTGCTCTTTTAAGACCCAGTATTTTATAGGTCTGTTAAATACAGTGCATGCCTGATGTTACTTTCCAAAGCTTTGGAGCAGAGTTCTTTCTCGTATCTTGCTGGGCAGAGTCCAAGTTGTCTCCTTGAGGAGCGTTTTTTTATATAAAAAGGAGAATGTTCCAGCCAGAAAAGCCACCCCCTGGATTAAGACTGTGGAATTCCTGATACTGGATCAAGTTACTGGCCCTGATAAATCAGATCTTTTATACAGAGGAACATCTGATACAGCAGAATGTTTGTTCTCATTCCCCATATGAATATATCACCAGGCCCTGACACGTGGCAGAGATTTCTTTCTTCCAGCTCCTGTAGCTCATCAGATAACAAGTTTGAACCTGAGGTAAAACTCGATTATTGCTTCACATCCCAAATGTTTCTAGTACTTGGGAACACTGCTAGGCCAGTTTTGGAGAAGGACATTCTGGATGTTGCTGGACTCTAGTTCCTGGTATGTCATGTAACCGATCAGAGCTTTCCATCCCCTCCTTGGGTGAGGGGAGCCTTGCTGTGCATTCAGTCATTGCTGTCAGTAATTTTCATGAAGCTGCTTACTGGGAACAGAACAGTTCTCTGCAACAACAGCAACAGTAGTAGTAATTGCTATTGGATAGGCATGGACGGGAGATGAAAATATGGAAGGGGACATTCTGCACAGCAAGAAAGTCTGACATAGAAATAATACTAATTAGGGGATGAGAGTGCAGAAGTAACGAAGTGGCAGCAGAGGACTACTGTATCTCATAGACCACAATGGACAGATGTTTCCTTTGATTGATGGTTTGTGTAGTCGTATGCCAAAAGGCAAAAGAGCATTGCCATGCTGCTTTAGTGGAGATGTGTACAGTTGGCACTGCCCATGACAAGATAGGTCTTAAGAGTGACAGCAGTGACTCACTGGCTACTCACTTAACTTCCCCTGCGTTTGTAAATGTGAGTGATTCAATAGACCAGAACTTAAGCTTGAGTAACTGATAGTAAAGAATGGCAGGTTTCTAAGATGAACTGAGCAATGATAATACCTTAATTACTGAACAGAAGAGGGGAGAGTAGCAAAAAGCCCAGAAACCATGCTCTGCTGGGACCAAGTTGAATTGTCCTGGTCTTCTTTTTTGAAATAAGGTCAGCTTTTCTGAACAGGAAGACTGTGAAAGGATATCAAAAGCTAAACTTTACTTGTAGCTTCTTGTACAATAAGTTAGTAACTAAATCAGAAGCTATCTTTATTGCTATATTGACATTGATTTATTGATGTATAAAACAAAAACATTATCTCCCTCTTTCTTCCATTCCTTAATAGCTAAGATGTCTCCAAAAGAAGCAACCAAAGTCTTTGGAGTGTTCTGTGTCCCTTATTAGAAACTGGCTGGCTGGTCTCTGTATGTTGATGGATCAGATTTGCGTCCAGGTCTTGGCCAAGGCTTGAGTGTTTTGAGATATACAACATAAAACATGTCAACAACATAGTGTATCAACATACAACATTTCATACAACATCTCAACAACAAGGCTGAGAAAAGGACTCTGGAGTTGTGGCTTTCCCAGTTTCCTTGCCTGAATCGCTTCAAATCATCTCGGTTGTGTTCTTTCTGGAGAATCTATTAAGTTGCAGTCTCTTTATGAGAAGGTTTTAATCAGTGGACATGCCTCCCCCAAAAGGATTTTATCTCGTTTGATTTGTATAGTAGTTCTAGTGCACCTAGAGAGTTATGGCAGCCTCCTGGAGGCAGAGTTGGTGGTGCTCCTACCAGGAATGGCCAGGGGTGCAGATGAGTAGCTTCCTTAGGTGGGGAACTGCTCACTGAGAAAGGAGACCTTGGGACTCGCAGATGAGTTTACTCAGATACAGTGATTAAACGCCTCTTTGTAAATGACAGCATGAAGGCTCCATAAGAAGGCCTAGCACCCTGATTTTCTGACCTCTGGATCAGTTTTTTTGCTCTTATTATCACTTCTGGGTATCCTGAGTGACTGTCTTAGATTAGAGAATTAAATCCTGTTTTAAACCTCCTGTAACTTCTTCACTCCCGTCACTTTAATCACTGGTAAGACACATCTCTGGTGGACCTTCAGTGGTTGCCCTGCTGTGGTGTGTGTGCATTGCCAACTGCCTTTAGAAACAAGCTGGCTGAACAGCGCTGATCTATGCACTGTCATTCTTTGTTGGTCTGATTCCTTCTGGAGTCATAGCAAACTTGCTGGGCATCTAGTTTTGTATTTAAATGTATGCCCTGAGAAGTGAAAAAATGTCATGAGCAGTATAGAAATGTTTTCAGTAAAAAATGCCTGTGAGGGTGACAGGCTTTTTTCCTTTTGTAACCTCTTTAAGTAAGTACTGCTTTCAGGGGACGTTGGGCAATAGCTTTACCACTTCCTCTTCAAATGTCACTCCTGCTGAGTGCTTTTTGGTACTGGTTTTACTCCCTCTTCTGCGGTACTTCACTGCTACAGAGAAAGTTGCCGTGGATTTACTACAGAGGTGGGGGTTAAGTATTGGGATTTGTTCAGATAACCTTTTAACCTACAAGCATCTACTTCCTAACTGACAGTCAAGTTTACTTTGAGATAACTTAGTAAAGAGAAGATTCTTGCACACACATAAATAAAGAAGAAGACAAAGTAGTTTACAATTCAAAATTTTTCATGGGATTTTAACCTCAAATGGTGCTGGTAACTGTCTGAATGAAGTGCAGATAGATAGCCCGTGGTGTAAGCTGCAAAGCAGTCAGACAGGTCTAATGGGATCCAGTCCATTGTGCTGTCTCAGTGCCTGTGTGGGGAAGAGAAGAGGTTGCACAGTTCAAGAGTTCTTGCTCTTCCAGCCAAGGATACCACTTCATGGTCTTGAATCTGCTTTGACATCCAGAAAATGGGGATTCGTCAAAGTGCCTGCTGAGCTAGCATAAGCTTTAAAGATCAGAAAACTAATAATCCTTAAACTTACTTGTAACAGCTCTGGAAGCAAAACCACAATGTGTTTTTAAGATTTTCTGTCTTTGTACCTGGGTTCACTTTCCTTGGGGAAGAGAAAGGGAGAAAGAGTGGTAAACACAAACGTGTTTGTTTCTTGTGATAGGACATCCTGTGGTAGGATCTTTGAGTAAGCAGGGTCATTCCTACACCATCCTTCAGAACACAAGGCAGGTTTGTGCAATGTTCAATCCATCTGTTGCCTTCACTGGACAACAGCTGTGATGGCTTCCCTGCCTGCGATGATGCAGAATGAAAGGTCCTCTGCATAAATTACCATAAACGATACCCTGGCTTCACTGTTGTCAGTAGAGGAGGTCATTAAATTACTGCAGTGGATCTGCCATGCCTCTGTCAGCACTTGCCTATATTTGTAAAACGTTCTCCATTAATGATAGAAGTTTGTCTCCTTCAGAGTTTTTAATGGAACCAGCAAAGCATCATCAAGTGGCTGCTAAGAGAAGCAGCTCCTAGTTTCCTGGGGTCATCACATCCTTCCATCATCAGTCAGAACCTCCCCATATGACCAGCACATGTGGCTAGGAAAAAAACCAGTATTTGAGCTTGTTGTGTTCCTATAAATGGCGATATGCTAGCTGCAGTATTGTCCACAGCACTCGGAATTTATTAAACACTGTATGAATTTGCTGATTCTTTCCTCAGGAGACCATTTATATCTCCTGTTGGTGCTGGGTTTATGTACTACTGGCCTTGCTGCCAAGTCCTGGCTTTCTGCTCATGAGCGTGTGCAGGGTGGCAGCCCGTCAGTGCAGAGGTGAAGGTGTGGTGCTGGTGCCTGGAGCACGTCCACAGGGCCATGGTCAGAGATCCAGCCCAAAGGGCCGGACTCAGCGGCTCAGTCCATGCAGACCACGTTTTTCTGAATGGACAGACGCATTCCCCCTGCAGTGTGGCCGGGGGAATGCGCTCTCAGCATGCCACCTCTGCTCCTACCAAAACATGATTTGGCCGTTACCAGCTAGCTGATTTTCATTTTCATGAGTGGGACCACATGTGTGTAATAAAAAGTGGCCTCCTGCTGAGAGGCCTGAGTCAGAAGGACTTTTCGGATCCTTCCTGCAGCTGAGGGTTTTTCATGTGTGTTTCAGCTTCAGTCAGCATTTCAGACGGAGCAGGCTGCATTCACGTGGTTCAAATAATGCAGCTTGATCAAGGAGACCACACACAAGGGAAGGGCTGCAGAAAGAGGCCATTACTGCCGACCAATGGATAATTTAAAGGAAGCAAATCTTCTGTTTCTCTCTGCCACTTTAAGAAAGTTGCTTAATTGAAAGGAAATTGTAATAATGAGAATCTAAAATAGAGATCTGCTTGTCCCACTTACAGCTGTTCAAATCGCAGCCTCTGGCTGTTTTAATGAATGCGCTATCACGGGATATGTACATTTCTGAAGCTGAAGTCTGTTTAATTCTTTTATGAGGTGAAGTTTGAAGGCAAAATATTATCAGTTGGTCTAACCGCAGCTGTAGTGGGAGGAGAGGGGAATAAAGCCCATGGAAACTTTTTGTTTTGAATTTTCCTCCCTGCCCCTTCTGCTCTCTAATGAAAGCAAGTATGCTAGACTTAAATCTTCAGAGCTCCTTCTTTCCTCCAACTTTACTGCTAGCTCTTGGGTGCCTTTCCGCAGCTCTGCGAGGATATGGTGTTTTGGCTGTTTGAGGTTGTGGTTGCCCAAGCCATCACAGGTGCTGTGCCAGCGGTGCTGCCTGGGTGCCGGGGGTCGCTGGGGCACCACGCAGCCCCTCTGAAGCTGCATCCCTTGTGCCCAGCCATCCTGCCTTCGCCACTCTGAGGAAATACTGTTGCTGGAAGTTCTTCTGAATGATGAAGGACGGATCTGCCTCTCCCAGGCTGGGCCCTTACAGTGAAGGCAGTGGAGCTGGACTGCCGGGCTCACCCAGAGGAGACTGCTGTGCAGAGAAATGAACAGTTTGGGGCAAAGATCCCCACCCAAACGTTCTTGGACATAATACGGTTCCCTGGACATAATAGCAAAGATCTTTTCATTGATAGAAATGATTGGTGTCAGTGGTGGGTTAGGAATGCCTGTTAAGGGTATCTTACCCCATCCTAAGTGAAATAACAGTGTAAACCCAGCCTCGATGATTTCTCCCCGCTGAAACGTTCTGTTCCTACATGAAATTTCTGAATCTCTCAGTCATGATAAACTGCTTCAGTGACCATAACTGGATGATTCTGTCGCAGGCCAGGAAACCTCACAGTTGTTACTAATTAGGTTGATTTCAGCCATGAAGCATGAAATTTAGTCTCTTTTTTAGCATTCGCTTTTATTTTTCTTTCTCCTTTTTTTATTCCAACAACGTATTTTGAGTTTTGCTGAGTTTTTTCTCCTTTAATCTTCTTTGACAATACTTTCCTCAGTCTGATTACATTTTAAGGGGTAGAGAGCACATTTTCTAATGGCTGTTGAAATTTGCCACTATTTTTATTTATGTAGTCATTATTTATTTATTTCTTACTTATTGTTGGTTTTGTTGCTGCCAGCATCATGAACTTCCATTCTGCCCATCTTTGTCTCGGGGATGGTTTTTTTAGTATATTTTTGTAACATACCTTCTTTGTTTGCTGCTGAGGATAAACAGTCTCCCACTTTTGTCTGTTCTTATAATCTCTCCTTGCCTTTTTCTGAGTCCCCCTACTCTTACAACACTCCTCAAGGAAGGAGCTGCCCAGAGCATGCGTGTAGCACTAGGTTTGTGCTCCCAACCTGTGAGCCACAGGTGCGATCTGAACTCCGGAATGCATCATTTTGGCCCAAAGTCTGCTCCTGGCTCTCCCACACCCAGGGCTCCCAGAGCAGGCGTCCTGCCTTACGGGATAAGAAATGTGAATCCTAATCACACAACAGAGCGGGCTTTGTGTGTTGGTGGGGCTGGTTGTAGTGTGATCCTGTGAGGAGGGCATTGTCCTTGTCCGTCAGACAGTAGACACGTGGAAGTTGCGTGGCAGGGGATGGCACCAGCCACAGACCCAGCATGGATGCAGGGTGGGGATGCATACGCGAGGTTACTCCATCTGTTCGTGTGATAACCTGGCATAGTCTGCATCATTCTCCAGCCACGTTACCTGGCATCCCACAATCACGCCCTTCTGCCTTGCTAGCTCCGTTCAATAGTTTCATTAATGCTTGGATGATAGACCAGAGGAAAGGCTTTACTAGGTTTGCAGATAACACTGAGCTCGAAGGGACTCCAGGAGCACTGGAGGAGAGGATCAGGATTTGAAATGAGCTGAAAGCCGGAATGCTGGTCAGCAGTGACGAGCACAAGCTGTGCTCCTCCTGAGCGGGGTGGTACAGCCATGGCAGTGCAGGGTGCGGTGGGAGCTGGCACTGCTGGGGGGTCTGCTGGAAGGAACCCGGGGACCACAGTGGGTCGCAAGCTGGGTGTGAGTCAACAGCGTCATGCTGGGAAAAAAGGCAGCCCGCATACTGGGGTGATGAACAGGGGGCACGACCTGCAAGCAGACGATGCAACCTGCCCATTCTCATCGGCTCTAAAGGTGCCTCGGCTGTTTCTAGTTTTGAGTATTGCACTTCCGAAACACGGAGAGTATTCAAAAGGTGAAAGGAGCATGGTCTAAAAAGCATGGTGTCTAGGAGAATTTGACCAAACTGGAACTGTGTTTTCTTAAAAAATATGGGAGAAGGAAAAGGGGAAGTGTGTGTAAGGATAACACAATTTAAAAGTACTGTAAGGTGAAGAGCAAAGGAGCAATCTTTTGCCTTTGTCCATGGCACAAAGGTCAAAACATTATTTCCTTTATACTGCAGCTATTAATATTGAGATTAAATGCTGGAACTTTGTTCCCCACCCTTCAACCATGCTGAGTCTAAAGGAGCATGGGACGGAGGAGACTTTCCTGACTCCTTTTGCAGACAGAGGACACTAGTCCCATTCCTTATTCTGAATGGAAAGGGGGGGGATAATCTTGTTGTGGCCCCGCAATGTGCATCGTCACATTTTGTGTGACACCTGACGTGCCTGATTAGTCCCTAAATGAGTCCAGAAGGATACTGATTCTACAAGAATATACAACTTCTGTGTGATACCATGGATACTGATGAACATCTTCATAGTTTGCATTTGTGTTTTACTAATACCTTTCATGTGAAGCTTTGTTTTCCTAACAGCTAATTTATTACCAAGTAAATTGAGGCTTGCATACTAAAAGACCTGTCAAATATCACTTAGGGGCCAGAATAGAGTCTAATAGAATTATAAAGTCTCTTCTATTATTTTTTTCCACAAAAGCTATCTTATAAAATCTTTTAAATTATTCTCTAGGATGGAATCTTACAAGATCTATAATGTATTGCAATATCAAAAGGGTTCTGTTAATTTACCTGCCGTTAAACTCTCTGTGACCCTGCTAAGGGGATGCAAGGATTCATAGGACTCAAAAGACTCATAAGCTGGTGTTCTAACGTCTGTCGTGTTAAACCATACATTCAAAAGATGTATCAAATGCTCAGCAATCCTGCTCTCTCTGATATTTTGAGCTGAGAAAAATCGGTTTCAGCCTCTTTTCAATAGAACAAGGCCGTTGAATTCAAAGTGGTGGCACATATGTGCTTTGACCTCTTCCTTTCTCTAGAGTCATCGTAATAAGCACCCGTCAGTAAAACTGTCCATACAGAAAAGCTGTTGTGTCAGACCTTTCTTCGTGGCTAGTCAATTGTTTCCAACTCATCGCTAGTCATTTCTATGGTAGAAAAAGCAAAATTATTTTCATGCATTTCGACTAGACTACACTGACGTTGGAGGTGATGTACGTATCGGGAAGGAACGAGAATCGTGTGTTACATATAGCGGCGCAGTGAGGCTCCATGGACTTTACTGGGAAATTACAACTTCTTAATCAGCAGAAGCTGGCGAAAATTTGAGTGACCTTTGTGACAATGATTCTGCTGAGAATTATCTTAAGCTGCATATAACCTGTATGGGCATTGCAGCTGAATACGACTGTGAAGAGTTTAGCTTAATTATAATCTGTTTTCTTCAAGTATGTCCTAAATAGATGATTTAAATTATGTTATTAAAAGGAAATCCTTCTGTTAAGAATATTTAAAAGAAGACCGGCACACACTAACATACTTAAAAGACCTTTTGGGGAGCCGGGGATTTAGGTTTTTATTTTTAATCTACTATGTTTTGATCTACTAGTAAAAATTAATTTATGTCTTAAACATGACAACTTCTAAGTGGGAAGCCTGCAGCGTCTTTTAGTGAAACAAATAGTTTGATCGCCTAGTTGAATTCTATTTTGCACAAAAATGTACCTTTGGAATCGTATCCCTGTGCTTTTGATTTCGTAGAGTAGAAGAGCTGCTCGGAAGTGACTGTAACTGGAGTTTGTGTTACAGGAAGCTGGTCTTACTGCGAGTCACTCCGAAAGGGGGTTTCCAGGAGTGAAATGACTGAATCTTATTCTTTGCGAGTCTATGTAACACACATAAAGAAACTAGATACAACATTTGCAGTGCAAGATCTGTCCATATTCCTCTCTGCCTTTTAGTGGGATATGGCAAGTACTTAATTTGGTCCAGTGAACTATGCTCGTTTGCTAACAGAGCGGTTTTCACCTCTAGGAGCACTAGCAGGTGCAAACCAGAAATCTCACTTAGAAAGATCTCATTTAGAAAGATGATATTTCGAGAGGAAATATCACCTGGACGGTGAGAAGTCTGAATGCTGCAGATGTATGAAACAGAGAATGTAGTCAAGGTGAGAGCAGCCTGCGATGAAAAGACTTGCATGTCAGTCACATCACATCTGCATTAACTTGGCGCTCCTTTGTGCTTTGAGATTGCTGGATGGAAAAATTCATGTCTTTACAAATACTTTTTTGGGGTATTTGTACATGAAGAATAGTGAAAGCAATATCATGATTCAGGTGATGCCTCCATCTGTGCTTCACTCTCTTAAAAAGAAATTATTAGGTGGAGAGAATATTTGACTCCTGCACAGGGAACGACAATTGGAAGAGAGTAAGAAGTGGAAAACCACCTGTGTGCTTCCACCTCGCTAGGGAATGTGAGGTAGAAGAAGAAAGGCACGTGGGGTTCTGAGGATTCAAAATGGTGATGCTACAAGAGATTTCTCTTCTACATCTAGGCACAATACAAAGAGGCGCTGGTAAAAGATTCACCTGACATTGTGACTGCTGCCAGACTTCTGAACAATTCTGAAAACATTCTTAAAACAAATGTTTGGTACCTTCACCCTCATTTAAAAGGCAGAGAGAACAGGGGAAATGACCATTTTAAATAAAAGGAAAGTTGTGATATCTTTCTCACTTTTTTTTTTTAAAAAAGCACCACCCACACATGTGAATGGTTTTGGAGTCTGCCTGCGTTTGTTCTGAGTTTGAACACCTCTGTTACAGCAGTGGGATTCCTGTTCTCAACCGTTGCTTCAACAGCTACACAAGGACTTTGCAGCTATCCTCCCTGCTTGCATTTTATATCAACAACTTTGAATTACTGCTGTGTAAATGCTGGCTTAAACCAATTAAAAAACCCAAAGAAAGTGTTCAGACCTTAGTTGTCTCCTCTTGAGCACTGGACAGTGAGGGGAGCAGACAGCGCGTCCGAGAGCAGGGTACCCGGGACAGTTGCTGTTTCACCTCTGTGGGGCAGACGGGAGGAGGGGGGACGCAGGCCCTGCTGCAGCGCGGGCTCCAGATCTGCCCGCCAGATGGGAGCTGCCCGCAAGGCCCAGCTGGGAAGCTTTTGGAGCAGTGGAGGAAAATCTGTGACTTCTTTTCCCCTCCCATTCCCTCTCCGCCGCATTTATTCTACATGCTGGCAGTCGCTGCTTCAAGCTGTGGCTCAACTCGTTGCACGTGCCTTGCCACTGGACTCTCCTCTCCCTCCCTGCAGGCTGAGAGACCTTCTTACCAGTCTTGTCTGTGTTTAATTCTGGTATCGGGAAGGTGCCTGCTTGCAGTGTCGTCCCCTTCTCTCTTGGAAGTCTTGTGCAGGGAGCATCATGGGGAGAAACAGAAATGAGTAAACACTGCGTTTTCTACTATTTGTTCTCTGCCAAAGGCAGCACTTCCTTCGGTCTGCGGCACTTGCGCAGCTCACACGGTGACTTGTAGACTTGTTAGACGTGCTTCTTATTGCTGGGGGTGGACAGGCCTTCCTCTTCTAGGAAAAGAAGTAATCCTGAATGACACATATGATTACTACTACACCTTCCTCCTAAATCATTTTAAAAAGATGAGGATGTAAGTAAGTAAGATGAAAATTCAGATTTGATAATTAAGATTCCATTCCAAACCTAGAGTCACCATGGTGGTATCATGAAGCATCACTGGTCTGTATGAATTCTTCACACATTTATGCGCTTTTGTAGGCAAGAAACAAACCCCTTGCATGTTCTGGTTTATATGTGAACTTTTCAGTACTATTGCGCTGTGATGAATGCTCTTTCTAAGCAGATATCTGACTAATCACTTAATAGCTTCTACAGCACTGCATTTTTAAGAGGCCAAGGGGAGATGCCTTCTGAGTTAGGTATTGTTGAACCCAATCTGTGAAATCAGCTGCAGGGAATACAGACTTCGCATGAGCCCCAGCTATTTGGCATTAAGTGATGAAGGTATTTTAAAGTGAAACTGGGAAAGTTGTGCAACCGCACAGGGAGCGGAGTCCAGAACACGCTCCAGGTTTAAATTTTCTCACTGTTTTTCTGAAATTTAGTGATTTGTTTGTTCTATATCCATGACTACATAGCTGTTAGAAGCAGACTTTGTTCAT
Organism: Larus michahellis; assembly: GCF_964199755.1. Lineage (NCBI taxonomy): Eukaryota > Metazoa > Chordata > Aves > Charadriiformes > Laridae > Larus > Larus michahellis. Next base: position 16,131,326 of record NC_133905.1, on the reverse strand, counting down.
CAAATGTGGCTCATATGAAATCCTTGCAGTCGTCACAGTAATTCCTAGTTCGTTAGTCTCCTGGGCTGTGGATACCAATCCGCTGTCAAGGCTGTCCTGCTTTCTAATGCTGCCCCACCAGCGAGCCTCGCCCTGTGCTTCAGGGAATCTCTTCAGCACAAGACAGTGATTTGTCTTAGCTACAAAACAATGAAGCCAGAGAATCAAGACTTGTTATTTTGGAATTCTGAAATACGATGGATCATCAGACTGGCTTCATAGGGCCAGAGGATGACCCTTTTGGTTTAACGAATCCAATTTGCTGCTGATACAGGTCATTCACCCAAATTCCTATCGGTAAGATTTTGTTTTGGAAGGCGTAAAAATTCCCGCATCGAGTTACACCCATTGCCCATATGTGTTCATTGCCTTTGCAGTTTGCCTTGGTAGCAAGTTATACTTCTGATGTGTTATGTATCTTTTATTTAACGTGTATGTGGTACAGTTTCCAGAGGACCAACTTTCCTGCATTTTGGTGAAGGCTGCAGTGAAAAATGACCTGCAGCATTACGCTATAGCATGTCGGATGTGGCTGCCGAATGGGAATGAAAAGTGTTGTTCAATCAGTTATGTGTTATTTTGTGGGGTGAATCAGTAAATCAGTACGTGGAAGTGAACTTTAGGAAGGCGCCAGTCTTCCCAGGTTTGTGGTGTTCCTTGCCTGGCGATTCCCTAGTGCTTGCATGATGTAGGAGAGTGTGGAGGTGTCAGTCACTATTTCTGCTGACCTGGTTCTTTGTTTTTAACCTGGATCCTCTGCGAAATGGAGCTGGTTTGGATAAGAAGTGACAGCTGAGGGAACCAGAAGCAATAACTCTGTCCCTATGTTCAAACCTGCACCACGCTTACACAGCCAGCCATTTGTGGATTAGTGGTATTTAGTTTTATGCAGAATACGTTAGAGCAAAAATCTTGTAGTGTTGATGCAGAGTTTTTGTAGCTTTTTAAAAACATTTGCAGTTGAAGAGCTGCAGTGTTTTGCATGCAGTTCTTTTATGGCCTGGCTCTAGTTTGCTGGTTATGAAACGAGTGACATTGCTGGGTGATTTTCTCAGGAAATAGTGCTCCCTCCGCTCTGGCCCGGGTCTGCGCGCATACAGCATATTCTCTATTAGGCTGCAGAAGGCTCTGATGCTGGTGTCAGCTCAATTTCCTCCTCTTAAGTGCATGCCAAGGGCTAGATGCCAAAAGCTGGCAATGAAACAGCTCTGGGAAGAACCTAGACCAGGAGCGAAAGGGGATGTGGGAAGGATGCCAAGGCTTGCAGAAATGAGACAGCAACTGCCAGGACGATGACTGAGAAAGGACCGCATCTCCCAGCACTGTTTTCCTTAGTCCAGTAGAAAGCAAAGGAGCTGTTAACGCTAGAGACAACTTTTAGTCTGTTTCTGTAAATATTTCTGGGCAATCTGCATATCTGCCTGGGGAAAAAACTAACCAAGATCCCAGACAAAACCTATACAAAACCACCCTGTTCCGCGCATACTTTTAAGTGAAAAGGGAAAGAAGAGAAGATGAGCAAATAACAGATGGGAGGGTTAGTGGTACTGTTCAGTGACTGTAGAAGGGGGCTGGTTATGTGGTCATGAGGATGCTGTGAGACCCTGCATGGCTCGAGTGGTGCTGCCTGGGAATGGGAGGCTTGAAACTTGCTTGTAAAGAAAGAGGGGGGGATTGCATAGGTCCTTCCGCCCATGACATGAAAAGAGCGAAGTTGCTCATTTTGAGTTATTTGAGACAGAGAGAGAGAATGAGTGAGTGAATGTGAGAGAGGATGGAAAAAATAATAAACTGAGTGCAGGTAAATCAGCATCTTGTGACAAGAATGACGTGTGGGCTTATACGCACGACTAGGTTGACATTTGATCTGTCATATAGAAAGTCAGACTGCAAGTATTAGAAAATCACGAGTTAGTCCTTGAAAACTGTGATGCTTCCTGTAGAATAACAAAATTACAATTAAAACTACAGCAGCTCGGGATATTGCTCGTCTTTTAACATTTCAGCCTTTACTGTGCTCTTGGATTGTATTTTTCACGATTTTTCTCTGCAGCTTTGAAGAACTTAATTAAAAACCAAAACGAAAGATTAATTTGTTATCACTGCCCGCCAAGGTCCGCTTGGCCTTGGTGCTGGGGCAGCGGGCCGAGCCCGGCGTGCTGCATGGTGCCCGCTCTGCGCGGTGGTAGCGGTGGGCTCTCTGCTGGCATGTGGCTGCGTCTTGCCACGTTTCCCGGTGGTGCGAGGTGCGACCTGCACCCAGCCTGGCTGGAGCACCTGGAGGCTCCATGTCAGCCGCCGGCGAGGCTGCTGTGGAAGGCAGGCTGGCCTCCCATGTAGCTAGGTACAGCTAAATCAGTGTACATCCCTTCTTCGATGCCTGCTGCCGTGCAGTGACTTGCTCAGCGAGCACACGCCAAGTGCTGTGTGCCCCGGGCAGCTTGAAGCGGGCAGTGTAGACCGAGGAGCAGGGGGTCTGGGGCCAGTTTTGGGCTCTGCGGGTGACCTGCTGGTGATTTCTAGAGAGTTTTGTGCCTTTGTTTCCTCTCATGTCATCCTGTCTGTTCTGATTTTCATTTTGGCAGGACAGGAATACCAGGATTATCTCTTTCTCAAGAGCTAAATGCCTCCTTGAAGGATTCTAAATTTAAAAAAAAAGAGCTCTTCTTTCTTCACTCCAGCCTTTATTTCAAATTAAAATCTCCCCCAAAATGTTGACTCATACAAATGATAATACTGGCCTTGGATCCCTGTGAGCAAGCAGGCTGTATTGTCATTTGTGTTTCTGTTGGTGTTGCCAGTTAGATCTGACAGCAACATTTTGCACCGATTCTGGGCATATGGACAGCTGGCAAAGCACTGGAGAATTCCTGTTTTATACATGTGTTTTACTCCACTCCTCAAATTTTGGAGCTGTTATATCCAGTTCATGTCCCTGAAATGCCAGTGCTTTGGAACAGTTGCCCCATAAACGTAGGGTTATGTCCTTAGCAGAGATGTGTTTTTGCAGTGAGAGCAACTGGGTATCACACCTCTGCAGCGCTGTGAAACTCCGGTGCAACAGGACTTTCTTAAACCTGAAGCAGGTAGTCAAGGTCGCTGCCGTAGTTTCTAGTAGTGAAATGAATAAAAAAGACCACCTGTCTATTTGAGAAGTTGAAACCCAAAATATGTAGCCTGCATCTCCATTTTGCCTTTGGGGATAGCTAACTAGAGTGTTCACCCTTGATTTTCAGAGAGGTCAACGCCTTGATTTCTGGGCTGTGTTTTTGCAGAGCCCTCAGTAAATTTGTTTTCCTTTTTGGAGCAGTGTAGTCCTGGGAGGTCTTCTATGCCTTGGGAACACTGCCACTGGCGTGTGTACGCTGCTGCTTTCCAGGTCAGAGGTCCTTTAACTCGGGGGAATTAAAAATTCGCAGCACATTTTAGTAGGTTTATCCCTCAGGCGGAGCAGCACGGTGAGCTGGGTCGTGGCAGCTGAGGAAGAGGATGGAGAGGAGAGGCGGGGAGGCAGCAGGGCAGCGCGACCCCCTCAGCAGTGGGTTGCTTCAGCCCAGCGTGGAGCCATGCTGACAGGCTGCTGGCTCCGGCAGCTCGGCCCTGGGCGGGGATTTGCTCAGGTGCATCTCTTGTGAAGTAACAGCACCCTGTTTCGCCAGGGCAATAATTAGCGTTGGCTTCTGAACCCCTGTGCTCCAGCTCCCTGCTGCTTAGTCCCGGCAGGTCTGGCTCAGCTTTTCATTCCTCTAGGACTGCCTCTCTGAACATTTTTTTGTTTGCTTTGGGAGGGTGGTCTTTTTCCTTAAGACTGAAAAACACAGATATTAAAAGTCCACAGTATTTTTTTTTTTAAATCTAGTATTGTTTAACCAGTAGCTTTTCTTATACCACGTACTTTTAATTATCTTGTGACAAAATATTTTGTTCTCTTTTCCTCCTTGAGGCATTTGAATCTAAGTCCATTTAAGCATCTGTGAATCTATATATATTTAAATAATAGCTAATGGATATGCCACTGTCACTATAAACCAGATTTTTCTTGCTGCAGTGATTAGGGGGAGGGTAAGAAAAGGAAATATATCATAGTGATTGTCACATGAGAAAGTGGTGCCAAATCAGTGCCAACACAAATTAGTGCAGCTTTTTCTCAGGAAAGCAGTCGTGGCTATAGTTAGAACATGCTGGGACATTCCTGGGCTTGTCTACAAGGAGGGATTCACACACACCCCATCAAATGGCATCACAAGAGGGACTGGCCCCGTCTGGGCAGCGGAGGTGTGAGGCAGAGCTCTGCTGGGGCAAACCCCGGTGTGGTTCAGAGCACGACTGCAATGGACCTCTGGGGACAAACAAGCTGTTTCTCTGCCCACCTTTGTGTTTCAGAGCTGCAAAAGCAGCACAGTCAGTCAACACATGGTGAGTTTGAAAAAAGGGAAAGGAGAAACCAAACATCAGGGTGTAACTGAACGACAGTGGGGCTGCTATTTTTGTCAGAACTCTTCGAGCCTTCCTGACACAGTCCCACACAGTTGCCGCAGCTCTAGCGAGCACAGCGCCTGTCTTTGCCCAGAGCAGCTCTCCAGCCAGAACCTGCTCAAATACAATTGGTTCTACCGCTATTGTTGAAAATCCCTGCTCTCCCGGGTCTCCCTGTTGTGAAAGCTTCCCCGGCTTATCAATAGAATATCTATTGTGTGACACTTGTCTTTGCTCTGAAGCTCTGCCAGCCACTGCTAGGCAGCGTCTCATCACACAGTAAATCTGCCTTTAACTGCATTGGAACAAAAGCCTAATGTAGTGTGCAAGAGAGAAAGAGGGAGACAAAAGTGATAAAGATCAAATTAGATTCACTACACACACAAATTTTCAAACCCAGAGTACAGTGATGCTGGGAATAGAGGGAAGAAACCCTCTTCCCTCTTTAAAAACAAGTCCTTGCTACACTTCTGGAGTCACTTTGCATTCGGCAGGCACAACCAGGGGAGGCCACAGGCAGGGCTGAGGCAGATGTGCCTGCAGCTAATTACTATGGCGGTTTAAAATACTGCTCCCTTTCTTCACCATTCCCACTCCCGCAGCAGAAGCGGCATCCCCATGGCGGTGAGCGGGTGTGTGAGCCCTTCGTCCGTGCTAGCGCAGAGCCCCACAGCTCAGCCCGAGCTGCAGCGTGCGTGAAGGTGCCAGGCTTTACACCCAAGTGCAAGGAGCATCGCCATCCTTACAGCTGAGAGAGGGGCCAGTGACCCTCCTCAGATGGTGGCAGCACATGGCCTGGGCATGGTGACACCTTGTTGCTGAGGACATCTGCCCAGGCCCTTCTGCAGAGCCAGGAAGGGCGGTTGGCCAGTTCCAGGCATGCTGATAGAGCACACATTAGCAAAGTGCTTATGTTGCTTCAGCTGTTCCAGGAAAATTTGATTTATGCTGCTACAGTAAATAGCTTTTCTTCTCGATGGGAAGGTACGTCTCTATCAGCACGGCTCCGTTGGGCTCAGGCTTTCCATCGGCAGGGATGTGCCTCCAGGACACGGGCAGAGCTGGCTGGCAGTAACAGTGTGGATCAACCCTGACTCTGCTTAAAGAGAGAGGATCAGCCGCTCTACTCCCAAAGCAGCAGCTCTACTAGGACAATGGAAACCCCCTGTGATTTCTCAAGCCCCCGTGCCTGTGGTGTGGCTTTGCCGTAGCACCACGCAGTGCTGCTTGCCGCAGAGGCCGTGGCTGGCGTCAGGGAGGAATGCCAGCAATACCCGCGGTCCGATGTACCCACTGGAAGGGAGTCTGGCTTTTCTTCAGCCAGATCCAATACTTCTGGGCTGCAGGAGTGTGTTTGATTCTCAAAGGTCGTCCTCCAAATGCATCTGAAACTGACCCAAAGCCAACTGAAATCCATGGGAGATGATCTATTGACTTCAGTGGCTTTTGATCCAGACTTCAATGGTGCCCTGAATGTGCCTGTATTTATAGTCCCCCCACAGTCCCCCCCCCAGGTTTCAGTGAAAGCATGGAGTACCCAGCCTGGTGCTGTCTGCAGGTCCAGGCTCTACTGCGCTTTCATTCACTCCTCCTCTCACCGGCATCCTTGAGTATTTTCCAATCTGGTTTTTCATCTGCTGACCCAGCAGCAGGAAGCTGGATGGGAAACAGATGGGTTCTCCCAGAACTCACACAGGTTTGGTTTTGGGATGATCAATCAACAGCTGCTATTGATCATGCGATATAATTAATATTGTCCAACCTTTGCTGGTATTCATGTTTGTGTCACTAGTGCTGGGGGGGAGTTTCACCCTCCTTGCAGCTTGTTTTTGAAAGCAGCTGCCTTACCTGGTCAGAGCAGAAACTTTAATTTTGTTTAATTGTGAAGAAAACCTGTGTTTGGGCAACAATGAGGAAGGGAGGGCGGAGGGAACACCACCGAGGGCTGCACCATCCGGTGGGTGCTGTTTTATGCCCAGCCATGGTCCAGGCTTGGCGTGGACACAGCTGCTGCTGCAGAGGCCGTTCCTTTTTGAGCAGCAGCTCTCAGTAGCTGCTACCTGCAAATGCTGTTTATTGGGCATGAAGGGAGAGTGCTAAGAGGTTTGCAGCTTGGTTTTGCACTCAGAAAACATTCCTGGTCTCCTCAATTTCCTGCTCCCCCTGTGCAGATTGGTCAGGCTGGCTGGGTATCGCAGCTCCCGGTTGCACCTTTGGGGTGGGAAGGTGCCGATGTGTTAATGTCAGTCTGGGTTCGCTCCAGGGAGGGAGTCACAGCCAAGTGGAAAGATTTGCAAAAGGTGTTAAATAGGCCCTGTGTGGGAGCTCACAGTGAAATGCACGGTGAAGTCTCTGGTACACCACGGTTCACTCCTCTTGCACAAGGGTGTGCTTGCGGAGCGGCTGGGTGGTATACGCTGTGCCATGGCTGCATGCTGGAACGCATCGGGGCCATCCTGGTTCACCCCATGAATGGGGCCTGTGCTGACAGGTTTGGAGTAGGTAGCCAGGTTCTCCCTTCTTCTCCTCTCTTCTCTTCTCTTCTCCTCTCCTCTCTTCTCCTCTCTCTTCCCTTTCCCTTTCCCTTTCCCTTTCCCTTTCCCTTTCCCTTTCCCTTTCCCTTTCCCTTTCCCTTTCCCTTTTTTTCTTATCCATATTAAGCCGATCCATCACAATGGGGTTAATTCTGGGACCTCACTGTATAATAACAATAATAATTTCCAGTGTTCTCCTCCTTTTTTGACCATGTGAAAATACAAAAGCAGATGCACTGTTATGCCTTGTACCAAGGGTTTGCCTTACCTTACAAGGCAAGTCTGGGTAGAATCTGGGCCTTAGCAGAAGGGAATACCCAAGGAAACAAAACCAGCTGGAAACAGCGTGGTGCAATGGTGCAGACTGATCAGTTTTCTGTCTTTGCAACAAAACCCATGAGATCCAGCCCTTGAATGCTCAGGCTGTTTCCCTCCACGCTGCCCTTCAGCTCATATAGCTGTGATTATCCTAAGCTACTTTGCATTCAACTGAGTTGGTGGAGGAAATCAGAAAATCCCTGCCCGTTAAATTAATACTGAAGCTAAGAACTTGGGAATCAACTTGTAATTGGAAGTGTTTGTGTTTTCTTGCATGTGCCCAGTGGCAGATAATCCATGGGACGAAACAGTCATGAATAATGCACTGAACCCATTTCTCTGTGCCTCGCCCGAGTTCCTAAAAAAAGCTCATTCCTCCAGGTGGCTGCTGGTACGGGAATGAGACCTCAGATATTATAATCAAACCCTCTGTCTCTTGGAGCCGCAGCGGTGCATGGGCCAGGCTATTGGGTCTGTGTGTGTCAGTGATGGGCGTCCCTGGCCAAGGGAGCCACTCGGCACCTGAGCACCCCCCTGCCTGCGGCACCAGCTGCGCAAAGCGTGGGGCAGCGGAGAAGCAAGTGCAGCCTTTACTGTGCAGTCGCCCCTGGTGCCCGAGAGCCAGGGCTGTGGAGTGAGAGCCAGTGTGCCGTGATTTGCTCCAAACTGTGAAAAGAATATTCCTCCGATAATGGAGCTTGAGTGTACCAACGCTGCAGAGGGGCACGGGCGGGCTACCTCGGCACCCTTCATCTGTAGAGACATCAGCCCAGGCTGTAAACCCTGCCTGGGACGTAGGCAGATGTAGTAGGGATGGGGCAGGAAAGCTGTGGCTGTGTCCCGTTTGCACGACTGGTGAGCGATGGGAAGGCTCCTGCACACCCTTCCTCAGGGCCTTCAGCTGCGTCCAGCCCGGTGTGCTGGCCCCGCTCATGGGGATGGGGGATGCGGGATGTGAGATGGGGGATGCAGGATGGGGGATGTTGGATGCGGGATGAGAGATGTTGGATGGGGATGTGGGTTGTGGGATGTTCAGCTGGCCCAGCCCGGCCCAGCTCCTCGCTCCCCGCGGGGGCTGTGGGAGCCCCCGGCCCTACCACTCGCTGATGCCTGTGCCAGCCCCGCACTGGGCACCCGAAGTCCCTGTGCCAGGAGTGGCTGTCTGCCTCCTCCTGGTTGGGATCCATTGCTGTGCAGCGGCTCCACAGCGCTTTGGCAGCCTCAGCGCTGGCTTAGAGAGCAGTGTGAGGGGGACGGTGTTTGGCCCTTGGAGGCAGTGGAGAAGACGTTGTGGAGGCAGGAGCAGAGCTGGGGGATGATGTGCAGGCAGTTTGGGGAGGGCTCAGGCAGAGGAGAGCTGAGAGCGTTGTGTGAACATTGTGTGATTAGTTGTGCCAATGCAAGCGTGTTTACACAACCTGTTACGGTGTTTAGGTGGACAATAACACTGAAATTTCTCATTTTGATATCTTTCTTTTCTTTGCTGCACTTCTCCTCCTCAATTTTTCCTCTTTATCAATGCTTTTCACTGTCCTAAGCAGCACCGAAACCGTAACAAGAACGTGGTCTCCTCTGTTTTAAGAGATACAATTATTGCAATAATAATTAAACAGGTGAACAAGATCCTCTTTGATCATTCTTTCTCAAAAGAAAAAAAAGCACTGATGGCTTTTCTCCCCTCCCTGTGCGGATCTGGAGAGCTGCACGGTGAGCCACGAAGGAGAGGAAGGGCTTCCTCCTCAGGCATGTGTTACTGAGAAGGGGTGCTTAAAAAAAAAACCCAAAACTTTCCACTCCGTTTCAGGAAATGACACTGTCGTGCTGGAATTTACAATGAAGTTGTGAATGTGGCTGGAGCCTGGGGTTTCTCCACGAGAAGGCCCCTTTGGCCAGCTGTATTCAGCTCTAATGAGAGGGCTAAATTCTCTCTGAAAGGCGTGTTTTCCATTTGGCCCCTTTTCCTTCATCAATCGCTGTCACTGTAGACAGAAGGCCTCGCATGCAGCTTCCCTTTGCCTTGTGTGCCGCTCCAGGGCCGCGCTCTGCAGAGGACAGGCTGCCCTACTAAAATGCATCTCTCAGCCCCCCGAACAATAGCGCTTTGTGTGAGCAGCACAGAGCAGTCTCAGTTTCCCAGGCTTTTCCTTTTCTCCTCTCCCCTCTCCTGCTGGAAGCCCCCAGCGATGTGGGAGCGGGCAGAGGCTGCCGCTGCCGGCTGTCCAACAAAGAGGCGAAGGGCTGGGGGGTCCCTGCATGGTGGGGGGGTCCCTCCTCGCCAGAGCCTGCCTCCAGCCGCAGCTACTTGCCCATCATCAGCCGCAAGTCCGACAGACCTGACTAATTGCAGCAAGAAATGCGAACCAGGGTGCAAGCAGGGCTCCAGCCATCGCTCCAACAGCCTCACAGGAGGATGCCTTACAGGCAGGATGACACAGCCTGGGCTGGCTTTGGCGAGGCTGGCGAGCCGCGGCGAGCTTGCGGTGGGCTGTGGTGAGCCGCAGTGTGCTGGGTGCCCTGGCAGCCTGGACACTTGCTGCGAGAGGCCTCAGTGGCTGCCGGTGTCCCCACACTCCTGATACTGGTACTTGTTACTCTGCAGCACTGCTTGGGACAGATAAAGGTGCTGGAGTGAGGAGCAACAGGGTGAATTTTAAATAAACAAATAAAATAGGTTGAATGTCTGCAGCAAGTGGATGGTGCTGGTTAATACAGGCAGGACAGCAGTGATACCTAGCCCGCACACAAGATTTCCATCAACAGACCTCCCAGAAGAAAGCAAGAATGCAAACTCCATTTACAGATGAGGAAACAGGGACGTGCCCAAGACCTCGGTGTCCCAGATCAGACCCCACTTTCTGTCCCAGTGGGCCCCAGTTCTGTCCCAGTGGGCCCCATGCCCACCCGCATGCTCCTCCTGCCTCGTGCCCCTGGCGGCTGCCAAACAGAGGAGGCTGCTGCTGGAAACGCCTGGCCCCGGCGAGGCGTGGGCTCTGCAGGGGGACCCTCATTTCTGTGTGCTGTTGGCAAATAAAATCAAGCATCATATAAGGTGGATGTGCTGTGACATGCTGTGTGTGTGACCGAAGCAGCTCCAGGCTCTGGCCACCCTGCGCTTATGAGTTCGGGATCCCAAAGTGCCTAAAAATGCGATTAGTTGGTTTCGTATTGCAGATGGAGAAACAGAGATCACGTGTGACTACATTAGTTGCAAACAATAAATAGCAGTGACCCCAAAGCCAGAAAGCAAGTCCGTGCTTGCAGCCAGTCACATGCTACAGCATTTCTTTGGCTTCAGCTGGACCTGACGCACCTGGCTTTGGCAGGGCTGCCCTGTGGAACGAGCCCCGACAGTGCTGGGGTCATCAGCCCCGATGGTGCTGGGCCATTAGCCCCGGCGCTGCCTTGCTCTGCTGCCTCATGCCCTGTCCACAGGAGCTCCTGTGCCGCCTGCATCATCTAGAAAGTGGTAGGAAAAGCTATTTCTTCTTTATAGGATGCGCAGACACAAGCAGCCCTAATCTGCAAGGTGCAGAGCCACTGGTGATGTAAATGGATCGAGGAATAGCTGCATCTTGCGTGTGATAAAAATGGGCTCAATCCCACAAAAGAAAATTTCCATCATATAACCTACAGAGAGGAGCTGAAAACAGTTCTTTGTGTGATAGGCTTAATATCTGCGGGATCTGGCCTTGTATCTGTAGTCATTGATACCGCTGGGTGTGATTGATTGTTCATAAACAGTAATTCAGGGATGATAAAAAGACGTTGTTAAAAGAGCAGCAAGCTCCTCCTCTAGTGCAAGTTCTTTTTTTGGTCTGTTGCTACAGCAACTCTCTACTAAGAACAAAGATGACAGCAAGATATTAAATTTTGCAGCAACTCAATTGACTCTTGATTTGCCTTCTTTTTTGCCTTCAGTAACTGAATCCTGCTCCGCTAATTGTGTTAGATTTCAGCTAGAAATCATGCCTTCCTGTGACAAGAATTCCTGCGTTGCTTTTTCTTCCTTCCCCTTAGAAACCAATTAAATCAAATTAACTTATTTAAATCCAGTGGGTGATTATAAATACCAGGTTTCTTGGCTTTATTTCTTTTGCATGTGGACATCATGTATTTTAAGCCACAACTCATATTCTGTACCAAAATCCCCAAAGCTTTAATATTCTTTAAAAAGAAACAAACAGTTCTTGGCAAGTTGGGTTTTGGCAAAGTTCAGTGTATGCCAATGGCGTAGATCAGAAATGTGTAATCTAAATTGCTGTAACAGAGGTCGTTTGAATTTATGAATGCTAAAATTATTTTTAAAGCAATACTGCATTTCAGTTCCCTCTCCCCACCCCACAGTCTTTATTTCTTGTAGGGCACCCCGTGAGGCGGCCACTGGGTCTGCATCTCTGGGGTGACTTCTGCACAGGCAAAGCCACCCCGTCAGGGTAGAACACAGCTGGACAAATGACCTACATGGTCCTTGGTGGGGCTGTCACCTTCAGAGCCCCAGCCCTCGGCTGCAGGGGGGGAGTCTTCGCCGGTGGTGGGGAGAGGATGGGGGAAAATGGAGACAGAGAGGAATAACGACACGCAGGGAAAGGGGATTGGCCGTCGCACTCAAAATATTACATATTTAGCTTTACTCAATTAGTGGGAGTACAAATAACAGCAGGGCTCTGTCAGCCTCAGATTCAGCCCGGTGTGTCCAGGAGGGACCAGCCCGAGCAGAACTGTGGGCCACCCTGCTTTTACTACAAGATTAAATCTAAGGAAGTGGAGCAATGGAGGGAACCAGAAATGAGGTTCCTGTCGCTTTACCCTGAAAGCTGCTGTGCAAAAATCTGTGGGCTTAAGTAGTACAGGGCAAAGGACTCCAACCTGTCCTATGGGTAGGGCTTAAACAGCTACTTGGATTTCAAATGCACACCTTGGATCTTCATACGCAGAGGACAGCGTTGGGCAGGTGATGTCCTTCCTAAGGCGCCTGGGACAACCTCCCTCCTTCTGCAGCGACAGCTGTGACTCTTCCTCTCTGAGAGGAAGGAGGTGGGTTGGTGTCATGGTTTGAGAAACCCACAACGATTTGTTGTCGTTTAGACAATTATTCTCTCACCCGATGACCCCTCCCGACCTGGGAAAGGGAATCAGGAAAAAACAAGGAAACTTGAGGGCTGAAATATAAACAGATTTAATAGAATAAGACTAGATAATTAACATTAATAAAACTAAAGAACCAATATTGATCTCAATACCAATATAAAAATACAGCCCATTCTCTCAGCAGGGAGCTGTGCACTCCCAGCAGGGACAGCCAATGTGGGACCCTGCGAGCGCTGTGGCTTCGGGAGGAAGCGAAGGGCTCAGGGCTCCGGCACCGGGGTGAGAAGTTCTCTGAACCACAGCCATCAAGGGAGAGACAGAAATTCTCAGCAAACTTTATAATTTATATTGAATGTGCCATTCATGGCATGAAATAACCCCGTTGGCAGCTTGGGTCAAGTGCCCGGGTCTTGCTCCTCCTCGTCCCTGCACTTGGTGAGCTCAAAAACACTGAGACCTTGAAACCCACACCCCATTGCTGGATATAAAGTAAATATTTCCATCAACTCAGACACTAGAGTCTTCTAAGAGTGCAGTTTTCCCAAGCATTAGAAGAGAAATTGGTCCTGTACTGCTCAAAGCACCGGGTTTGGAGGCTCCCCTGCGGAGGAAGCCCCTTCTCCCACCGCCTGCCCCCACGCTCCCGCCCCGGCGCAGCGGAATCTACTGGTCCCAGCAGGGAAATCAACGTGCAGCTCCGACCGTGCGGCCTTGGTCGTCTCCCCCAGGAAATAAGAGGCTTTGGCAGGAAAGTGTTAGCAAGAGACCTTTCACAACTGCTTAAGCAACGTGCAGTGCAACTTTGGCCTCGCAGAGTTGCACCAAATTCTGAGTGGAAGGTGTCTCAAATGCCTTTTACGGGAGAATTGTAGCTGCTGGGAAGAATTGCTGTTGTCAAGCTGTTTATCATAATATCTTGTGCTTTTAGTCACAAGTAAATATTCCCATTTCTTACAGTGACTTAAATTATTGACCAGCATAATGCTAAATTCTACCGTTACTACAAAGGCTTAAAAATGGTAACAGTGAAAAAGACAGGTACCCAGATGGGCTCATATTTTTAGAGAGCTCCTTTTCTTCTCTGAATATTAATGTATTCAAAGCTACTACACGTGTATTTTTTGAAGATACCCTTCTACTTACAACTGAGCTGTGGGAAGCCCAAATAAAATAAAAACAAAAAGCAAACTTTTGGGATGCTTTACCTGAAAAGGAACATGTTGGGTCTCAAATTGCATCCTCCTGAGTGAAATGTTTGGGAGGCAAAGAAGCCCTCTCTGCTAAGAGTTCCCAGTAAAAACAGGCTTGTTACCAGTGGACATTAGTGAAAGCAAACTGCACTTAACCCGGAGAATAGGTGGTGGAAGCTGCTTACAGTAAATTTGCTCCACCGAGTCCTGTTTGGCATTGTCCACAGCAGATCGCTTTTCCAAAAGGTCCCCAAGGCTGCTGTGCTGTTGTAGGACACACAGAGAACTCCAGCACAGATGGGCCCTTGACTCTGCCCCCAGCTTTATCACCGCGGCTCGGGCTGAGCATCGCTTCCAGCGCAGCCAAAGGAGGGAGCCTGGGTCAGCTCCGCATATCCTTGCACACCCACACTGGAAAAGCTGGGTGGTGCGAGAAAGGCCAGAGGTGGAAGTGACAGCAATTGCTTCTGGTTCCCTTTTTTCCCCCTCACAATTGCAGCTTTTCTTTGTTCATCACCCCATGGAGACCGCTCTCTCCCGTGCTGTTTGAAGTGTCCGCTGCCTCTCAAGGATTGTAATGAAGCAGTTTCATGTTTTGGGTATTTTGCTGCCTACTGTGGGGGTGCTGAGAAGGGCTATTTCCAGTCTCTGCTGGGAAACGGGAAGAGAAGGAATCCAGAGGTTACACCTAGGAGTCAGAGCTCTAGTCAGTGATGCAGGTCCTGAGTGCAGGAGGCGGGCCACCGAGACCCTGCTGCAGTTGCAATATGAAACACGGGCAGAAAGGGGCTGCTTTTTCCTAGGTCTGCTCCCTAGTTTCTTCTTCCAGCTCTCTATCTGGTGAAGGAACCAGACCAGTACTGTCCTACAGAAACGCGACACATTTTTCATCTGAGCATCTCACATGGCTCAAGAACGTCTGAAGCCTTGCAGCCTCCCAGAGTTTTCTCACGGAAAACCTAAGGCATACAGAAATCAAGATTCATCTCTGGATGCAGCTATTTTTGCTGCAAAGGCAGGATACATCGATACAGCTTTGTCAGTGCCAAGTTACAATGGCACTTCACTACACACAGATAAAAAAGGGCACAGAGGGAGAACTAGTTCTCTTACTTGTTAGTATGACAAGATAACAGCACTGTGCTGGCAGGAAAGAGTATGTAAGGTTCAAAAAAACAAAGGTGATGTAGTGCAGTGCAAACAGCTTCCATATTACATGTCTCCAGACAGTTTATTCTTACACTGGGAAACGTGTATATGGCTGTCTTTTTCCAGCAGTTCAGGTATATTAGGGCCTGCAATAGCCACAAAGCAGACGAGCCATCAGGGCTGGATTCTGGTTCCCCAGTTCATATTGCATAGATTTTGTTCCACAGACGATCCCGCTGAAGTTGAACGCTCTCCTGTCCGGCCAGTCTCTCCCAGCCTTGCTGCTCACAGAGGTTTGCCACAGGTCACAGGAGCCCGGGGAAGAGCCCACATCTCGTGGAATAGTTGTGGTCACCGAGGTGGGGTCTACAGCAACTTCCCAGATAGGCTGCAATGGGTCCTGCCACACATCAAAGGTCAAGGTCATCCCCCTGCCCCAGCTCCATCAGACCAAGGTACAGCTTAGGGAATTCGGCCTTTCACGGAATCACGTAATTTTCAGAGTTGGAAGGGACCTCTAGAGATCATCTAGTCCAACTCCCCTGCTGAAGCAGGATTGCCCAGAGCACATCACTCAGGACTGCACCCAGACGGGTCTTGAAAGTCTCCAGAGAAGGGGACTCCACACCCTCCCTGGGCAGCCTGTTCCAGTGCTCTGTCACCCTCACCGTAAAGAATATTTTTCTCATATTTGACTGGAACTTCCTATGCTCCAGCTTGTGCCCGTTACCCCTCATCCTGTTACTGGGAACCATTGAAAAGAGTCTGGCTCCATCCTCCTTAGACCCACCCTTTAGATATTTGTAAACATCAATAAGGTCTCCCCTCAGCCTTCTCTTCTCCAGGCTAAAGAGTCCCAGCTCTCTCAGCATTCAAAGGTCGCAGAAAGACCAAGGGTGGTTTGGGGTGACGTACACAGCTGCCTTGCTCTGGGGTGGTAACGGGGGGCAGTGCTGCAGCTGCACAACGCTGGGAAGGGCTTCAGCAGACAGCCCAATACCTGTTCGGTTGAGGCTTGGCATGTCCATCCAGCCTGTCTCCAGCCAACCTCCTCAAAGCCTGCCCTGGCACTGGCAGAGTTGGTGTGACCAGGGGCTCTTCCTGACGTAGGGCAATCGTATGTGAGCGCCTCTCTGCAAACACTGTTGCTGCTCTTCTAAGGCCGCTGTGTCTGTTTTAACAGTATCACAAAACACTTGCAGTCTGAAGCTGGAAACAAAGAGTGCAAGACAGCTTCTGCCTAAAGAATTTTCCTTAATTTAGGAATTGCTTTAAGCAAACATTACCTCTGCTTCCTGAGCACACACAAGGCTAGTGCCCTGGAAATAATCTGCATTAGCCTTACTGGAGTGACCACGTTGCCATAGTTACTGTTGGTTTCTCTATACCTCAAGCTTGAAGTATTTATTATGATTAAACCCCATCCCATTCTTCATTTAAAAATTCTGTGTGGAAAGTGTCACAAAGTGAATTACAATGTAATCCCTCCTTTTAAAAAGCTGTTTTAAGTAGAAATTCCTCAAATGATCTTAGACGTTGATATTTATTAAAGATCATTAATTTGTGATCGGATTATTTTTCTTCAGACACGGCAGCTTCTTTATTCTTAGTGATATCCGAATAGCAGAAAATCCCGATGCTAATATATCATTTCATGATTGTTTGGGTTTTTTTCTTTTACCACTGTATTGCGGGCTATTCTGATAAAAGATGTTTGACATCCTTGGGTACTCAGCTTTGGCCTCAGAGGCAGCCACACAGGTTGGAACCAATCTGGCAAGAAAATCAGAATCTGTCCTGTGACATGGCTTGGTACTTGCTCTCCTAATACCTGTGTTACAAGGAGAAGTAACTGCCACTGGGATCAATCTATCATAAAATGGATCGTGCTTCTCTTTTTCTGTTTGTTTTTTTCTTTTTTTTTTTTGTGGAGAGTGCGCTCCGAACGATAAGGTCCCAAACCATACTGGGCTGTGCTGCAAAGGAACACAGCATTGTTATCCCCGTGCTTTACATGTATGTAATTGTTATGTAAATTTTCCTTGCTTTGGAAAATGATGTACCGTAGTTGTTCAGGACAGAAGTTCTCACGTCCCAACGGCACCCTCCCCAGAGACCTAGTACTCCTGGAGGACCATCCTTTGACACCTCTCAGCTTCCCTTGGTGTCCCCTCTCCGGGCTGGCTCCACGGACAGCCCCGGTGGCCTTTTTCCCAGAGGCTGACCCCAAGCTCGGGCTGGGACTCGCACTGGGCATTCCAGTCCCTTCCCAGATCCCCCCGGCGGGGAAGGCAGACGCCTCTGTTGGTCACACACGGTGGGGTTTCTGCTTGCCGGTGGCCATGGGCAGCAGCGGGGGGCTGCAGCAGCATCGCTGCCGGACCCACCAAGCCCGACAGCTGCAGGAGCATCGCTTGGCTTGCAGAATGCTTGCTATTCTTCTTCTTTCCCACTAGAGTAGCTCTGCCAAAAACTGTTTTTATGTAGAGCAAGATTTACTACCAAACCCGTGCTTTTGGAGCAGCAGATAAACATTTAGTGTGAATGGTGCAGAGGAGCAGCGTGTTAATGGAGAGGATTGTGTCGATTCTCTGTAGCCGACTGAGGTTTATCTCCTGAACCTTTTGTTTGAAATGCGATTTATTATGGCCAGTAAAATGCCCAAGACACTCCCATTTTCTCCTTTCTTCAATTACAATGTCCTACTGTTTTCTTGTTTTCTTGCCTGCACCCGAACACCCTGGAAACAGCTCCTAATCCTGCTCAACCTGCCCCTCGCCTAAGGGCTGTTACACATCTGATTTTCTAGACAGAAAAATCTCGCCATGTTCCCATTTTGTACAAATTGTGTTATTTTTCTGTTTTCCTTTATCACGGCTGCTAGGAGCTTAATAGATCTCTGATCTCTCTTCCATTTCCCCATGTCAGCTGTTATGTTGCCCACCACCAAAAATTCCTCACCCAACCTAAGCAAAATTTGGGAGACAAGTTTGTCTTCTAGCCACCTCCCTGCACACGGCATTTAGACTCATAGCTGTCCCTCCCACTGAAGGGTAACGTGCCGTACTGCCGGCTGCTCATTTGTCCCATCCCACCATTTTCAGCTCTGTGAAACTGCTCAGACCTAAATGGTGTTTCAAAGATATTTTGACACAAAAATGGGTATGGGTGAGTGACGCAAACAAAGGCAGAGCGAGGGGCATGGCCAGCGTGTGCCCTGCACTGCTGCAGGTTCACAGCCGGTGGACGGACACATCCTGGGGCAGAGTGTGGGGGCAGCTTCCCTCCTTCCCCTCCCCAAATCAATAGCTTCTCCCCTCCCGCGCCTTTTCTTAGTTCAGCAATTGCTGTTTAATTCCAGACTTCCTAGTTGTCCTTAACTGAGGTGTCACCACTCCTTCGCTGATGTTTCCCCAATCCCGCCCTGCATTCCTTGCGGAGCCCAGGGAAGCAGGTCCTGCCCTGGGTTCCTTCCAGCTCCCCCCCAGGATTACTCTCAGCCTCTCTCTTTCTCCACGAGTTTCTTTCTGCCTCTTCTGTGCTGGCTGCACCCAGCTCCTCCCCATCAGATCTTTCACTCTTACCCTTTCTCCCCACTTGGCTTCCTCCATTCCCCTGTGCCTGGCTCTACCAGGCCGGGGCTCGCAGAGCTCTGCCAGGGGGTGCGTGGGGCTGCCCTGCGCCCCGTTTCCCCGGGTCGCCCTCTGCTTCTGCAGCCACCAGTTTGGGGACCCTGGTTGCTCTGTGGGTCTGCACAGCAGCACAAGGAGAACCCCGCTCAGCAGCTCCACCAAACCGCTTGCTTGTGTCCCCGTCACTTCACGCCCTGATGTCTGCCATCCCTGTTTACTCACCTCCCAGAGAGGTTTGATCCTCCAAACCCTGGGCTGTTGGCGCAGAGCCTTGCCCTGCTACCTGCACGCAGCACAGCTAGTTCCAGAGACCGTCACCAGCCCTCTGGCTGCCTCTGCCCCTGCTGCCAGAAGGTGACCCAGCACTCCAGTGCCCTGTGGCCCCTGTGCTCTGCCCCTCCCCGTGCCCAGCGGGTGTCTAGAGCAGCGCCTGGTCTCCCTCTGCAAGAGCTCTGAGCCCCTCGGCCCTGCAAGGCGTCGGGGAGCGTTGGCTGCAGGGCTGGTGTCGGGGAGCGATGGCTGCAGGGCCCGTGTTGGGGAGCGGTGACTGCAGGGCCGGCATGGGGGAGCGATGGCTGCTCAGCCCCGCAGCCCAGAGCCTCTGCGCTCTGCAGAGCCTACGCTTCCCCGGCAGCGCTTCCTTTGTCTCCCTCCTCTCCGCGTCTCTCTGTGGCTGCTGGAAATGCAGAATGCTCTTCTGTGCTGCCTGCTCGGGCTAGGTAAATTATTTGTTTAATAGGCTTGGTTTATTTTTTGTAAGCTGGCAGAATAGCTGTGAATCATCAAATCTCCCTGAATTCACTCCACACAAGACACAACAAAAGGGTTCATTGTGCGGCACAGTGACCGGAGTGTAGCTGGGGCCGGACAGAGAGACCATACAGTGGGGCTGGCTTCCCAAGTGGCTGGATACGCCGGCATGGCCAGTGCAGGGACGAGTATGTGCCGCTTGGAAAACTCAGTGCTGACAAAAGCGTATGGGTTTTTTCACTGGGCCCCAACTACTGTTTCTTACTCAACCAGAAAACCCCTGGAAAAGAGCCTTAAATAGTATTTGTTGCTGCTTCTGCCAGAATGAACATGTTTTTCCTTTTTTTTCAAATCATTAACAAAGAATGTAAAATCTATTCAAGTGCAGCCCCTCTGTCAAAACACCTTCTGGACGAAAGTGGAGAACTCATTAGTTTGTAGAGGGGCTTTCTCCCCTGTCCGCCTGCTCCCCGGTCCCCCCGGTCTGCAAGGGGCTCGCAGGAACATTTGTGCTGTGCTCACCTGCAAGGCTCAAGGCTCTCATCCTGCACAAACGGGGCCCACACACAAGAGATTTTCCAACTTTCATGCCCCTAATTTAGGTGCCGTGGATGCGAGCTGTTGGCCTCAGGGGGGAAAACGCAGTGCTGGAAAACAAGGTTTCGCGAGGGATAATTCGGAGAAGCAGAGGAGGTGTAGTGGTGCCTGGGGAAGCTGGCACAGACAAAGGGGCATTTACAGAGCCCAGCCTTGTGCTTCATACGTTTTCCAAACATGAAACGTGATTTCACCAAAATTCATGTATTTCAGTGATTGACCAAGGGGCCGGGGTCAGGGTAAATGCAATGATGAATGAACAGAAGGGAGAACGAACTGTCACCTCCACGAGCCAGCCGACAGATGCACCACGAGGCAATGCTCTGGCAGGATTACCCAAAGCAGGAGTTTCTTTCCTCAAAACGGCCTTTTACGTGTGTGCTGGGCCTGGTCCTGGGGCTGGAAAAGCAAAAGCAAACTTGTGTTTGTTGCTCTGAACAGTGGGGTGTGCCGTGTTCTGTGACCTGGAGCTTTCCCCGAGCAGTTTTAAAAGACAGCACTAGTCAGAGGATATTTGGTGTGAGCTGAAGGGCCTTGGGATCAATCGTGTACCACAGACCCCCCTCCTGCCGCTGCGCCATGTTTATTAGTGCTTTTACGTTGGTGAACCCATTGCAGCTCAACGCTTGGCCTGTCGCCTGGGCTCAGGTGTGCGGTGACGGCAGCAAGGGGGGCTGTGTGGGGCAGGGGGATGGGGGTGGCAGGGAGGGGGACACACTGCGGTCCCGAGGGACGGCCCCAGAGGTCCCGTCTCATCCTGAGAGGACATCACCCCGTCAGCCGGGCATGCCCGCCAGCCCCATTGCACTGTGAGCCCCGTAATACCCGAGGCTCTTGCCCCAGAGGAGCCGCTTCCAGGCTGATGTGCTCCCATGACCTGGGGAGTCTTGGGACCCTGCGGGCCTTTGGCTGGCGGGGCCGTGCCGGTGCCAGTGCCGTGCCCGGGGGGTTGGGGAACAGGGCGGCGGTGACAGACCCCAAAGGCGACGTTTGGGCGACGGGCTGATGCGGAGCCGCGCGGATCCGTGGGGTGCCAGCAGTCGGCGCGGCTGGTGCCGTGGGAGCACGGCCCGTGGGTGCGGGGACGGTGCCCGGGCACCGCTCCTTAACGGAACGGCCTCGACACGCAGCGCGGCGGGGGCGAACCCTCCGGAGCGGGGCCGGGGGCGGCCCGGGGGCTCCCTCCCCCGGCGTGCCCCCTTCCCATGCCTGTCCCCGTGCATCCCCCGGGCCGGCACCGCGGAACCGCGCGCCTCTCCCCCCCGCCGTCCCGCTCCCGGTCCCGGCCCCGGCCCGGGGGGCGCGGCCGCCCCGCCCCTCCCGCGGGGGGTGGAGCCAGGGTGCGAGGACGCCCCGCCCCGCCCCGCGGCCCCGCCCCGCCCCGCGCGCAACCTGAGCGCGGGAGCGGCGCCAGGGCCCCGCCTCGGCTGGCGGCGGGCAGCGGCGCGGCGGGGCTCGGTTCGGCTCGGCTCGGCTCGGCTCCTGAGGGCTGGCTGGCGGTGCGGCCGGCGCCGCCAATGAAGGCAGCGGCGGGCGGCGGCGGGGCCGCGGCCGGGTGAGGCGGCGGCGGCGGCGGCGGCGGTGGTGCGGTGCGCGGAGCGGGCGTCCCGGCGGAGCCCGCGCCCTCCCCCAAGATGACATCGCAGGGCAGGTTCAAGAAGGACAAAGAGATCATCGCCGACTACGAGGCGCAGGTCAAAGGTGCGGAGCGGGGCGGCGGCGCTGCGGGGCGGGCGGCGGTGCCCGCCTTTGTGTGCGGGGCGGGCGGGGCGCGGGGCCGGGCCGGTACCGGGCAGCTCCCCCCGCGTCCGCCCCTCCGCGGGCACCGGGCGGGCGGTGGCGCGGCGCGGGGGGAGCACCGGCCGCGGGAGCCCCCCCCCCTCCCACGCCCAGGCGCTGCGGATCCCCGCGGTGTGCGGGGCTGTGCGGAGGGACCCGCGCCCACCTGGGCACCGGCTGCGGCCCCAGCGGCCGGGGCTCGGAGCGAGGGAGGGAGTGAGGTCGGGAGCGCTGCCGGCGCCCCTGGAGATGGGCTGAGGCTGAAGCGCTTTAGGAATGGCAGCTGCAGGGAAAACGCGTTATTTCAGCGTTTTTGCGAAGGAGGCACATCGGTCCTGCAGGGCTTATGTAAGGAACTTCGCCGGGCCCCGCGGTTCCGGGGACAGACCCCTGGTTACGCAAGTGCAGCCTGGCAGGATGGAGACCTCTCAAGCAGACGCCTTATCTCTAAATATTAGAGAAGGATATAATTAAAGGTTGTGTCTGTTGAGACCACTAAGCGTCAAATATCAGGCTCCAAATTAATTTTTATTGCAGTTAGACTTATTATGGAAAAGTTGGTACCCTCTGAAACATCACAAATGTCTGCAGTCCAGTGAGAGACTGAGTGTGTGCGGCCAGGTAGAAAAAATTAGTCTGTGTAGCCATCTCTCTATTACAAAAATAGAATTTTTAGTATCAGTAGCAAACTGTATTAACTGATATTTTTGGGTAAGTTCAGTTTGTAAATCTACTCATTATTGCACGAATTCCTAATTCTGTTAGTTGATGACAATTCCTTTTCCCACTTTCAGCTCGAGGATACTTAACTGCCTACTTAATCCCTTTGCAGCAGGTTGCCCCCTTCGAGTCCCCCTGCTATTATATAAAATTGGCTCCCATCTCCCTCTGGTTGGTTGTTTCATGTGGGTATGCGTTCACCATTTTGTTATGTTTAAGTCTCTGGTTAGGACAGGGTTAATTAAAAATACAAAGTATCTTTTCTGCAAATTAACCTGTGAATGTGCAAACTAAACCAGCTTTGCTGTTTTCTGTAGAGGTCACTTAGCGTGTTGGATCTTGAGCTGAGCTGAGGGATGTGGTATCCGCACACGCAGCGCTGTGAAAAGTAGCTGCTGAAATGCTGCAGTGCAATGCCAGATGGAAGGATTTTGGGGAAGGGGCCGTCTGTTGATTTTGTGCCATTGTTTACTTTCTTGCATTTCAGCCTTTTGTAGTTGGCTTTGAAGAGTGATGTAACAGTCACAACATGCTCTGCTCAGTGCCAATTACCTTTCTGCTCGTGTGTAATTTGGACAAATTGATGTTATTGCACCCTGCAGTTAAGCAGATGAAATATTCTTTTAGCCTGTGGTATTGTTCTGTTTTATGGGAGGGGATTTGCATGTATTCATGGAAACTGTCCCACGTTTCCGTGTTGTTCTCGAAGATGTCCTGGGCAGGTGGTTCCCGGTGCTGGGGCCTGCGGGGGTAGCTGGGGGCAGGAATGGGTCTGATCTCTCCAAAAGCTTTGCTGCAGACATTTCCAGTGTTTTTTCTTCTTGTTGTTTGTAACTGGAATACTCGTTTGCCGTGATCGTTCTTGGCCCGGCTTCTGTAGCCTCATGGTTTCCATATGTTAGCCAGTTAACGCTGGGGTTATGTATAAGGGTGTTTTATTGCACCACAGCGATCACGTTTTGGGCCGCTTTTCTGGGCAGCTGTAACACAGACAGCGTTTGCTGATGAGACGTTAAGAATTTAGTTGTTACCATTCTGTGCCTAATTATACCTCCAGAAATGTCCATTTTCTGATTTTGCGTGCTCGGCCTGTATTTTCATCTGAATAAAGGTTAATTTGGATGTGCTCAGGCTTTAACTGCACCTGAGGCTTGGGGCGATGTGGGACGAGTCAGCTGCCTGCTGCCTTCGAGATGGTGGCAGCTCCGTCCCTGAGAGACACCATGTCCCTCGCAGGACCAAGGTGGTCTTGGGGTGACCTCGGTGGGGTGAAGGAGCTCCGGTGCTTGCGGATCCCTCCTGACAGCGGTCACCCTCGCCATCACCTCCGTGTGGGGACTGGGGTGGCTCTGGCCTTCCCATGCTGTTGAAGTGTTGGAGGAGGATAAAGATTGGAGTCCTGAGGAGTCACTGTGGAGGTCTGGTGTAGCCTGTGTTTCGCCATGAAGTAGGGGCAGTGGAGCAAAATGTGACAGGCTGGAAGGTTCAGTGAAGCATCACTGGTTGGTCGTTAGGTTAGCAGGGCCCCGAGGAGGACAGGCCGCTGAGGATGCTCTGCGGAGGGAACAAGGCTTTTACTTTGATTCACTGTGTACGGCCTGTGCAAACGCAACAGATCTGTGTGTCGTCAATGTCAGCAAAACCCAACGTGAGGGAGGGTTTGTCATCAGCCAAACCTTCTCCCGAGGCTGTGACGGTGACCATAAACACCCACCTCCGCTTCTGTTCCCCTTCCCCGAGGCCTGATCTCTCTTGCCTCGGCCGAGGGACTTCATGTAGGCCACCTCGTTATCCCTGATACCCTGTTCATTTCCTTCAGGGATTTAGCCATTATTCTATTCCTATCTAAACCCCTGCTTCCCTGGTGAAGACAGATGCCCAAATCTCCAGAGAAAGACTAAAATGGAAAAGAAATAGGGAGGAAGAAAAGGGTGAGTGGTGGCAAGGGAGACTAATGAACAAAATGTTGGTGCAGAAGGGCTGACATAAGAAGATGATAAAAGATGAAAATGTGAAGAAGCAATGCTTTGTTATGGAGGATGGGTCTGAAATCTGAACACAGCACGGTGGTCCCCATGGTGTGGTCAAGAAACTAGGAGGGAGAAAGGTGCGAAATCTGCGTGTGAACTTGGGAATACATCAGCATGGATGGAAATTAAAGTAATTCACAGTAGGGGTGCGTTTAAAATGCATTTAAAGGATGGATGTCATAGAGGATTGGAAGTTGTAAGGGTGCTGCCCACTGTCGTCGGCCAGGCAGCCTGGAAGGTGTGAGGTGTCAGCCAGCGCCTGGGGCTCCTGTGAGGCACTAACCATCCAGCAGCGCCTGAACTGCGGACAAACCCCTCGGCTGCCCAGGTATTACTAGAGGAGCCTGACAGGCAACTGGGAATAACATGGTGGGAAGAAAAAAAAAATGTTGCTTAGACTGATTTTTAGGAGAGTTCTGCTGAAAGCCTCCGTGCTGAGGCTGTTGGGAGCAGAGCAGGGGCCCTGCGTGCTTCGGGGACAGGGGGAGGGGAGTCCTGCCCTGACCCCCTCTGCTCTGGGGGGCTGCGGCCTCGGCGGAAAAAATCGATGAGCCTGCACTTTGTGTGGGGAGCTTGATTGGCATAAGTGGAGTTTAACTGGTGAATAATCTTTGTGCACAGGGGTGATTTATCAGCCATAATGACTCTGTATCTTCATTCCCTCCCTGGAGAGTTGTCTGCTTTTCTCATGGTGGGAAGGAGTGATGCTGAACGTGCGTTGAGAAGATAGAGGATGTGGGCGAGGTGCACGGGTCTGTGTGTGTGCCGCCGGCTGCACGCATTGCCGGGGTGTTGTAGAGAGGGATGGCGGGGCTGATAGCCAGGGCACGGTTACATGGTGGTGGTAGTGATGCCTGAGGCTTTGGGTCGGTGTCACCCCGTTTTTAGGCGTGGGAACACCTGATCGTGTCTGCCTGTGGCTGCTGCAGGCTGGCCATCCTCGCAGCGCTCCGCAGCGTTTGCCATCTGCCCCTGTGTGGGGACCTCTCTCTGTGACCTCTCCTCGGCACAGCCACCGCTGACAGGCGTCTTCCACGGTGTGGTCCCTCCTTTCAGTTGTTGTGCCGTGGCTCCGGCCTTTCCTTCTGCTGCTGACCTGCATCCTTCTGTAGCTGTCGGGAGAGGAGAGGGCTGGCCCCAGGATTGGCAGCAGATGCTCCCTTGACGGTACCAGAAAGAAAATACCAAGGATGCTTTTTAGGAGGCAGGCTTTCTTATTTGTCCCTCTTAGATTTGCAGACAGGAATGGTTGCATTAAAAATAAATGCCAATAAAGATATGGCTGCATATTTACAAGTGCCACATTAAAGCTACTTGGGGAATACAGAATACAGTAGATCCTTAGATGCACTATTTAAAGCAAGTGTTTTCAGACGTACAATTTTAATTGGTCTGTCTGGCCAGAAAGATAAATAAATGTCTCTTCCTCATTACTGTTGAATGCATGATTTGTTGCTTTAATGCAGCAAAACTAACCAGTTTTAATTATGTAGATGCAACTGACTATGGTACAGCATTGTAAATCTTGCAGAAAATTGGGCATCCTGTTGATTGCCTGCTCAATTTTGTATTGCTTCCTGAAGGTTTTCTTTAACCCAGGAAAAATTCAGGTCATCGTATGATCTATTTGGTTATTGTTGGCAGGAAGACTGCTGTGAATCAATAGCATCTTCTTCTGTCGTATGGCTGGCAGGTGAAAAGCATCCCTGGTGATCCTGAAGACGATAGTCTTTAAATGGTGCATCTGGCTGCATAGTGGTAAAGGGATGATTTCTTGCACTTCTAGGACTCTTAGTTGCTGTGTAAATTGTTAATAGAACTAGAGTTTTGATGGATTTAGCAGATAAAAACATTAAAAAGTCTTGCAAACCTGGGGCCAAAGAAAACCAATGTATTTTTTCCCATTTTTGTAGGAGAACTGCAGCTTAGGTTAATTTATCATTCCTTGTTAGCTTCATTTTACTTGTCCTATTGCAGTAGCTGTATCCCTTCTTTTATGCCTATTCTCATTTCCTACCTATTGCACTCTTTCCACTTTGCTCAGTAAATTTTGGGAAAATTCCTGTACCAAATGGTTTTCTGGGATTATGGCTTGCTCAGGAGGGAAGTTTGGCTCACAGTTGGAGGAGGCGTCAAGGCTTGAAGCATGACAACCTTTTTAATAAAATGGTTCTGTGCAAAAGAGAAGAGAGGTCCCGTCCCTTTGGGTGAGCTGGTAGGAAACTGCTAAATATTAATCACAGAAACAGATACAAAATTTCCATTGGCTTAATTGTCTTGCTTAGCAAAATGTGGGGAAGTGTGACCTGAGGGCCAGCTGGCGTGCCTTGGCGTAGCTCCATTGGTTTTGTGGAGTCATCTGCAGGAGATAGCAGATCCTGATGAATCTAGTTGCTACTGTGAGACTTAGAAATACCGCTCAGCGTTGCTCTGTAGTTGGTTGACTCCTGTATAGATTTATTTGTTGTTATCTCCCGCTTATCCTCTGTGTTTCCTCAGTGGGGTCTGATAGCGTGGTCCTGGCAGATGGGTTTTACATGAGACCTCTGCGTGTGGGGACTGGGAGGGCCATGTGCAGAGAATAGCAGGGAACTGTATATGTGATTCATGATAAAGATTAATTGGCAGTCTCTAATGGAAACAAATTGAGTCTATCAGCGAGGTTTCCTGCAAAGCTCAAGTCCCGGGCGCTTTGGCGGAGGCTGGGATGGTTCAACTGAGTCAGCAGGCTCCTGCATACGACTGACCATCAGTGGCTCCGTACAGGTGCTGGTGGGATGGACCTTCCTAAAATGCCTTGGATTCGGGCCTCCTCTGCAGTCAGAGGGGAGAAGGAACAGCCGGCTCACAGTGACTGGTTAGAAGTGTGTGTACCTGTGTGCTTGGATGCTTTGCTCTGGGTCAGACACAGCCAGTGCATGGTCCAATGCTCTCGCCGCCAGCTCTGCGTGCCCAGGGCAGGAGTGTGGGTACGGCACCAGGTGCTGCCTCCCTGGGGCCGGACGGTTGGCCTCGCAGCGCTGGTGCAGGCAGTGGAAGTGGAGTGTGCCAGGGCACCATGGCTGCTATTTCTTGTCAAGATATCGCTAAAACCAAAGACTTTCTAGGTGCATGGCCTCATTTAGATGGGGAGCTGGATGGGGGCCTGAAAGCCCGTGTGCTGCATGTGCTGGCCTTCTAGCAGAATGTGGGGCTGTGTAGAGCGGTCGACACACTGGAGGGATGGGATGCCATCCGGAGGGACCCGGGCAGGCTGGAGAGGTGGGCCCGTGCCAACCCCATGAAGTTCAACAAGGCCAAGCGCGAGGTCCTGCACCTGGGTCATGGCTGTCCCAAGCACATATCCAGGCTGGGTGGAGAATGGCTGGAGAGCAGCCCTGAGGAGAAGGACCTGGGGGTGCTGGTGGATGAGAAGCTCAACATGAGCTGGCAATGTGCGCTGGCAGCCCAGAAACCCCCTGCATACCCTGGGCTGCATCCCCAGCAGCGTGGGCAGCAGGAGGGACTCTGGATCAGGGAGGGGAGACATGGGATGAGGGGGAATGGTTTTAAACTGGAAGAGGGGAGATTTAGATGAGATCTCAGGAAGAAATTCTCTGCTGTGAGGGTGGTGAGCCCCTGGCCCAGGTTGCCCAGAGAAGCTGTGGCTGCCCCATCCCTGGAGGGGTTCAAGGCCAGGTTGGACGGGGCTTGGAGCAGCCTGGTCTGGTGGGAGGTGTCCCTGCCCAGGGCAGGGGGTGGCACTGGGTGGGCTTTAAGTTCCCTTCCCACCCAAACCATTCTATATGAGTTTAAAAAAAAAAAAAAAAAAGACAGGTGAAATCACTAAAGTGTTTTTTCCTTAAAACACACAGCTCTGGCTCCAGCTGAAGCTGTTTAAGCAAACATGGCAGAGTGGAGGTGCATCTGGCAGGATAAGCAGAGAAGCATTTCTTTCCTTCTCAAGATGAAGAAGCTGGCAAAGAGAGCAGCCAAGGGATAAGCTGTGAACCTTTTGCAGGACTTCTTTTTGCCGGGTCCAGGTCCCCAGCTTCTACTGCCAGGTAGGGCTTTGTCTCCTGGCACCTGGTGGTGTACCTACACAGCCAGATCACGGGTGTGGGAGCTGATGTCCTGGGGCAGAGCCTGTGCTTCCCCTGGGGAGGCTGCAGGCCCAGCACTCAGACTTTGGTTCAGATATCTTTCATTAAGGTGACTTTCCTCTAATGCCTTAAAAAATGAAATCCAGCAGTGTTTGGAAGTGCATGGTGTTGAAGAGGCCTCCTTTGGGCTTTGCTTTGGAGGCCTGCTTTGTGTCCTGGAACTCCTGCCCAGGACTCGGGGACTTGTGGAGGGACCAGGAGTGAGTGAGCTGAGGCACCCTGCCCTGGTGTCTGCTGAGAGCTGACGGCTGCATTTCAACAGAAAAGAGAGGTATTTTGATCCTTGTAAGCCCAGCTGTTTTCTTTTCTGATAGCTGGCAGGTACCTGGGTGCAGCAGGCATTATTTATCAATCTACCCTTCTTCCTGGTAATGGTAAAAACCTCTTACAACGCTTATTCATGGCCTGTAGCTAGTCCTGGTTCCAGGTGAAGAGTTTTAAGGGCTGTAAGAGTGCAGCACCAAATGTGCTTCAGGTGCTTAACAGATATTTATAAGCCTCTGCGAGGTGTAATATTTTAAGTTCTGTGTGCACAGTTCCAGCACCTGACAGGACCAGGATTTACTTTCCCCTTCTGCTGGCCCATTGAAGGTGAGGGAAAACCCTCCCCCTTGAGCTCTTAAATTTTCTCTTGCCTGAATTTGGCTTTGTTTCAGTAGCTGTTTGTCAAGCTACCACCCACGGCAGCAACAGCAATCACCTCCTGAAACGCATTTGCCGACTTCAGAGGCATTCATTCATACTCCTGCCAGGCGGCTGGCGGCAGCGGTTCGGGCGGGTGGTGCCTGGCGTCAGGCTCGGGGCTGGAGAGGGGCACAGCGGCGTGCGCAGTCGTGTCCCTCGTGCCGCTCTGCAGAAAGAAGTGACATAAAGTTATCTGCCCTTTCGTACAACCTGGGTGGCTGTTTAATCCCACCTGTTGATTTAAGCCCAGGAGGCTTCTGCTGAGCTGGCAGCAAACCTTCCTCTTTGAAAACATGAATATTTCTTACTAGTAACTATTGTGTTGTGTGTGCCCCACCTCTGTGTATTTTATTGGTATGTATCATAGCAGCAAGGGAGGACATAGAAATGAGTAAATAGCATGATCCCACCCAGTGGCTTGTAATAATAGTTTGTACCTGTCACTGATGACCTCTTTAGGGCTTCCAGTCCTCACCCGGTGCTCCTGCTTTGTGCCTGCAGTTGTTGGATGCACTTTTAAGCTGTTCACGTCTCCAAGAGCCTGATTCATAAACTTTTCTCTGAAAAACTGGCCTGAAATGACTTATTTTGGTGTCCCTTTTCTCACCTCTGAAGACAGCTGCAGTGGTTTGGGAAGAGGCAGCTGCTGAGCAGTGTATTGCAACATGCAATTTTAGGAAAGAAATAAAGACGACTATCGAAATAGGATTACTGAGGGAGTTTACGTAGCTGTAGTATGATTCCCTGGGCTGGGACCGAGTCAGCGTAATAGGGCTGATGTGCTTCTCACTGCCACAGTGCTGTGGGATTGTTTAATGACCGTGAACGGTCAGCAGCTTGGTTTTAGAGTTCATGTGAAAAATGGCACCATCAACAGCACAGCAGCCCTCGCATGCCAGGCTGGGGAATATACAGCCTTGTTATTTATCCCAGTGTTGTCATTACTCATCAATGAGGAGGCAGCTGTTAGGATCCTGTCCATGGCAGGGAGGGAGAGGTTTTAAATCATCCTCTTTGTTTTAAATCATCCCCTTTGTGTGAAATCATCCTCTTTACTTTAAATCTTCCCCTTTGTTTTAGTAACTAAGATATGTAAAAAGGTGTGGTGTTGTAATTCCCATGTGGAAATTGGTGCTTCCGTCCTAGCCTCTTCTAGAAGGTGGGTCCCCGGATTTAGCTCTGTGGGCGCAGCCTGGTCAGAGGGGAGCGACAGCAGTGCCTCTGGGCTGGTCTTCCCCTGGTTGTTGGGACGTGGCTGTGGAGTGCTGTGTCTGTCCATCTGCATTGGCATGAGTTCTCTGGTTTGGGAAGCCCTGGCCTGGGAGGGACTGGGAGGACCAGGGAGCTGGAAACTGGGAGAAGGCTGCGGCTGCGAGATTCTCTTGCTTACACATCCTGCCCTGTTGAGCTGCAGGACAGCAGCAACGTGCCTCCCTGAATGACAGAACTGTTTCTGTTCACTTCACTGGTGGCCCTCCCTGACTGCTGAAACCAAGCTGACATGCAGGGGAGGTTCTCCATGAAGACATTTGGTGCTGCAGGCAGCTAGTCTGGGAGCTTCAGAAAAGAATTTGCATTATTGTCTATCACTCTTCTTTCCTTTGGAGTTGACGAATAGCTTTGAAGGTGGTGTGGGGGGGAAGTTTTACTTCCCTTTTTCACAGTCACATGTGGCAAGGGACTGCAGTCGCTCTAATGCATCTTGCATCTCAAAGTAGCTCTAAAATATTGCTCTGTCTTGTAGCAGTGGCAAGTGTGCAGGAAAGCTCAGTAATTTTCAGTTAGAATGGCTATAGAGCTAAATAGTCTACAGTCTCTTGCTTGTGTCTGTATCAGATGAGAGGAGAGCAGGTTGCTCCTTAGGTGAGCATCCCTGATTTTTTAGCTCTTTCCCTCCTGGCCTCTGAGCCTCAGTGGCCTGTCTATAAAACAGATCGAGAAGAGGGGTTGCAGCTCTCTGGGTGGATGCTAATCCTGCTGCTCTTGGGAACACTCAGGGCTACAGCCCTCCAGGGTGAGGATTTTGTCCATGTGTCTCTTGCTTTGGTTATTATCCAGATAGCGAAGGTAACTGTAGTAATTAGGTGAGGCTCAGTGCTGTTTTACTATCTTGCTTGTATTGTAAGAGTAAATATTTAACAAGAAATCAGGATACAAACCCATGTAAGTGACCAGAGATCAGGAGATGGAGGTCTGGTTCAGTGATTCCCATTAAGGGAAAAGGGAGCCCTGTTTTCCACTGCCCTTCTCTGTCTGTTGGACCAGCTTCACCTCTTGAGGTCCAACTTTGTGGAACAGTATCATGAATTGGAGGACCACAGCAGAAGTCTCTATCACAGACTCCGTGAAACAGTGGCTTCCTCTTTACCATGAAAGAGCCCTAGAGATTGTTTTTGGGTTTTTTTAGATGTTGTAGCGTTGATGAGCTTTGTTTGTTTGAACAGTTATTTGTGGTCTTGAGGCTATTCTGTGGTGTGGTTAGAGACTGAGGTGATGTTCTGCTCCTTGGAACGACTTGTTTAGAGAAGATGGCCTGAAGAACAGATTTCTTAGCTCCGGATCATCAGATAGATAGAAAATTGTTGCACACACACACAAGGCCAGCAACCCAAAATTATTTATCAGATGCACTGATTAATCAATAATTGTGTCATGGTAATAAAACCCCTTGCTATGCAAAGCTATGTAATGGCTTTAAATAAACTGTTTTTTGGGAAGAAGTCTGCATCTCAGTCTTCCCCTCCCTTATTTTTTTACTTCATGGAAATTTAACTCTGACACTATAATTTAATCACTGAGTTTGTAGAAGAACTCATAAAAGCGTAAGAACTGGAGATCAAACTATTGGTGTGGCAGTCTAAAGCTTTTGTGTTGGCAAATTTAAGATTTTCTTTGTGTGGAAAAAATGTTAATTGGTATTTGGGAAGAGCCTAAATGATGTTTCATTCAAGATAGCTTGTTAGTGTTTGAAATTTTAAAGGTACAGACTTTTATCTGATCTGGAGAGAAAAAAAGTCCAGCTGTCACTTTACAGCATTGTCAGTGTAGCAGGACTGGAGCTGGAAGAGAGCTGAAGATTGGAGTTGCATTGTGAGACTGGGATGATCAGGAGGCAAAGCCTCGTGCAGACGAGTCCTGTTTGGGAGCGTAGCTCGGGGCTGGGAATGCAGCGCGGACCGGAGGCTGTAACTCAGGACAAGGCGGAATCGGTGCTGTTGGGCTTTTTGTGAACTGCGTTGTGCCCTTAATGGGAAGTGATGCACTAAAGCTGTATGATAATATCGAAAGACACTGTTTAGCTGGTCAGTTAGTGAAGGAAGACATACTGTCTGCAAGATTACCCTGCCAAGAACAGCGAGTATATTTAGCTTTTTCTTAAACTCCCCATTTTCTGTTCTGGTTTGCCCTCAAAAGCTGATTAGTTACTCCAGATTTATGCTGGTGTTGCAGCCTGTGACCCATGGCCATTGTGGAGTTGTGTCTCTGGACCTTGTGAGCCAGATGGGGATGTCATCTGGCATCTCCAGAATGATGCTATGGACCACTTATCAGCGGTGACCTCCACTGGAAGGAGATATGCCGTTAGTTGATGAAGATGTATTGGACCTTCTAAGAAAATGTTATTGTAGGCAGCTGTTTTCACCCCTCTGTTATTTGGGAGGACGTGTAACTCCTTTGGAGGGACAGCATGCCCCAAATGACCGTTAAGAGGTGGGAAAGTCATGCTCTGGCCAAAAGATAGAGAATTTTGAAAATATGACTTAGCTGCTGTCAAACATGGCGCTGTGGGTTTGAAGCAAGCCCTCCTGAATGGGTGGGATGTCTCCCATCGACTGTGGTGTGTGGTGCTTCATCCCCTTGAGATCATGTACCAGAACCCCTGCCTGCAGGAGGGATCACGCCGTGTACGTTGCAAGGTTAGGAAAAAGTCACGCTGAATCCTTCCCCTTGCTTTTCATAGTGCAGTGACCGAAGCCTGTCTGCATCCACCTCTCCAAAACGGGTGGTGGTCAGAGGTCTGGCGAAGGTCTTGTCCTCTGCTATGTCCCTTCCTGTAGGTAAAAGACCTTGTTGGTTGTCGTATTGAGTACTTCAGCAGTAAAGTAGTGTACAAGAGGGTACTAATTGCTTACTGGAAGTTATTTCTATGTTGCTGCTCAATAGGGTTACTTCTGCCACGTATAGCTTGGAATATGGTGGTGTGTCTGTACTTTGCAGTATTGCCTAATGATTGTTTCTTTTTGGAGATGGGCATATTGTCAAAAGGGCTGAGTACTTTCACAGTCAATATTATGTACAGTTAAGCATGCTGAGGTCAGCACAACTGAATATCATGCTTCAGGGTGGAATGTGATTGCTGGAGAGATCAGAAAACAATTTCTATCCCCGTGTACAGCATTACACAATTGGCTGGATACATTATAGTTTCCCCTGCAGCATCAAAGCAATGCTCTGAGAGAGGCCACTGGATTAAGTAACACTGGCATTTCTGTAAATACCCATGTAATAGTTTCAAAATGTTTAAGAGTATTTATGATTTTATTTTCCCAGCGCTTCCAAGAGGCAGGCAGTAGCGTTCTGCTGTTTTGGCTGATGGGGAGATGCAGAGTCAATCTCGTGCAGGAGGCTGTTAGTCAGGAGTAGGAACAGAAATCAGGTTCTTAAACTTGGCGTCTTGCACGAGGACCAGAACTGCCTGTGCACCAGCCCTTTGCTTCGGTCGGACGTGTCTGTGCTGCCGCGGCAGTTGGGTAGCGTGTGTGCTGCGTGATTCTGCTTTCACCATCTGTGAAACGTGGTTGCTTCGTGAGGTCTAGAAAACCGTCTGATGGGCTGATGTGGGGCGATAAGTCACACTGAGGTCCCTGGCTGCCACTTGCCTGTTTGCTTGACTCAGCTGCCGCTTCCTGTTTTCAAGTGAGGTTGTTGCTCCTCGGGGCAGGCGAGGTGTTCCTCTGCTGGTGGTGCAGAAGTAAGTGGATCTTCACCACCATGGTGCAAGTAGTGCTTAACTTCACATTTTAGAGATGTACGGCAGCTCCAGGAGAGAGCAGTCTGCAGTCTGAGATTACATCCATCGCGGGTAGGAAAATGTGAGTTATTCAGGTGTTGTACAGAAATACTGGTAACTTGGGACAGCTAGCCTTGCTCTGCGATGGAAACTAGTTCATTTCACACCTTAGGGAACGGAACTGTGTTTTTTGGATAGGGCTTGGTCTGCACATCAGCCAGAGTGAGATGGAGAAGATGGACTTACTGTACAGGTCATTCTGCAGCAAAGAGCTTGTACGTGCGCTTTGGAGGTGTGAAGGTCTGCGTACGTTCAGTGTTGCCCCCAGAGGTGTCTGTAAGACAGACATCCCAGGCTCTTTGAAATGACTCCAACAGTCACATACAGAAACTCTGCAAGATTAACCTTTTATTTTGCCAGATTTTCCTTTAACCTTTATTTTACTCTCCACTGAATACAGCCAGTGTTTTGTAGGGACTGTCGTACTGCCCTATCCTTTTCCCCCATGAAGGTGAATGGAACTTCCGCTGTCGTAATAAATGAAACTGGAAATCAGGATCTCCACTGTAATTGTATTTTTTGGGTAGCTCAGGAAAAACCTGAGGAGGTGTGGCAAAAACTGAACAAAAATAAATAGCAGTGTTGAACTAGTTTTACTTGGAGCTTATCAAGTAAATTGGGAAGCAGGATCTCAGCAGCAGGTTCTTCGAAACCATTTTTTGTTTCTTTTAACATCCCCGCTTGATGGCATTCTGAGTGATTCACGTTTTTCAAAGCAGTTTTTCCTGCACAGTGCTTCTGTCTGTGCTCTTGATCTACTCTTGCTAAAATCCCTAAAGAAACAATAAGCAAACATACTGTAAGTGAAAATGTCATATTATGAACCACTGAGAGTGAAACCATAACAAAAAGAGTACTCGTAGTTATTGTTCTTGCGGGATGGCAGTTTGAGATATGCTGCTGGAACAACAATAATCTGTTTCATGTAAGAGGTCAGCTCCAAACCAAGGGTGAGTGGGAAGAAGAGGAAAAAGAAATGCACATTGTTTGCCTCTCCTAATCATACGGCATGTTCCTGTACACCTCTTGGATTGTGCTGTTGATGTAGTTGCCTACTGCTTTACAAGGGCTTTTCGAGTGCGGTGAGATGGCATCTGTGTCAGATGGGAGAGGAACGTATAGCAGATGGTGTACCTCTCCTGAGGCGCTGGGCGGAAGGAGATAATTTTGCAGGTCACAAAACCGGAGAATAACTTCTTCAGAATTAAGCTTTCATTGGGGATTTAAAAAAATAAAACTTCAAGAACCTTTTTTGGAAACTACTTCACACAGATAGATATGAACGTTTGTTTGCTGTTTTCCATTTCCAGATCCAAATGTATTCCCAGTTGCCTCCCCATAACGCTGGGGCTCTGACAGCTCGTGGCAAATGTAATTTTTTACTCTAGAACCGATGTAGTGTGTCCAGTTAGCTGTGTGTCTTCTGCAGCCAAACACAGCGTAGCTCGGGGTGCTGTGGCTCTGTGGAAAGGTGGGGAGCAGTGGATGTGCCTGGGGTATCTCCTTGATGTTGGAAGGGACAACAGGGACCCAGGTCTGCACTCCTGACTCCTGTGCCAGGCTTGAGAGTGGAGCAGTGCTGAGGCTTTGAGTGGTGAGGCTTCTTCATCTGGAGAAGGGGGTGGTTGGCGCTGTCTCTCTTGAGGAGTGGGTGACACCTGAGAGATTGCACGAGGAGGGGTAGTGTTTTGAGGGTTTCAGGCAGTGTATTAAAGATGAGGCACACCAGCAGAACTGGCTCTTTGGTTTGAATGTGGTGACACGGGACCCTCATCTATCAGCCGTAGCATGCTCCCGTTGTGGAGGTAATCCAGCTGCTCTGACAGTTTGCACAAAACGGCAGTGATAAGCTCCATGAGACAGCAGCAGTTTGTCACAGGGATAGTCACAGGTCTTCTCCTGAGGAGTCCCGCGACTGAATGAGCCAGATGCGAGCCCTGTTGGTTCCCAGTGTGAGGAGTCTCATCAGCATGCCAAGAATTCCTGTGGAGGCTGGTCACGTTGTCACTGTTGAGTGTTTGCTGCAGTGTCCTTGTCCATGGTGTACCTCACAATGACAATAAAAAAGACATTTATAGCCACCAAACTAACTACTGAACCTGCAGAAATTCACGGTGGCAATATGCCTTTGAAAGAAAGAAAAAATCCTCAGTGACCTCTTCCTTAGCTTTTTGGGGGGTCTTTATCGGATGCATGTGTCCAGGGCTCGCTGGAAAGACCTTAACTCCTTGCCCCCAGTAGCATCTTTGTGTGCAGACTCTCAAGTCTCCCAGTAGTTTAACTATTCCTTGTAAGCCCGCCATGCAGATGACTCGCCAAGATGGAAGGGCCGCTGATCGTTGCAGGTTCTGAATTGTCAAGATGTTTGCTGTAGCTCCGGTTCCAACTTGAGCAGCACCAGACACCTGGGAGGTGGAAGAAGCTTTGCTTTCTTCTGGAACCACCCTGACAGTGCTGCTGGTTTTTCCTGTTCTCCTACGTGGCATCATTAGGCCCGTCTCAGGATGAAACCATTCATGTATCGTTGGTAGCACTTCCATCATTCTCCTCCGCTTTTGTCCCTCTCGTAAAACCCGTTCAGTGTTGCGCACTGTGGGAGCTCAGTGCTCTTTAATTGTTGTTTGTCATCGTGGGAATTGCTTGTTCTAAAACCAATTACAACCTGACAAAACTGATCTGCCTTATTTACAAATACATCCATCTGGTTGTGGACTGTCTGATATCACTGCCAGAATAATATCAGGCCTTTATTGCTGCTGCTGAGTTACTGAAGGGTTCCCCTGCCGGCATTGTCTGGAGCCACATGATGGCTTACTGCACGTGTGTTTGCATGCGTGTTCTTTGTAGGACAGAGGGAATTAATGTTTAAAGTAACAAATCCTATGTAAACTGAATAGAGATGAAATATTAGAGTGCTGTATCTTGTCACCGGCCAGCGCGGAGCCTCACGGCATGTTTGGAGCACACAGTATGACGGAGGATGCTAATGCAGCGGCTGCTCTGGGCGCCAGTGCCCGGTGTGTCAGGCACCACCGCAAGCGGGTGAGTGAGCTCTTGGCCGTGCTTGGCTGGGGACAAAGTGCAGCTGCAGCTGTTGGTGTCAGGAGGAGCAGGCACGTGTGTGTGCAAGAGCTGGGAAGCTGAGACACCCGAACTGTTTGGAAGATACCGCTTTGGTGTGTATTCTGTGCCTTTTGGCTGTTGCAACAGCTGTGGGAACCAGGATTGCTCCACCTGGGGAGAGTCTGTTTGATGCCTCATCTTCCAGAAACTCCCTTGATAATTGAGGTAGGACTAGATTCCTCCTTGGATGCTGCAGTCTCCTGCTAGGTTTGATGTAGAAAATAGGCAAGAGAAGCAGGCAGGCGCCTGGGGTGCGAGATTCCTATTTCTGTGTGTGTTCCTGGAAATCAGTTTTGAAAAGGAGAAAAATGAATGACTGGTATCATGTCATTGGAACTTAAGACCCATCACAACTGGTAGCCAGAACTGTTTCAGACTATTTTCATTTTTCTATGAGTGTTGAGTTATAGCTTAAAAAAGATCTGAGGCATTATGAATCAGTGCTGATTTCACCTTCAGGCTAATAGTTCAAAGCTGAATATAGTGAATTTTAGAAGCATTCTCTCAAAGCCTATATTCCTTGTTTACTACGTGTGTTACCCGCAAAGGATGGAAAATAGTCATAGGTATGTAAACAAACTTAGCATGAGGAAAACAGGGAAGAGTTGCCCCCTAAAGTAAGTAATTAAAATTAGCATGGCTAGGTTTTGACATATAACTGGAGGTGAGTTAGTCATTATGAATAATACACAGGATAAATTCAGGCCTATTTTTGTTTGCGATTTATCTAGGAATGAACTTTAACTCTTATATTTATAAATAATCACTCAGTTATTGCTGGCTGGCTGAAAAACTGAAAATTCATAAATTGCTATGAACTGGAAGTACAGAGTACTGCAATCTGCATATGAAAACCTGTGTTTACACAAATCTAAGTTGTGGTTGGGTTTTTTTTTTTCAATTCCTCGTCGCCATAGTAACTGAACATTTTCTGTGACGGTGAGCTGGTCTTGCAGTGTGAGTGCGAGATAGGACACTTCCATTTTGCCTCCAGGGGCTGAGAAGGTGGACCAGATTGTCGGGGTGCCTGGTGCCTGCTGGTCCCTTGCCATGAGCCGTGAGAATCGGGTGCGTGGAGTCAAAGGGGTATTTGGTAGCTCTGCAGCGAGCTGAACCCAAACCCTCCTCATCGAGGGCTGGTGCCTGGGTCTGTCTTTCCAGCTGACTGGCCAATTAAAGGTCTGTTTGAGAAAATACATTCCTGCCATCATTTTGTGGCAGAAATGCACTGCAGTGTGGTCCAGGCCGGGCAGTGGCATGTGTGGGGTGGATGGCTCAGCGGTTGCTGCCCCACAGTGCTGCTGACTCCTCTCCTGGCCTGATGGCCCTGGCCCCGTGGCTCTGGCCTGCTCCGTGCTCCCCGGCTCGCTTTTCAGTAGCGTGGGGTCGCTCTGTAGGTCCTTAGTGGCTGTATATCCAAAACCGTGGAGAACTGCCCCAAGCCACGAGTGTCATGGTATTGGCCAGCAGAGTCTGTGGCTCCGAGTGACTGGGTCAGCAGTTTTGGTGACAGATGTTCCCCAAATGGGTCGGAGCTCTCATGCCCATGGCAGCTGCTGGAGCGGGACAGGGACGGCCGCTGTGCCTGCTCCTGTGCTGCGCTGCCCCGTGCCAGCAATAACCATGGAATCACGGAATTCCGTCAAATAACGATGGTCTTTGAACTCTCTGTTGTAGCTCACGTCTTTAGTGCCATATGAACATAGGCTTTTGGGGTTGGGCTTTTTGAAATTGGTAACTGCCATCGTGCTGAAACTGGTGTTTGTGTAACATCCCGTGGTTTCCCCACCATTCTCGAGCAGGGCCTGTTTCCTGCCGCTGCCTGGGCTGTTAACAGAGTTGTAGTAAGAAATTTTCTGAAATTCACTAGAGACAAATAACAACCCTTTGATTTCCTCTCCCCTCCCCTTTTTCCTCCTGTTTAACAGGCTGTAGTTTATTGCTGAAAAATGCAGATATGATGCTCCATGGGGAAAAATATTTATTTGACAAAATGGTTAATGTAAATACATGTAGTTTACAGTTCTTAGCGAGGGCTTGCTGGTAATGTGTTGGCAGGGGTATGTCCCGCAGTCCCCCAGCCTCTCCTTTGGTCCTTATAAATACCGATCCAATGAGGACGTGCCACTGGGTGCAGCGGAGAGCCGAGAGCAGGAGGAGGAAATGCAGAGAGAAAGCACAATAGCGATGCAAAAAGAGAACTCGCATCCTCCCTTGTAACATGTGCTTTCCGCATGCAGCAGGGCTCAGCCCTTCTGGCCTCTCCGGCTGCGTTTTCTGTTCCTTCTCTCTTACAAGAATTGGTGCCAAAGTGGGGGAGTCTGGCGGGCGGGGTGGGTGACACTGAGGTCGTTATGAAGATTCCAGCTGATGTCCCGTTCCTCGGTGGCTGATCCGCATGCGTTGGCTCCGGCTGCGTCCCCACCACCCTGCCAGCCAGCATCTCTGCCTGCGTCTCCTCCAGGAGCGTGGAGATGCTCGAAGGAGGCGGAGGTTGCACATTGCTATTAGCACGGGGAATTGATTTTGTTCACTGGTTTTAAATCTGAATAGAAAATCATGCTTCCGTGATGGTGAGCTTTTCCTTAAAACATAATTGTATCTCTGTATAATACAGCTGTGCTTCATCCAGCAGTTAATAAAATATCCTAGCTGGAGGCAACTTGTTGGGCGTAATTTATGTGTAAAGGGATCTTGTGACACTTTCTGGTGGGAGACGGGGAGAGAAAATAAGCCATTTAACACTTAACAGTAAAATTGTTAGGATAAAACCTATATATTTTTAAAAAGTTCATTTGCTCATAATTATTAATGAAATCTATGGATAAATTTACTTCAGTATTTGCACATCGCTTAGTTTAGACAATAAAACAGGACTGGACAACTCTGCTACCTTGGTTTATTTAGTTTCAGTGTTGGTTTGAGTCAAAGGCTCCTAAGTTAAAGGGAGATTTTTCACTGAATTAAATAGTTTGGAATTAATCCCAAATAAGATATAGTCACATAACATATAGACTGATGTTATTTCAGGGAAATAATATGTAACCTTCCACCTTTTCGCTGAAGTGATAGTATTTTTATTAACAATTTACATTTAAAAAACTTTGAATAAAAGTATAAATCTCAGTTTTGTTCTTAAAATTACTTTACCAGTGTTGTTAGAAAAATGAGATTATTTGCAAAGGCCTCAGATGTTTTCTTTCATGCACTCTGCCTCCCTGGTTGATCTGTCCCTAGCCTGCTGCCTTCCTCAGCTTCAGCATATTCTACTTAATTAGTTCCCTAAAGGCCATTATGTGTGATTTTTCCCAAAAAGGAAACGAGCACAAGGCCATCACAATGATAAAGGCCTTGAGAGCTCTGGCTGCTGCTTTGTATGCTCAGCTGAATGAGAAATACCCGTCCTCCGTCTGAGAGGTGGCATATACGACTCTGGGGAGAAGTTTCATGTTTATGTCACAAAAATATCATTAGCGGTACCCTTTTTTTACTAGTAACTGTGATTTTTGGGGTGTTTGTAGGGGGAGTTTTGCAGACTGCCAGCTCCCCAACACTGCCGCTCTCCTGTATCCTTGGATCTCGTTGGCAGCGTTGGTACCTCTGACAGATGCTCATCGAGTCTTGATAAAAGCCTGCCGTGCCAGCAGATCTGACATCCTCCCCGGTTACTCTGTTAACTGGTTCTGATTAGACTGCTTTTTCCCCAGTATTTAAGCTAAATACTTTTTTTTTTTTGTGAAAGGAAGCTGACTTGTTCACGTGTTTCCCTCGGCGCTTGTGAAGACCAGCCGACCTCGCACAACAGCCCCTCGTGCGGGGAAGACTGTTACCGTGTCCCCTCTGGTCCTGTCTGTCCCAGGCTGAGCAAAACTTCCCTCTTGAAAGGAACCCATGACATCGGAGCTGCGGTTCCACTGTACTTTACTTGTACCACTTGGGTACCCGATGGATCCAAGCTAAACCTGTTCTAACTCTCCTGTAAATCAGACTGACATCTGTACTGCCATGTGCTAAACTGAGGAGACATTCTTTGTAAAACCCAATAGTTACATGGGCTAAAGTGTTAATACTTTGCTTAGCAAAG
Source organism: Larus michahellis (assembly GCF_964199755.1). Taxonomy (NCBI): domain Eukaryota; kingdom Metazoa; phylum Chordata; class Aves; order Charadriiformes; family Laridae; genus Larus; species Larus michahellis. The sequence goes on along the minus strand of NC_133905.1, from coordinate 16,089,920 downwards.
AATTAGAAGGTGGTATAAATCTCTCTTTATACCTGTTATTATCCTGTGAATGAGAAGGGGAAATGTGAATTGCTTTTTCTGGACCTGATGGGTCGGTTTCAGTGTGATGGATGATGGGTGACGCTTTCACAACCCATCATCCATGGAGGGGCACAAATGGAAAAGCAGCAGTGCCGTGGCTCGTCAGCATATGCATTTATCATATTGTTTAAGACAGCCTCATTAGCTGCATTGGCTGTTGTGCTCTGCGTGCTGTGGTGACTTTGTAATAAGTGATACATGGCCTGGCCTCAGCAACTGGAAATTACATTATAAAGAAAAACTATTAGCTCTTAGACTAAGCCTGAACTTGAGTAGAAGGGGCAGCACAGGGAAGCACCAAAGCTCTAAGGAGAAAATTGCTTTGGAGAAATCATGGAACTTTAAGAAAAGTCCAGTTGTATCCTAGGTGAGGAAAGCAATCTTTATGGCAGTCCTCCACCTGAAATATTTGACTAATGCTTTCGAGGAAGTTGCTGTGTGTTCTGAAGTGAGAGTGGTCGATAGACCAGACGGTTGTGCTGCCGTTCAGAGGGACCTTGACAGGCGGGAGAGACGGGCAACAGGAGTCTTGTGAGGTTCACCAAAGGGAAGCGCCAAGTCCAGCCCCAGGCACCAACATGGGCTGGGGACCCACCAGCTGGAAGACAGCTCTTCGGGGAGGGACCTGGGGGTCCTAGTGGACAAGAGGTTGAACGTGAGCTGACACGACAAAGCATGTGAGCCTTGTGACAAAGCAGGCCAGCAGCAGCCTGGCTATGTTAAGGTCTTTTCCAGCAGGTCAAGGGATGTGATTGCAAACCTAGTGAGATAGATCTGGAGTGCTGGGTCCAGTGCTGGCCTCCCCAGGACAAAGGACACATGGACACACTGGAGCAAGTACAGCACAGGGCCATGACGATGGCCGAAGGGCTGGGGCATCTGCCAGTGGTATCCACTAAAAGGACAAGAGGCAGTGGGCAGAAGTTGAAACGCAAATTCTGTTCAAACATACGGTAAAATGTGGTGTGGTGTGTTTTTTTTTTTTTTTATTATAGATGATGATCTAACACTAGAGTAGGTTCCTCAGAGGAGTTGGGAAGTCTCCATCCTTGGCTGGGCTGGTGGAGGGTCTCCAGAATTCCAGGCTAGCCTCAGCTGTTTGGTCATTCTGGAGGTCCATGAGGTGCTCCCAGCAAGGACTTGTCAGTCTAAATGGTTGCTTGATTTCCCCTCAGCCTTCCTCCCTCTGAAGATTTCTAGTGGATTTCCCCCTGATCCTGCGGCTCCTCGGTCACCACACCACCTCCCCGCAGCCGAGCCCTGGCTTTGGCTTCCCTGTCTTGGTGCTGAGCCACGACCAGCTCTGCCAGAGTTGGTAAAAACAGACGCCTTGGGTCATCCGGGTCCTTCTATTTGGGTATTGTGACACTTGCACAGCAGCCATACGTCCCTCTGGGCAGCCCTCTCTGGTGTTTGATCATCGCTTAAAAACAACCACTCAAGAAGCTTCCCTGGAGAAGGAGCTGCAGTGTCCTGCTGGGGGCTCTGGTTCTTCCCCTAAGCAATGGGTTGGCGTGGATGGATGTCAGCTTCCTCTGGCCTGCTTCACCAGTCTAGGTGAGACAGGTCAAAATTCTGTTAATAAGCAGCTGTGAAATGTTTTAATGCAGCTTGGAGAAGAACTCATGCTTGGGGGGGGGATGGAATCCATCCACCAAGAGTATCTTTTAATGTAATAAAACCAGAAGCATTAAATCTCTGAATAAACAAGCTTTAAGCTACAAAATTGGTTAAATATGTGTGTAGGACTATAGGTGGATCTCCCTGTGTAGCAGAAAGCTGTATTTATGCCTTATTTATGCCCACTGCTGAAAATCAGTTGTTCTTTCCTAGAGAAAATAACTATAGATTACAAATGTAAAACATATGGAAGTTGATTCCCTGCTTGCGGGTTTAAAGCCCGATTGAAACGGCGAGTGCAAACCAGTCTGCTCAGATCCGGGCTCTAACTCGTGCCCTTGCAGTTTTGCAGTGGGAGGTGTGTTCTCAGGCGATGGTGTTGGAGCTGGAGCCCTGTGGGGAGCGGAAGGGGCTCGGGGAAGGCAAGTGCTGGATTTAGGTGTCGGGTGTTGGGGGGAAGTGTTTGGGGACGGAGGAGAGCTCATGTTACATACCTGCGTCACAGAGACAGAAACAGGGAGTGCCATCTAAGAGTGTTTCAGCCTCTAATAAATTTAGTAATTACGGTCTGACTAAAAAAACCCTGACAGATGAACTTGAATCTTTTTTTCCATCCTGCTTCTAGCTAATTTGGCTGCACCATGTTTATAATTCTTTTCAACATGAGATATGCCTAGACAGTGCAAATATGAAGGCTGTGTGTGTGGATTTGAATTTTTTTGTCTTTTTTTTCAAAAGATGGGGAAATAGCCCTTTTCGATTCATTATATTGTTATGTGTAACAAACTTCTTAAAGCGCGCTAATAAAATAATAGTGGTCTGGACTCTGGCTGGATTTAAAATGTTTCACATAATTCACTAATGTCTTTCCCGTCATGACGCCAGAACGTCTGTCGTGACTTTGGGGAGGTGGCAAATGCGATTTGAAGAGAATTCTGAACTGCTGTTTCTTTTAAGCAGGAGCTTACTTCTTAACTTGTGGAGCTTCCTACCATTGCTAAGGCGGCACTTTAAATGTTTCTTCTTGTTCTTGCGTGCCATTAAATCCAGTTAGTATGCTGGAGGTCCCTCTAAATAGTGCTGTGTGAAGCTATTCGGTTTAATAAAGTTTAATGGAAATTAAAAAAGTTAAATGCTCGCTGAGGGTAGTGTGCAGGACTTGCTGTGCCGCGTGGCGATGGAGCGGTGTGCTGTGGAGCACAGCCCGCGCTGTCGCGTTTGGTGGCCGTGCCTGAGCTGCTTCCAGCAGTGCCTGGCCCTGCAGGGACCTGCTGTGCGCTGGCACCGAGCTCTGTGTGCTCATGAGCGGGGCAGGACAGCGAGAGTTAATGACAGAGATCTGTATGAGTACAGCCTTCCCTTTTCTTCCTCTTGTTGGCAATATCTTCTTCTTGGTAGCGTCTTTGTCTTCCTTCTCTTGATAATATCTTCTTCCTCTTCTTGGTAGTATCGTGTATCTTTAATAATACAGATTCCTATAGAATTTTGCTAAGAGAAACCCAGTCATTCTTTGGCCGTGGTAGGATCATGCTTTACACAAAAAAACGCCGTTCTTCATTCCAGAGTAACTCCTGGCTCTTGCAGTGGGGATGAGCTGTCCTCCCTGTCCCTTTGTCAGTGTTCAGTGGGTGCCCTTTTACCGCAGCGGGTGTCGTGAACAAGAACTGTCAGCGCTGGTAAAACGTAGCGGTTTGTCCTATTTTGCATATATTAGCATGCACTAATTATTCGTAGGGATAATTACCCTTTACCAATTCACGTTAATTTAGATTGCTTTTGAAAAGCAATCAAGAGGAGCAGGGAATGATAATACATCAAAGTGAATGAGGCTACGGCACAAAAGAAATATGGTGCGTTTTTACGTAAGAGACCATGTCAAGTCACTGTCAGCTTTTTCCTTCAAATTGCAATTATTTGAACTCAGTTTAATGGTTGGTGCTAAAGGCCATCTGTTACATGTGCTTCCCACCCCAAAAGTCCATTTGTGCTCTTCATCTCACTCACGTATCCCTTCAACAAGGAAAACCATTATCTTATGGGGCGACAGTATGAAAATGGACAAAAAGAGGTGCTAGGTCATTCTGCCATTAGAAAGTCGCTTGCCCGGCCCTGAACAGGTAGGTTTAAATTCTCAAGTGCTTCATTACCTGTCGGGGAGTATCTGAAGATTCGGAATACAAGAGATTCCTGCCTGCCCTCGGCCCCGGCGGTGGGCGCTGAAGCCTCCTCTTTCCCCAAACCAGCGCGTCCCTTCCGTGAGGGTGCAAATGAGCAGGTTTTGACAGTACAGACAGATCTGGTGTTTGTTTCGAGCGTCACACATCTCTGCGGTGCTGCTAAACGTTACTGTCTCGAGATCACCATTGGTCTTTCCTGACTTGGAACTAGGCAATGAAGATGAAAAACCTAGTGTCACATGAAATGCGTGGCCTAAAAATACTAAGTTTTTTTGCTTGGGGTTGCAGTGGGAAAATGCTGCTCTGAAAGGCAACTGTGATGTGATGAAATAACAGTGCCTTGGTAGGCAAAGATACTGAGTGAGTAATCCTTAGAGAAGGGCAGGAAACATCGAGATGGTGTTGAGGTCAGAGGACAGAATGGGCAGTGGGGTGCAGACGGAGGCGTCAGTGGTCGTATGCCTATTGGAAGAGCAGAATAATGACCTTATATCGGTTTGGTGCTCACTATGCTTCAGCAGTTTAAACCTTGTTTTCTCAATGCAGTGAGATAAATCTCTTCTGTTTTTTCCCAATGAGCTTGAAACTGCTCCTGCGCATGGTTGCTGCCAGTGTTTGACCAGCTGGCGCTGCCCTGCAGGAGCAGCCCGATAGCTTCCAGTGATACTGGTCAATATTGACTGTTCGTGGCCAGCATAAATCATCTTCTGTTGGGAATGTCTGAGGAAAGGAATGGTTCTTGTACAAAAACCAAATACCAGTGGGTTGTCTCATGTATAGTTCCTGGATTGTTGTGCTGACACTGACAACATTTTAGTAACTGAGAAGTCGTCTCCATTCGGGAGCGCTTGCCAGGGTGCCGGTTACACGCGTCACGCGCAGGGGTGGGTGGGTGTCGCTGTGATCACTCAGGTAACGTGGTGTGTCAGGAGATGCAGAGCTGGGATGCTGCTCTGGCTGGTTTCGAGTATTCTGATGCAAGTCATTAATACGCTGTAGCACATTCCGCACTCATTATTGATGGCTAAATAAGCGAGTCAGCTAAGTTTAGTTGTTCACCACTTCATCTTTGTCAAATTCAAATAAGGATGTGCTCTGAACCTCTGCGCTGTATCAGGACTTATTCTGCCACAGAGGCTTGTGTTAAAGGAGAAACAGGTACTGTACGATTGTAGATTTCTGTTTATTGCTCGCACTGATGCCGAGGATGCTGCATAGCTCGTGTTTCTGGCTCTCTTGCCAGTTGGCTTACAGCATACAGCTTAATTGGGAGAAACCTTGGATTAACAGAAACAAGTACAAAGCAGTTGGGTTTAGAAGGGCAGGTGACTGCTGCTGGCACAGAGACAAACTTCCAGACTTGATAATTTTGACATTCTGTCCTGATCCTGGAGTCTGTGGTGCCACTTTTATAGTAATGATTCGGTACCTTACATCCATGGGATAATTTGAAATAAAGATTTTTCTCTTCTCTATCCTGGCGGACGCATGACATTTAGGTATGAGAATATGCAGGGCTGAATTTTAAAACTAGTGCTGATTAGGGATTCTTCCATTTTATTTTTGACTTAGCGTTACCATGTTGATGGCTGCTGTAGAGTGAGCTGAGGTGGGGTGCTCTGTGGTTGGACTGACAGGTCTTGCTCCCCTGAGACTTTGGGGTGCCTGTTCTTTCCTGACAGGTACCCCTAAGCTCAGAAGCGTGCCCTGGCTGTTCCCATGCGGCGTCTTGTCCATCTGGTGTCTCAGTACTACTGAAAATACTTGAGACTGTCAGCGGTGATGCGTGGGAAGTGTCTGCCTGAGTAGGTGGGGAGGTGGCGGGGGCACTGCTGACCCACACACTGCCCTGAGAGCAGAGGGCTGGGGTTGGTGGGGTGATGTGTTTATTGGAAGATGGTGCAAACCACAAGAAGAACAGTGCAGTGGAGAAGGGAGAACGCGGTCCCTGCGTTGGGAGCTCCAGGTTTGTGCTGAGACAGAGGCATCTTAGGGGCAGGGGGGAAGAGTGTGTCCCAGTGTGTGCTAAAATACACCGCTGCAGATGGGGAGCCCCATCTGAATCCCAAACCTGCTGGTGGTGAGAGGCTGCTCTGGGGACGGGCTCCTGCCCCTGTGCACAGCGAGAGGACAGACCCGCATCCACCTTCCCACGCTGCCTTTTGTCACCAACACGCTTGGTTTGGCGGTCTTGCTCGAGAGACAACCAGAAGAGGCATTTTATACAAGTGTATGTTGAGTGGGGCAATGATGAGGTTTAGGCTTTAGTTTAGGTCTGGCTGTTGAGTGAAAAGATGGTGCTTGACAAATTGTAGAATCATGTACATTTGGGCAAGTTGATAGATGGAAGAGAATGAGAATAACATACGGAGCAAAGCAAGGAAAGGATGGCCTTGCGAGGAGCCTGGAGGATACCCCTTTCTTAAGAGAGTTAATCCAACCGAGTAGTGATCAGGATCTTAAGGGCAGAGGTTAAAGGTGCTACTGAATGAGCTGATGCACTTGCCATGAGAACTGGGGCAGCGTCCTTTGTAATGCCGTTCACCCAAATAAATGATGACGAAGCGACGCACAAAGGGCCCTGGGCTCCAGGAAAGAGGAGAGCCGTGAGGTGGAGCCTGATGGCGGGCAGCTGCCTGTGGTCGGGGAGCAGCACTCACAAAGAAGTAGATTTAAGATGGGTAAAAATTTGCCTGATGCCTTCAAAACAGGGAACGGTTACAGCAGAAAAGATAACACGTGTTTGGAATGCTACCAACATATAACATATTGCACATGTATTATATAGGCTCAGGGAATTATGTTTAAAAGAGCTGAGCCTACAGGCTACTTGGACAAAGCAAATATTAAGAACACTAAGTTGTCGTCTTGCTAAGCTTGACTTGCTGTTGTTATTGAGGTCACTTCGTTGTCTGCTTTGATAGCCATGATGTACTTGTCTAACACCTTTGTACTTCAAAAATTTTTTTTTACTTTATAAGGAAAACATTTTGCCAGATTTCCGTCAAGCTGTCAGTGGGGGTGTCATACACGCAGCAATGATGGATAAACACTTTCCAGAGTCATTTTACTTCTTTTTCACTCCTAGGCTGACAAATCAGGAGAAGCAGCTTTTTCTGTCGGGCAGGTCAGGTAGAGGAGGAGAGAACGGTTTTCAGGGGGACTAAAAATGTGCTGCTTGGTTAAAGGAGGCGAGAGCCTCTGATCAGTCACTGCTGGGAGAGGACAGGAGAAGGGTCGGTTCCTTGTCTTTTTAGAAGGCTGTTCCAGCATCAAACCGTGTCCTAAAAATGTGCTAGAAATTGCCTGAGGAGATTGACCCCTAGAGATGATCCTGGGGCCAAGGGAAGTGTAAGATAGCTGCCCAGAGAAGCTCAGTATTTCAAAAGTGGATTCTGGGGGAGCTCAAAAGGAAGAAAAAAAATCCATACAGAATACAGACTCATACAATAATGCTTTATAAGATGATGATGCACGTAAGGCAGTGTTGCTACCTATAACCTCTATGTTTTACCTAAGTATTAATACACGTATGTTCTAAATTCTGAATTCCTAGCAGTTTCTTAATAGGTGCTAGTGTGTTAGGCAAAGGTGGTCTCCAAGGTTTGGGGATTGTGCTCCAGAAAAGGAGGGTGGGTGTTTCAGTCTGAACAAGACTTGTTTGTTGCAGAAACATAATTTCTGAACAGACCCTTTTTTGTTATCATGAATACATGGGAAATAAAAATATAGATAAAAAACCCATGGTATTTGTCAACCAGTTCTAATTGGCCAACCTGTGGAGAATCCCTCATCTCTCTTTAACGCATTCCCAGTTCTGATTGCTTTCTTTAGTCTCTCTCCAATTAGCCTAAGTTAGCATTGTCAGCATTAGCGTAGTGTGACTAAGCATCCTAAGGCCAGGTGAAAAGATGGGCAGGGGAGAGGGCTGGAAAGAAGCAGCCCATTAGTTCAAAATAGGCAACGGCAGCTTTTTGCATCTCTGTTCATAAATGCTCCCTGCACTAGACCAGGCGTGTTCAGAGGTGGGCAAATAGTACCAAACAGGTACTATTTCCAGCAGATTTAGCCACGTTCTGTTCCTTTGAACTTCTGAAATGGGGAGGAAGAGAGTAAGTGCACCACGAGGAAGTACCTGACACCTCCCAGCCCTCTGTGCAAAGAGAGGCAAAGGATGTCTCTTCTGAATCGGTTTTGGAAGGGCGAAGCGTCAGAATTATATGTTTTACTGATAAATGCGATAGTGTCAAAGCAAATATAGTTAAAGCAGCATGTAAATAAGCAAGGAACAATAGTGAATCAGCAGAGAGGGGGGGGATACAAGTACTGTAGCTGATGCAGCAGCTGGGACGGTAGTTTGGGGAGAAGTGAGCTGCAAGGTTCTGGGACGTACCAAGAGATCTGCAGAATATTTTGAGAAGCTGTCAGATAGAAGAGAACCAGAACTGGTAATTACAAGGCGCTCTCAAGATGCGGAATATAGAGTTAAATGGCTGATTTCCTTAAGTCCTCTCTTGGATTAATGAAAAAACTGAAGTGGTGACTCAGACTTGTGCTTCAGTTCCACAGGTGATGGAAGGGGGTTTGCACAGATCCCCCCCCTGGACTCCACGTGCACTGCTGCAATGATGCTCTGGCTTTTACATCTGTACTTCCAGCCCCCTGGAGACAGAGCTGACAGCAGTAAATAAGCCCTTAATTTAACAGTTTTAAAACAGAAAATCTACAGTAACTAGCTGTGTGTGCTATTTTTGAGAAACACAGAGTTTTGGGTCTGAGCACCTTCGGGATGAGCTCAGCTGTACCCACGCTCACCCAGATGACTGACACCCAACGAGCATGGCAGCAGAGGCCCAGGTCACTGGGGAACTGGAGAGATGCCTACAGGGCTGTGTCCTACTGGAAATCCCACCTGAGGAAATAACATGGGATGTGAAATCTTTTAATTATTCCTGACAAACCCGTGAGGGTAAATGGGATAGACGTCAGAGAGGATGGTGCTGGGTTCCAGCGGAGGTTGTTGGCTCAGCAAGGACTCGTGCCAGGGCAGCAGAGCTTGCAGCAGAAGAGCTGGACGTTGGGAAATTGAGGAGAATGCAGGAGGGAATGCCAAGTGGGGATGGAGAGGAAAAAGAGTAGGGAAGGCTGAACTCCATTCCCCGTTAGCTGAGAGGGGAGGAACAGGTGGGTTAAAGGCCGGACTCGTCAGTGTTGCCGTGCGCAGAGAGCAGTGACAAGGCTGCCGGTGTGAATAAAGGTGGCTGGATGGAGGAATAGAGTTACCTGCGTCATTGCCGCAAGGTTCCTACGGAGAGCTGTGTTTTGGTGCTTGCCCATGGCCCCCGGCATGTCCCCTGTGCGGTGTGCTGTAGCTGGGCAGCAGTGATGGGAAATGTATGTGTGGAAAGCAAGCAGAAGCCTTAAAAAAATGGTATATTTAAGTAGGGGAGAGGATTGGGAGATCCATGAAGGCAATTTTCCCAGTAAAGCACAGCAAAATGAGGAAGTATATGTAACATGAGATAAATGGGAATATTTTTGGCTAATCCTTCAGGCTTGGAAATCATGTTTGCAGCAAGGAGGAGTGGAGGAGGAAGGCACGGAGCTGCCTGGTCTCCAGGAACCGCGGGTCGGGGGAAGCTGGTGGCGGGGCCGAGGCGCGGCACGGCTGGGATGTGTCTGCAGCGATCTTCCTGGGGGCTGGAGTGCTGCCCTCGGGACAGCTCAGGGTGCCGCTGTGGCAGGCTGGGAGCCGTACCAGGGCTGAAGGTGTTGGGGTTTTTTGTTTGTTTGTTTTTGGAAGCAGTGCATGGTCTGCACCACCACAGGGTGCAAACAGCACTAGGCTTCCTAACGCTGGTCGGGATTAGGGCAGTTGTGGTTTCAATGTCAGTTGTTCTGCCGAGGAGACCTGTGCTGGGGGACATCAGTGTGTGCAGAGTGTGGCTAACGCAGAGGTAGATAGCGTTTTCCTCCCTTGTGTACTGCGTGGTTTAATTTCTAAAAATATGTCTGGAGGAGACACTTGCTTTTCTGTTGAGCCTGTTTTGCCGTAGGGCTTTTCTTTATGGGGCAAGCGGCTGCATTGTTTATATTCTTTTGTTGTTGCTTTTTCACCAAGTTAAATAATTAAGAGTCAAACACAAAGATGGCTTATCCTTGTGTATGGGCAGGCAGAGCGATAATTCGCGCAGGCAGTGACGTGGGGCAGGGTGAGCACCGCTGGTAAGGCATGGCAGCCCTGCCCTGCTGTGGTGTTGCCCCTTTGCTGTACAGATGGCCCGAGTTCAGCAGGAATATTTGCCAGCTTTTCCATACCTGTGGGATGAGGTGTATGTCCACCGGTGTGCCAGCTTATCCTGCATGGAGTGTATTTGCCGTGACTGCGGTAGCGAGGATATGTGAGTGTGGGACCTGATCTATGGGTACAGTCGCTCGGTACTCGCTGAAGGCTTGCTGTGTAGACACCACTGTGCGTGCTTTCTGTGTGCCAGATAATTTGGAAATAAAGGGCTTACAGGCTTCACGCATGAGTTTCCCCTACCTTGACGTGACAGCGAGTCTCTGGTCCATGGGAGCATCGCAGAGTTTAATGAGTGTGAAACGTTTTGCGCCTCCCGCAGAGCGGTAAGGGGAGGACTCGGTGTTCTCGTGTGAGAAGCAGAGTCAGGGCAGCGATGGCAGGCGGGGGTTTTGGAGCAGCGTGCCTTTGTGCTAAATGGTGGGGGTGCATTGAAGTCGTCACGCTCACAGCTGACAACTCAGAAAGATTAAAGGGAAAATAATGTTTTGCTGTGCTCTTGCTCTTGAAGATTATCTGGTGATAAAGTCATGAAATGTGTTATATGAGAAGTTTATTTGCAGGGAGATTTGTTTACGTCATTGTTTCCTTTTACTCCTTGGAGTGGACATCTGCAGCCACATGTTTTTGGTTTTTTTAAATGAATGTCAGAAACTGACCGGGCTGACAGGTTTAATTCAGCTCCCAGTACTGCGAGGTTGTGCCCACCAACACGCGTCTCTGCTTTCCCCACTCTTGCTTGAGTGATGCAGCGATGTGGTTTCTCGCACTTCCTTTTAGTCTTCATTTTCAGTACTTAGTCTAGGTAAAAATTCACTGCTGTGTTTGGGATGGTCCCTGTGTGTCCCCTGCTCGCCTCTGTCCTGGGCACCCGGGGCACTGTGGGGTGGGCGCTGGCACCTGCTGCTGGCGGGGACCGAGCCCTGGCCAGCGGTGACGGAATCGGCTCTGCCACCGCCGCTCCTGCCAGCCAGGCTGGAGGGAAACCACAGGCACTGCTGGGGTGCTCCGACACACTCCGGGCACACGCAGGCCTGACACAAACAGGGTGTTCTGCTGACATGGCAAAATCCGTGAATTTTGACCTCCATGTGGAGTTTTTCCTTTGCTCTGTGTTATCTTGTTGGGTCCTGGAGGTTTCTCTCAATCTCTAAATTGGAATCATATCTTAAGGCCGAGGGGCGTCTGCAGAGGGTGGCAGTGGCTCAGTGAGGGTTGCGAGTGGCTGATTTCATGCCTTCCTTCTCCTGTGTTTTGCTAAAGTGTGAATTTCAGGTGGGCGGGCAGTTCATTAGTCTTCCTGCGACATCTATGCAGATTGCAGTCTAAGCTTATTTTAGAAGAGCAAAAAATCAGGAGCAATTAGCAATCTGCTTCAGGAGGAATCTATTAAAAAAGCAGACTCCAGCTCTGTCGCGCCCAAAGGACTGGGCTCTTCTCTAACCCCCAGCCAGCGTATCCCCGCGGCAGCCTCTGCGGCTGTGTGGACCTACCTCGGTATGATATTTACGTGCGTCTCTGCTGGCAGCCAACAGTTGAAATAAAACAATTGCAAATAATTAATATGGGAGTTCCTGGGCTTAGTTTTTTTTCCTGATGTATTTTAGACGTGAGGTGGAGCCTCACAGCCTCAGATAAAAGAGGGGGAATGCGACAGCAGTGCTGTAGAGGAGAGGCAGAGGTTGCACCGAGGTACCGAACCACCGAAGGGCACAGCTGCCTGAGGATGTCCCGCAGTGCCCGGTCCCTGCGGCCGGGGGGGGACGGCAACGTGGGAGTGCTGGCGCGGGGTGGGGCAGGCGGTGGCACATTCCGGCTGACACAGTGTAGGAGCTCTGAACAAAGGTTAGAGCTGCTTCTGGGTAGGTAGCAATTCAAATAAATAAACAAATTAAAATCTTGATTGGCTTCACCCTGATAGCATGACATGTTACTTTATTTCGTAAGCGAATGTCGTTACGTGATATTGGTACCTCAGTCAACCTGAAAGCCCCATGTTTTTGCCTTGGATGAAGGGATATGAAGCCAAAGAATCTGAGAATTCCGCACATCTGAATGTGAGCAGAAAAGAGGGAAGGTATTTTCTTTTTTAAACGGTGGCTTAACAGAAGGAATGCTTACGTCCAGATCTTGTCTTCCTTGCACGTGTGATAAAAGGCAAGCATGGCAGGAGAGTCCTCCAGAGAGAGCACTGCAGAAATCCTGGCTATGTGCATACCAAGGGAATAAAGTAAAATATTTGAGGGATTATTTTCTAGAAGTGACGGACACCTGCAGAGACAGCTGACTTTAGCCAGAGCTGTAGCTGCCGGGCAGCGCTTTCTGTTCGGATGGTGCTTCAGAAAAAAGCCACGTACATTGGTGCGCATCAGTCGCGCTTCCCTGCTGACTCGCTTCCCCTTGTGGGCTGCCCAAGCACCTGTGTAGCACTAATGCCCTTTCTGATTTTCTGGCTGGGAATTTAACACTCTTGTACTACAACAAGCTATTTTTGTGTTTTCATTTGTATTGTTTATCTATAACCATCCGGTTCTCTGCCCACTAATAAACGAAGCTTGGGATGCTGGGGAAGATCGTGAGAGGAGACAATATGTTTTATGCTGATTTTCCTTCCTTTAGAAGGGAGTAATGTGATCAGCTCATACCAGAGGATGTGATGACTCTCACAGAAATGAAGCAACCGAGGGCGATTATCTCTACTTTGTGGGTGGCAGCTGCACAATCCAGTGATCCCGACATGATGCGTATTATTAGCCTCAAGTTGAGCTGTCTGCAGCCTGAAACACTCTCCAGGTCTGTAGTAGATGATGAATTCATGATGAGGTTGTGAAGTATTTGGCTGGATCCTGTCTGGTATGGAAAGGACTTTGGAGATAGTCTCCCCACAGCTGTTGGTTTCTCCATTGCACGTTCTTTATCTTCCGAATTGCCACATGATCCTTCTGCAGTGCAGTAGTAAGATACAGCAGGTCTTTCTTCACCCTAAAATTGAATTCACTTAAAAATAGACCTGTGTTTGAGAATGGGCACCCAAACCTGCCCCAATTTTGAAAGCAAAACCATCTCATCAAATATTAAACTACTCCAGAGTGCGGTGCTGCAGTCTGTGCTGACCGCCTGTTCTGGAGGAAATTTTTCCCTTCGTTTAAAGGGTCTGCTGACTTGGGTGAAGAAGAGCCATCAGTTGTCCATTAACTGCATCTCTGTGACCAAGACTCTGATTGGCAGGCCTGTGGGCTCTGTTTGGTGTACGAGATGTCCTTTGGCTGCCCAGAGCTGCAGTTGGGGACAGGAGGGGGCTCTGCTTCCTCCTGGCAGCTGAGGGGCTCGCCCTGGTGGGGAGCAGGTGCTGTGGTCCTCCCTGCAGGTGAAAGTGCCACGTCTGTACGCCTGGGATGAGGATTTGAGGAGGCTGGGGCCCTGACCAAAACCACATTTTGTTGGGTTTTAGAGACCCAAAGCGGGTCTCTCCCGTGCTGGAGTGGCCTGTGCTCGCCCCGTCTGAGGTGGGTTTGCAGCTGGCGGGGATGGTTGTGCTGGTTCTCGCCTCTCAGAGGCACCGAGAGGTGAAACTCCTCCTTATCTTTACGCTTCCTTTCTGCAGTTTCCACGCTGGCTGGATCCAGGGACAGACAATGTACTTTCATTCGTCATGGCATAGTTTTCCCTTGCTATTCCAATATTATGCTTTTTCCAGGAAAGGAGGAGGAGTGAAGAGGAGTGTTGGCCTTGGGCTGATGTTTGGCTGATTTCTTCCAAGGCAGAGGCCTTGGAGGCAGCAGCACCGCTGGTTCCTGGGCGGCAGCTGAGGCTTCCCCGCGTGTGCTGCTGGTGGCAGAGAGTCTGCGCTTGCCGTCAACTCCTGTCTTGCTGCTGGAATTGCAAATGCACGGTGGGGATAATTAACCAAGAGGACATGGAAGAGCAGTGTTTCCAGGTGATTAAGACATGCTTCAAGTGAAGAACAATCAGCCCCTGGAAATGCAGTGGATGTTTTTGTCTGGAGGCATAATTTTCTTAAATGTGTCACCTGGTACCATCCCATCTCTGGTGTTCCCCCTGCCTGGGTCTGTGCTCAGCAGTTACGCTTCCAGGTGACTTGGTTTAACCCTTTTGCTGAAAGATGCACCCATTACCTTCATTTCTACTGAGTCTGTGTTTCAAAGCCACTGATTTAGGCATTTCAGTGGGAGGTTTCACATCTTAATTGCAATTCCTGTGTAGCAGAGGCTGAGTGAGATAACCACCACCTCCGGCTGAAGGAGGAGAGCATCGCTTTGTATTCAAAGTTATTGCTCTTACCACTGCTTTTCCTCCAGCCTTATGGCACAGGGAGGTAGCTGGGGAGCTGCTGGGGCTGGGCTGGCCCCCTCCTTGGCATTGCTCCTGCCGGTCTCTCCTCCCAGATGCACGCTGCTGGGGTCCCTGCGGCCCGGCGGGCTCAGGACACAGACTCGGCTGATCCCATGTGGATCATGGGGTGTTGAAATTTTAAATGGGGAAACACTGGTGCCCTGAGGAAAAGTTGTAACAGTCCTTGGGATCTGGATGAGCCATGAGCTAATGCACAAGGCATCCACGCTTGCTACAGACTTGAAAACAATTGGTCTGTTGTGCAATTTGGTTAGTATTTATAGAGAGCGTGTATGCGGGATGTTCGTATGTACTCTCACTCATTCATCTTTCACTTGCAATGGGAAGTGTTGGGCAGCCGTAAGCATATGTGGTGCTCCACCCTCTGAGACTGCGGGATTGTATAGAGAGGCAAGTACACAGGATATATCCTTCATCTTCCCAAGAATGTCTCGTAGCGGGAGTCTGGAGTGCTCTGGTGGTTGGTTACACAGTCTGATAGTTATGCTTCCCCTGGGCAGCCCTTCTCAGCCTTCTCTACACTGCAGGGTTGCTTGAATCTTCCCTCTGACGTGGTTTGTACGTTGACTTTCCCTGTGTTTTATCTCCCCTTTCGTAGTGAGCTCTTCATGGCTCAGCCTCTGCCATGGGACGGTCGCATCCCTGCGGAGCGGCAGGACTGGAGCACGGCTTTCTGTGTGCTGTGCTGCAGCGCTCCTCCTCACGCACAGCTTTGAGGCTGGGCTCTGTCCCTGCTTTTCTTTAATAAGCCTGTGCCCTAGAGAGTAAAAGCGGCTGATGCCCCGCCAAACGGACCGGCCCCTGACCAAACGGTGCGTGGGCTGCTCGGTAGCCCGGGGCTGCCTGCGGAGGGGCTGATGTGTGCTGTGGGTGGCCTTGCCGGGCGCTGCTCCTGGGCCCGCAGCAGGTGACTCTGCTGACCCTCCTGGGCGTAGACTTACTCTGCAGTTGGAGGAGCTGTGCTGATGTATGAGCCCTGAGGGTCCCACAGCAGGGACCAGCCCGCTGGCTGCAGTGACCATGTCCACCCTGGGGCCCTTACTCACGAAACCTCACAAGCCTTCCATAGCTGGGATTGTCCTCTACTTGACTAACCCGGGACCAGCCACTCTTGCGTTGGTGGGGGCAGCAGAAGAGGCCAAGGTGGGCGGTCATCTGAGGGTGGCTGGAATGGAGGTCTCCCTCCAGGGCCGTAGGAAGGGATGTGACACCCACCTCCCTGGCATCGCGCTGGCAGCGATGGTATGCTGTGGAGTGCTGGGCACGTCTGTGCCCGCTGCAGTCTTTAGGGAGCCTGTTGGCCATGATATTTTTAGGAACGTTAAGTCAAGCAAATATCAGAAATTGGGCAACTGCTGTTGTCAGACGTGCCGATTTCTACACGCTCCTAAATTTGAGTCTACTGTTTTGCAATTTGTTTTTACTTGCCATTTTTTGTGCCCTTCACAGATTATAAGCAGTTTGGGCTTAGAGTGAAGTTCAAGCTCATTTCCATTACAAAATGGCATGGTGGAGGACAGAAGAGTGGCAGAAAAGTCTGAGGAAAGGCTTTTTTTTTTTTTTTTTTTAACCTAGCCGTAAAATTAATGTGGTAATCCATCCCTCTTTCTGAGAGATTTTGAGTTTTATATGATTACACGACGATTTATATGATTATAGGATGCTTTTGAGATGTTAGATGAAAAGTTCTTTGAGGAACTATTATATATTTTTAATGCTTGTAGAGGTGTGAAGCATTAGCCTGGAAGAGAATTGTTTCAGTGGATTCAGGGATGCACAGATTTTTCAGGCCAGAAGGCAGTGCTGGATAATCTGATCTGACTTGTGTGTGTAATGTTTTATGCTGTTACTGCTGTGTAAGAAGTTGGGTAGCTCGTATCTCTGCGGATAGCCCAGGCTAGCTCCAGTAGCTGATTGTAAAGCTGGGCTCTCTTAATGATCTGTGAAATCTAGCCGTGTCTGGATTAAGGAATGTGAGGTGCTGGAGTGAACCATTTAATGATCTCCTCCTTTATTCCATTTCAGTGGCTGGGGGCTGATTCACATTCTTGCACAGCTCCCTTTCTTTCTCCGCGTTTGAATACATTCTCTTTTGCATCTTAATAGCCCCAAAACATAGAACTCCAGTTGCGTCATTTCGGGGCATTCAGTGTGTAGAAGACTTTCTCCGTCTGATCCCACAGAGACAATGCCCGGGGCTGAATGCGCCTGGTGTCCCTGGGGAGAGCAGGGACCCGGCCCCCGGGCTGCTGCAGCCTGGGGGGGGTCTGTGTCCCCGGGGGAGACCACCATCTGGTTTGGGGAGGCTTCATTTTGTTGTTCTTAAATCTTCAGCAAACACAGCAACGGATCTGTTTGGATCTTTCTTTTTAATGCTTTAACTGGTTCTTACAGATTTCTTCCATCTTCCTTGTATTCCTCTCAGTTAAAAGTCGAGGAGGAACAAGCCCAGCTAAGCCCGCTGTTCCGCTTTCCCTCTTTCTCATCCTGCTGGGGAGCAGCTGGGGACAGCTCGCAGGGACAGAGCTCCTGGCCGTGGTGCACGAGGTGCTGGTGGAGGTGGGGATCCCACAAAAGACACGGGCAGCAGGGGATTTGGGGACAGACGTTTTAGCAGGGCCTGTTGCGATAGGGCAAGGGGTGATGGTTTTAAACTACAAAAGGGGAGATTCAGACTAGATAGAAGGAAGAATTTTTTTACAATGAAGGTGGTGAGACCCTGGCCCAGGTTGCCCAGAGGGGTGGTGGATGCCCCATTCCTGGAAACATTCCAGGCCAGGTTGGACGGGGCTCTGAGCAACCTGGTCTGGTGGAAGATGTCCCTGCTTATGGCAGGGGGTTGGACTAGGTGGCCTTTAAAGGTCCCTTCCAACCCAAACCTTTCAATGATTCTGTGGTTGCCAGGAGCGTCTGGATGCTGGAGGCTTGGAACAGACCTTTTCCCCCAGAGCCGATGTCACTGGCCTGGTAGAAGTTTAGCTTGCTTAAAAACAGCACAAACCTAAAAAACCTCAAAACACCTTGAAGTCTTGTGTTGCTAAGTATTCCCCTGGGCTCGTTCCACCTTCAGTCCTATAAATTATCCCTCCTGGTGTGTCAGTGTAATCAATAGAGCGCTGTGTAATTCCTCTGTGTTGCTCACGGTCAGACAAAAGTGGAGACAGATGTGCCCAATTCAGCCTGTGTGGAACTTGGCTGTAATTCACAGAGGATACTTGGGCTGTTGGTACACAAATGCCTGCGGTGCATCTGCAGGTTCTAGCGCAGAATGAGCCCTGGTGTCAGGGAATGCTTGTTCTCCTTAACGTAGAAAGAACAATTCCTTTTGTCATGATCTACGTGGATTTCTCCTTAGGGCTGGGTGCCCAACCCTCACAAAATCTAGGAATAAAGGAGGGAGAATCTGGAGGAATCGAGTGATTACAGGGCTTGGTTAATTAAATAAAGGAAAGATGTACAAAAGTCAAGCAGAGATGTCAAGGAAGGGTGTGACTGGAATGGGTCATTAATGATCTCGTAGATGACAGCAGTAGGGGCTTTGCTTACTGTTCTGGCTGTGTTCAGTTTAATTAATTTGCAGGGGTAGCCCATGTTCTTGTCAGTTGGGCTTGGTCTTTATTTAATTGTCTGTGCTTACAAGTTACGTTATGGTGCAGCGCTGGAGACCTGGGGCAGCAATGGAGCCTGAACCTGAGTGAGGCCACGTGTCCCCAGGCGGATCAGCGGGGCTGCTCCGTGTCCCTGTGCCACTTGCCAGAGTGGGCTCACAGGGCAGGGAGCGTGGCTGGGTGCAGGCGCCCATGCGCGCGGGTGGGTCTGCAGAGCCTTCGGAGGGATCTTGGGTCAGAACACCCTGCTGCCTTGGGGTGAGCGGCCGCCTGCACCGTCAGGGAAGTCCTACCGGGGCACGGGCTTTGGCTTCATTTTGAGGGCAGATGGCTCTTCTTCCTCCTGGGCAACTCTCGCTGAACAATTTCCGTGCAATTACACCACTTTAACCTTCCTTTTTGCAGTAACCGTCAGTTGCAAAACGGGTGGTATCAGTTTTGTGAAGAGCATGACCCCTCTGGGCTGCCAGAGACTGCTGCTTCTCCAAAGAGTTTCCTTATTTTGTGTTCAGATATGAATTTGGGGTGGAAAAAGTAGGACAAGGGAGTTTTCTATTTATTTCCACGCTATACCATTTTGAGCATCTCTCTCTCTCTCTTTTTTTTGGGCGTTGTGGGCAGTGCCGCTGCCGGAGCGGTGAGTCCCTGCAGGAGTTGTGTGTCGAGGTGCGGTAGCAGAAGTGTGTAAGCAATTGATGAGAAGTTGGGGACAGTCTGGGAACCAAAATGTTTCATGGCTTAAATCACTGCTGATGTGCCTTGATTGTTATGAATAGTGATGGCAGGCAGTATCTCCTGGTTTTATATGAATTGGACCGTCCTCTTCCCTCAGAAGGCTCTCCAAAAGAAAGAAGTCAGCTGCTGTGAGGCTGTATGTTCATGGAGAAATTATGTTCATCTGAAGTATCCATGCTTGTCTATTTTTTTTTACCTTTGCAAGAGCAGACCTGTTTCTTAAATACTATTTATCTTTACATTCAGGGGAGATTGTATGTATATTCTTGCTCCTACTGTCTTTAAAAGAAAACAACAAAAAAAACCAACAACAAAAAAATCTGTAAGTCCTTTTCTGAGCTCCCACCTTCCTCTTAGATTTGGTGTTGGGGGTCAAGGTCCTTGTGTTCATTTTTACATTTTGTAATGAATTTTATGCAAACTGTGGCTATGTTTTTTGATTAAAAGAGCCTGAGTTTTCATTTAATTGCTTTTTGTGTTCCCTGCAGACAGCTCTGTTTGAGATGTGGTAAAATAAGTCTTTGAGGTTTACTGACAATGATACTATGGTGAGCTTTATGTGGCCCTTTTAAAGTTGTTAATGTGGAATGCAGGCTCTTTAGAAATCAAAGAAATAGAAGAACAGAAAGGTGTGATGAAAACTATGTTTTTATCTTTATAAAAAGATATCGTACTGAATGGAGCGAGAGTCAAACTTGGCAGTCTGACAAACATTTCATCTCCCATTTATTTTTCTAAAGGGCTGCAGCCTGTCCAGGGCGTGCATCCGATTCTGGTCCTCCCCGGGTGGTGCTTCCCTGCTGGCCTTGCCTTAGGGAGAGTTTTCCTGTTGTTTTACCCTGAAGACCAGGGTAAAACAGAGCAGGACACAGTGAAAGCTTCCACTTTACTCCTCCTCTGGCATGCCTGGTCCTGCTAGTTCTACCATTTGCCTACTGTTTTTTCATTTTATGCTTTCTTAAAAGATCCTATGAAAGAGTCCATAATGAGAAAATGTATTTTTTCATTGTAATGGGAAAACTTAAACCAGTTAACTGCAACTATAAATAGCCTCAAGAAAAAGAACGATGCTAGAATTTCGGATTAATGATGCCAGCTTCTGTTGCAGTTTGTCAGAGGTGTTTACATACTGTTAGCATAGAAGAAACAGCGGTGAAGGTTTTGATGTTTGATAGCAGCTTTTCATACAGACAAGAGTGGCCGAAAGGAAGGTCAACAGCAAACACAATGTGTTTACGTTTTCTGTGCCCATTCCCTCGTTACAGCGCTTCTGGCGATGCTGATGTTTTTTCCTGGATCCATTGTCCGCAGGCCCGGCTCCGGAGGGTTGTGGTGTTGTCTTCAGCTCGCTCACTCATGGATTGCAGCTTTTCTCGGTGGCTGTGTTTAGCTGCATCCGTCTGTGCTGCCTGGCTGCAGGCAGCGCTCTCGCAGGGGGGACAGCGTCCATGGCATTCCCGTGAGGCACCTCAAGCGTGGCCGTGTCTCCAAGGGTTGTTCTCCATCTCCTCTTCTGTGCAGAGGAGTCCCTGGGACAGGGAACTACTGGAGCGAGTCCAGCGTAGGGCAACCAAGATGATTATGGGACTGGAGCACCTCCCTTATGAGGAAAGGCTGAAAGAGCTGGGACTCTTTAGCCTGGAGAAGAGAAGGTTGAGGGGGGATCTGATTAATGTTTACAAGTATCTAAAGGGTGGGTTTAAGGAGGACGGAGCCAGGCTCTTTTCAATGGTTCCCAGCGACAGGACAAGGAGCAATGGGCACAAGCTAGAACATAGGAAGTTCCGTTCAAATACACGGAAAAACTTCTTTACAGTGAGGGTGACAGAGCACTGGAACAGGCTGCCCAGGGAGGGTGTGGAGTCCCCTTCTCTGGAGACTTTCAAGACCCGTCTGGGTGCAGTCCTGAGTGATGTGCTCTGGGCAATCCTGCTTCAGCAGGGGAGTTGGACTAGATGATCTCTAGAGGTCCCTTCCAACTCTGAAGATTCCGTGATTCCGTGAGGCCTCCGTGTCGGCATGCGTGGGGGTTCATGTTGTATGGCTTGAACTCGACTGACAGCGTGCTCTCCTCCTCTGGGCACTTTGGGGTGGTATCGATAAAGCCTGGCTTTTGTCTGTCTGTCCTGAGTGCAGTGTCTGTCTGATGTATCTGCTGACACAGCAAAAGCCACGTGTAACCAGATAGCTTTTGCAGTTTTCTTTTCCTGGACTCTTGCAGTACTTGTATTCTCTGCAGAGAAGTGCAGAAAAAGGCTGGAAGTCTATCGGCACAGTCCGTATTTTTTTGTTTGCCTTTCAGGGCAGTGGGGAGTGGATAGGTCAGTGTGTGGTAGGTCAGTGTGTGGTGTGGGCTTTGTGGCTTTGGGGGATTTTTTTTTTCTTTTTTTTTCCCCCTTCCTTCTTCCAATGTGCTGATATGTGCTGATTTCCTGATGAGCATCCTCGGTTAATTGACCCACGTGGCTTGGGGCCTCCACAGGGTTTATTGCCTTACCTCCTCCTGGGGAAAGCCCCGTTTGCTGTGGAGGGTGTCTCAGCAGCGTCCTGTCCCTGGCAGCAGCGTCTGCATCCTGCTCTTCCCAAACAGGGCTGTGCAGGTGCTGCAGTGAATTACAACTGGCCATGTCTCTCTTCACAAGCAGACAAGAAGGTGCCAAGGGCTGGGGGAAGAGGAGTGCGAGGATGCCTGCTGCTGGCATGGCCGGTGGTTTTCCTCATCGCACAGCCTCTCTTGCTGGGGTGGGCGTTGGTGTCCCCATGTGTTACGTGGGCTTCACCAGGAGGAAAACCTGGAGGTTGCCAGAAGCCCGTTCAGCCCACACGCAGAGGTGGGACGGGCAAGGACCTTAGTCCTTCAGCTGAAGCAGGCAATGGTTAAATGAGGCAGTCCATGCTGGAGCGGACATCGAGCTGCCAGTGCTCCCAGGAGGTGGACTATGGATGAGAAGACCCGATGTGTCTGTGCTTGCTGTGCTTTCCATCGCCCTGCGCTTGGCAGGCAGGTGCCTTTGCTGCATCCATGGAGAGGTCGGGGCCGGGGCTTGTGGAGCTGTGTCTGGCCGTAACCTGCTGTGCTGCTGCGCTCTGAGGAGCCCTAAGCCTGCTGCTGGCTGGTCTCCTTACAAAACAGGAGAAAACATGAAAATATGCATTTCTGCTGCCTAAATTTGGCCCCCAAAGCTTGTCTGGTCCCAGCAGCAGCTCGTGTGGTAAACCATGTCTTGAAAGTGAGGGTCAGACACATATCCAACATCTCTCTGGCAAGGACGTGGGTAAATACCTGCTGCAGGGACTCATCTGCCCACATACTTCTCCTGGAGAGAGGAAGGGAAAAGAACCAGTTTGGGTTAATTTACTTCGTTTCTGTGGTACAGAGTGAAATAAAAAAGAGCCTGTGCTGAGCGCCAGGCAGTGCTGGGAGCTGCCCCAGGCTGGGTCTGAGCAAGCGAGCTCAGGGGCCGCTGCTGACCAGCCTAAACAGTGCAGTGGTCTGCTGAAAAACTGCTCTCTGGAAACAGGTTCTCCTCTCTTCCTGCAGATATTGTTTTTGGCCAGAGCAGGCTCCCTGGACCTGCTCCCCTCTGACCGCGCGCTGGGGCTGGCCGGGTGCCCAATGGCCACGCCGTCGCCCCAGCTGGCCAGAGCACCGTTTCCAGCAGCGCCGCCGTCCGCACAGAGCCCCTGGGTTTGCTCCAGCTTCTGCAGGCTGGGGCTGATCCTTACTTCTCGTTGGGTTCCTCCTTGTCTTTATTAATTTCCATTTAACCAGTCGCATCTCCGCTAACGTGTGTTCCCTACTGCTCGGAGGAGGCTATAAAAAGTAGGTGTATTTTAAGAGACTGGTAAAATGTGTTTTTACTGCAGTTCCTTTGGGCTGGATTCTACCTTCAACAGCGCTGCTGTAATCCTGGAATAACTCCTGATGGTCGTTTTAGGTGGTTTATACCACATTTCTCATGACTCTAAATGTTAGAGCCTAGCTAGCTGAAGTGGTGACTAAGGGACTCGGGGCACTGAGTTCCTTATATTGTGATTTTTACCTTAATTAGTATTTTTGATGGTTTCTGCCCAAACTAATACTGCTGGTGGCTAAGTTTGTCATCTGGGTCCTATGTTTTCCTTGCTTCAGCTGTGTATCTCTGGCTTCTTCATCCACCATCGTCGCTGTTGCCCCTTGCACTGCTGTGAATCTCGTGTATTTGAATCCAAAGGACAATTGACGTCTGTCCGGCGCTGGACATCCCATGTGCCCCGCAGCGTGCTCCGGGCGGGCAGTCGGGTACGGCTGTTCTGCAGCGGTGCAAGCGCTGTCCTCTCTCGTTGCGGTGGACACCCTTCCCTGACAGATCTGCCAGTGCACTGCCCGTGCTCAGGCTGTAAGTCTGGTCTGTGTGCTCCCCGGGCGTTGGATGTTCTGCCGCCTGATCCCACCGCTGGAAGGACACACAGGCGTGTGTATATTCACATGTGCACAGGCACTGACTCTCTCTGGCTCCTACCTGCCGCGTTACAGTCTGGTTTTGAGACATATTTTCTGTGCCAGAATTTTGTTGCAAAATCCTGAGTCATTTCTGTCTAACTGACGTAGCAACTTTTGTTAAGAAAGAAGGAAAATTATTCTCCAAAAAGAATTAGTTACTCTGAAAAGGAGAAAAATTATTCTACTTGGATAATTCAGTACCCTGACCTGTTTCATAAGGTATCACGTGGTTGGCTTTTCCATACTGTTCACAAAACCTTTGGCAGAAGCTCGTTAGAGACTGAAATTGAGGGGGAGACCTTATGGTGAAGGTAAACTCACTTTACTGTACAGATTTCAGCTGCTCAGTTGCTGAAAATTGCTCTTTGAAGACCAGATCTGCAGCTGGGCCAAGAAGCAGAAGTTCTGTCCATCAGCCCCAGTCTGTAGGCGAGACTAAGCGTGGTGAGACCTATGTCTAGAGCTGGGCTCTGTGCTGAGGTCCACATCGTCCCCGCTTTCCCTTCTGTGGCTGTGCCACAGATCTGGTTGGAGGAGAGGCGGCTGCAATGGACGTCTCGACGGTGGCATGCTGGGGAGGGGGCAGCAGGGCTGAGCACGAGAAGCGATGGTGTCCACAGTGAGGGTGCGTGCTGCGGCTTGCTGGGTAGTAACGCTGCAACAGCCCGCAGGTCAGAGCAGAGCTCTTCTGGAGGTTGGAGACCTGGTTTCCACAAATGGGAATTAAATGTCAAAGCTGCTGGCAATTTGGCCGTCTGGGCGTACGAAGCTGCAGGGAGCTCTCCCCTGGCCTCCCTGCCTGCTGCCTGCTTTGGGGTGTTCCCAGGGGTGTTTTTACACCACCTCGTGGCCATGGGGAGTGGCCGTGACATAGGTCTTGAGCCAAATTTAGTGCTTTCATAACCGTGGTATCTGCTTAAACGAGGACTAACTTGATTTGGGAGGTTTCTCGGGGAAAAGGTTCAAGCCTTGAATTTTTCAGTGTATAGATCAGAGCAGTCATCAGTGCATCTATGTGGTGGTTTTTTTGTTGTTTTCCTGTTGTTCACTGCACCCGCTGACTGATCTAAAAGCCACAGATGATTTTGATGACAGGTCCTGCATAACAGCCTTGTGCACGTACAAGGTTGGGAGCCTGTGCTGTCTTAGCAGTTGCATTTTGTCTTTAATTATTTTGTGGGGGTAGGCTTGTTTGTCATCTAGGAAGGCATTTTATGACCTAGAAAGATGCATGAAGTCTGGTGTATCGTTTTGAGTGAGATGGAATTCCCCTCTTTGATGTGCCAGTGAACAGTAAAATGGAAATAGCTGTGTTAGCTCTAACCAGAGAGTATCGGAAGGTCCTAACCTACTTCTGATCAGATTGGTTATACTCCTGCATCTGCTTTTCTCATGAAGGATGCTTTCCTAATTTGCGTTCTTAAAGTGTAAAAGCAAAAAAATGATTCAGTTTGGTTTTGAAATTTTATGACTCTTTTCATTTGCATTTTGAATATCAATGTGAAAAATTAAAAAATAAAAACGGTCAGTGTTTTCTTAAATCTGGCCTAACCTGTTGCACTTGCTACAGTGGTTTCCTGAGAGAAATGCTGGATGCTGTAGGGTGACTGGTCTACGCTTCATTTAAAAAGAAGAAAAGGCGGGGAGGAAGAGTTTCTTTTATAGCTGATGTGGAGCTGGGAGAGGCTGCAAAGCGTTGCCTTCAGAGCAGAGCAGCCACAGCAGTGCTGCGGGCTGGGAGAGCCCCTCTGACATGAGGCACTGCCATAAATCTCCGAATCAGGTGGTTTAACCCACTGGGGCTCAAACACACCTCAGTGGAAGGTCTCCTCTCTGTTAGGTCCCTTTTACCTGCTGTGTTGGGCCTTGACTAGCTCCATGTTGTGTTGCGTGGCTTGAGTCCTCCCTTCAGGGGGGTTGTACGCTGTGCAGGTGGAGGAGAGGAGGTGGGACAGCTCTTCTGCTCTGGCATCCACCTCCCTGTCTCTTGTCTTTCCACTTGGTTGCTTTCTGCCGTAAGCCCCAGCACCGACCCTGTGGCCTGGAGAGGAGGAATAGGGAGCGAGGTGGATGCGAACAATGTCTCTGGTGCTTCCTCCAGCTCTTGATGTTTCTCCAGACCGCTGTGCTGGTATCTGCTCTGGTCTTTCCGGGTTCTCGGTCTGGTTTCTGCAGGCTGTTGGGGAGGGGTGTGGGAGGAAGAGGCTGACTTGGCTGGCAGGTCTTTCTCTGCTGGTGGCATTTCACATTGTGGTGACGTTGCTTGGGAGAGCTGGAGCGTGACAACGGTGAACCCTTTGGCTTGTGTTGCCTTGCAGAAAGCTGCTGTGTGTTGTTCCTGTGCAAAGGCATTGGCTTCTCCGCTGGGGAAGGCACGAATGCCTTGCTGAACCCTTCTGACCGGTAGTTACTTACGGTGGTGTAAAGCTTGTTCATATTGTGAGAAAGGAGCAAACTGATTTCATGAAAAAGATAACGCTTGCTGCCCTTGCCTTGGCTTCCAAGGGTTTGGCCAAGTTCCTGTGGGGTCAGGAGGCCCCAACCCGCCAGGATTGCACCAGGACGCTGTTTTGGGAATGCAGTGCGGTAGGCGGTATTTACGCTCCATAGAGATGGCTGGAACACCATTATAAACCCATTTTTACTCACATTCCGCTTGGGCCTCTCAAAGGTGATGCACGCAGAGATAATTCTTAGAGCCACTGATACGATGGGCTGACCATGGTATTAAAATGTTAATGGAAGAAGCCTAATGAAGGGCAGTAAAACACGAGACAGCGCAGCCTACAGCCTGTGTGTACCTGTTGTGGCCAGGCTGCTGCGCCCGGGAAATACGGCCAGCAGAAAACAGCTGAACCGAGTTACTTACCTGTTCAATAACAGGTTACCTGTTGATAACCTAACCTGAGTTGGGTTTTCAGGGGAGGCTCGTTAGAAACAAAATGTGTAGGTAACAGGAGAGAGCAGGAGGGAGAAAACTAAGCCGTGAGCGGTAGCCAGCGTGTTCCCCTTGCTGCCAGAGCCCGCAGGAGGTGGCCGTCACCTCCCGCCTGGCTGCTGCGTGGCTGGGAGGAGAGCAGCAAGGGTTCCCCCTTCCCTTCCCTTCCCTGTGCGAGGCTGGCGGGGTGTTAGGCGTTTAGGTTTTATAACCCGGGCCCGATGGGGTGCGTGACTTGGGGCACCTGCTCTGGCATAACCGTGCTCTCAAGGGTACCAGCGCAACCGGGTCATTTCTGTCGCATTGTTCCGGTTGGGGTTCATTTGAAGGGAAGGATGGCTTGTTTAAAACTGCTTATGCAAATATCCCTATAGAAATGGAATTTTTCTTTGTGGCTTGGCTGCTTTTTTTCCTGCAGGCGTGGTAGGGAGCCTGTCATTCACCGGGGTGCTTGGTCTGGGCGTGCAGGAAAACCCAGGACCTGTCTGTGCCCCCCCATGCAGGAGTGAGGGGTGAGTGGGCGGGGGCTTGGGCAGGGGCCAGAAACCAGCTTGGCTAGCAGTGAAGCAAAGGTGGCATTTTCCTGACCCTGTCTCCTCCCAGGGGAGGCTGCCCCCATGCCCCCCCATGCCCTGCCCCAGATCCCTCAGGGCAGGGGGTTCCCAGGAGGGAAGCAGTCACTCAGGTCAAGATCTAACTTCTTACACTTTCACTTCCCTTTTTACTAGTCACAAGTTAAGAGGTCACCGTACAGCCCAGAGTAACGATGTAAGGGCTCAGTGTGGGCACGAAGGCGAACCCCGGGCTGTTGGGTGGAAGTGCCTCTGGTTTGGCGCTGGCTCCAGGAGCGGGCTGGCTCCAGGTGCGCTCCCTCAGGCTGGGGATTAATGGCACATGTGAAAAAAACTGCATGAAAAACACCAATGCCAGATGAGTTGTTTTCAGACCTAAGGGAAGTGGTTTTTTTCTCTCATTCTTTTTATTTTTTAAATCTGAAACTTCTAGTTTTGGATAAAAGGCTTGTCTCGTTCTTTGAGTTACTAAGAGACAAATCTCTTGGTTTTTTTCTCAACAGGGTTATTAATAATGACATGTAAGGGAAGCAGGGAGGCTTGTCTGCTTGCTTTGGGCTGTTTGCTCTGTTTCTTCCCTGGAGCTTTCACATGTGTTTTGCATGGATGAGGCTCTGAGCAACCTGGTCTAGTTGAAGATGTCCCTGCTTATGGCAGGGGGTTGGACTAGATGGCCTTCCATCCAACCTATCCAACCTTCCAACTCAAACTATCCTATGATTCTATGCTGCAGTCCGTGGTCCTTACAGCTCCTTGGCTGTTTAAGCTGAATATTGTCACTGTTGGGACCCTCCGAAGCCTTGGCCTGGATTCAGCCGTGGCGAGGCGGATGCTCCTCTGGCAGCGTGTCCCTTGATTCCCTCTGCTGCTGACCCAGGGTGGCGGTGGGAGGTCGCTGCGGTGCGGGATGAGATGGGTGGATGAAAATCACCGTGTTGGGGAGCGGGAACATCCTGCGGGCATGTTGTGCTGTGGGGGCTGGCGGGGTCTGCCCTGCCCTTCACACACAGCAGTGTCCATGGGGGCTGAGCCCAGCTCCCCACCATTGCTCCTTCGGGGTGGTCTGGCCACTGCTGGGGCTGCACTGGCCACTGCCTGGCATGGGGCAGGTGGGCTTGGTTGGTGTCACGGTCCGCTTGGCATTTTAATAATGAATCTAGGCTAGCAGTGCATTAGATATGTGTGTGTGACGGCTTGCCCAAGGGAAATGGTGCGTATCACTGAAAAACAGGATGATAAAACACTAGAAAATACATAAGAGGTAATTCTGTGGTGAAGAGGGCTGGGCTTTTAGTGGAGACAGCACATGAATAGTCTTAAAGGGGGAAATAAAAGAAATTAGAGTCAAACAGCCTTAGTGTGTTCCATATTTGAAGAAGAATTGGATTCTCCTCCGAGTCCAACTTGCCATGCTATATCTGCAGTATGCTATTGGTTCTAATCCCAGTTGTGAGGAAAATAATGGCTTTTGTTGCCAAGCATGTTTTCTCACTTGTCACAAATCAGTGGGGTGAAACATATGTTAGAGGAATGGCTGCCCAAGGCTGCCCGTTTGGAAGAAGAGCCGAGGACACTGTTCTCCTGGGCAGGTAATTCAGCCTGCCCGAGCAGCCGCCCTCGGCCCAGCCACAGGTGCTGCCTGCACCCTGAGCCCCGGGCTGGCGGTGGTGGGGCTCAGTCCTGCTCTCCCGGCTGTGCCTGGCCATGGGAGCGCGCGGTGCCGCGGGTGAGGAGGAGGAGGAGGTCTCCGAAAGCTTTCATCCCAGCTCGTTGCTAGAGAAACCCCCGCTTTTGTCTCTCCCTGTCTGAGCAGCTGGAGCCTGGCCCTGGCCCAGTGGGACCCTGCAGCAGGGGGCTGGGGAGGGGGCGGCATGCCAGAACCACCGTCTCCCCGAGGAGGAGGGAGCTTGCATGGGGGGGTCTGGCCGCAGCTGGTGGGGCTGGGCAAGCCCCCCACTGGACGGCTCTGCCAGCCGGAGCATCGCTGCTCCCCACGGCTTCAGGCTGTCCCGCTTGCCGGTGCACACATGGCTCCCGCGGTCTCTCGCGTTTCAATTCAGGCTACACACCTTCACGGGTCTTAACTATCCGGGCTTTTGCACCCCCTGTTTTTCACCAGTTTTTGCACATGTAGAATTTGGCTTATTTATTAAGTCTATCCTAAACTTGCTGTGTGTTGGTCGTGTGTGAACTTTGCAACCAGTCCAGGGGCTGGTGCTGGCTCCCGCATGCCATCTCGCCTCTCCTGGCAACGGGCTCTGCCAGGATCCGGCTGAGCTTCTGTCCCTGGAGTGAGCGTGTGGGTTGCTGCGAAGCCGTGGTGTCGGGCTGCGGGCGTCGCGTTGAGGGTACAGCGGCAAAAAGTGACACACTTCGTCTCATGTGTCGCTTTGACCTACGATGGGACAAGCAGAAATAAACACAGCTGTGAACCAACGTACTTTCTGCTGCTTAACTGGTGGTTGCTTCGTTCAAACTTATTTTGATTTTTTTAAAAAAAGTTTTACTGATTATGAAGACATAATTACTAGAGTAGCAGTACAGCACTAACAGCACTGTAGGGCTGCTCGTGTCGGTTTCCGCTGTGGTTGATGCCAGTTAAGGAGCTTGGCCCCTATCAGCGTGTGAGGGAAGAAGTATTGGAGCCAGGGGTTACTGGAAGAGGGGGGACTTGCAAAATAACTGCCGGCGAACAAGATTGTCTCGCTTGCTCCGTGTACTGCCAGAGGATGAAATCCTAGCTCCATTGAAGCTGGTGGGAGTTTTGCCACAGTCTCAGCTGGGGCTGGAATTTCAACATGGTATTTGTCAATGCCTGAAATTCAGAGATTCTCTTGCCCAGGAGAACATGTGAGTTCTATGAGGACACAAGGAATAAGTGAATAATAATAATTATAAGGAATACCACTGGTAAAAATTGCATTAATCTAGAGGCACTCATCTAGAGTTTAGTTGTTATATTTAAAAAATGAGACCATATGGAAAATATCCTTCAGTAAGCTGAGGGTGGGACCGGTTGAAGTAGCGGTGTGTTAATAACGAACTGGAGCCGAGCGTGCTGTCTTTGTCTTGACCTCTCCACATAAGCGTGTTACTTCTAATATGAGTGCTCAAATTGGCCACGGTTTCTCCCAAATAATTTTGTTCTTTGTAAAGCACTGCATCATCTGTGTTGTCAGAGGTATGCTATTTGGACGCATGTAAGCGTTCTCAGCCTCGGTGCGTGGCTGCCAGCATTGTCCTCACTGGAGAATGGATGAGGTGAACAGCCTACGAGAGGAAAAAATGAGATTTACTCCGATCTCCTGCCCAAGATGTCAACATCAGCACAAACAACAGTTTTCTGAAGTCTTGAAAAAATGTGGGGAAGTGCCTTCACTTTACTCTGCCACTGGCATATGGGTGAGTAGTGGTTTCCAACCCAAATGCAGAGCTCCCTCAGGGTACGAGCGTTGGCCTTGCTGTGGTGGTGATCACACGAGCTCCAGCATCTCTGAAGGTCCGTCTTTTCAGAAGTTCAGCAGAAGTGCCCCTGAGGCTTGTTTCGTCTTGGGACCCCCTGTGAGCTGGTGTTGGTGATATTGTGTGCCGCCAGCCAGGGTGCTCATCGTTCTGCCACAGCCCCCTTGTGCGGGGGGGGGGGCGGGGGGGGCGACGACTTTCTGCGTCCCTTCTGTCGCACTCAGAAGCCTTCCTCCGGCTTGTGGAGGGATGTGAGCATTCTTGGGGGTCTTTGACTGTGGAGGAACTTCTGCTGTATTTGGGATCTCCATAGCCTGGATTGACGGTGGGGCCGATCACTGGGGCTTTGCAGGGCCACGCTCCCCCGTGTTGGGCCACGTTAAACCTGGTCCGGGCGGCTGTGGTGGTTGTGACCCCCCCGCTGCCCCGGGGAGGCTGCCGTGGCTGGAGCATGTCTCCTCGGGAAGTCTGATTGCTGCTGACGTCTCACATGGTTACGTGCGTGGCCTGAGAATAGCGAGCAGTCATCGGCTGTGATATGGGCTAATTGATTTGAAAATATTTACAAAAGCCAAATCCCCAGATCTTCTCATTACAGATGTTCCCTCCCCAGATGGATTAGCAGTCATGCAGCCTGTCTTGAGCGTTGTTGCTCTCCTTGGTTTGCCAAGGAATTTTGTTTTCTCCAACACCCCTGCCGCTGTGCTTCAGAAGAGATGAGGAAATCAAATTTCTTGCATTATCTACGTCTGATTCTGCATTTTAAATAACAGGACTGCTCTCACTGGAAACTCCTTTCTTATGAACAGAACGAAACAAACTGGGAGGAAACAAGCAACAAATCTTGAAAGCCAGCGGAGTCCATGGGGATTCGAGGAGCTTTTTAGCACCCTTGTCTGTAGAATGGCTCACTCTGTTGTTCTCCTTTGGCACTGTTTGTGATTTCATATATTGTGAATTAAATCATAGGAGCATTTTAGACAAACTACTGTGGAAACGTGACTAGCTACACAAGTTTATTTGATGTTTTGCTTTCTGCTTTTTGGCAAATGCTCTCAGCTCTTCTTAAAGCAGTTGATTAGGCTTTTGTTTATTGATTTCTACTAAAAGTTCTTATAAATTCCAAGTTTAGAAACAAAAACTGCGAGGTGGCTGTTTCTCTCGTGCAGACCTGGGGCATTTGTCTTTGCATCCTGATGGGGCTGGGCAGAAGCCAGAGTTGGAGAGTTTTCCTAGGGAGCTTTGCCCTCCATGGCAAGGAGCTTATTTTTAATCTAGCAAGGAAGGCTCTGACAATGTCATATTAAAAAAACATATGTACTAGTTGAACCAAGAAAGGATCTGAGCCCAGTTTGGGTCATTTCTTTGAGAAACGTTTAGCTT
Organism: Larus michahellis; assembly: GCF_964199755.1. Taxonomy (NCBI): domain Eukaryota; kingdom Metazoa; phylum Chordata; class Aves; order Charadriiformes; family Laridae; genus Larus; species Larus michahellis. The sequence continues at coordinate 16,058,186 of NC_133905.1, read as the reverse complement.
TCACAGAATAACTTACTAGTGATGCTCTCAGAGGCATCACATTTCCTTTTAGTTTGCCAAATTATTTTTATTCAGTGTCAATAGGGACCTGCCAACGTTATGTGAATTCCAGGAGTTACCAACCTGCTGCCTTATAACAGTGTCTCCTGAACGTCTGTACATGTCTCCTCAACTGTTGAGGAGAAGCTGTTCTCCTATTGCTGCAACTTCTTGGTAGCCATTCTGAGGAAGCATGAAACCAGAGAGGTCGGGCTGACCACCGATAGCGTTTCATTAGATTAGATTATAACGGCTCATTCTAAAGTTTTGGGGAAGAGGAGTGCAAACGAGAGTGTTTGCAGTCCAAACCTGGGCCTGGGTTGTCGTTTCCAGCTGCCCCTAGGTCTTTCCGGTGCCAGAGCAACTCTGTCTTCTCCAGGCGCCCTGTTCTTATAAAGGCACTGCTCCACCAGCCTCTAACCACTGACTCTCTGATTACCCAGGATAAAGCGCTCAGGTGGGGGTTTCTCATTCCCAGGTCTCTGAGGGACAGAGGGACTGTCTGGCCAGGTGACAGCGGTGCAGAGGCAGGGGCTGTGTCTGGCTGCCCCGGGACAGTGGGCAGACATGGGATCGGTCCCAGTGGCGCTCGGGGAGCGGTTCCTGCTGTAGGACGTGTTGGCCCGCCTGGGTGGTGGGTGCTTTGCGTCCCCCCACTGTGGGCAGCGGCTGTGGCTGTCCCTCTGGGCACACCGCTGGTGGGGGCAGCCCTGCCCCACACCTGCTGCTGACTGCTCACCCGCTGCCAGAGCGCAGGAGTGGAGGGGTTGATCCTTGAGTGATGGCGCGTACCCATCAGGTTGTTAACAGTTTCTTTGTAGACCTTACTGTAGCCCAAGAAAACGTGAACTTTTCTGTTCCCAATTGCCTGTGCTTTGGGCTCGTCCTGCTCCAGTCATTTCTAAGAGCCAGTTCTCCGCGAGGCACGTCAGTCGAATGCCTGGAGATGACTCCCCTCCCTCCAATTACAGAAACACAATTAGCGATCCCTTCCTGTGAGTGTCTTCTGCTTTCTAGCTCTGTCTTCCAGAGTTTAAGGTTTTGGGGTCAGGCACTGAAGAAATATTTGTCTAATGTGAAAAACATAATTGGCACTCAGCTGAAGGTTATAATTAAAAGGCTGTTAATCCCCCATGACGGATAGGACGGATGTAGCTCATGCTAATGCTGCTGGCTGGAAAATTGCTTGCAAACAGTGCTGGTAAAGACGGTGTGAGTTCGGCCTGGACTGCCAGCTCTTGCCCATCAAGGTGTCACCCTGGATGTTACTAGAGGCCGGTTGGGTTTGGGTTTGCTGGGGATCCGCTCTGTCCGTCTGCAGTGCGTGGGCAGGCCGGGTTCAAGGGAGAGGGTGGAAGGCGTTGGGATCAAACAGCAAATGGTGGCTGCACCGTCTGTGGGGCTTGTCTCCAGGAGAAAATGGATGTCCTCCGAGTGCTCCTGCCCGTTCCCTAGGCAGCAGGCATGAAGGGTGGAAAAAGGCTTTTCTGCCAGCCTGTAGTCTTTCATGATCAACTGAAAAGGCTCCTTAAGACCAAGTTAATTTTAATTGAAAGGAGGGTGCCTTGTAAATGCAGCAGCAAAGTAATGATGGAAGCAGGGGAGGGACAATGCTGGCGCTGTTGGGGGCTGTGTTTGTGAGCGGCTGACTCACGGAGACCTCTGGAACACTGAGGAATGTCCTTTTCCCTGTTATTGCTTCTGTCTTTGCATTAATTATGCCAGCAGCCCTTAATTTTGTTTTGTGCTGCAAACCTTTTCCATTTAACATGCAGCAACAGCTCCTGGGGTCAGTGGCCATCTCCGTTTGTTTTTTGTTTGTGTGCCGGCTCGTAGCTGAGTGGCTTTAGGGTCATGTCTAGTGGGCTCTCTGTGCCTGGAGAGGCTGCCCTTTCCTCCGTGCACTTAGGTGGTACTGGCCTGGAAGGTGTCAAAGCAACGTGTTATGGGAGTGGGGAAAAAAATAGAAATTCTGTTGATGAAGGTCAAAATGTGCCTTGCTGATGCCTGGATGCCCAAGAGCATCCTCACCAGCCAGTGGGACTGTCGTGCCACCGTTGAGTCCTCCTTGGCACCAGGGCTCTGGGGAGAGCCAGCGCTCGCAGGACGATAGGGCAGAGGGAGCTGGGGCTGGCGCTGGGCTCACGTGCGCAGGACGTGGTGACCCTCACTGGGCTGGTGGCGGGGGCTGCTGGTGGCAGCTCCGACGGGCACAACCTGCGCGTTCCCATTGCTCTGAGCAGGGGGTGGTGAAAGCCATGGGAGCCTCGGGGAGTCTCTGTGTTTGTTGGTGTTGCCTGAACTGCCTCGAGTGACCCCTGTAAGAGTCAAGGAGAAATCTCTGTGCCAGGCACAAAGGTCAGATGAGCAGCAGGAACTCACATCCGAGGAAAAAAAAGTAGGAAGAGGTAGGAAATTAGAAAGATTGAAGAAGTGTTATTGATATTTGTTGTATTTCTGTGCATTGTTAAGAGCTGTTCTGGAGACCACCTCGGCTTGTAATCCACTATGAAAAGAGAACTAGAGATCAAATCTGTGGTGGCTTTTTCTTTTAATTTTCTTTAAAAAAAAAAATCCAGATCAAACTCGCTCAGGAAAGCGGAGAGCTGTAAAGCAAGTCCTGTGTTGGCACCAGCAGGAGTGGGAATGTAAAATCCATATGGGGTGTAATGAAATTTCCACTGACCTTGTGTGGGAAGGAAACTCTCATCGGCAGGGAAATAAGATTTTAAAAACGTTTTGTTATGAAACTGGTACCTTTGTGTCTTATAGGAACGTAGCAGTGGGGTTTTAAGAGGCTTAATTCAAAGGCGGTTGCTCTTTGCCACCCTCAGCTCCAGCGAGTGCCACCGTTAACCCCAGGAGTTGTGTGAGGGGGAAGGAGGTTGCCTGTGAAAGGGGGTGTGCGCGCAGCAGCGCTGCGTGGTGGCAGGTGAGACGTACCCCGGGAAGCCGTTGTGACGAGCGCGGTGGGTGACAGCACCAGCCTGGCATCTCACGTCCTGGCTGCGCTCGGGTGGAGAGGAGGGAGCTGTCGGAAGCCGGGACTGCGTAGGTTGCTGTCTCCTGTTGTTCCCAGAAGGCATCGCAGCTCTCGCATGGCGCAGAGGCCCTGAGAGCACAGTCTTGCTGATGGAGTCAGAGCTGCAGCACTGCGCACGCGTGATCCTTCCGTGGAGCCCAGGCTGTTTCCCAGCGAATGCTGGAGCACAGCTACCACGGGCTGGACCAGCTTTCAGGTGTGGTGACCGAGTACTGCTTTCTGGAAGCCCACTCAGCTTCTCCAGGCATTCTCCTGCATCTCTGTAGCAAAACTGGGGTAAATATTGCTGTGTGCCATTAAGGCATTCCTCCTGCCCTTGCAGAAAGTGCCATTGCAAGGGGAAAAAAATCTATTTTCTGTGTATGAGTGCAAATGTGAAGCAGAGGGGGTGGAGAAGCAGCGTTGTTTGTGGGGGGTGCAGTGTGTTTTGACCTGGTGCTGGATGCGGTAGGAATAGGATGCTGCTTGTGTTCTTACACGAATAAAGACCAAGACACTGACACCAGTCATTCTGAGACCTCATTTGCAACAAGAATTTAATTTCTTCTTCTCCATTCTTTTAGCAGCCATATAATGGTTTTGGGTTTTGGTGTGCTTTTTTTAAAAAGGGTATTTCTAGCATTGTTTCTATAGTGGAATTGTCTGTCACTTCAGGGTGTTCTGCAGCTCAGCTGTGAGCGAAGGCTGATGTTTGTGCGCAGCCGATGCCCCGAGTCCCAGGGGAGCCCTGACCGAGGCAACAGTTGCGCTGAGCATCCCTGCTGTGCATCACCTGTCCTCCTCTGCCCACGGCCTCAGCCCTTCCGACTCCTGTGTCCAGCGTCCTCCGGTCTGCAGACAGGATGGACGTTGGTCAGGAACGAGTTAGAGAGCTTTGGCTACTGCAGAGGTGGTTACACACTTACCCAGACAGACTTCAGGAACGGAAAATAGCTTTGCTGGTGGCCAAGTGCAGGGTGTAGAGTCCTGCACCCAGACTCTGTATGAGCCTCAGATGCATTTTTATGAATGATGGTGCTATCCTTTCATAAAGTATCAAGAACATAAAGGAAATGGTGTAAAAGCAGTGCCCGTGGAGGATCTCATGTAAGGTGACTGATTAACTTTGGAGTTTTCAGCATTTGTTATTTCCAAGGAGCTTTTGCTTTTTAGGTGACCTTCACGCAGCCTGCAGCCTCCAGTCCCATTACTGCCATCGTTAAATTACGCAGTAATGAGATAGCTGCAGGTGTCCTTGTTCCTGCAGCTCTCCAAGTTCACCTGTCAGGCTGCGAGTGGGTCGGTCTCGCGTGACAGCTGTTCTATGAAGAAATGTTGAAAAATACCAGATTCTTATAATGGCAATTTTAACCCCCTCCACGTGGGATCCTCACAAATTTAAAGCGCTTGAAGTTGTCCATAGATCTTTTGTGATTTCAGTCAGTGCTTTGCATGATCATTTCTTAATTTATCAATTCAGCATCCCGTATGAAGTAATGATTGTCTGGATAGGACCTTGCTGTTGCTGTGAACTTGTGGGACAGCCTGATGCTGGCAGGGGACCAGTAAGGCTAGCCTGCCCTGCGTGTGTATATATATATATATATATATATATATACTTTCTTTCATATATACGTATATGTGTGTATATATATGTCTGTGTGTGTATATATGCATACTCAAGATTATTTCACACATTGGAATGACACCACTGTATCATCTTGGTTCAGGTCACTGAGCTTCCCAGTTACTTCCCAGATCTCCTGTGCGTGTGCTCAGGCAGTACAGGTATTTGTAGTTTGCTGTGGCTTTTGCGGGTTAGTTACTGTTTGTCACCTTGCCATGCTGGATTTGCAGAAGGAACAAAGGATGAGCTCTAGCCCTCTTGCCAAAGAGCTTTACCGCTTTCAGGACTTCCTCCTTAGTACAGGCTGAGTCCCCCGTTGCGTAGACAGCGACAGTTCAGTGTGCTGCAGCCTTGCACCATAACTCTGAGAAAGTTCAGCTCTTGCTGTTGCAGAAAATCCAGGCAGAAAGTCACCCAGAGCTCATATTCGCAGTCCCCGCCTGGTAAGCCTTGTAGATGGCCGAGCACCCTCTGAAGCGCAGGAGGGCAGGCGAGGGCTTGGCACCTCTCGCTGAAGGTGGCCGTGGTCCGGTGGGGCTGGCAGTGCCAGCAGCTGGAGGAGTCCCTTGGGAGCTGCCTCTGCCGGCCAGGCTGCACGGGATTGCCCCCACCCAGGGGCAGGACCCCGCGCTTGGCCTTGTTGAACCTTATGAGGCTCACACAGCTTGTCCAGGTCCCTCTGGGTGGCATCCCATCCCTCCAGCATGTCACCATACCGCTCAGCTTGGTGTCATCAGCAAACTGGCCATGGGAGAGATGCACTCTCAAAATGCAGCTGGCCAAGGCCGAAGATACAATTCTGAGTATAAAGAGGAGAAACATTAAACATTAAATCTGAATGTGCTGAACAGAATGAGTGTGCCTGAGGTGGCCGGTTACAGGCGGTGTGAGGTCAGGGCCGGTGCTGGTCTGTCTGCTGCTCCCAGGCTGCCCCTTCCCTGCAGGACCAGCCCTGGCGATGCCGCGGCAGAGCTGCAGCCGCCCGGGCTGCGGCCCCGCTCCCTCCGGGCACGCAGAGCCCCTCTGCCGCAAAGGCTGGGCGGTTGTGGCGCATCTGTCACGGCGTCTGAAGGTTCTTATAAGAAAGCAAAAAAACCCTGGAACAGATAAAGTCTGGGGTGTTTTGCGAGCTGGAGTTTGGAGGGTCTGAAAGACTTTTTAAGCCTTTGAGCCCAAGAGGGGTTTGCTCTGCCAGCTGACCTGGCGGGGGCCGTGGGTCGGAGGAGTATGCGATTACAGTGCCAGCTCCCTTCAGGCCGCTTCAGCCGTTCTGTCGGTATTCAAATGATCATTTCTCAAGAAACAGTATGTTAAGATTATATGCAAGGAATACAGGACTTCAGGTAGTATGAGATAAATTGAAGTATCACTTTCTAGTTTCAGAAAGGCAGTTGAGAAGCCCTGAGGGTTGGTCTCTGTGTACTTACGCAGTTGTTTATTTTGACAAAGAAGAAGGTTTTAATGTGAGACCAGTGAATGAAATTCTTCAGCTTTCACTTGGAAAAAATATCTGTTGGCTGTAGCAAGCCTCGAGCTTGCGAGGGAGCCTGCTCTGTAGTGCCTGTGCCATTCGCTCTGCGACAAGGAAAGGCGACGCTCCTGGGCAGTGTTTGTTGCTGACGTATTTTCTTCTTCCCCTCTTTTGTGTGCGTGCAGAAATCCGGACCCAGCTTGTCGAGCAGTTCAAATGTCTGGAGCAGCAGTCGGAGTCGCGCCTGCAGCTGCTGCAGGACCTGCAGGAGTTCTTCCGCAGGAAGGCCGAGATCGAGCTGGAGTACTCCAGGAGCCTGGAGAAACTGGCTGAGCGCTTCTCCTCCAAGATACGCAGCTCCAGAGAGCACCAGTTCAAGTAAGCAGGTGGTTCCAGGGGGAAAACGGACCAAAGTGGTGGGCCAGAGACTGCCTCGAACACTGATTGTAGCTGCACAGTCCAAAAGTGGAGTAAACTAAATAGCATCAGTGGTGACCTTGTGCAGGGTTCACAAAAAGAACCAGAAATTTCTTTTTCCAAGACTTTCACCACAAAATTACTGACCTGTGTTCCCAAATTAGACTTACTATGCACTTCTTTGAGCAGTACAATACAAGCATGAATCAGGGACTAGGAAGGAGTCAAGCCCCTTGGGTATTTTTTTTTTTTTAAGAGGTTGAATTCAGCCACTGATTTGATTGTGCAAATAATGGTAGGCCCGTTTTTATAAAGCCTGGTTTCTGTATGTAGCCTGATCCTTAGATGTCAGAGTGTTTCACATAGCGCACAGACCTGCTTACAGGCTCAGACTTGAAAGCAGTTTCTGGAAATCTAATTTATTGCAGTTTTTAAAAATGAAGTATGTGTGTTTTCTGTTTACACGTCCATACAGCGTTGAAGCTAGGCAAATCCATAGTGGAAATATTTTGAAACAAAGCTTCGAAATAGATGAACTGGATGCTGGAATTGTGTGAAACTCAAACTGTTGATGAAAATTGTAAAAATCCATGAATGTGTGAATATGCGCAAGTTTCCAAAAGCAGCTTCTTTTCAGTTTAACCACACTCTCAAGCTTGGCTAAAACAAAAAAAATCTGGAAAAAAAACCAAAACCCCACAAACTCAAGGCAGAATTTAAGTCTGGAGGTGACAGTGTTTTGTGGCAAGGGTACATGGCTCGTGCTGCTACGCTGACTGGCTGGTGGCCATGCCTTCAAGGCTCCTGTGAAGGCCCCCGTCCCGTTGCTGCCGGAGGAGCTGGTCCTGGCTGCTTCCCGTGCAGCTGAGTTCCCTTCCTTTGCTTCCCTGGCCATCGCATTTGTCTCTGTCTCTTCTTCTGACAGCGGTGTCCATAAAATAGTCTCTCAGCAGCCCTTTGCTCAAGATGAAACGAGTGTCATTCAATTCAGTGGCCAAAGACTACAGCCACTGTTTAGCTCCTTCCCCAGAAAACTGAGGGGTTTGCCTGTCTGATGCACTAAGCTCTTCCTGGCTCTTTACAGTCTTTTTCTTTCTCTAACTCCTTGTGATTTTATTATTTTTTTTTCAGCTGCAAGAGCAGTGATTTCTGCTGTTACGTTACTAAATCCCATTTATTCCATATTACTAAATCCCATTTAGTCTGTTTACTTGGTCCCTCGTGAGCAAGGCTTTACTGTTGTCTTATGTGGAAGTCTGCTGAAAATGAATTGCCGTTCAAATGTTCTTTTTGCATCGGACTGTTTCTTGTCAGCTGTGTGGTGCTGGGCTGGTGCTGCTGTATCATGCATGGGGGATAACTGTCCTGGGGAAGGAATTGGCCAGTGTGGGATCGGGAAGTTCAGAGATGGAGCCCCCAGAGATGGAGCTCGCTGTATGCATGTGCCTCTCCCATTGCTTATAGCGCTTACGCTATGGGAAGGATGCTCTGTGCTGAGCACTGTCTACAGGTGACGATGATTCCCCACCTCTATAAAATGCCCAGGCACAAGTGCCCGGTGGTTGGTGGTAGCATTGATAGTGCTAAGAGGGTCAGCTGGATTTCAGTGCACACTTCTGCCTAGTCCTCACTGTCTTGTCTGCATTGAGAGAGACTTAATATATTTCCCTTCCAGACTGCCCTTTAGTAGGTTCATCTGCACTGCTTCCCCAGCTTGCTCATGAATGTCATTATTCTGATGAGGCTTTTGACACTCTTAAGAAATACGGTCTCCTCAGCTCTTCCTTTGTCCCTGCGTAGCCATGTGCAGCAGGCTGTGCCCACCCTTAATAGCGGTGGCTGCCATGGTGCTGCTGCTGGGCTGCTCCGGGTGATTCGGGGCTGACGGACTTGTTCGTGCTTTTATATGGGGTTGTTCTGTCTGGGCGTGCATGCAGCTTCTCTGGAGTCACCATGCCCTCCTCTCCATGGGCTCAGTGCTGAGGTGGGCTGCACCAGCCCCGGTGCTGGGGCTGAGAACATTGAGGAGGAGGAGTATGTGTGTGAAGGCTTCGGCTGCGCAGCGTACCTGCAACGAGCCTGGGCTAGCTTTCTGCTTTCAGGACTTTGGGAAGGTCCATTTTGTTTGAGCACAGGGGCCCGAGGCCCGTCTCCATCACGACTGCGTTGCCAGCACTGTCGGTGTGTGCAGGTTGCCGAGCCCGGGCACGCAGCAGACCCAGCTCCCGTCTGGGCGAAGCTGTGGGTGCTCCCCGGATCAGCTTGCCGGTGTCTTCAGGTGCTGGGGAGGGAGAAGCCTCTGGGGCCTGAACATGGCTGTGGGCACATGGGGAGACCTGCCCAGGCAGGATGGTGGCAGGGGAGGGCTCCCCCAAAAGGGGACGATTCTGTGGAACCAGCACGTCTTGTAGGAAGGTGTTGGTTTGACCAGAGAAAATGGTTTAGGTGAAACATTTGGAACAAGTCACTTGGCTGCCTCATTTAGAGGATCCGTCCCAAAGTGTCTCAGTTGGAGAAGGTGAAATGTTTTGTTTCACTTGTACCATTTCTGGAGACTTTTATTCAGTTTTGATGAATTTCCTTTAGTGCTAGAAGCAGTACCCAGGGAGCAGTGCAGGTTTCTCTCAGTGTTGGAGGTGGAAACATCAAAATTAGTTAAGCTCTAATGAAGTATGAAATGTTTCCTGAAATTTCCCTCAAAAGAGAGTTTCTCTGACCACCTCTGGCTTCCAGGCGAGTCAGGGTCTCGGGATGCCCCTCGGGAGGGTCTCACCAGCGGAGCCAGGTAGGGATGAGCTGACTCTGAGGATGCAGCCTGGCGCCCGGGGACTCTTCGCGCCAGCCGCCCCGGCACCTGCTCTGGCTCATGGCAATCTCTTTGTTGTCTGCAGCGCAAGTTGGGTTAAGACCATCGTAAATATTCAGCATACATGAATGTATTCATGTTGTGCACAGACACTTCGTGTTAATGTTGGATGCAAAACATTTTCTCCAGGACTGTTTAGTGGCCTGAATGTGGTACAACACATTGCGTGGCAAATGGGCTCTTTTCTGAAATGAAAGTGACAGGCATATTCAGAGCACAAAGTGGAAAAAAGAAGCAGAACTCTCCTTTACAAAGCGTTGAAGGGAGGGATTGCCAGGGATGTCTCTTCTCCTGTACCATCCTCCAAAGCACCTGGTTTAGCAAGGGTCTGATGTGGTACATGGGCTTGTGTCCTGGCAGGTGTCCCTGTGGGGAAGCACTCGAATGGCTGAAAGAAACTCCAAAAGAGGTTCCTGGAAATGGGAGCGGGGCTGTAGATGGGTTCCCAGCCTGACTGGAGCAGGGGAATAGCTCTTGTGTTGTCTCTGACTCGCACATTTTCAGGTCCTTCAGAGCTGTTGCCTGGAGTATCTGCACTGTATTACCGTCATGTTGCTAACTGACCTTTTGCAGACCACACCTTTATAAAGTGTAAGTACAGAGCAGTGGGCCAGAAAGCACAGTGGGTGCCCTGGGAAGTCAAGGTAGGGCAGAAAAATTAGGCTGTGTAGGGCAGATGGCATGCAAAGATCCATATATATATTTTTATAGATATATGTGGGGGGGTGTGTGCCCAGGGTCACCGTGAGAGCATCCATCTCCCCTGCACAGAAACCCTCTGTCCTGCCACTGGCAGCTGTGGGAGGCTGGTAAATAAGGACGAAGCTGCGGGAGAGAGCAGCTTGAGGCAAAGAATGTGGATTCCTTGCCTTGATTGAAACCCTTGTGTGTAATATTTGGACTGGGAGCTTCTGTGTTGGCAGAGATATTTAAGCACCTTTCCTGCACCGAAGAGGAGGCGCAGCTGTGGGCGGCCGGTGGTGTGTCTGAGCATGGGGTGTCTGCCGGGTCGCACCGCCATCCTGGTTGGGTCAGCAGCTCCGGGCCAGCACTGGACTGGCACCAATGACTCCGCGGTGGCTGCCAAAAGGATGTGGGTCTGAGCTGGTGGAGAGTCCATGGTGCGCCGGTCACCTCCATCGCAGAACTGCACCACTGCGGCCCTGGGGAGGGCGCGGCGAGGGGTGGCAGCAGCAGGAGATGCTGCAGCAGGGTGTCCTGCCCGCAGGTCGGTGGGACGGGGCTGTCGGGAGCGGTGCGGCCGGAGGAGGCTGTGGGGCTGGAGAGGGACGCCGAGCTGCGCTGAGCGGCCCCCGGGTGCTTGGCTGGATGCTGCAGTGGTTTCTGGGGAGGGGAGGCAGCCAAGAGGAGCTCACACTCAGATTCTGGTGGATGTCTGCAGTGGAGGAAGGCAGCGTTAATATGCTGTCAGCATTCATTTAGAAATTGCATGTGTTTTTGACTTGTTCGCTTGACCTTTTTGATTTATTCTCCTCCAATTCCCTAGGAAAGATCAGCACCTCCTTTCCCCTGTGAACTGCTGGTACCTGGTTCTGACGCAGACCCGGCGGGAGAGCAGAGATCACGCCACCCTGAATGACATCTTCATGAACAATGTCATCGTCCGGCTGTCGCAGATCAGTGAGGATGTCATCAGGCTCTTTAAAAAGGTAACCAAAGCAGTGATGGAGAGCTCTGCTCAGTGAGGATCCATCCTTGCATTTTAGTCTGAAAAAGCAACTTGTTGTGGACTTCTACATAAGTCTAAAGAGGTACAAAAAAGCTGACATTGTTAAAAGGCAGAGGCAGGTAACAAGAGTTGCTAAGAACTACGTGTTGCATCTCAATGAGAAAGCTGGAGAGGAGTTTGACCTTTTTGGGCAGTGAAAATGTAAAACCATGGTAAGGCAGGCAAAATAAAATTCTCAGAGACAACTTGCTAAAGACATAAAACTAACAAAAACTTCTCCAAAATCACAAGGAAGAAACCTGCGGCAGGGTGTGGAGAGGGAGCGATGGGTGAGGTGCAAAAAGGCTACGAGGTAACAGCCAAAGGCCTGCTGGCTTCTCTAGCTTGGCACTTGTCATGGAGACTGGAGATTTTCTTGGGGGATGTGGTGGTGTTACCGACCTGAGGAACCTTACCCAGCTGAATCGTCATTAGATGTTGCATAGCAAATCTATACAAGACACTATCACTTCTAAGTCTTTTCAGATAATATTTATCCAAGAATTTTGAAGGAACTGAGATATAAAACTGTCAAGTGACTAGCAGTGAGGCGTGACCTAGTGCTCAGACTGGTGTCAGTGCCAGAGAAATGAAAGGTGGAAAACAAGATGACATTTTTTAATGACTCCTGGAGGGCTTCAGGGAACAGATCAGCACTCTGACTTCGAAAACAGACTCGTTGGGTGAAGCTTCAGTAGAGAGCTGAGCGACAGGCGTGTAGGCAGATGCAGGAGAGGAGTCAGCGTGGCTTTCTTAAGAGAAGAGGCATGCCTCGGAAATCTAGTGGAGGTATTTCCAGGAGCCAGTGATCACGTAAATAACTTGTCACAGTACCTTCAGTGTTGTACAGGCTTTGGAAAAGCTTGCTGAAGTTCTTAAAGAAAAGAAGCTGTTGAAGAATAAGGAGTGGTTGTTTTCTGGTGTTAACGACTGGTTGAAAGACAGGGAACAAAGGGAAGGAGAATTTCAGTGGAGTTCCTAATAAATTATTTGGAGAAAAGGATGAATAGTAAAATGACAAAGTCTGCTGATGATACAGAATTATTAATGATAACCAAATTAAAAATGAGCATCAAAGGCTTGCAGGAGTCTCGCAGTCAGGTGGACCAGGACTCTTCAGTTGCAAATGAGGGGGGAGTGTGTAATGTGGTAAGAGTGTGATGAGTCACAGCGGTTTGTAGGAAGGGAGTAGGACTGAGGACCTCATCATGCCCGCTAACGTAAGTCACGGGTGGGCAGCAGGCACCGGGCAGAAAGAGCCCGGAAGAGCTTCAGGCTGGGCAGTTGCGGTCCTGCAGCTTGTCACATCGTGACTGCGCTTGGTGGCACCGCTGGCCCTCTTCCCCCGCTTCTCTTCTGGGTGTTTGTGAGTGGCTGCCCTCGGGGATGCTGAGCCGGGCTAGGGGGACCTGTCGCCTGGCTCTGTGGCTCATTTTCTTCATTTTTGTCACTTCTTTTCAACAGGGGTAGCTGGAGAAGTACAGTTAGCAAGCAGCGTCAGCCCATTGGGATGCCTCCCTCTCCAAACAGGAGAAGGGCTCTCAAATCAGTGCGTGTCTTAGCCCAGCCGGAGAGTAAATTTAATGTGATATTTTTACGGCCAGTTTCCTCTAGTTTATAGGTCTGACCTAGAAATTAAGCCGCAAGGTCAGGTTTGGATTTGCTGATCGAATACAGGGCATCATCCTTTTTCCTGTTCTTCTGGCGTCCAGAAATTGGACAGATTTGGGATACTTCAGTTAGTTCAGTTCTAAGTTGGTCTTGGAACCTCCCTCCCATTTGCATTTCACTCTGAACCTGTTTTTGAGATGTATATCAAGACTATCCTAGGTCTGTGAACGGTATATCTCATTTTGAACCATAGGGCAAATCCAGTCAACATTCAAACAAGGCCGTAAATAGAGTGTTTGAAGCTTTTTCTTGTAATAGGTCAATCGTCAGCCAGGACAAGATGATAAAGTATTTCATCCATTCAGCAGAATTATTTCTTTGTGTTTGCTTTTCCTCTGTTACTCCCTCTCTCGTCTTTTATGAATTTAAATTTCAACATTGAAGGCGCAGCACTTAGATTCTGTAGAAATTGTTGGTCGTTGTTTTTCCCTCCGCCGTTGGCTGCCAGGAGAGGTGAGGCAGCGCTGAGTCCATCTGCAGCCTGCCAAAGCCAGCAGCTGCTTTTAATCCAGGGGAGGCTTTACAATAGGGTTGTGGGGATCATCTTATTTCACTTGCACTTGTCCCTTAAGGTTTAAATTGTAGCAGGACTCCTGTGTCTCTGGAAATAATGCTCATCTAAATCATGGAAAAGGCTTATTTCGTGTTGTTATTTGCCCTTAATGTGGTTAGGGAGGCTGACACTTTTTGGGATATTCAGGTTGTTTATTTTTCTTAACATATGGCACACTGTGCCCAAAAAGGGGGTCTGGGACTGCGAGTCCCACTTCGCAGCAGTGTTTGTTGAGAAGCCTGAGGCACTTTTGGGAATAAGAGCATCCTGGTAAAAGGCTTTTTGAGACATCCACTCCGACCTTGCAGGTGGTACGAGGTTGCTCAGAGGAGGTGTCTTCCACTGTTCTATCCGGTCTGGTTCAGAGTATGATGAGTTCAGTGCCTGAAGCCCTCCTCCTGGGGAGGCCGTACCCTACAGAACTGCTGGGCGAGTAAACCGGCTCCAGAAGGGTTAAAGGCATCCGCAGTTGTGGTTCAGCTGTTCGGTTTTGTTGTAGATTGCTCTTTGATGGTAAATTAGGGTAACATTTTTTTCCAGAGATGTCACTTTTAATTCCTCCCATCTAGAATTTATTAATGGGTTGTGACATGCTGCGGGTACACGGAGGAACTGGAAGGTTTTGTGTTTTGTGCTTTCATTATGTAAATGTAAACAATCTCAGCAAAGAAGCAGAGATGTAATATCTGGGGTATGCGGATGCGCATAATTGAGGAATTGATCAGTGCGGTGGTGATCTGCCAGGAAGGTGCCGGGTGCTGAGCTGCTTCTCCCCTCGGCTTCCCTGGATGCGCTTGGCAGCAGCGGGGGCCCTTCATCAGTAAACTTGGGGCCCTGCGTTTTGTCCATCTCCAGCGAAGTGTCCTGCCCTCCCGCTGACTGGCAGCACGCCTTCCTGGCCAGGGGCCTTGCGTCGCTCTGGAACTCCTCTCCCGTGGCCAGCCAGAGAGCCCTTTGGCTTCTCCACAGCCAGGAGAGAGGGGAAGATGATGGGGAACGAGGTTTTAGTGTTTGGGTTGGAGACGTTTAGCTGAGCTGGCTCTGGGTCTGTGGTCGGTGCCAGCTTGCACCGGCCTTGGCAGCAGGGCTACGGGAGGTGTCAGTGGGATTCATGCAGAGGTGGTCTCGAGGCAGAGCGGAGAGACGCTTGTAACTGATACTTGTAAGTCAGGAACCATTTACAAAATGTGTGTCGAACCTGGACTTAGGCTTTGATATAGTTCTTCTGTTACAAAATGGGCGGTTGTTCCCATCCAGTCATTTGTTTTCTTTCTTCCCCTTCCTTTTCTGCCCTTCCCAGATGTGGAATATAGGAATTCCTGGCTTTGGTGATCTGGTTCGGTGAGGGTATGATTTGTCTCACCCTCTGAACTCATGCTCTTCAGCTGAACCCCTGCACACTGAAGCCCAACCCCGCCACCTACCCGCCTTGTATTTTTTCACAGCAGTTAAACTATAACTGTGTATCTTTCTTCTGGCAATACTTCAGAATTCAGTATTTAACATATTGCTACGATCGAGGGCTCCAACTGCGTCCCGTCGGCGTGGATGATGTGAGGGCAGGAAGAGCGGTGTCGATTGAGGGTTTTCCTGACACCTGGCCCTGCTTCTGTGACCCTCTGATCTGAAGCCACAGTATATATATGGCAGTTTTCATCGTGGGAGTTTGCTGGAGCCTCCAGACCCAAGACTAACGTCTTTCATTAGCGATGCCGAGGCTGGGGGCTGTGCCGCTGATGGCTGTGCCAGTGAAGGAGGAGCCCGCAGGGATATTAAACGTGTCTCAGCGTCTTTATAAAAAGAGCCAGTAATGGTATCATTTACTTGTTGCACTGGCTGGTTATGGTTGCAGTGACAAAGGGCAATTGTCCTCTAGTGGGTATGGCTTCTTGCTGCACAGAAACTATCATTCTCCAAAGCAGGGTAATAAATGTCTGCAGAGAGATTTTTTGAGTTGGACGCCATGTCACCTGGAGACCAGGAGCTGTGTATCCAAGCTGAAAGAGAAACGCTGATGTTTGCCACAGAAGTGCCACGGTGTCGCTGGTTAGATAGTTGTGGATGCCTTTGGGGTGCATGTCGACATAATTAAAAATGGGCCAAAAAATCCTTGTGTCTCCTACTTTGAATCTCTCAGTATAAGATGTGAAAGATGGGATGCATCTTCTTCACCTTCAGGCTTCTGCCGTGTATTTGAGTTGGTTTTCTGGCCCTCTGATCTGTGCTGATGCCTGCCCTGGCATGGAGTGAGTTTCGGCTGTCCTGGGTCTTTGCAGCACGCATGGGGAGCTTGGCTGCAGGTGGGACATGGCAGATGCTAGACTGGGGCCAGCGTAGGCCATGGAAATGTTCTCTGTTTCTGTCGTTTTGTTTACCTTGGCATGCTGGGTCTTGCGGTTGTTTTCCATCAGAAGAGCATCCACAAGCGCTGGGAGTGGCAGACCAGAGGAGGCTTTCTGTGCTGAGACTGCTTTGAAGAGCCCTGGGGTTGAATGCGGTTCGGAGCGGCTCTGGGTGGCTTCATTTTGGTGGTGGCTCAGCTCCTCCTCGCAGTCTCCCCGGGTGACACATATGGCTTGAAAGGCAGGTGGCTTGGGTGGGGTGTACAGAGCTGCAGGAAATCAAGAGTGGAAATTGGGTTTGCTTCTCCAGCTCTTCCTGGTTCTTCAGCTCAGCTGCCACCAGGATTGGTCTGGAGGTGGGCTGTGCTTTGAGGGGTTTCCCGTGCTCGCTGCAGCCCTCCGCACTGACATGGAGGTAGATGCGATAAGGTGAGCTTGGGTTGCAGACACAAAATGCAGGGAGCGTGTGGCCTCAGTGGTATTGTCTCCTCTTTCCCAGCAGAAGCTTTCCTGGGAAATGTAGGACCTGGAGACGGAGCGCTTATCGCTGACGTTGAGGAACAGTGTTCTATCAGCAGGTACTGCAGCGCTGTGCAGTGTTTGGGGGGTATCACGGAGCTCCTGCGAAGGGGTGCTGTGGCGGGGACCTGCAGGTAAGTCGGGGAGCTCCGCAGGGAGCGCTGAGAACCAGTGTCCTCTGTCCGAGCATCCCCAGCCCGCAGCTGAGCCTGTGCCACTGAAATGAAGAGCCAGCCTCCCCGCCTGCCCCGGCAGACAGGCCAGCCCTGCCTGTGAGGGAAGTGGAGGAAGAAAACTCAATTGGGCAAATTTCCTTGGAGCTTCCAGTGTGCGTCACGTTCCTGGTGCAGGAGATTATCAAGGCAAGTGTGTTAATGTTGCTAATAGGCAGGCAATAAACAGAGATGCTGAGATACAGCACTGCGGAGATCCGACTTGATCTGTTGTCAGAGTGAGTCTCCGTCACTGTGAAATCGCACTGCCTGTCCCCTGGCAGAGGCAAACCCTGGGCGAGGGACGCCCCGCCGGCCCCCTCAGCCGGGCAGGTGTTTCTTCCCTTTATACCTCCTGCTGTGGCAGAAGGAAAGACGTTTGCTGCTGCTTCCAAGTATGGAATACAGGAAATTATATGTTTGAGACAGAGCATTGCTATGTCCGAAATAACTGCACTGTGTTATTCCCCAGTGTGAGATTTAATTACGTTCCGTGACAGTGAATTTAATTATGCCCCATACTGCAGTGCCCTGGATGGAGATTTAATGAAGAAGTGGTGTCTGTCTGGAAGGGAGTTCTTTTCTTTGTCTTTAAAATAAGCATTCTTCGTTGCCAATAGTCCATGTTGCTTCTTCCCCTTACTTTGTCTGCAGCAGCAGGAATTTTAATAAACCTGCTAAATTGAAGCCATTGCTATCCCAGCAAGCAACTGTGTTTTTTAGTAGGAATGGAAGGCATAAAGCAAGCAGCTAAATTGGAGTTTGGTTTTTGTGGATGGTACTAGGGAATTGGAATGACATTTTGGCATTGTCTCTCATAAACACACAAATGTAACTTCCCTGTTATGGAAAGGGGAGGGAGGCAGCAAACTCAGAAGAGAGGCGAGTCCTCAGCCTCACGCCAGCCTGTGTTTGGAGGAGGCTCCAGCATCACGAGGTTGGCTGCTGCCCTCTTGGATGCCAGGAGACTTTTGACGATGCCAGAGACCACTCTGGTCTCCAGCAACAGGATCCAGGGTGTTTGGTGTATCGTGTCTATAAGCAAATGGGTCTTTAAATGTAGTACCCACCTGTGGTCCCTCCCTGTCAGTGGGACGCGTGGGAACCACACGCTGCAGACAACTGAGCTGTTTTTTGTTGTTCTATTTAGGAGTCTAAAATAAGGTTGGAAAATTACAGCTTTGTGGAGTTCCCCTGCACCACACAGGAAATATGGTGCAGAGGCAAGAGCTGCCGTTGACTTTGGGCCATCGCTCCCACCAGCAGCCCGTCCTCCCCCGCCTTGCTTGGGGACAGGCTGGGGTCAGCGCCCGGGCTGTGACTCGCGACGTGGGGTCAGCTGGAGGGGGACGTGTGGCTCTCGGCTCATGCGGGCTCCTCCGGGCCTGAGACCCCCATTTGCAGACCCTGACTTAAACAGCTCCCGTTCTGGATGTGTCTGGGAGGGATGGATGCTTTTAATAGCTCTGTTGCTTATTAGCAAGCCACAGTGAGATTTCTGAGAGCAGGTAGGGGCTGCGGGGAGGGGAGAGGGACTTGGAGTTTCCAGCAGATGAGGTTTCCAGATGGCTGGGGGTACTTAGCACCTTCTGGTAATTGGCATCTTCTTGGCACCTCACGCACATAAGAATGGGAGCAGCGTGTATCAGTTGCACTTGTGAAGATGGGATGATGCTAATTCACAGATAAACTGTAATTACTGGATATTCACTGAACACCAAGTGCTTTTACTCTTTAGATTCCTTGCTTCACTCTTCACATTCAATTCTAACTTTTCTTAATCTAAGGTTAAACACTTCAATATGTAGGTTGTCCAGTTAGCTTTAATTAGAAGACCTCTGTGTTGTGAGCTTTGTTAGCTACCCAGCCAAGAAGCTGATGGGTTGTTGTTTTCCATGACTGTGTGCACAAAATGCGTGGAGTTATTTGCGGAAATCCGAAAGAAAGTGCTTGGTTTTTGGCTTGGGTTTTTTTGGAAGGAGAGGGGGATGTCTATACTTAGTTTAAACACATCTTCAAGCTATAATAAACGTTTCCTAGCCAAGAAGATTGTACAGAGAGATGTGGGGTGTAATTAGAAGGGAGGTGGGAAGGCACTGCATCCACATCTGCAGTAGCATCCGCTGGATTTCTGAGTAGGAGTTGGCTCGATCTACAGCCAGGCGTAGATGTTCAGCAGCTCCCCGAGTTGTGGCCTTTCCCGTGAAATGCCATGTTCCTGCTGGAGGAGGTAGGCGACTGGAGCGGCTTCATCCTGCTTGGCAAGAAAAGGGAAAATACAAACTAATAATAGGATTTCAGCAGACAGGGGGGTGGAGGGAGGAAGATGCCACGAGTTTTTACACTCGCAGTGAGCTTTCTTCTAAGCTTGTTGCACTTTGGCTGTTGCGGTTGTGAAACTGGAAACCTCATTATATAACTGTGGTGTAGCTATTTCATAATATAATGTCCTTTTTGAGAGAGACTTTGGTTCACTCATGTCAGAATAGGGAAAATGAACTACTGAAGACAAAACAGGGAGGGTGGGTCATGGTCAAGGGGAACCTGAAACCTGAAGTACTCGGGGTAGGAAGCCCTGGTAATCTGCGTTCTGAGCTATCAAAGCTGATTGGAAATGGCAAGTCCAGCAGCAGGGGCCTTTAATAAATCTGTCAAATCCAGATGGATTGACAGGCGATACTGTATGACTGGAGCCATGCAAATTAAGCAATTCGTGTACCCGCAGAATGCTTATTGTATAATTTTACAGGGGAGTTGGTTTAGCACCAACACGCAGCCAGCTGAGCGCGGGGAATGCAACAGCCGCTCACCTGCATCCAGTAACGCAGGTCTTGTTGAAGAACAGGCAAAGTCAAGCTGTGGAGCACCTCTGGCAGGAGCAGGCCCAGCTCTCGTGCGCTCTGACAGTCTTCACGCGAAACAAATCCCCAAAACGGGAAGGGTGTTATGTGTTAGATCCACGCAGCGAGTTGACTGTGGGCTGGAGATAAATACAGGCAGTGGAAGGGCAAAGTGATATTGTCTGCGATTCCAGATTCATCCCTGTGTGTTTGCAGGATAAATAATTTGTGCGATGTTCCTCATCATGGTTTCTGAAACCCGGCTTGGGTGATCCATGGGCAAACATCAACCCTAAACGAAAATGCAGCAATTCTGAAACAGGATGAGGATTAGCTGTACTGTATGTGTTCATGTTTATAATCACGCATTTTATTTTGTTAAGGATTTGTAGAAAATTGAAGGAAATCAAAATGCTAGTTTACTTTTAAATTTCACCGTCACAAGCAGATTGGAAGAGGAGGTCATCTGTACTTTGGGTTTAATGTAGAAATGGAAAAAAACAGAGCCCAGATGCGGATTGGCAGCCCTGCTGCTGATGTCTTTTCAGCTCCTGGAACAGGAAGGATATTAGACAGGATTTCTGAAGTGGTGTCAGTAGGGGCCCTGGGGCATTTCTTAGGCTGCAGGGCTGTTTCATTTTTTAAAATAATATGTAGAATTAAAATGCATATGGCTTTAACTCCACTGCAGAGCAGAGCAGCAAGTCTTGGTTTTGGCAGGGGAGCCAGGAGAGGGCAGATCTCCGAGAGGGCAGAAGATATTTAAGATGGTCATTACCAGAAGCCAGTTGTGCTGCCAAGGTCCACCCACGCCGTTGTCAGCTGAGAGGAGAAAGACAAACCCTGGAGGCACAAGAGCGATGTGAAAAATGCAGCTAGATAGCGGCAGAATAAATAGGTTGCTGTGGCTTTGTTCTCTGTGGGATGGCTGTGAAAGCCTTTGCTGGGGATTATCGGGATCCACTGGGGCACAGGGATTGGAAGGTTTGGGGACAGGTACTTCTGGATACTCGTCGGGATCAGGTTGGTCACTTGATTTAAGGAGAGAGGAGAACAATAACTCACTGCTTCCCTGTCCTACCATGCTTGCCAGCGTCTGCAGACTCTTCCTTCTGCTGGCGCCACAGTGTCCATGCCAGTACTTGGCAGCATTGGAGACCTTCTGCGTACCTTTGTTCAGCTAGTCGGGGAAAAACCCCTCACCTCATTTATTCCTGAGTTTGAACTGGGTATTTGTAGGGATACCCCCCGCCTTTCCACACCTCCCATCTATCTCTGGAGTTTGATGCCCTTTGGCTGGCGTGAGGTCCTCCGGAGCCATGGCATGCTGGGGGTGTTCGGAGCGAGGGCTGAGCCTCCATGTGCTGCTGCTGGCGCTCAACCTGTGCAGGGCCCCGAGGGCAACGCGCTTCTGCTGCTGGTCACAGCTGGGGACGTGCTTCTGGGAGGGCAGTGCTGTCACAGAGCTGTCCTCAGCCGGTGCAGACCGCTCCTGGGAATGTGGCTTGGAGAAAGGATGAAGGTGCATATGCATGGAGTCTTTGGAAGTCATACAGTTTCTTCGCTCTTCCCTTCAAAATGTATTTTTCTTTCAGAAATGCATGTTGTGAGCGTAACGGAGTCTCAGTGCTGCTTCTTTTTGTCTTCCAGAGTAAGGAGATTGGTTTACAGATGCATGAAGAACTCCTGAAAGTCACCAATGAGCTTTACACGGTGAGTAATGAGCTGATCCTACTCATGTCTAGCCCGTGCAGCGAGGGGAACATCGCCAATGTCATTTGTTAGAACAAAATGTCTGTTCAATGTTTCAGTGGCTTGAGGAGGCTCTCTCCCCCTCCTGCCATCCTGCGGTACAGCCCGTTTGTTCCTCTTGTGTTCATTAAGAATGTTTCACTCTTCACTGGTTTTGACGGCAGCAGAGGAGGATTTCCCAGTGCTCCTACCGTGAAGGGCTTCTGCGGCCGCATCAGGCGGCAGATCATGCCATGTAACAGTTTCACTTAAGCATAAATGGAGATGTCTTGGGCGTGAGCCAGTGCGATCCCTGGTGTCTGTAATGCTCTCACCTGATGGGCCTTCTACACTGGGTTGCCTTTAGGCCCCTTTCCATTTTCCCTCGGTTGGTGACTCCTGCCAGGCGCTCACGGCTCAGGAGTTGTGCTCTGAGTTGGCAGTGCCAGTTTGCGGCTGAAACCTGACCTGCTCACGTGAGCCTGGTGGCCTCTGGATGGTGGCTGAACATGACCTTCTGCTGAGGAACACGTAAAACTTTTAGCTCACGTGTGCTTGGCTCCATCTCCCTGCTCCAAGGAGCACTTTGGTTGCGGAGCTGGCTCTGTGCCCCCGGGTGAAATCGTACGCTGTAATTCAGGACATCGCTCTTCAAGCAGGTTTTCATAGTAGGACAGTAAAAGTCTTTGTGTTGCTTCTGTCTCTTGCCCTGTAGCAATTGGGGTTTTTTATTTTATTTGTGGTTTAGGTTCAACAAAGCAATATAAAGTCTGTCTTGTGTTGGAAAATTGAGATGATATATTTGCTTTCTTTAGTTGTGTCTGTTACTGGTACGTAAATAACACTGCACTAGGTTTATTCCTAAACAATCATTTTATTCCATCATTTTGAAAAATAGGCCTAAACAACACAGCATGAATGATATTATTTGAAATTTTTCCCATAAATCTTCTCTTAACAGGTTTGTTTCTGCATTAGCTGTTGAAGGATTCAGTTTTTGAGACCTGCAGTGTGGGTGGATAGCCAGGTTGGATTAAAAAGCCCACGTGAGATTTGGGAGTGTGTTGTTGACGGTTGAATGTCACAAGCTGTATTAGTGGTGGTGACTAATTAAGATTAATTACAACAGCAGCATGACAGATGCAAAACAAGGAAAGACTTAACAAGGGCTGGGCTGACCTTAATACCTGTGGGTATAACACCAGTGTACTCGGAACCCAGACATGGGACAGGAGCATCACCTGAGGGACACGGTTCGGTCAGCTTGAGGATCAGAAGTGGGCTGAGGTCCAGAGGGCGTGCGGTTGGCCAAGGGAGAGCATGGAGAGTAATTTTGCTCCTGCTGAGTCTGTGGCAAAACTCGTCTTCCCTGGAGCTGAGACTTCCCCCATTCACTGCTTTGCTCCCACATGCTGAGCAGAATGTGTGTGAGCGGTGAAACAGACTGGAACGGCTGGAAGAGCTTTGTGTTTTCTTTGAACTGACCTTGCTGCTGAGATAACGAACCGATTGTGTCATCTGGCTGGGAAGGAGCAGGAAGAGACGCTCATTTCAGAAATGGCAATGAAACATGAAGAAAAAGCAGGCTCTGTCAGGCAAACAAGATCATCTTAAAACTGTTCAGTGCAAACCAGCTCCTCTCCAGTCAGTCGTTTTCTGTCCTTGAGACATCAGGTGAAGCAGGCTTAGCTGCATACTTGGCCTGCAGGCTGATGCCGCGTGCTGGAGTTGTTTTGGGACATCTTCAGGAGAGACCTGGAGTTTGCCACGTTCGTTGCAATGTGTTGGGTACCCAAGAGCAGCACATTCAATAGCTGTGGCTGCTGACAAAATCACATAGAGAATAAGGACCCCTGGCTCAAAGGACACCAAGCTGCTGCTTGTAAAATGTCATTTGTCTGCTGGCAAGGCAAGGAGGTCGTTTATCTTGCCTGTGGCCAAGGCTTGTATCTATAGTACATCTGTGCCCTGGCCAGGCTGCTCTTTAAGCCTTTCAGAGGGGAATTCTGTGCAGTGTGTGGAAACTATATAATTTTTTACAGGCTTCTCAGGCATTCACTGTCTCAAACTTAAGCCAAAATAACTAAATTGATTTTAATTCAGCCTTGTTGCTGTTCTAATGCAAGCAAGTCACCCTGTGGACTCTATGTGCAAAGAACTAAACCCCAGAACCACCCTCATTTTAATTCAAAGGAGGTAGATGACTTTTGTTCTGAAGTAAGAGTTGCTTGTGAGCAGTTTTGCACAGAAATAATTTAGCTGTGAATTAAAGCCAGCTTCATTCTTGTGACTCCTGCCTACAGACTCCAGCAGACAGATAGCAAGTTGGAGTCCGTAAAGGCTGGAGGTTCTTTGTTCCTCTGCTCATAGGTCCTTTTTGGTATTGGGCACATTCCTATCTGAAGAAGTCAGGCCAAAATTAGGGTAAGAACAACAGTAACCCCAGAGCACCGTTCTGGGAGTGTTTTCTGTGGCTCTAGCGGCGATGTGCCATTTGGCGTGTGGCACTGACGACGGGTGATCTGAGGTAGGGCTTTGTGTGCCACCGTGCAGGGACACGGCTACAGCTGCAGGCAGCGCCTCGGGGTCCATGCCAGTACTGCCATGTGAAGCCGTGCGGTTCTTTGTCACGTGGTGGTATGGAAGAGGATTAATAACTGAGAAACAAATAGTATTAATTAGCATAACATCTATAGATACATTATCCAGGTTAAAAATAGCAATAATAGTCATCATTCCCTGTGTGACAGGACATGAATTGGCTGGAGGAAGTTTTCCCTTTCCACGGGATGCGCTGCGATGGGGAGGCTGTACCCCCGTGGTTTGTGGGTGTTCTCTGCGAGTGTCACGCTGTAGCAAGCGTTGACGGTGTCACACGGTAGAAATGCACTGATGTGATGCTCTGTATCACACCACAGAAATCCTCTGAAAAGGATGTGCTTGCTTTCATGCTCCCTTAAAGACTGGGGAGATGGAGGTCAGCGTCTGTCGGACTGATGGATTTGTCCCTTTCTCAGCCCTTACGCCGTGGGTGTCCCTGCGGTTGTGCCACAGGCTCCCTCCGAAGAGGAGGGGGCTGCTGTCTTTGGCTGCCTTTCCCCTGTGGCCGTGCTCATCTCTGCTGCACCCCGTGCGCTGGGCTTGTGTTTTGGTCTCCTCTGCTGCAGGGGCCCGAGCCTGTGCTTAACACGGGTCACCCAGTTTCTGATCTGGCTCCTCTGGTGGGTCAGAACCTTAATGACGAGCTGTTTAGGAATATAAAGCACTTTCTAGCTGAGGACAGCAAACAGTGCCATTTATGGCTGGTATTTTGGCAATGGCCTTTATCCAGAACATGTTATTAATATTGGAAAACACAACTTGTGTTATTAAATAACTAATGAACATTGGAACATATTTTTCTCCCTCTACTGCAGCTAATTAACTTATTTGCAGAAAAGATCCCAGGGACGCAGCTGTGGCAGTTTTTCTTTAGGACGCAATAGCGCAAGACAGGGACAGTGTGACTCGATTGCCAGCGCCGAGAAGGCCCGAGGGAGTTGCGGATCAAAGGGCTGATTGCTGCAGTGCAGGTAGTCCCCATTCAAAATTAAGGCAGATATTAAAACAAACAGAAATATCCCCCGAATTTTCAGGTGCGAGCCATGCAGCATGGCAGCTGGGGAGGGACGTGGTCGGCACAGTGAGCTGCTTCAGCAACATGGACACTGATGTCCAGGGAAAATATTTTAACATGATCATGTTAGGTCCTTTGCACGTTGTTACAGAGGCTTTCGAGGAGTTTTAAACCTGGTTCCTGTGTTACCTTTGCAGGTTCAAGCAGGGATAAATTATGGAGGAGGAAAAAGGGCCTTTGCTAGGGAAAGCTCCTCTGGTCATTAGGAAATAAGTCAGTCGGAGTCTGTGCAAAGGTGCTGGAGCACAGTGGAGCTGGGACCCCGTTCTGGTGCTCTGCGGGGGGCCCTGCCTTCCCCTCCGGCTGCTGACGTTCCCCCGCGGCTGTGGGGCCGTTGGAGTCAATGAGCTGCAGCAGCATCTCCCCAGGCCTGCGGCAGAGTGGTGAAGCTGGGGGCGAATGGAGACAGCAGTGAATTGTGCTGAAGCCTTTCTGGTTAGGTGACCTTCTCATAACCTTTAGATTTCACAAAAATCATGCAAGTGGGACCACTGTTTAATTGTTGGGCTTTCCTGTCGCACGGCGTTACAACGTTCTGTTGCACCTCTCTTGTTACTGCCCGATGGCACCAAAGCACAGGACTTTTCTTTTCCACTTCTCTCTGAGTTTTTCACCAAATGGTGGAGACAGTGAAGATGAGGAGGGCTCAGCGAAGCCTTCTAGTCTTTCTCCTTAGGAAAAACCCAGAAATTGTCTGGCTTGTGTGGGTCCTATGATGTTCACTGCAGAAACTGCAGTTTGAAATACGTGGCTCAAATCTGTGTTAGAATTTGCAGGATGCAGGAAATAAAGCAGCTCAGAAACAAGGCACAAGCCTTTACTTAATGATTCCTTGCAGTTCCCTAAAATCGTAACTCCCAGCGATGGCACATTCGTGCAGGCTTCGCTGCAGCATTTGGAGCTCGTTTGCAGCTGACGTTTGTGCTTGGCAAGAGAAGAGATCATATGTTTCAGCCTAACCTTGTCCAAGTTAAACACTCCTGGTTCCTGCTGACAACCGCAGCCGAGGAAAACTCTGTATTTTCTTCATTAAGGCTTGTGCAAAGTTACTCTGCTTTTGTGGGTTCCTGCTCCTTTTCAACTCGTGGGCCTCGAGGCCAGCCCGTCCCAGTGCCGTTCCCGGTGGAGCCCAGGGACTTCACGTGAGACTGATCTTCAGTGAGAAGTCAGGCATCTCCAGCCTTGTCAAGGCAATGTGAAATAAAACATCCAAATCCTGAAGGGGGATGATAAAAGGGGACAATGTGACTAAAGGCATAAAGAGAGAAGAGCAGATGTGTTCCTCTTGCCAGCTCCATTAAAATGCTTGCAATGTGCCCTTTGGGCTTTTGTATCTGAAAGGAAAGGCTGTGGTAGAAGTTTTGCCTGCAGGAGTCTTCCTGGCAGTAGATCAGCATCAGCATCCTCTGTCCAGACTCACTGATGGTGATGTTGAATTTAAAGAACTAGGTGTTGCTGCAGTCCACCCTGGCGCTGTCTCTGCTCACCAGCAGCAGCAAGCGGAGAATTAAGTGGTGATAGGAGACGAACTCCATTTCTGCTTGGAAATTGCAGCTCCTCCACCTTCAAGATGGGATCGAGCGTCAGGATGGTAGAGCAGGGGTTATGTTGATGGGTTGGCTTCGCAAGTTCAAGTGTAGGAACAGATGGTTGGGTCAAAAGTGACTTCAGGTTGACTTTGGCCTCCTCCCGGTCTCTTGTCATGGAGACCCTTATCCCAGCAGCAAAGCACTGGAAGTTATTTCTCTTTTCCCTATAGGAAGACACGCGGTGCTCTCTGAGTGCAGGTGTGTGCTGGAGGCACATCTCAGCCTGTCTCTGCAGTGGGGACCGAGCAGGGGTGACGGTTCTTACACCACCTCTGTGCCATTTCCAAATAGGGCTAGTGCTGGGGTTAACGTTATGGGATTTTCCTTCTCACCTTGTTGTTCCTTAATGCCATAGTGGTCTCAAACAGCGCTGGCCCAGCTGAGACTGTCCCAGGCTGCCCATGGCTGTCTTCTCATGCACTGATGCTTCGTGTGGCCATGGGGCTGGTGACTTACACCACTTCTGTTTCCTCAGGTGATGAAGACCTACCACATGTACCACGCAGAAAGCATCAGCGCTGAGAGCAAGCTGAAGGAGGCGGAGAAGCAGGAGGAAAAGCAGTTCAACAAGTCAGGGGACATCAGCGTGAACCTGCTGCGGCACGAGGACAGGCCCCAGCGGCGGAGCTCTGTCAAGAAGATTGAGAAGATGAAGGAGAAGGTGGGTGCTGGCTGCTTGGGCTGGGACCCGGGTCTCGGTGGGGCTGGGCTGTGCCCCAACTCGCACCCAAGAGGCCGCGCTAGCCCCAGAGAGGGCAGAGCACCGGTGTGTCTGGCTCAGCACAGCGCCGCTTTCTGATCCACACATGGGACCCTGTTACGGGGCTGTGGTTTGTTCATGACTTACTTTTTTAAAAAAGCGCTTTTAACAATGCACAATAGCCATCCCAGGGTTCCTTCACTCAGAGACTCGTGGCAGGCAAAAAAGGGTTGGATATATAAAACAACAGTGTTTCTTCCTCTGCAGACTGTCTGGGAGTTAAAGTGCAGCATTTAGTTGGCTTTGCTAGTCAAAACACTTAACTCCATTCCAGCTTCAGCAAATCCCTCCAGATCTCAGGGTCTCCAAAACTGTATTTTTTTTTCTGTTAAGTTTGGAGAAAAAGCAATAGCTTCCCCAGCCGGGACGCATTTGCTCGCATGTTGATCCAGCACTGGGACGTTGTCTAGCAGCATACTCCCCTGAAGGGTTAATCCTTTGTGCTAAACCTTGAGACTGGTGATCTGCCTGAGCAAGTGCCCCAGATCTGAGCACATCTGCTTTCCTACGGAGTCTTGCATTCTGGGTCCTGTTCTAAATTTTGTAGCATGGGCCTCTGGGCCAGATTCCACTTTGATACAGCTGCATAAATCTGGAGCGAGTCCAAATGTATGTCAGCATATCTGGGAGGAAAATTTGGCCCTGTAATTTTGACTGATGCCAAAACCTCCCCGAATGCACAGATAAAGGAAGAGCAGCTGTGCTGGGGATGCGCCGGGTACATCTCAGCAGAATGTGCTCGTTGTGCCTTGGCTAACGATACCAGGGGTGTTCAGCTGTGATCTCCTCCAGCCTGGCAAGGGGGCCTGTTTCCATAGCCGATACCAAATTTTATTAATTAACATGTCACACCCAGGCTGCAGGGTGCTGTGGGGCCCTGCAGCAAGAGAAGCTGTGAAAGTTGTATCCTATTTGTGCTCTGACATTTCGTTTTGCTTTTTCAGAGACAAGCCAAATATTCTGAAAACAAGCTGAAGTGTACTAAAGCCAGGAACGACTACCTGCTGAACCTGGCAGCCACCAACGCGGCTGTCAGTAAATACTACATCCACGACGTCTCGGACCTCATCGATGTAAGTGCATCCTGCCTGCTTTCTGCTGATAAACGTATAGCTAGATCTTAAGTGTGGCTTGGTCCTTAAATGCAACTTCATGTGGTGGTAATGAAGGGATATTTGTTGGGGCTTTAAAATATGCTTAACTGGGGCTGGAAAATGTGCTGGAAATTTGGATTTATTTTTTTTTTCTTCCTCTGTAGTGTTTTTTTTCCCCTCCCAGCTATGCACATACGTTTGACTTTCCTCGCAGTTGATGTAGGCATATATGAGCAGAGCTAGAGCTGCCACTGTATGGGAGTCATGGAGTCACAGAATGGTTTGGGTGGAAGGGACCTTAAAGCCCACCCAGTGCCACCCCCTGCCCTGGGCAGGGACACCTCCCACCAGCCCAGGCTGCTCCAAGCCCCGTCCAACCTGGCCTTGAACCCCTCCAGGGATGGGGCAGCCACAGCTTCTCTGGGCAACACTCAGTGTCAGCCTTCTCTGAACTTTTTGGTGGCCACATGATCACACAACAAAGTAATTGATTCATATTTATGCTACATATAAACTTCTTTCATCAGCGACTGGCAGCAAAAGATGTAGTTTTTCATTATAACTGCAGGGTATGAACCAGCCTGAACCAAACACTTACCTGAGCACTAGGCAGGAGAGTCCGGATTAAACTGCGTGGTTCAGGCACATCTAATGAGTAGTTACAACTAGAAATTGCTTGAATGTTTTCTGCACCTTTCACGCTGTATCACGAGCGTGCTAAGGTCTGGTTGTCCCCGGTGTATGCTGGCTCTGCCCTCAGAACCACAGACGTGGTGCTTTCCTTCGTGTTAAAGCAATGGCTTCATCTGCTGTGGCTGCCACACGGCAGGGTGTCCCGCAGCTGGAGCTTCTCTAAGTCCGGAGCCTTTGGAGGAGGATTTGCCCTGGGACAGGCCAGGTGAGCCTGAGGATTCCTTCTGGCCTGTCGATTAGTCTGCATTTGAAACAGATAAACTCTTAACGAAAATCAGATGCATCCTTGTTTTTGTTGTTGAAACAGAAGCTTTTTCCTCCTAATACATCTGCAGTTCCTATCAGTCTGCGCAGGCCCTTGGCTCTCCTCGGCTTCGGTGGCAGTTCAGGACATGTGGCCGTGTGTCCGAGCCAGGGCAGGCGCCTGCGGAGCTGTGTGGGAAGCCTCCTTGGCACCAAATGGCCTCAGGCAGGACCTGCTGGAAGCAGGTTTCATAGTGATGGTAGGAACTGGAACTCGTGTGTGTATCAGCGTCTCCTACGAACTGCTCTTAAATGATTTGAGAGAAGGGATTTCCATTTCTTCCTTTAATGTGCATCTTCACAGTGGTATAGATTGCAGCTTCTTCCTGCTAGAGTTCCTTCAATGAGCGCATAAATAACTGGTCTGTAAGTACTGAGTTAGTCTTCTGGCTTCATCAGTACCTAAGTGTGTAATCTAAAAATGTGCTGGAGTGTTTATCTCCTTTACTAACCCACTAACATATATTTATTCTTCTAAGCAGTAATTAAAGTAAATCTGATGCAACTCCCCTGATGATTTCAAGATTTTGAGTTATGATAAAATATTCTTAGTATGTCCATTTTGTTCTCTTTATTGTTTAAGACGTATTTAGCCATATTAAAAAAAAACTAATAACTTGATCATGGAGACGTTTGAACGGCAAGGTAAGGTAACACCTTGATTTATCTGTGTGGCTTATGCTTTCTGTGTGTATATTTTCTCTCTCGTTTATTTATTTTTTTAAGCAAGAATGACTTCTTTTCATGGAGTTTTGAGGACTTTGATTTCCTGGAGAGTTGCCAAGTACCATTTTAGTTCTGGCTGTTTATATTATTCCTCCCAACTTTATTTCCTTGCTGACACTTCCACTGGAGTCAGCAGATGGCTTTTCTTCTGCACTCCAGGAATCTCTTCAGGGGACTTAAACCAAACTCTGTGCAGCTAAATTCCCCTAATTATATATTCTATTCACCAAAGAAAACAAAATATAGGATGTGTGAGCTGTACGCGGGTGTCCTAATTTTAAATCCCCGAAGGAAGAGCAGTTTATTGGAACAGACTTTTGTACAAATGCGATGTATTTTGCAAAAGCACGGCAAGAAGGGTTTCAGCACGCTCCAGAAGACGGGAGTCCCATTCACTGCGTCCCGCTCGTACTGAAAGTGGCTGAAAGAAAAGACAGCCATCGGCTCCCGCAGCGTTGGGCTTTCTGTAGGTGTGTAATCCACGCAAAGGAAATTGCAGAAAACGGGTATTTTTAGCTGGAGTTATAGAGTTAGTGTTCTAGTACATTTAACAGCGATGAGACGACGGTGCCTGTCGCTCCGGGATCGGCAGTGCTGTTGCAAACCCCAGGTCTGCGCCATGGCAGGATGCAGGAGGTGGGCCCTGCGCCCCGTGGGGCAGCTCTGCCGATGCATGGGGGGCAGCAGCGGGGCTCTGAGCAGAGAAGGGGGATTTTGCCCCTGACCGAGGGCCAGCAGAGCCCTGGGCTGCAGTGGCGGGAGCGGAGGGGGCGACGCAGGGCCCCGGGTGACACAGTGCTGGGCAGCCATGCCCGATGGGAGGAGCAGGTCTGGCCCTGCAGAGGGGCTTCGTGGCAGGAACAGAGTTTTGGTTTAGCTCAAAACCCGGCTGGCCATGCCTTACTAGGATCCTAGCAGGGTCCGGGTATTGCAGTTATGCAAATTCTCCTGGCTCCTCCACGCTGCGTCACCAAGGGGGATGATTAACGATGTGCCGGGCTGTCTTGGTGGGACACAGGAGGGGTGAGGGGGGGTCTCGCACACCCTTCCTATCAAGCACAAATTGCCATGTGCGGTTTTTTGATTTGTA
This sequence comes from Larus michahellis, assembly GCF_964199755.1. Classification (NCBI taxonomy): domain Eukaryota; kingdom Metazoa; phylum Chordata; class Aves; order Charadriiformes; family Laridae; genus Larus; species Larus michahellis. Next base: position 16,027,216 of record NC_133905.1, on the reverse strand, counting down.
CGCAAATCTGAACCGTCAGGACACTGAAGCAGCTAATTTAGCAGCGTTTCCCCCAAATCCCAGATGGCTCAGTGTCATCTCTTAGGCGCAGCCTTGACATTTCTTGTGCCCTCAGCGTCACCGCCGAGTAGTGACTTTTATAACAAAGCCCTTCTGCTAATCTCCCGCTCTGGCAAGAAAGGAGGTCCCAGCTGCTCTGGGAGAGGGCGGAGGGTCCTCCCAGGGCTGCCGTTTTAATGAGAAATGTAAAACTCGATCAGAACAGCCGTGAAGTGGCACAGAGCGTGTCTATCCCTCCCTCTGTCTCCAGTGGCGTTTTTGTTTTGTCCTTTAGCAAGGAAGAGAAGACTATAGAGACAGATCAAATTAGGCATAGACTTAAAGTACACCGTTGTGCCTCTTCCCTCAAAAGAAGCTTGCATTTATATTAAAACGCCTGGGTTTTCTCTCATTTCTGTCATTAACTGTGTGACCAAGTTAATCTCTTTGGCCACGTATGTGAAGTGGAGATAAAGCTGCTTATCCATCCCTCTGGAGTTCTGTGTGAAATGGTTGCAAATTATTTTGAAGTGGTCACGTGAAAGATATCGCTAGATTTAGCAGAGTAAAATGTAACAGTCGGTGTCAATACGTACTGATCCACCAAAACTTGTTCAGCCTCCTGTAAATCCTTCTGAAACGGCAGCGTCCTTCTCTCTGGATTAGTGTGTTTGCTGTATCGGAAACAAACAAGCAAGTAAAGGAGGGGAGTTCTGAGGATTTTATATTACATGTTACTGCCAAATTGCACAGTCCCTGGAAGACTTAGCTGATGGCATTGTCATTTTTCACATGGTCAAGTGATGCTTGGTCAGGTTAGGAGACAGAAACAGCAGTCAAAATTGTTATGCCAAAAATCTGCCATTGGCTTTACTTACCTCACAGTAAAGCTCTAGCTTTTGTAGCAATGTCAAGAGAGTAGAGGCCAGAAAATATATGTATAAATGCATAATATATCTTTAAAGAAAGAGTAAAGAAAAAATGAAGAAAAAAGGGAACAGAGCAGAGCAAATAAGAAGTGTTTGTTTCCAACTAGCGCTGGGTGTGGTGGAGGACTGGGAGTCCGGCTGCTGGGGCCTGGGGAGTGACGTGGGCGATGGCGGAGTCGCTGGGATGCTCGGGTTGTGCTCCAGGATTTCCCACTTGCCTCCTGAATAAGAGGGAGACTCAGAGGGGCTGGAGCCCCAGACCACTTTATTAGGATCTATCTTTGGGCATCTCCTGCAGCTCATGTCCTTGTCGTTTCCATCGGTAGCTAATTGCCTGGGCACGTCTGTGCCTGCAGAGCCAGCACCGGCAGCAGCTTTGCTTTGTGCAGTGCTTTCCCCATGTGATTGCACGGCGACTTTCCCCGGCCTGGGTAGCTTTGCATGACACCACTGGCTTTAATGAAGAAACACTGATTTACACAAGCAGAGGGTCTCTTTTGGGAGTTTGCTCTGTTGTTTGAAGCAATTTTTCCAGCATAAAGAGCCTTTCAGTTCCACAAAGGCACAGAGGTTCCTCCCACGCTGTCCTTTGAGCGGGCTTTCTGCCAGATAGCGGGCTCCTGCCAGCCCTAAGAACCAGGTATGTTTTATCATGGAAACTCCATGCAATGCATCGCCGTCACCGCACCGTCATGTGGAGCAGCACCTGTAACTCACGACTCGTGCTCTCCCAGGGAGGAGTGCCTGGACAGCAGCTTCCTGGGCTGTGTGCCTGCAGCTAGGGCATCTGGCTTCAGGGTATTTCAATTAAAGTCAACAGTGCAGCAATAAAAAGCATAAACAGCTTCCATCAGGAGGAATGAGGCTGTCTCAGGAGACTCGGTGCTCTTTACCGCACGGCTGCACTGTCCCTGTTACCAATTTTCCCGCAGAGGTGTCAGTTTGGGAATGTCACCAGCAGCCTGCGGCACCCGAGCCGGTCACCTCTCCCTGCTGCCGGGGAGGGAGCTCTGGAAACAGAAAATACATGTTTTTAGGAGGTGCTGTCACTAATTTTGCTGAGAACTGAGGAACTGGAGGTGCCGCACAGCCACCTGAGCGCGAGTGCTGCGCGGTGGGAGGCTGCAGTGGGTGCCGGTGACATCCAGGACGTACACTGGCACCCCTGTACTCGCACAGGGCGTGTGGGGCTCAGGCGGTGCCTGGGTTCCTCCGGTGCCCTGAGTCAGGGAAGAACAAAGACCTCAGGAGCTGTGGTTGCAGTTACCCCTCGAGCTTTAGCGGTGGGGGCAGCAGAACATGCCTGAGCCTGCGGAGCGCCCCGCGCAGCAGCCCTGCCGTGAGCTGCCCAGGCAGGCAGAGGTGGTCAGTGGGAATGGCTGATAAAACCAGAAATACCCATTTGCCATTAAAAGCTTCGTGCATTTTAAGAGAATAAATGGAAGAAAAAGGATTAGATTTGTAGGATCTTTTTCAACACAGAGCTTCTGTGGATGAAGAGGGAAGGGGAAAGAGGTGTGTTTACTTGATTTCCTTTCAGAAATCTGACATTTTTTTCATATACCAGTACCCTGGTTCAGTAAACTTCTATTACTCTTCTTCTATATGTGCTTTATTAATGTTAGCTACCTGTTTGTAAGCAGGAACCATAAATCATCATACTCTAGTAACTAAGCTATTCTTAGAGTACTATATTAAACTGAAAGAATCCAGCCAATACATATTTCTTCAATTCTGCCAGTCCTGGCTTTATTAATGTGGCAAAGCTGCACTTTTTGCCAAAGGTTGCACATAGTAAACAATTTATTCATCACGTGGGTACCACAGACATTGGAATTGGCTTGCGAAATTAATTAAGCACGTCTGCTGATTGTTTTATGATTTATAAGTGTCATACAGTCTGTAAATTTTACTGCCTGAAGACTATGATTAGTCTTTGTCTCATAGGCCTTGTCAACTTGTACAGAAAAGCAGCAGGACTTTCCTTTAGATAAAAGAATTTCTTCTTGACACTTAGGGCTGCGTTTCCCAGTATCTGGAAAGAATAGCCTCAAGGTCTTAATGTCCTTTAAAAGATTAACTTACCAGTGCATTTATGTTAAAAAAACAAAACTGAAACACCACTGCCTTCCCCAAACAAACCAAAACCCTGACACACACATCCCCCAAAACCCCAAACTGCCAAACAACCAAAAAACCTGTTAAAAAGCCCTAAGAAAATACACATGGGGGGAGGGAGTGGCTGTAGAGAGACTAAGGAGCAAAATAAAACGTAGGTTAAAAATCCTCCAGAAAGAAACCTACTCTGGGGACCATAGAGTTAATTAACTATAGCTGAATTCAAAAAGGACTACGTAATATTTGGTCTGTAATACTTATAGTTAAGGAACCTTTGATTAGAAATAATCAAATCTCATGCTTCAGGGTGTGAGTTGATTACTGTGAGGGTCAGGGATGATCCTGTCCTTCCCCTGCCATATCCACACATGGCTTCCTCTTTGGCTAAAAATAAATTAGTTGTTCAGGAGTTTTTATGTCTCGGTTTCTGCCCCAGGCAGAACGCTGAACTTGATGGGCCAAGACCGTTCCTTTGGAAGGGATTGATGGAAACAGTCGAGCGCTGCCAGCCAGGCCAGGGCGTGCATGGGGGACCCTTCACTCGGATCAGGAAACTTTGAGTGGGAAGGGACCTTTAAAGGCCGTCTAGTCCAACCCCCTGCCATGAGCAGGGACTAGACCAACTAGACCAGGTTGCTCCAAGCCCTGTCCAACCTGACCTTGAACCCCTCCAGGGATGGGGCAGCCACAGCTTCTCTGGGCAACCTGGGCCAGGGGCTCACCACCCTCACAGCAGAGAATTTCTGCCTCAGATCTCATCTAAATCTCCCTCTTTCAGTGTAAAACCGTTCCCCCTCATCCCATGGCTCCCCTCCCTGATCCAGAGTCCCTCCCCAGCTTTCCTGGAGCCCCTTTAGGGACTGGAAGGGGCTTGAAGGTCTCCCCAGAGCCTTCTCTTCTGCAGGCTGTGCTTGCCAATGGCTGCAGGAGAAAGCCAGCCTGATAACATCCATCACAACCCCCTGGGGTTGCGGCATGGCCTTCCTAATGCTTGGCCTCGGACCACCAAAAACCGATAGTTCCCCGTTAAATGTGCTATGACAATTTATGGACTCTGTTGTAATAAAATCTCAGCCCTTTCTGCCTGCTCCTGGTGTGTTTAATTTCCTTTGCTGCCTGGGTCCATCTTGCAGGGCGCAGAGCCTGGTCGTTGTGGTAGAGCGTTGCCTTTTCACAAGCGTGTGTCGTACCTTGGCTGCAGTACCTTTTGTAGCAGAGTTTGTTTCCATGCTGTTTTGCTTTGAGGGAAGTGCAGTGACTGCAGGCTGCAAAGGCGTGAACATTTTGTTTTCTGCATATTTGATACTTAGCAAAGAAATGTTTTCCATAAAAAGGAATGAGAACAGAAGCAGCTCGTATTCTCTTTGAACGTTCCTCCTAAGATCTGAAGATACTTTCAGGTATGAGTTAGGCTCTCACATAGTACCCAGCCTGGTAAAACATTATTTCACGCTCTGTGACAGACACATCGAGTTACCTTTTAGCTATTTAACCAGTGAGGAAATGAGACAGATGCATCAGTAGTTTGGAAAGCATTTCGTTCTCTCTGGAGCTCAGTACTGTTGCAGCCTCAGCTATGGAAAATGCCTCAGCATGTCTGCAGAGCTTCGTCGTGCCTATTGAATCCCGTCAGGTCCCTCTGGAGCCGCCAGTTGCTGTCCCCACTGCCGGCACCTCTCTTTGGAGATGGTGTCTAACCGTGGGGCTTGGAGCAGTCGGCCTGGTGCGTGGGGGGGCGGCTCTCAACCTGCCCAGGGCAATCGGAGCAGCAGGGCTCTGCAGGGATGTCTGCCTGTCCCGCGGGCACGGGGCAGCTCTCTGCCTGCCGCTGAGGAACGACTGAAGGTCACTGCTGGAGTGTGGAGTGGTTCGGGCTCCCATATTTTCCACCCGCTGGGTGTTGCTTGGTTCTTAAAATGTGCTTGTTTTCCTGCGCTGGTGCAGTTTGGTGCCTCGGCTGTGGTCGGGGGCACGGCTCGCTCGCCACCCTGTCGATTTAGACCATCCCAGGCCTGATCTTCACAAGAGGTCACCCTCGGCACGGCAGCGTGACCCACTCCTGGGGAAGGGCTGGCTCACCCTTAGCTGCCTGATGGCGGTTGCCCAAGGGAAGACATTGAGATGCTTGTGCAGGGTTGGAGACCCGCTGGCTTTCCTCCTGGATTTGGGCAAACCTTTTAATATCTCTCTGTTTCCACTCCCGTGTTTAAAATAGGGTTACTGGCAGTGGGGTGAGTGGCCAGCAGTGGTCCTCTGCAGCCCCGGCCCCTCCTCCCGTGCAGTCTGTGCTGGGTGGTGGGAGACACACGCACATTTGGCCACTTCCACCACGTTTTGGCCAAACCCAGCTTGTTTTACCTCCGGGGGTGTTGGTTTATTTCTGAAGTTGAACACTGCAGTATTTCCACCCCTTGCAGGGCTGTTACCAGACTTAATGAATTAATATAGGACGAGCTTTGAGCTCTCCAGATGAAAGGCGCTGCAGAAGGGCTAAGGATTGCTATTTGTGGTTCTAATTTATTTTCCATCAAAGGGATGAGAGGGGTGAGAAAATGCCATTTGTTCTGGAGCTGGGAGCAGGAGTTTGAAGTCTTTTTTTTTTTTTTCCTTTCTTTTTCTTTTCCCCTCCCCTTTGTGTGTTTCTCTGAGAATTTCGTGGAAGTCCCTGCTCTGTCTTTTCTTCTCTGGGCAGCGGTGTGTGAAGCAGCCGGCCCAGCGCTAATCACCAGAGACTTCAAGGGCTGTTGCGTGTTAGGAAGGTGCCTGCCCTGGTTTTCGGTAGCAATCGGTTTCTGCGTATTGCAAAAAACTGCTAGCTTCGACATGAGTTCAGCATTCAAAGGAAATGAAAGATTTCACATGGAATTTTTTCTCAAAAGCTTCTGGCGTTACCCTGAGCCTTGTCTCCTTGGGTTTTATGGCATTCAGGAGTTTTCCTTTGCAGTAGCTCAGTTTTGCAATTGTAATGCTTTGGGAATTCCCACCCTTGAACAGTGGCAGATATTTTCTCCTGGCATTATTTTTTTCTAGCCAAGTGGCAATAAATTCTGAGGGGGTGGGATAATGACAGTAAGGGGTTGGGAGATGGGCTGGGAAATAAGAAAGATATGGGCCTGTTGGAGAGGGGCCAGAGGAGGCCACGGAGATGCTGGGAGGGCTGGAGCCCCTCTGCTGGGAGGACAGGCTGAGAGAGCTGGGGGGGTTCAGCCTGGAGAAGAGAAGGCTCCGGGGAGACCTTGGAGCCCCTTCTAGTCCCTAATGGGGCTCCAGAAAAGCTGGGGAGCGACTCTGGATCAGGGAGGGGAGCCATGGGATGAGGGGGAATGTTTTTAAACTGGAAGAGGGGAGATTTAGATGAGATATCAGGAAGAAATCCATTGCTGTGAGGGTGGTGAGCCCCTGGCCCAGGTTGCCCAGAGAAGCTGTGGCTGCCCCATCCCTGGAGGGGTTCAAGGCCAGGTTGGACGGGGCTTGGAGCAGCCTGGTCTGGTGGGAGGTGTCCCTGCCCAGGGCAGGGGGTGGCACTGGGTGGGCTTTTAAGGTCCCTTCCAATCCGAACCATTCTGTGATTCTATGCTAAAATTGCAGGTGGGTGAGACTCGCAGTGCTGTAACAAGGTTTCGCCCCAAGTGGTGAATAAAAATTCACCCTCATTCCTTGTTTTTTATGTTGCTTGCTGATGTATGAAGGCAGAGCTATACCAGTCCTTAACTGCCCATATTTTCAACTAATAAGATTAGAAGCTCAATAGAAGTCGATAGTTCCTGCAAAAATCCTCATTATTGCATGTGTGGTTTCACTGCTTTAAAAGACTAGATGGGGATAGGCAGGCTGCGCTCGCCTGTCTGCGAGCAGGAATTGGCCCGTTGTGGTTTTACTGCTGCTTTTAGCCCAGACTAAACCAAATACAGCTCTGCGTGTGACTTGATCTGAGCTGAGCGTTGTCTCTTCAGATCGGCAGGAAGCAGGAGATGACTTCTTTGGTTGGAGCTGCTTGTGGCACCAGCTGAGTTTTCGTATTTCACTTTTAGTTTATCAGTGCTGATGTTCTGATGCAGAATCACTTTTTGTGCCTTTCTGCATCGGCTCAGTAATGCCTGTGGATGCTACAGAGCTGCAGAAGGTGCCTCTGAAATGCCAGCTCCCACCAAGGAGTTCTGCTGCTGGGGAAAAGTTGGTCTCGTTTTGGGTCGTTGGGATTACACTAGCAATCTTCTCTTTTCTGTAGCTGTTTGTGCCAGGCTGCTCCTCCTGGCAGTTGTTTGGTGGGGCTGCACTGGGTTGAAGCCGGCTCACCGCGTGCCTGCCCGTTTGGTTTGGTTACAGCTCAGACAGCGAGGGCTTCCTACTCCTTCTTTAATCTGTGTGGCAGAAAAGCATCTTATCTTCTGTAATATCAATTGTCCTGTGGTAGTTTTCATGTAGTAACAGTAATTCACTGGCAATGGTTAGATTGGTGCTCCGTGCCATGGGAGGTATTTCTCATGGGGTCCCTCTGTTTCTCCCACAGAGGTGTCTCTGTGACCCGCAGCCCTCCTGCGCCTGGGAGTATCTCTGCAGATCACGGGGCTTGTGTACCACGCTGGGCCGTGCCCCGTAGCCTTCCCCATCCCCTGCCAGGGAACAGGAATGAGTGCACTGGGGACATATGGTTATGAACTTCCTCACAGAGGAGAAAGCCATAATTATCTAACTTTACGTGCTCTGTCAGGAAATCCAACCCTCTCTTATGTCCCAGAAATAGAGGTGCTTCAGTTTTGGACGGCAGCCGTTCACTGCACTCTCCTTACAGCCCCACGCGCATGGCTCAGGCTGATGCGATGCATTCCTCCTGCTTCCAGCAGCCTCTCCTGGCCTCGCCTTTCCCTGCAGAACAGCAGCTGTCGACCTCCAAATTTTGGGTGCTTCTTCGGTGCCCATCCTTGCCCCGCTGCCATGGCCACCGTCACACAGCAGAGCCTGCCGGTGGGAGCGGAGCGCTGCAGATGTTTGCGCGCGTTGGGGCTCCCCTTGGGCACGGGGAGGAGAGTTGCTGGGAGTTGCTTGTTGCTCTGCTGTGATTAAGTGTTCATTGCAGCAAATCCCTGTGCTGTTGCTACACTTAACATGCCAAACTCAATTATATTCAGAAGAGAGTTTAAAAACAGGCTTTTGTCTACTGTACAGTATTTTGGCAGCAATTAGCTCCGAGTTTTATCATTTTCCCCAAGGTGAACATGAGAACGATCAGTTATGCATGAGAAGCTGCTCCGTTGTGAGAGAGGAAGGCAGCTTCCTAGCAAGGGGGAAAGGGTTTGCATATGCTGCAGGACACGCTGTTCAGTGCCACCTTGCTTAAACGTCCCTCTGTATCTGATAATTTTGGGAAATGGTTTCTTTGTGCAAGAAGAACTTGCTGGGCAGTTCACAGGGCAAGAAGAAAAGCACTGGGGAAGAGCAGTGGCACGGGCCCTCTGGCCATTTCTTTCCTGGGGGATCTGCAGGGCACAGGTTTGGTGGTCATGCTGGCCCCGGGGCTGAGCAGGTAGCCAGGGAGAACCCTGCTTTTGGATGATTTTTTTTCCTCTGTCCTGTCTGAGAAGATCCCGTGCCCTTCCTAGGGAAATGAAGGGTGTTAAACCCTGGTGCCGTGGTGAGGGTCCAGCGCAGGGTCACTGTACTGTCTGGCTGTGTGTTCCCTGGTACCTCTTCTCCTTCAGTCCTCTCTTCTTCTTGCCTTTTCATAAAGTATTGCAGTATGCTGTTAAATACACCCTGGTACAACAGGGCTGGTGTTTTTCTGGGACATACAGTGCTTTTTGGGGCTTTTGATCTACACATGACCCTCCAGAACAAGGGTGGGGGTGTTTGTGTGACCAGACCCTTCCTTGGTGTTTCTCAGTGCTGTGATCTGGGATTCCATGCCAGCCTCGCTCGGACCTTCAGGACATACCTGTCTGCCGAGTACAACCTGGAAACCTCCCGCCACGAGGGCCTGGACATCATCGAGAATGCTGTGGACAACCTGGATGCACGGAGCGACAAGCACACCATCATGGACATGTGCAACCAGGTCTTCTGCCCTCCGCTGAAGTTCGAGTTCCAGCCTCACATGGGGGATGAGGTAGGTACTCGCCCGAGGGACTGCCGAGGGGCCTCGCAGCCTGGCCTGCACTGGCTTCCTCCTCCTCTTAACCGTCGCTGTTAAATTCTGACTTCTTATCCCTTTATTCTGTCTTCACATGCTGCTATTCGTGTTTCCTTTCTTAATGAGACGCTTGGCTCATTAGGGCTCCTCCTTTCAGTCTGTCTCTTGCTCCATATCTCTCCCAATTAGGAAGCCTGTGGTTTGATTCTCAGCTGAACTACCCAACAGATTTGTAAAGTGGAGCTTTGATTTACCTGCCGTAATTGGAAGACTTCAGAGTGCAGCTTTCAAATGCTGGGTAGAAAATGCTTTGTCCTGGCCCATGTCCAGGGCACTGCTGATTAGAAACTGGGCGACACAGCCTCCCTGGAGGCTGTGAGGAGCTTGTGGGTGCCGGAGGGAATCATTTAGGTATTTAAATGCGTATGTCTGGTCAATGGCTGACCCACTGAATGCTCTCTGTCTCTCTCTGGCACCGCTCCTGTCTCAGGTGTGTCAAGTCAGTGCCCAGCAGCCTGTGCAGACTGAGTTGCTGATGCGGTACCACCAGCTGCAGTCGCGACTGGCCACCCTCAAGATAGAGAATGAAGAGGTAAGAAGTCGCTCTGGGTCTCGTGTTTGGCATTGTAGGCAGCATTGCTCAGCCTTTTACCCGTTATGCAGGGGGTTTCCTGCTGTGCTCAGGTGTGGAGTCCTTCCAGCGATGGTGCTGAGAGCTTCTATTGACTGCAGCCGGTGCAAGAGCAAGCCCAGTACTTAGGAGCTGCCTCTCGGCCAGTTGTTTTGGCTCAAGCTGTGTCACTTTCCCAGTCTGCTCCAAAACCATGCTGTCTTCTATTTCTGATAGGTACGAAAAACTCTGGATGCCACAATGCAGACTTTGCAGGACATGCTGACAGTGGAAGATTTTGATGTTTCAGACGCCTTCCAGCATAGTCGCTCCACTGAGTCGGTCAAATCAGCTGCATCAGAGACCTACATGAGTAAGATAAACATCGCCAAGAGGAGAGCCAACCAGCAGGAAACTGAAATGTTCTATTTTACAGTGAGTCTCATCTCATGCGATACAGGACACAAAGCATTAATTGCTAGGGCTGAGTCCCATTTTAGGGGCTCATTAGTGGAGAGCAAGAACCAATTCGGTCTCTTTAAGTATTTGTCTTCTGTCGGAGTTGGGGTTGGAGTGCATTTCTCAGTGGCAGGGCAGCACATAGGGACTGACAATCCAGTGTCTGCCTTGTTCTTCATTATGAAGGAACAACTGGAGCAACCAGTTGTGACCAAAACCGGAGAGAAATCGGTAGGAGTGGCTCAGAGCAGGGCGGCAGACTCCAGCCAGCCTCGCAGTGTGTCACCGTTCCGTGGCTGTTCCTGGAGGCCTTGCAGATTTTGAACCATCATCCAGGCCTTCCTCTTCTGGCCCACACAACTAAAATCTGCCCCTGGCCCACGGGTGAGCTAAAGGGTCGTTTGCATCTCGTCGGAGGACACGAGAGCCTGGCTTCGCAGTGCCCGGCTGGTGTGTGTGCGCTGGGTGGAGGCAGCTGCGCTGCGTCTCCCCCACAGCCTGGGGCTGGTACTTGGCTTCCAGGCAGACCTGAGGTGCTCTGTTATAGTACTTGAGATGTAAGCAGTAAGCCATCAGTTCAGCAGAGGTAGTCCTCATTTAAGCATGGTCAGTAGGCTAAAGTTAATAGCATCTTGTGATATATTACACATGCATAGAAAAGCTTCTACTTTCTCTCAACAGTGTTATTATTCCAATTCGGGGGGAAAAGTTGCAGTTTTCGTTATGAGTTGTGCTTGGGGTTTTTTTAATGCTTTTTGCAAGAATTTGATCTCTCCCATTGCCTGTCTTTGATTTTCCATCTCTCTCCCTCACTCCTCATCCCTGTAAAATTACTCACTTGTGTTACTGGGTGTCAAACAGTCCCACAATGAAACGAGAAGCTGTGCTGCGCAGTTAGTGTCGCCCGGTGCATAAAGCGTCTGATGGTCCTTGACCTGGGAAGGTCTCATGCACTGGGAGTTCTCACTCTGCAGCACTTGCTTGCACAAAGGCAAAGCGCCTGTCGGGGGAGGAAGAGCCTCTTTCATTTTCCATGCCATTCCCAGAAGCCTGACAAAAGAAAGCTTGCTTTGAACTCTTTTCTTTGGAGCTCCTTGCGTTCCCAGGCAGGAGGTGCAGCACCAAGGAGACCGGGCTAATAAGATCATCAGGACTGTGGCGGGAGCGGTGAGAAGCGATTAGACCGCGCTCAGCCCGGCGGCGCATCTGACGTCTGGTTTGTCAGAGCCCCTCAGCCTTGCCGAGCCCCCTCCAGCAGCCCCCGGGCAAAAGCGTACATCAATTATGGGCTATTTTTGCCAAGAGTCTTAACCTTCTTTGTTTTATTTTTCATTCCAGAAATTTAAAGAGTATTTGAATGGCAGTAACCTTATCACGAAGCTCCAGGCTAAACATGACCTGCTGAAGCAGACTCTTGGAGAAGGTGAGTCGCGGGGTTAGGTCCAGGGGGGAACATCCTGACACGTGAGATGACTTTAAACCAGGTAGCGTCTTTCAGTCTTACCTGCTGTCTGTGGTTTCCTGAGTGACTGATGGCTTCTATGGTTGGCTGCCACTATGAAGTTTAACCAGTGATATGCAACATCATAATTTCCCAAAATCTTACACTGTGTGCCAAAGTGCTGTGTTACTTCTCCAGCCACAAAGATGTTCCCACCCACTCCAGCCCTCTGCCTTTTTCCTTTCTCTCCCCCTTCTTCCCCTCTTAGTGCAGCCCTGAACACACGTATTTTCCTGTCCTTGGTGCCATGCTGCTTGTTACACATTTGCCAGCAGCCGTGTTGATTTAGTAGGCTCCTTGCCCCATTGACCATGGGTTTTTGACTTGCTCTAAACCAGAACTGCAAAATCGTCCTCGGTTTTAAAACTAACTTCTCCATAGCAGGCTTTTATTGCTCCAGATAATTTCACTAGTTTGGTTTAGAGCACCTAGACACACACAGGCTTCATACAACAGAGCGGGCAGTAACTTCTGAGGGAGGCAGGAGCGCGTGGCTCCAGGTGGGATCCACCACTGCTGGGCAGGGATGTGCAACCACGTCCCTGGGAGAAGATTTTAGCTCTTTTAACGGGTTTAAAAAATTGCATTATTTCCAGTGTAAAGAAGATGGAGATGAGTTAGTGTCCTGATTTTCCAACAGAAGGCAATGTATTTCAATTAAAATACACAAATGGTCCATGGTTGTGTTTTAACAATACAAAAATTAGACTCCTCATCTCAGTAAAAAAAAAATTAAAAAAATAGCTTTTTGTTGGCTAGTTTGCCAAACATATTTTCTCTGACAAATTTATTTAGCCTTAAAATCCACATTCTAGTTAGATCCTGTGGTAGGTTCCACTTAGTGAACGCTGGGCCAAGTCAAGGCACAGAATGTAAGCACAAGGAAGGCTGCAGGGTTCCATACCTAGGGCTCCAGTAACACATTTCTTTTCCCAGGAGTTTCAGTGCTCCCTGTGGCTGCCTTAACCCCTCGTCACCCCGCACAGCAGGTCAGCGGCAGCCCTTCTGTGCCCTGCCCGAGGCAGCCCTGCTCCATGGTGGCAGGGCCAGGCTTGTCCGGGGCTCGGTGGGGCTGGATCAGGCTGCGACAGATCAGGGGGATGGAGCCTGCGGTTCACAGAAACCGGACCCAGCTAAGCTCTTCCCTGAGATCACAGATCTTCGTACAGAGAAGAGCTCTGTGTATTGGATACGGTGCTAAGGCTCTTATGGATTGGTGCAAGAAGTGATGAATCTGTTGAAGATTGATTTGATCACCGTTCTGGTGATAAGAGCCATACGATGCCCTGCTTAGGAGAAAGAGTGCAGGTCAAGCATTTTAATTCTCTGGAGTTGTGCAAAAGCAGCCATGGAATATTTTCACATGAAAACTTTCTGAGTTTCTCCCAGGCCATGGGATCATCCTGCTCTGTAGGCGTTCAACAAATATTTAGCCCAGAAATACCAAATGCTACATTTCAGCATGAGCTGATTCTCATTAGGAAGAAGTCTGGGTTTGCAAAACGCTCATGTGGAATTCTTTTTTTTTTTTTTCAGTGAGGAATTGGCTGCAAGCTTGCTTTCCGCAGGTGCCAAGGGAGAGCAGGAAGGAGGCATGTGCAGCCAAATGCTTCCTTTTATGTGTCTTAGAAAAAGGAAGAATAAATCAGCTTTCCTGGCCTTGGGAGAGAGGCGCAAACAGCATGTGAAATTAGTTTAGTTTTTTTCAGTGGATTGACAAATACTCTAAAAAATGAACAGATCTTATCAGTGGTGATACGCTGCCGTTTATATGAAATCCAAGCACTAAAAATACACGAAGGGAATGAGAATACTGACAGCCAGAATAGAGTCTGCCTGATCGTGATTAGATGGGCTGTTATCTCACAGGAAAAGCTGGGGAACTGAATGCTACGCTGCATTCAGGTGCTATTAGTGGTCCTCCACGAGGCAGTTGGATAATCTCGGTGGCCTCCCCAGGGGCTTCAGCCCTTATCAGACACCCCCTTTCCTGTTCAGGTTGGCCAAGCCCCAGCTACGGTAAATGAGCACTTACTGCAGAGGACCTGCAGCGCATCTGGTTATTTACAAGATGGGCTTCATATTACAAATACACCTTTAATGTCAAGGGGAATTGAAGATGCTTTCTCTCTCTTGTGTCTGCGTCTTGCATTTCCAATATCTCGTGTAGTGGTGGGGGCTTGTATAGCAACAAGCTCGGCATCTCCCCAACCTGTGGGGCCCTTGGCCACGTTCAGCTTCTTTTTGCCCGAAGCCATTACCTTGGGCCTTCCAGGACCAGAAGTGAGTGCGTGAGTGCCTGTGCGAATGTGTTTGAACAGTCGCTTGGTGGTGACTAACGTGGAGAGATGATGGAAATTGTGTTTCTTCATAGGTGAAAGAGCCGAATGCGGAACAACCAGGTGAGCAGTTCCTTCCACTTCATCTGCTTTTGGGAAGGGCTTGCTGTGGCCGGCGGAGGGTGGCCATGGGAAAGGTGGTTTGCTTTGCTGCTGATAGAGCTTGGCGGGGTTCAGACTGAACCGTCCTCCAGCTGCCCTGTGCTGGCAGGCTCCCCACATCACTGCCCTGCTTCTCAGCTGCATTGCCTGGAGTGGGTTAATTAGGGTGATGACAAACAGGCCCTTGTTTTCGGTGCAGTGTAATTTCTAGCTGACTGGCTCTGGAGTGCCTGGAAGTGCTGTGTCAGCACGGTGCGGTGCCTCGTAGCGTAGCTGAGGTGGGGTTGTGTTCACACAGTGCAACACAAGGGTGTCCACCCACTCCCTGCCATCCTTCTTCATTTGAGGATTTTGATACATCCCCAGAAACCTCTCCCAGCGCTGGCGGCTCTGCCTAGGGTGCGGAGCAGGGCTGTATTGATGGACTTTCATCCCTCTGCAGCAGGAGATAGTGCTAGGGGTGAATGTGATGGGGAGGAGGCTTTGATCTGTGTCCAGTCCATAAAGCATCTCCACAGAGCTCTGGTGGCTTGCTAGGAGTGTGCCGGTTTTCTAACAGTAAGACACGGGCCAGCAAAGCCTCCAAATGTCTCCCCAGAACATGCACAGCCACTCTCTAGGTTATCTTTTTACAGCCCTGCTTCAGTGTTTAATAAAATTTGCAATACCAGCAAAAACCCCATTCCATGTTAGAAATGCTGGAGCAGATGGTGGGGCGCAGGCTGCCGTAGCAGAGGGCAGCGTGGTGGCAGGGAGCTCCGCTCCCTCACCTTCTGGCCGGAGGGGGACACTGCTGCCGGCGCCAGGCCCAGTGGCCGCAGGGCTGGGCACCTGCTGGGCTGCAGTGCAGGGCAGCCAGGTGCCATGAGAGGACAGAGGGACCTTCCCTGCCCCGCGCAGGCCGGGGAGCGGGGCTGCGTGGTGTGTCACGGCACTGACGTGCTCCAAGGTCGCTGCATCTCCCCGTGGGTCACAGCAGAGCTGCCCCGCAGCCCCCCGACGCCCCGGCTGCCCTGCACGGCCATGGGGGCTGCAGACACAGCCCTGAGGGGAGGTCCCTGCCCTGGGGGTGCCAGGCAGGGCGCTCTGCTGAGCACAACCTAATGACCAGGTGAAAATCACAGGGAGAGTTTGCGCTGGAGCACTCTGTGTGTCGGGAGCGGGTGCCCATGGAGCGGTGGTGTTGCAGGCCAAAACAATCACAGGAACGAATAACAGCCTCCTACACGAGGGATGATGGCACACCTCCCCGCTGCTTCTGTTGCTTTTGTTTCAGCAGTTGCTTTTACTTCACAAAGGAAAACAAACAAGAGACAATCTCCTCCTTGTGCGAGGCAGCGCAGGAAGCGTAGGCAGAACGACCTTCCCAGTGGCTGCAGGCGGAGGCCAGGCTGTGCGGCCACTCGTGCCAGCGCATCCCCGGGGACAGGAGGTGGCACGGCAGCCCAGGGCAGTGGGGCTCCAGCCTGCAGACTGGGCTGCTCGGCCCAGAGACAGGCGGGCAATTGTGTGGGCAGCAGTCACTTCTGCTCCTCAGGTACCAGAGGAAGCTGTGGGAGTGTAGAGTCAAACTGCTTAATTAAAGGCATCTGGTTAAGGAACCAGCGGATCACAACTGTCACCATCATAGCTCTGTGTAAATTGTACATGCCCATTTGACTCTGCTCTGTGAGAACTTTTGCGCGAAGGCTCCTAGCACTCGTTTTTGTTTGCAGTCATGATCTCTCCTCTGCCGACATCAATGTAGCCTGCGGGTAGAGGACAGATCAGAAATCCCTTAGAGGTTTTTTAAGCTATTTTTCTCCCTTTTCCAGATCTGGGCACTTGGGTTTTAATGTTCTTCATTAGCAGAAGAAGAAATCAAAATGTGAATAGCATTAATGAAAGCAGCCCTCCAAAGTCCTGATCACTGCACTAAAATAAGTCAGACGTTTCCGTGGCCCCACTTCCAGATGCAGTAGGTGTCTCTGACCCTTGCTGAAGTCAACAGGGGCTTCAAGGTCTGTTCCCGTGAGGGATGAGGACCCTCAGTCACTGGCTAGTGGGGGTAGGGTCACAGCCCCTCCTGATGCACGTGCCTACCTTTTCTGTTCTTGGAGAGGTGCTGGTGGGTTTGCTCGTGTGTGTTGACAGGGCTCATCTTTTTGTTTGGTGGTTTGAATCTCGGGAATGCCTGCCAGAAAGATGAAAGACCATTGACCTCCCTGTGAATGTCTCCCAAACAGAAGCTGGCTACAGAGAGGTGGACGTGGTCCCACTTTCCTCTTTCTGTCCATCTATGAGCACAATGAAGTCCATTTAGGAATAAACAGGAATACCTCTGTGTTTTCCAGGGGTAGCTGTGGTTTCTTTTGGATATATCAAGGAATCAGTTGAGCTCTTCAGCTGCTCTTGGTGCTTTTTCAGGCTGCCGTAGCGCTGAACTGGTGGAGGTAGGAGGCAGATGTTAAAAATCCTGCTGAGTACCAACACCTTTGTTTTACTTCTGAAATGTGATCCCTGGTACTAGTGCAAACATTGAGCAGCAGTTTTGATATTTGGCATCTCAGAGAGGGAGAATTGTGTCTGCAGATCGTGGGTACCAGGCAGTTGTGACCAGCTGTGTTTAGCAGCTTTATTACTCTCTGGCTTGAATGGGGTGAGTTCTGCAGGAAGAGCATTCCTGATCGCCCATTGTTCATTCAAGCTGTGGTTGTTGGTTTAGTTACTGCTCTGGCACTGTCTGAGTTCTGGAGATGACTGGTTTTTACAGTAGGAACTCGGTCTTTTCAGAAGGCCCATAGCAACAGCTCATTAGTTGCTGTACGTGACTGCAGCTGAGGTTAGAATCTGTCTGATAGGGAAATACTGGAAGATTATGGGGATGGAAAGTGATGGGTATGTTGGCTTATTGCTGTTAAGTGTTTCTATTATCAAGATTAGTTTGAAATTATTACTTAAATAGAGGCTGCAGGCTTGACCTTGACTTGAAATTGTGTGCAGCGTATTGTGAACAGCTCTTGTTTTGCTCTGGGCTGCCTACAGGTAGCTCTGCTGCCCACTTGGATGGACGCCAGCTGTGCCTGGGCTCAGCCTGGCCTCTGGGACCTGCAGAGGCGAGGCCATTGCGGCACCGGCTCCAAAATGAGTTAGCCAACTTAGTGCGAGGGAAGCCCGCCCCAGGCTGCTGGGAAGGGCTTTGCAGTAAGCAAAGGGCACGTCTTCTGGCGCTGCGGGCGCTGTGCGGGATGCTGGAGCCGCGTCCGTGGGGGGACACAGCTGGGGGGATGCTGAAGCGTGAGCGGCTGCAGAGTGCCTGGAGCTGCCTGTCAAGTCCTCACAGAGGGATTTTTCTGTTCGATTTATTTTTTATTCTCAGTCATAACCTTTGAGATCTCACCCTGTCATTGCATTTATGTTGGTGTTTTGTTGATTTCTTTTGTTCCATTTTCTCCCAGGCCCCCATGTCTTCCCCCTAAGCCACAGAAAATGAGGAGACCTAGGCCTCTCTCAGTCTATAATCATAAACTCTTTAACGGCAATATGGAAACGTTCATTAAGGTACTCACTGGCTGACAGTAAGAGTTTATGAACGCTGTGAATGTAATGGTGGCTTTCCTGTCCTAACCGCTGGCTGCTTTCCTTCCTCGGCGGGGTCTCTCTGGTCCGCCCTGCACCCAGTTGACGTGGCCAGTGCACGCTTTGCCTCGGTGACGATTTCTCTCCATCGCTGTCATTGCCCCTCATGTGTTCCTTACATTACCCATCCCATCACCACCCATGTGCCCCGGGGCAAGGGTAGCAGTGAGGACCCTCATGGCTGGTGGCCGTTGGCCATGCTGGCCGGCTGTGCGGTGCTGGGCGCTCCTGGCTGAGCATCCCCATCGTCCAGCGCTGCCTCCACCCGTCCTGGGAGGGAAGATCAGACAGCAGGGACAGCCCATCCCGGCACCTTCAAAGGATCAACAGATCCCCCTGCCTTCCCTTTTTCCACGCATTTTTGGTGGTCATCTTCCTCATGGCTGAGGGGGGAAGCAAAATAACTCAAAAGCTCCCAGAAAGTGTCTCCCAGTTGTAAGGACTGGCAGCCTTCAATTGAAATACTGTGCATATGGGTGGCTGCATGGGAGCGTAGCCGTGCTGCCCTCATCCTTAAACAAAATATATTAATAATAACCAGCCGGGCTGGCTTATCTCAGCACTGCTGCTGATGGCGGCTACCGCCCTCTCGTACGGCTCAGTACTTGCTGGCAGTCTGCAGGCCCTTCCGCACACGAAGAGGAGGGTTAACCCGCAGGGAGGATGGGCGAGAGCTGTGTCCCTGCGGAGCCCCGAGCCTCTCCTGAGGGGGACCGTCACCTCTGGGTGCACCAGGAGAGGTGTCACCACAGCTTGCACGCTGACTGCCACCCAGGCCGGCAGCCGGCCAGCGCCATGGGCTCAGCTTCCAGCGGTGGAGCAAAGTGATTCCTGAACGGCTGCTGAGCGGTCTCCTCCAAACCATCGCTGGTGACGCGCGGCGTGCATCCTTCACAAATGTGGGACGGAGTATTTTCCTCATGTAAGCTGGGGTGAGCTCAGATGAACTCAGTTAATACCAGTGCAATCCCCATGGAAGGGACTGCTGCTCATCCCAGGAAGTTACCCAGAAGGAGAGATTTGAGAAGAAAAATGAAGAGATGGGGATGTGGGATTTGTCCCCAAGGATACCTCCAGCTATCTGGCTGCTGATCCTCCGAAATCCAGCACTTTGCTCTTGCCTGGCTGTGGAAGGATTTCCAGAGGAAGCGATGCCGTTCCAGTTGCTCAGGGTGTTTAATCCTGCACTGAAGAAAGCTTTAGTGAAAATACTGTAGGAAGCAGTAATGACAAACTGTTGGATTTGGTAAACTAATAGGCATTGTCCGGCTACGATTTATTCTCTTAGGCTCCTTTAGTGCAACCATAAGCCTAAGGGCAGTGTTTATAAACAGTCCACTGTCACAAGTAATATACAGGCCCAGCTGACAAAGCCGGTAATCTCTTTAATACTTGCAATTATTCCTTACTCAAACTGATTTTTAAAAAAGCAGTGCTCATTAAAGTCCAGCCTGTTCAGCACTGTGGAGGAGGCATTAGCTGCAGTGCTCTGAGCGGAGGGGTGTCCTGCGCCTGCGGACCCCTCGGTACGGTGCTGCCGGGTTGTCCCCGAGGCCGTGGGAAACGTGCAGGGCTGCGGGCGGCTGCCGGTGCCCCCGTGCCGGGATGGCTCTCTGCACCTGGGCAGGGGTGGCCATGGCCCTGGGCAACTGTGGGTGCCACCGGTCCAGGGAGGGGAGAAATCCGAGAGGCTCTTTCTGCCGGCTGCCGAGGCTCAGGTGCAGTGTGCCGGACGGGGTTTGGGAGGGAGGGTGGACAGCCTGAAGGCCTGCGTTGGACCTTGCTAAGCTGCCATTGCATTTGAGCGTTCATGGCCTCCAAAAGAGATGCTTACCTCTAACTGAACTTATCCTTGCTTAATCTTTTCTTTTTTTCCCTGCTCTGCTGCTTTTTTGTGTTCTCAGAGGAAGGAGGAATGCACGAACGAGAAACCAGGTATTTACTGGAGGCCCGTCTACGAGACGGAGTAGATGAACCAGAGAGTTGCAACTGTGCTCTACTGGAAAAACAACCAAAGCCCCTAAGGAAAATAAATGTCCGATTAGGCAGTCAGGCACAGCTCACATTCCCCCTTGAGCTCCTTCCACAAGGGGCCTGGAGAGAAGCAGCTTTGGAACAAAACCAAAAACTCATTGCAGGTTCAGATACAGCCAGTTCCTTTCATATGCTGTGAGGTTTTGGGGTTTTTGTTTTAGCATCTGCTGACAATGGCTCTTTCTTCAGGTGGAAATGTTGTTGTAAGCTCTGTTACTGGAAGCTTATTTCATCAGACAGGTACAGCGCAAGTTTTATTTTGGCTCAGCATTACACCTTTGAAATGGGATAGCTGAGATCCTGTTGCATCAGTCCCCTGCCTCAGCCAGATAGCAGCCAGCAGTCTTTCACACGCTTTAGTGAGAGCTTGTTTTGTGCATAATGGACTGCACATAGTATACTCAGCACTTTTTGATGGCTTGATGTGTGTAACGCCTCCTTTTCTTGCCTGTCTTCTTACTAAACTCAATGGCACTGATTTTCAAATCTCTGTTTTTGCAGTCCTTAATGCATTTCCTGTGCTTTGGTATCAATAAACCAGTAATTTTTTACTTTTTCCTTTCCTTTCATGAAGGATTCAGGACAGGCTATTCCGCTTGTAGTAGAAAGCTGCATTCGCTACATCAATTTGTACGGTAAGTTGATTCCATAATATCAACAGAGGCTTTCTGCGAAGGAAATTAAGTACTGGTAGCCAGCAGCGAAATACAGTAGAGATGCCTGCAGCCCTTGCTACCTGGGCTCGGGTTGTAATTGCAGTGGGATTGACTGTAGCAGCATTGGATGACTGGCAAATATTTAGGTCTTGTCAGCACTTATTCCGATTAAACTGTTTGTTCGGGCCCCTGGCCAACGGGAGCTTTGATGTGCTTTGATGTGAGGAGTCTTGGTTGGAGAATGTGGGCAGCAATGAGTCGTAGCAGGCCGTCCCCTTCTTGCTCTGAGCCTTTCTGGGTGCATCGACTCCTCGTTTCTGCTGTTCTTTACCAGAAAGCACTGCGTAACAGTTATAGAAATCTTTTCTGTAATGTTCTTTTCCAGGCCTTCAGCAGCAGGGCATTTTCAGAGTCCCTGGCTCCCAGGTGGAAGTCAACGACATCAAGAATTCGTTTGAGAGAGGTGGG
Source organism: Larus michahellis (assembly GCF_964199755.1). Taxonomy (NCBI): domain Eukaryota; kingdom Metazoa; phylum Chordata; class Aves; order Charadriiformes; family Laridae; genus Larus; species Larus michahellis. The sequence goes on along the minus strand of NC_133905.1, from coordinate 16,006,216 downwards.
TGGCCAGGGTATGCAGGCCCAGCGGGACGCCGTGTCCCAGCAGAGCTGGCTGGGGGCAGTTGGTGTGTGCTGGGTGCCTTGGCCGTTGTGCAGAGCCTGTGCTAAAGGCCTTTCTGCTGCCAGCGTGTAGCAGTACTAGGTGTCTCAGTACTGTGTCTCCAGCAATAGCAGAGAGTCACTTAGCGAAAGAGTATATGAAAAGTAGGGGCAGGTGCAGAGGTCTCTTCCACAGTTTTAATTAAGAGTGTGAAAGGCTCAGATGAAAGCCATAAAATAGTTTGTTGGGGATCCATTTTGCTCCTTCTGCAGCAGTTTGTGAAGGGAGGAGCAGCTTTGCCACATGTAGCTGGTGGCAGTGTTGGCTGTGGAGTTGACAGTTATCCTGTGGAGAAAGTCACATCAAAGGTGTAAGCCTGGCGAGGCAGGGCAGAGCGGTCCTGCTGTCACCGGGTGACAGGGAATCTGTGAAAGGGACAGGCTGGATGCGGGTAATGGCCTCCATGGCATTAATCTTTGAGCAGCATTGGAAGGATCAGGGCGAAGGTGGCCAGGCCAAGGGATAAGGCAGTGGTGAGGTTGTCAAAGGCGGGAGGACTTGCACATCCAATTTAAGAGGAATTGGTATCCGAATCCCTTAGGTTTTGAAAGCCTTTTATAGATTTAAGTCAGTACAATGGTACCCAGAACTGTTCAGTCTATTCCAGAGGCATAATTGCATCCTCCAGCCGAGCCTGTCTTCTCAGGCCTTCACCCACCATCGTTTAGATCTGCTCAGCTCTCCGAGCTGTCGCCATAAATGCAAAAATGCACTGGGCTGGGGCTGTGAAGGAGGACCGATTGCTAACGTTTTCAGGAAAGGTTTGAAGTCTCCACAATGAACTGGGTTTTTGTAGGTAGGGCTATAGCACGTCTCAGCGTGATGCTGTGTAACAGAGTGCCTTCTTAAACTCTCCTCTTGCTGCAAAATGCATCGCATTACCATTGCACACACAGGAGGGGTTTCTGAGCTGTGGGAAATTCTGGGTTTCCACTGAGTTTGGGGAAAAACACTTGCTGTGCTAGTTTGACTTGACAGTAATGCTGGAAATAAAACCTCTTCTCTGGGCAGGTGAAGATCCCCTTGCTGATGATCAAAATGAACGTGACATTAATTCAGTGGCTGGAGTCTTGAAGCTGTATTTCCGTGGACTGGAAAACCCCCTCTTTCCTAAGGAAAGGTTTCAAGATTTGATATCTACTATAAGTAAGTACATGTGACAGCTCTTCTCAGAGAACAGGGTGGGACAAGAGAAGCAATAAACAGGGGGCAAGTACAGCTGAGTTTTGCAAATAGCAGCCTAGGCTGTAAGAAGGGCTATAGGTTGTTAGGAGAAGATGTTAAGAGTGTGTATTGGCAGCGCTGGAGGCGAGGGAGAGGTAAAACATCTTGCTGTGGCTCTTTTAAATTCTTCCTAGCATCACAAGGATCGCCAGAGAGCCATCTCCAAGCTTAGGCCAGTGGGCTGCACACACAGCAAGCCCACATACATGTTTGCGAGTTGCATGAAGGCCATTAGCTGCTTGAAGAGGGCCGGCTGCTGTCCTGCCCACGTGGAGCTCTGTGAGAGCGGCGGTTCCTGAGCCTGCCCATCACCTGCCATGCAGCCGTGGCACCGGGGACACAAAGGGGTTTTGCTGCTTTAGCTCAGTGTCTTCCACTAAACGTGAAGTGAAGGTCAGTAGCTCCTGGCTACTCAGAAAGCTTCTCCCACCCTTGAGTCTGCAGGCTTGGTTTCAACCTCTCTTGCTCAGCTGTTCTCCAGGTGTTTGCTGTGTGCATTTCCTGTCCCGAAGGAAACCAGAAAGTGCTCTGGGACATGAGCAGAGGTAGAAGCTGAGGGGTTTTAGTCACAAAGTGTCTGGGATTGATGTCAGGGAGAGCCTGGTTGCTTCTTGTTCTGTCCTGAACTCTCCTCCCGGCTCCACTTGTTCCCCTGCAACTGAAGAACCAGCTATCCCAGCTGGGGTTCATTTCTCTCAGTACCTTGTAGTGATGACATTTATTTATTGGCGAGTCATGGAAATTATTCCCCTGGGGGAAAGGAAGAAGATAGAATGAATTTGATGTTTCAGAGATGATGGAGGAGCGTGTTGTTCGCTTTGGCTACAGGATGACTTCATTGTACAGGAGCAGTGTCGGGGTGGTTTTGGGGGTTGGAGTGTCTGGGTCTGTGGGTAGCTTGAGGGAACTGGCTGGTGAACATGAGCTGAACTCCTTCGTTTGGCTTTCACTGCTCACGGCTCCTTCCCCCCTCCTCAGTGTTAGCGTGCATTAACTGCTGGAGATTTAGTGATGTCAAGAAAGACAGATGATATCTAGAGGGGAATGACGCAGGGATAGGCTTGTTCCAGGAGGAGGAGAAGAATGTGCTCCTGTGTTTCAAGAGCAGTGTTTGATACAGTAGCTTCAGGAGATTCACCGTTGCCTTTCAGTCTTGATGTGTAGAAGAGCGCAGCACACCTGTAACGCAGCACACAAAGAAGCTGGTTTTGCACCAGTTTCATGCCTGGACAGCAGCTTTAGCCAGCCTTGCAGCGCTCGCACCGCTGCCCTCCCCGAGGGGCAGAGTGGGGACCCTGGGAGGGGACAGTCCCCAGAGAAGGGGACGGGACCCTGGGAGGGGACAGTCCTTCGGGGCCAGGAAATGTGACTGTGTGCTTGCAGATAGGCTTGGCAACCATCCCTAATTAATGCCAATTTGCACAATTTATTAAGCTTTTGGGAGCTTTTTGTTGCAAACATCATCTGTTAATTTTCTGGATATTAGTCTCTTCTCTCTTTCTTTATTTTTTCTCTTTTTATCAAGAATCTTTCTTTTCCTCATCTTTTCTTTCTTTCCCTGCTGCTGTTGCTACCTTCCGATTAGGGAAAGACAGATTGATTCTATGATAGATTTTAAATGAATTAAAATGCCTTGTTCCCAACAAAATTCTGACCTTAAACGCACGTAAGTGTAGGCTGTCTAATAGATGTCCCAAGCTGAGCAGATTGGAGAAGCCTCCCTCCTTTGAGAACCAGGGCTCAGTAAAATGCCACCCTTGCTGCAGGATGTTCCGTCTCATCTTGTGATTACAGCGGAAAGGTTAAACGCAGCCGAGCAGTTTGGGCTCTCCTCCGCAGTGCCTCACAAAGCTACTGTGATTGCCCGTGCCCTGGGTAAGGTTTTCCGAGCGAGGGTTTTGGGGCAGGTGCTGCTGCGCGTGTCGCCTGGCCCCCGAGCCCCGGGAAGCTGTGAAGCTGCATCTTTCCCCGGTGTGCTGGGAAGCCAGGCTGGGGAAAGGCTGCTTTTTCCTTTTGCCTTAAGGGCACTGAGAATTTACATGGAAGCGCTTCCCAAATCCACGTGAGAAATGGATGGATAGAAAAGGCACTTTGTTTGCAAAGGTTCATTCAGGGGGGTGCCTGTATTGTCAAGTGATTGATGATTACTCCATTAATTCCTCTGAATTACAGGCGCTTGAAACATTTCTGTGAAGTGAAAAAAGGCAAGTGCTTCAAGACAATTTGTTCCTCTGGGTTTCAGAACAGATATCTACTGTTGTAGGGTTTGATCCAGTTCTTATTTATTTGATTTAAAAAAAAAAAGTCCTCTTAAATAAAACCAAACTGAAGAAGTGGGGAACCCAGTAAGCAATAACAGGGGATAAACACATTCCTCAAAAATTTCCAAAATTAAATTTTTATAAAGATTTCCATCTTTGGACTGAAGCCAAATTTTGCTTAGAATTTTTGATCAAATTGCAGACCAGATACATGTGGTCAGTGAATTTTATTACAATTAGCAAATGTCAAAGTTTGATCCAGCATAATAAAGTAAGCATCTCTGCGCTCATGGGGCTTATTCTGTGAGGCTGAGTGCTCGCAGGAAAGCTTCGGTAATCTTTGCTTTCTGTAAAATAAAAGCCACAGGATTAACTACCTCCATAATACACTGAGCAGATACTAGCTTTGAAAAAAGAGTAGCTGCGGGGGCTGGACTGTGCTGCGGTGCTGTGGGGCGGCGCTGAGCCCCCCGGCGGGGCGGTGCGGGGGGCTCCGGCAGCTCTGCAGGCGAAGGTGGGGGCTGCATCAGCGTCGCCCTGGGGCAGGGCTGCGGGGGGCCGTGCGGGGGTCCCCGGGTGGGCTGGCACCGAAAGCAGACAGCTCTAAGCCACCCTCCTTCCTGCAGAAGGAAACCATTTTCCGATAGCAGCTATGGGGTTTGTGCGCTGCGATGGAGAGAAGAGAATCTTAAAGTGCTGACGCAGAACTGGTTCAGCTGAAAGTCCCACTCAGACCAGTGGGAGACTGGAGCAGAAGGGCTCAGAAGGCCCCGATGGTTAACCCGTAAGAGTAACGTGAATAAAAACCTCATTTTAAAATCTGGACTAGAAAACCAAGCAGTACCCCATGTCCCAGTACTGTATTGACTCCATTCCCAGTACTCTACTTTTGAGAAGTAGAGTAGTTGTTGAGGAACGAACTCAATAATGCATAAACAGTTATCTTAAAACTAAAACGTCTTTATTTGGTGTTTATACTGAATCTGAACATACATATGAATTCACCAGTGGAAGAGCACTGAGCCCGATTCTCTGCTTGCACCTTAGTGCCAAACCAGTGGATCAAATCTGGAAACAGGCTGTTGTTTTCCGTGCATGGTGGGCTACTAGATCTGGAACAAGTCCTTCTGGTGCCATGTTGTCTGGTCCTGAGAAGGTTTAAAGATGTGCTTTCTATCCCTGTGTTCCAGAAATCGAGAACCCCACCGAGAGAGTGCACCAGATCCAGCAAATCATCGTCACTCTGCCTCGGGCTGTCATCGTGGTCATGAGATATCTTTTTGCTTTCCTTAATCAGTAAGTCTTTTTTTTCCTCTTTCACTGAGTTTCTCTCTGCCCTCCTTTTTTTCAGGGCTTCCCTGTCTTTGTTGCATGAGTCCTCTTTGGTATTGCCATGGAGAGTTGTATTCTGCGCCCTCTCAGCCTTGCCTCGCCGTGGCTGTGTGTTCAGGGAAGATGTAGAGCTCAGTGATAGTTGCTTTTTTGGGCGGTGGGGGTTTGCTGGTGGGAGGCTTTTCTGAGCAAATGGGGAAAGTCGGTACCACACCTCCCTAACGCTTGTGCTTGCAGCTTGTCGCAGTACAGCGATGAGAACATGATGGATCCCTACAACCTGGCCATCTGCTTCGGGCCCACTCTGATGCACATTCCAGATGGGCAGGATCCGGTGTCCTGCCAAGCCCATGTCAATGAGGTCATCAAAACCATCATCATTAACCACGAGGGCATCTTCCCCAGCCACAGAGAGCTGGAAGGACCCGTCTACGAGAAGTGCATGACGGGAGGGGAGGAGTACTGGTAAGGAGCGGGACAGGACTCCGTTGGTTGCAGAACTTAAAGCCAGGTCCCCTTGGTAAGGTTGTCTTCTGGCACTCTGCGCTGAGAGCGAACCTGGAAGAAAAGGCAGAGCTTTGGCTTGATTCCTGTAGACAGAGTTGACCTCAGCCCACAGGAGTGTGGGAGGAGGGATCTCGGGAGCAGATCCCTGAGCGGATGGGGAGTGAGGAGAGCTCTGGGGAAGGTCAGACTTCATGTCCAGGGCAGCCAAGCACTGGGGTGAATTTGCCCCTCTGCAGAAGGGGCATGCCTTCTTGCTTTTATTCCTGTCAAATGTTAAGAATTAGATGTGCAAGTGATATATATTTGATATGCTTGCGCTGTTTTACACTGGTTAAGACTCTTACTTCCTATCAGGCTGTCTGCGTGGTTCTTAGTTTTAAATACCTCCGTGAAACTAAGAGGATTTTGCACATCTAACCAATTAGTCTCCATGCCAGTTTTGCTTTTCATTTCAGCCTTGCTGGTGAAAACAGAGGCAGTTCACTGAGTTTTTCTTTCCATGTTTCTCATGCTGACTCAGCACTATAAACCTCAGTAAAATCTTCAGGAGAAAATGGTATCCAATATGAGTATTAATATTTATAAAAAAATCTTTTAGCTGCAGTTCACATAACTATGTTCAGAGCAAACCAGAAATTCAGGTCAATTCTAACCAAATTCCTCCTAGGCTGGATGTTTTGAGTAAAGTCCCATAGTTCCATCATAATTTGCTATTTTGATGAAATTCCGTAGCCCAGAGTTAATCTGAACGTTCCAGTTCCTTTTGTTTTGTCAGCATTAGAAGGCAGATGAGTTTGCATTAGCAGGGACGGGCTCAGCCATGTGTGACTGCATCGCATCGCGTCTTCTGCTGCAGATTTCATCCTATTAGTACATCCAGGGTAGGAAAACTCCATAAACAAATTCCCACATTAAAAGCGTAAGTGATGTTACACATTAGTCTGGAGGATGCTGGAATTCTAAACCAACATTCAGATCTGAGTTTTAAGAAACCACTATTTATAACAGCCTTGAATTGATTTTCGTGCAAGTTTAATACAATTCTGAGACCTAATCTTCCCTGATGCTGATCACCTGCCATCATCCTTACTGATGCAAGCAGAGAATAAAATGCTAAAACTCATTGTGAATGAGTATGTGGAACGTTTTAACTTGCTATCACTTTATTATATTTGTTTTGCTAAATATGAATAAGATGCCCAAGCAACAGAACATAATGTTCTGGGCCTGAAGACCGTGGCGTGAGTGACTGCTGTTCTCAAAGCAAGTTCAGAGACCTGATGTGATTTTAAATGACCATCTCACTCCTACAAAAACTAAAACCATAATTCTTTCAAGTGTCACTGGGGCCAGAATTTCCCTCAACAACTTATTTTGCTAAGTGCCTTGGGAACAGAAATCTCATTCTTTCTTTGAAGGTATGGTGTATTTTATTTCAGTGACAGCCCGCACAGCGAGCCAGGCACCATTGATGAAGTTGACCATGACAACGGCACGGAGCCACACACCAGTGACGAAGGTGAGCAGCAGAAAACGGGGTCTGTGTTAGAAGAGCTGTGGATGCTGGAAAGCAGTGTGCACTTTGCCCCTCATCAGATCAGAGGCTGGATTAGTCTCTGGCACTTCAGTTGGGGTCGACGTTTTTGTGTGCTTAGTAATGAGTATGCATATTAATAAACATTACGTATAGATTTTCCCCATAGGGTGTGCGTGGACCTTTGCAGTGGTCTGACTCCATAGCGGGACACAGGGGTTGGTTTTTTGGAGCTGTTCTATGAGATTCCATTAATCCCACATATGACTTTTTTTTTCCCTTCTCCTTGTCATCTGTGCTTACATGCAGCTGTGCAATGGTGAGGACATGCTGTGTGAAACGGCTCACAAAACCAGGAGGGGAGACGGGGGGTGACGTGGGGGAGACCAGCTCTGTTCACTCGGGGCCCTCGGACGCATTGCGGGGAGAACAGTAAAGGTTGGGGGCCCTCTGAAGTGCGGGCTTCATTTTGCTGTGGATCATCCCCTGTTGAGCAGAAATTAAATGCCCTGTATTCGAGCGAGCTGCAGCCTGGTTTCCTGCAGCCGGTTCTGTTTCCTTTGGTGAGGAAGTACCTGCCTGCGCATTCCTGCTCCTGCTGCCCGTGGAGCTGCCCGGCTGCAGCGGGCGAAGCAGGATGTGTTGTGAGCCTGGAGCGCGCGGAGGGGTGCAGCCGGGTGTGAATCCGTGAATCCCTCGCAACTGGGTGTGTCATCAGCGTTTTCTAATGCTCTGAAGGAGGCTTGGGTCCAGCGCTTTGCAAGCTCCTGTCTGCCTGCGCTTCCGTGTAAACCAGCTCGGAGTTTCACATACAGGCTCTTAGTAAAAGCGTCAACGCTCAGGGTGATCACAAAGAGCATGGAAACGGGGGCGCTGGCAGAGCTGGGCAAAGAAGCGTGTTCGCTCCAGGACGCGGTACCAACACAGGAGGAAGCGCTGGGCTTCCCGCGCCCCCGAGGCACTGGCAGCACAGCCATGGGGCGAGCCCGGGAGACCCTGCTGGCACTGCGGAGGGGCCGCGAACCTCCAGCCCACACCACCGTTTAGTGGCAGGACTTTGCTGCGTTGGAAGGGTGCTGGGCAGCCAAATGCCTCTTCTGCTTTCCTGGTGGCCGATATTCCCTTGGATGTGTCCTGCCCCAACAAATGCTGACGCCTTCCGTGGCAGGAGGGCTAGCCCGGGTGGCTGGCACCCATGGGGAGGAGGGGAAGGGCGCAGCTGGGCCAGACAGCTCAGGACCTGCTTTCAGCTACAAACAGGAGCCGACAGGACAAGAAGATGAAGGAGAGCAAGCTGACATTTAGCCAATTTTATGCTTCGATGGTCACATTAATAGCTCTGATTGGAGTTTCCGGGTGATTAACTGTGGTGCAAGTGTGGAGAAGAAGAGCAGCTTTATTTTGTGAATGTACATATTCCTTCTTCCCCCCTCCCTTGCTCTGCACACCCTCCCTGCTGCGAAACTCAACGTTTCATAAGGGCTGTGAGACCCCTCCTGGTTGCCTCCCCTGCTACGTTTCCTCCAGAGCATTCCCTGTTGACCTGCCGCGCTGCTCCCCAGCACCCTGCCGCTCCTGTTGCTGTGGGTGTGTATTTTAAACTGGGGAGAGTTGTTGTGTTAAAGTGACCTGTCCTGTCCCACGTGAGGTGGGGAATGAATGGGGCAGGGGTCTGAGGCAGCATCTCCCATGTCCTCCTCCGGTATCTCCTCCTCTGTGTGGGTTTTGTCGCTGAACAGAGTGAGAGGTCGCATCCTGCTTGCTGCTGATGCTGAGCCTGCGGTTAGTGAGGAGGCAGATGGAGCAGAGCAAGTTTCCATGTTTTAATGAGAATGTGACAGAGCTGGAGGAACTGGGCTGATTTGCCCTGTTTAGCTTTGTCATCGCCCATCTGCCAGTCTCCAGGTGGGGTTTAAAACGATTGGTTGTCTCAATCAAGGTACATTAACTGCTGGCTTGCTGGCTGTGGTAGTGGCTAGAGGTAGCTGGGTGGTGCAGCCTGCGTTTTCACCCGTCTGGGAGCGAGTGAGGTGGAGTGCAGGTTGCTCCTGCCCTTGCAGAGAAACGCTGTCGCTGCTTTGCAGTCCCTCCCGCGGGTTCTCTGGGATTCAGTGCTCCCAGCTGGAAACAGATTTGCAGAAGAGCTGGGCTCCTCCACAGGCTCCCCAGTGCCAACTGGGCTCCTCTCTGGGTGCACATCCCGCTCTGGTGCCCTTGGCCAGGGGCTCAGAGGTTCCTGGTGTGCTCACGACTGCCCAAAGTGAAGTCCTGCCTCAGCCCTCTTGAATTGGCAGGCCCTGAGCTCCCAGTTTGTGAATCCCTGGTATTTGGTAGAGCTTAAACTAGAGAAAGTGGAGAAGCGGTGAGCCAGAGTGCTGGAAGGTCTGCAGATACGGGGGTGTGATGCAGAGCAGCTGCCTGGCCAGAGCCGGTGTCATCGTTTCTATGGGGATCCCCAAAGGGGGATTCGTTCCTCATCAATAATTCAGACCAAACTGTCTCCAGGATAAGGAAAGGAAGAGAAGGTAAGCGGGGCTTTGATCACAGTGTCTGACACAGCTTGACAAGATCCCAGTCTGGAGGATAATGGGGTTCTGTAACTGAAGAAATCACTTTATAGGTAGAAAATGGGAGTGTGGGTGGCGATGAGATATGCACACAGGGAGATTTCAACTACTCCCCATCTGGTTTGTAGCTTTTTGTAATTGCTGGTAGTTGTGAGTCTGTGAGAAATTCCAGGAAGGCTGGAAGAACAAAAAGAATTGATCGGTCTAAAAATAGGATGGTTTGTACTCAGTGTAAGATACTCGCAGGAAGCTAGGGCAGCATTAGTGCTGTTCTGATGAGATGCCTCTTTCTAGGATTTATTGTGCTCTTGTGACTGTTGAACTGAGCTTTTCTCTGTCTGTGCTTCTCTCCTTTGCAGAAGTGGAGCAGATTGAAGCCATAGCAAAGTTTGACTACATCGGACGGTCTCCACGGGAGCTCTCCTTTAAGAAGGGGGCCTCGCTGCTCCTGTACCATCGAGCATCAGAAGACTGGTGGGAAGGGAGACATAATGGTGTGGATGGCCTCATACCCCACCAGTACATTGTGGTGCAAGACATGTGAGTAAAGTGGCATGTGTTGATCTAGGTTGTTAAAATCACATACTGACATGAGGTCCATTATTTAGACACCTAAAATTAGGTGGCCAGATTTTCCCTGGTTTAGTGACTTTGGTGAGAAATCTGGATCTGTTCATATATCCCTCTCCGTTTATTGCCTCAGATTGTTTCTCATTCAAGCTGGTAAAGCCAAGCACTAAATAGCGTACCTCAGTGTGCCTGAGCCCCGTCTGTCATTGATCGCTCGAAGTGGCATGACCGAGGCTTAATGTTGGCCTTGCCTGCTGTGTATGTTGACCTGGCATTGTTCAGTGCCACCTGGCCTGCAGGCAGATCCCAAGGTCCTTCGCAAATGACACTTCTGTTACAAGCACTGTCACTGTACCTGGATTCGTTGACATGGCAGCTACAGCGCAGGGGGATATGGAAACCTGACATTCGCTTTTTCCAAGCTCTGGGTACTGTCTGAAGTGGTGGCTTTGGTCCAAGCCTTTGTTGACAAAGTCTGGAGGTGCTGGAGTGGTGACGTTCAGGTCCACGCAGTGGCTGGGCCCTAGCCGCTCCCTGGGGCAGAGCCCTGGTACTGACGGGGTCTCCTTTCCCTAGGGATGATGCGTTCTCCGACAGCCTGAGCCAGAAGGCGGACAGCGAGGCAAGCAGTGGACCGCTGCTGGACGATAAGGCCTCCTCCAAGAACGACATCCAGTCCCCGACGGATCATATTGTGGACTATGGCTTTGGGGGAGTAATGGGCCGGTAGGGAAACTCTTGTTTTTCTATGAACACAGAGGTGGTCGCTGTCACGTGTGGGGAGAGTCAGCGTGTGGTGTAGGGCAAGACAGAAGGGAAGGCTCCAGTAGGCACTGCAGAACAATGCGAGCGTGGAGGGGTATTTCATATGCATTGCTAATGTAGATCTGAAGTAAAGAAGGTACAATGCTGTCCCTTTCCTGGCACTGGCTAAAATGTCTGTCTTCCTCTTGCTTTAGTCTTCTGGAGCTGAGAGGCTGGAGTTTGGTTTGATCTGAACTCTCAGAGCTGAGCAATTGTCTTACAGCATGCAACCAGACGCTTTTGATCTGACGGACGGTGACATAGTCTTGTGATGGATTCTTTGCAGAGTGAGATTGAGGTCTGACGGTGCAGCTATCCCTCGCCGTCGAAGCGGGGGGGACACCCACAGCCCGCCCCGAGGGATGGGTCCTGGCATAGACACTCCTCCTCGAGCAGCGGCCTGCCCTAGCAGCCCCCACAAAATACCTCTTAACAGGGGCAGGATTGAGAGTCCCGAAAAGCGCAGAATGGCGACATTCGGCAGTGCAGGCAGCATCAATTTCCCAGACAGGAAGGCCTTGTCTGATGGCCACCCGCTGAGATCGACCTGTGGATCGACTAGACACAGTAGTCTCGGAGATCAGAAATCTCTAGAAGCAGAAGCGCTTGCTGAGGTAAGAGGGTTGTGAAGTGGCTCTCGGTCCCCAGGGATCGAGAGGATAAAAGAAAAGTCACTGGGGTAGCGCCGCAGAGCCCCTTCCATCTCAACGCACTTCAGAATTACAGCGCTGTTGTAGCTGCAATGGTTTAAAGGTAAAAATGATCAGCCAACAGCTTGACTGCTTTTCCAACTGTATCAGTTGGTCTAATAAAAGATACTGCCTCCTTCCACAAACCTTGTTTCTTCAAAACAATAGACAGAAATGTTCGATCCACCACTGAAATGCGCTGGCAGCTCTTGCCTCCCACAGGGAGGGAAGCGCATTATCTTCATCTGATGCTCCATAAGGAGCTTAAGAGGAGAAAACTGGATTTGCCAAATCAGAATTTGACTGATGCTCAGTGTTTGGAGAAAAGTGCTTCACGTTTGCTACTGGCTGTTTGTAGCTAGGACCTCAGCATGTTAGCCTGATCCCACTATGGTGCCTCCAGCCATGCAATATCATCAGCATCACACTAGGCCATCGGTTCCACGGCGCTCATGAAATTCACGTTACCTCCAGCATAGCCTGCAGGTCTCCTCTCCCTACCGCTGGCAAGAGGCCCCCAGCCAGGTACCAGTCAGGTTACACCAAACCTGTTAACACCTGGGAGAACGGTCCCTCCATGGAGGAGGCTGCGCAGTTCTCCAGCCTCTCAGGGACCACCTGGTTCAGGCACGGTCCCCACGGATCTGTGAATGGCCACAGTTGGGCTGTTGCAGGGCCTGGGGGCTGGCAGCACTGTGGACAGGCAGTTCCACATCCCCTATGTCAGCAGCTCCCCGGCGGTTTGCGGTTTCCCCCCCCTGCAGCGGGAGCAGAGCTGTGGGGCGGTGGGTGATGCCCAGGCGGAGGGTGCAGCTGCTGGGGACGCCGCTGCCCACCGCCTGGCAGCAGCCTGTGTGCCACAGGGTTTGGCAGGCTGTTACGTGTCCACTCAGCTGCTTTCAGTGGGGTAATTAATGATTGCAGAAAGGAAGAACTCTTACTGTCCTGTTTGCTTTTCCACCAGCCACGCTCCTTGTTCTCTTGCTCTGCAGCACGCTACCCAGCTTCTCTGTCCATCAAGAGCTTGCGTTTGGTGTCATCAATTTACAAAGTTATGGTCGTAGCGCAGCACGTGCCCTGAGCGATGGCTCCCACTGGGCACCACGTCGGCCTCGGGTCGGCGTGACAGCGTGCACAAAGCCCCCAGGCTGGGCTGGTGGCCGTAGGTGGCACCCTAGGGCCACGTTCCCCAGGTGCGGTGCAGGGCTGGGGGGTCTGGGACCCTCCGGTGGGACGGGTGAATGGTGAGGATGGAGATGATATGCACAATTTTCTTGGCTTTTGGGGCTTTGGGTTGTTTTTTTAAACCTTGGAAAAGATTCTCACTCAGCTGATGTAAATAAATACTTGCCTTGAAGTCTTGTAGGACTGCTGGACGTGGTAGTCCTGAGGCTTAGCTCTGGGAGAATATTTTCATTCATTATCTGAACCACTTAATAGAATTAATTGGAGCTAACTTGATAATTATTTCCCTTCTGCTGATCCTCTGAATGTTATCTGAGGCTCACCAAGCGTTTTATAAAGTCCTTATAAAATTAAGGACTTGTCTACACAAGGACAGCAAGGAGAGTCAACTAGAGGTACTTTTTAAACGATTGACTCAGTTCCCTTAAATCGCTTTTTAGATGGTCTCTTCCTGAGTTAGTGGCCTTAATTCAGTTAAGGCGGATTTAAGTGAAGCCAAACTAGGGCCTCTCTGTTTCTGAATGAGATGATCAGCGCTGCAGTTGTAGGCAATTTAGCTAATTTCCTTTAAATGGGTACTTTCAGTCAACCAGGGGGTTCACCCTCTGGAGGATCTCCTTGGACGGACCAGTGGAGGCCATGCCCAGAATCATAGAATCATAGAATTGTTGAGGTTGGAAGGGACCTTTAAGATCATCAAGTCCAACCTTTAGCCTACCCTGACAAGAGCCACTTCTAAACCGTGTCCCTCAGTGCCCCATCTACCCTTTTTTTAAACACCTCCAGAGATGGTGAATCCACCACCTCCCTGGGCAGCCTATTCCAATGTTTAATAACCCTTTCAGTGAAAAAATGTCTCCTAATATCTAATCTAAACCTCCCCTGACGTAACTTGAACCCGTTTCCCCTCGTCCTATCACTTGTCACCAGGGAGAAGAGGTCAGCCCCCATCTCTCTACAACCTCCTTTCAGGTAGTTGTAGAGGGTGATAAGGTCTCCCCTCAGCCTCCTCTTCTCCAGGCTAAACAGCCCCAGCTCCCTCAGTCGTTCTTCATAAGGTTTGTCCTCCAGGCCCCTCACCAGCTTTGTAGCCCTTCTCTGGACACGCTCCAACACCTCAATGTCCCTCTTGTAGCGAGGGGCCCAAAACTGAACGCAGTACTCGAGGTGGGGCCTCACCAGTGCCGAGTACAGGGGGATGATCACTTCCCTAGTCCGGCTCACCACACTGTTCCTGATACAGGCTAGGATGCTGTTGGCCTTCTTGGCCACCTGGGCACACTGCTGGCTCATATTCAGCCGGCTGTCAACCAACACCCCCAGGTCCTTTTCTGCTGGGCTGCTTTCAAGCCACTCTGCCCCAATCCTGTAGCGCTGCATGGGGTTGTTGTGACCCAAGTGCAGGACCCGGCATTTGGCCTTATTGAACCTCGTACCATTGGTCTCAGCCCATCGGTCCAGCCTGTCCAGATCCCTCTGCAGAGCCAACCTACCCTCAAGCAGATCAACACGCCCGCCCAGTTTAGTGTCATCTGCGAACTTACTGAGGGTGCATTCAATCCCTTCATCCAGATCATTGATAAAGATATTAAAGAGAACCGGCCCCAGCACTGAGCCCTGGGGGACACCACTTGTGACTGGACACCAACTGGATTTAACTCCATTTACCACCACTCTCTGGGCACGGCCGTCCAGCCAGTTTTTTACCCAGCGAAGAGTACACCTGTCCAGGCCATGAGCAGCCAGTTTCTCCAGGAGAATGCTGTGGGAAGACCTGACCTGACCCAAGGCGGGGGGGTGGTGAGGGTTGGGGCCGGTCTCACCTGGGCTGCCTCCCCGCACGCAGGGAGAGGCCTTGTTGCTGCCTCTCTTCTATTTATGGAGAGCTGCCATCGTGCTGCTCCCTCCGAACACATCCCTGTGCGTTTCTGTCCCCACACCTGCCATTGCCCTGTAGGCACAGGGAAGCAGAGGTCCCATTCATCTGATGGAGGCTGCAGGGCAACTGATTTTGGAGAAACCAGCCGCAGTGCTGGGGGAGGGTGTGGAGATGCCTTGTCCCGTTGGAGCTGTGGACAGGCTGGTGGTCACCCCATCACGCGTGGTCACTCCATCACGCGTGGTGCTCAGGGTTTGCTCCCTTTGGAGCTGGCAACCAAACTCCTGTTCACTTGGGAGATGTGGAGCGCCTTTGTGTGGCCAGAGTTTGGGCTTTACATCTTCTCCTAAAGCTCCCTCTTTGCCTGGAGGCTCTGTCTTATGTCAGAGACACCTCCCCCTCCCCCCAGACACACATGCCAGGGTGGGGAGACCCTCTCCACAGAGTGGGATGCAGGAGAGTGGGGCAGTGCCATGGCATGGTGCTGACATTCCTTTTTGGTGGTGTTCGCAGGACATCGAGAAGACCATGAGCACAGCGCTGAACGAGCTGCGGGAGCTGGAGAGGCAGAACACGGCCAAGCAGGCCCCCGACGTGGTCCTGGACACGCTGGAGCCCATGAAGAACCCCCCGATGGGCGCTGCCAACTCAGAGCCCGCCAGCCCCCTCCACACCATCCTGATCCGGGACCCCGACGCTGCCATGCGGCGCAGCAGCAGCTCCACCACCGAGATGATGACCACCTTCAAGCCGGCCCTCTCGGCCCGGCTGGCCGGGGCTCAGCTGCGGCCCCCACCCATGCGGCCGGTGCGGCCGGTGGTGCAGCACCGCTCCAGCAGCAGCAGCAGCTCGGGGGTGGGCAGCCCTGCCGTCACCCCCACCGAGAAGCTCTTCCCCAGCAGCTCGGCGGATAAATCGGGCACCATGTAGGCTGGGGCGCCTGGGTGGCGGGAGCGGGGCCAGCAGCTCGGCACAGCCTCGCTCGGCCAAGTGGGAAGCCAAAACCCTGCTCAAGAGGAAGCTCTCCAAACGGGGAACACGTGCGTAGCCGAGGCCTGATGGTTGCTTGTACATACATGTGTGTGTGTGTGTATGTACATACGTGTGCACACACACCCCCATCCATGCAGAAACACTCCCCAAGCTTGCAGTCCTGTGGCAGGAGGAGACGGCGGGTCTACGTGTTGGCACTGGAGAATACACACTATATGTAGAAGTATATATTAAAAAACAAAAAAGTGTACAGAATTCGGTGACTTTTTTAAAAAAGTAGATTTACCTCAGAAACTGGCTCTGAAATGTCCTCTCTAGAGACGTTGGGTTGATTTGGGTTTTTTTCCAGGCTATTTGTGTGCGTGTGTGTGCGTGGAGGTACGTAGCAGCTGTGCGTCGAGCAATACAAGGCCAATCCTGGAGTTTATTTTCTGCGCCTCTTGGCATTTGGAAAAAAAAAAAAAAAAAAAGGGAGCAGGAGGAAGATACAGTGGGTTTGGTTCACTGCTGGCCAACAGAGAAGAGCTGGAAGTTTGTAACTGCCAGCGTGTGCCAGGCCGGCTGGAGTGTCTGTGCAGGCTGGACCCCAAGACGCCCCGGCCAGCGACTCCCGGTGGGAGCCGGGACAGAAGAGGAGGCAGCTCCATCGGCTCCTGGGGAGGATGTGGCTGCTGCAGCGGAGCACAGCCCTGCCTGCGCCGTGGGGTCTGCAGAACTCGCATTTGCTTGAAGATTTCAGAGTGAACAAGGACTAACAACAAACCTGTGGTAACGCATAAATAGAGTATCTTACACAGTTTTGAGATGCTTCATTTCCCTTTCCCCACACACTTTTTTTCTTTTTTTTTTTTTTTTTTTTTATTTTAAAAAAGCCCTAATGGTGTATCGACCGCTGAAACTAAAGAGGCGAGGAGGCTTTGGTACAACAACGTTCCTTTATTTGAAGTTGCACAGCAGTACATGAGGGTCTTGATTCAGATTGTGTCGTCTTGCATGAAAAGCATGAGCCATATTTGACCATATCAGATGCGGAACCGATCTGATGGGATGATATTTTGCACTTTCTGTACTGTACTATATAATACAACAGTTTGAGTTTATGCAAAAGAATCTACATTTTGTTTTTCCTCTGAACATGTAACCCAGAGAAAAAAATATGCAGAAAGAGCTGGGGATTGCACGGTACTTTGTCTGATAATCAAGTCTCTTCTGTAAGCGCTGAATTCAAGACACTCTGTGCTTCTCCTGCAGTTTTTTTTCCTCTTGTACAGATTTCCAAGCAATGACCCGTGGTTTAATCTGGTCACTTCCACATGATCACGTCCAAGCCCAGCGTGAAACGGGCCATGGTCAGTCTCTCAGCTGCACAGCAGAGCCGCACTAATGGCTCCTAAATGGTCGTCCTTTCTTCCCTCCATCTTCCATTTCTGCTGTTGTCTGTCCCTGGGCAAAGCAGCTCCCGAGCCCTCCTGCCCCATCCAGCGTCACCTGCCCCTGCCCAGGGCTTTTTTTTTTTTTTTTGTCCCCCGTTCATCTCCTCTCCCCTCCAGCTCGGCTGCAGACCCCAGCGCGTGCGGCCGGAGGAGCAGCCCCGCGGCAGGAGGCGGCGGAGGCTCTGCCGGGTGGCTGAGCCCACCAGTGCTGCCGCTGCTGGCGCCCGGGCTGGGGCCCTCACCCGTGACATGCCCACGCGTTCGGCCGGCGCCGGGCAGCGTGTACCTCCACGGGCCGGGCACGGACCCGGCGTCACGCACCGGCGGGACCGGCCGCTGCTTGTCCCTGTGCCCAGAGCATGTGTCCCCTCCGCGTCCCGCTCCCGCCTCGGCCAGGCTGTGTATATATATCGCTGTTCTTGCTTAAATGCTGGAAAGTAACTGTTAACATGTAAACTGTACAAAAACATAGGCTAAGAGTAGATGAAAGCCAATGCCACTCACCAAATCTTTGCACTTAGTACGTAGCTCAATGTAAAAATAAAACCCAGTAATAATAATAAGAAATAAAAAACCCCGAGCCGCAAAGCTAACCTTTCCGTGTACAGTGGGGGAGAAGTACTGTATGTAGTGATTCCGTCATTGTTCCTCCGTATAATGCTGTAAGGGGAAATGGTGTTTATGTACTTGTCTATTAACATTGTTGACATTTGTAATTACCACAATTAGTTCATATTGCTGTTTATTTTTCTTCATGATTTTCCCCCCCTTTCCTGCCTTAGGCTACCCCTGAGGTCGATGCCTCTGTCGTTGCGGGCAGCAGATGTTCAAACAGTCTGTCAGTCTGGGCAGTAATGAACCAGCAAATGTGCTTTTAGGGGGAGGGAAGAAACCCATTTGGCACGAGAGCTGTGTATTCATTGCCAGTAATTAGTATTTTTTTTTTTCCATTTAGTTCCTGGAGAACATTCACTTTGCCGGTCTTCTGGTTTTTTTATATACTTTCAAAGATGACTTGATAGCAAAACCATGTTTATTAGCGTTTTTTTCCTCCCCTCTTACTTTTGAAGATACGGTACAAGTTCCAGTGTCTTTCTATTAAATTATTGCCTTTCGTTTTCCTTTGTTTTGTTTTGTTGTGGGTTTTTAATACAATTGTTTTCTTATCTTTAAGTGCCTTTTTGAGCACCAGAACAAATGCTTGGAGTTAATGTCCTAGGAGCTGTACGCATCATGATTTCCTTTGTACAGTTGCGTTGTGCTGGGGGTGATTGCTTTTAAAGTCCTTTTTAATTCTTTTTTTTTTTTTTTTAAGAAAAAAGAAAACCAACACGTTTTGTTGAAGAATAAACTACCCCTTTTTAATACGGTATTCAAATTGTAGTTTTAACTACTGTAAATTTAAGGGAAGAAATGTATTTTTCTGTAAGCTGACTTGGCACAAAATGGAAGCATGTATGTTGTAGGAGTACCATAACTGGAACCTGCTCATGTTTTATGAGTAACTTTACCCTGATCCTCGATACCTCTCTAAAGGCGCAAAGACTGTAGCTGCAGAGCTCTCCGGTCACGGTGAGACCCGGCGCTGGGGTGTGGGGGGACGGCAACAGCCCCGGGGGCCATGGCAGCGGCGAGGCTGGCGTCTTCCCAGAGCAGTTGTTTCTCTGCTGTGCAGAGCGAGGGCCGACCTCGGGCTCGGCTTCGGCAGGGACAGCTTGGTGCTCGCCCACCTTCCCCGGGGTGGCGATGGCGCCCGCGGCCATCCTCCTCTGTCCAGGCCCTGCAGCGACGTGCCCCAGTGTGCCGGTCCCCGGGGTGGTGAGGACAGTGCACTTTCTTCCTTAGGCTGAAGTCCCCCTGGTAGGTGATTTTTGTAAACCCCGGACTGTGTTATTTAACTAGCAGTGTTGTGGTTTTCACGGTGCGGCAGTAGATGTCCCGAGTCTGATCTGCTTCCGAGTGGCTGGGCTGCGTAGTCTGGTGGGGATGGGTTTGGTTACGCCGGGAAGCCAAAGGAAACCACTGGCTGGCTGCCCTTTGTAACGGTCCTCCTCCTCCTCTGGTGTTGTCTCTGTAACGTACGGTGAGATGCCGTTCAGCTAGAGTGTCTGAGTGGGTCCTCTGTCATGTATGCTGACGATGCCATGTAGATGAAGCCACTGGTTGGGTGTGGACTCATCCCGTTGAATAAAACTGCTTAACTTTTCTCAAAAACACTGGCTGTGATTTCAGAGCATTTGGGGCCCCTGGGAGCTGTGTGCACCCTGCCTGTACCCTGCCCGCACCCGTCCCTGCGGCTCCCCCTCCCCGGTGCCCCTGCAGCCCTGGCCGCAGTCGCTCTGCGGTGGCCCCACAGCCCCCTCCCGTGCCGTTGGCCATGGCGGTGCCTTTGGCCGCGTCTCCTGGCTGCCGCCCCCGTGACCACGAGCCAGGCCCATGGCTGCTCGCCATGGCGGACTTGGCGTGTGCCACCGCGTTTGTTTAGATGAACCACTGAGGGCACAGATGGGCTCCTTCCTCCCAGCCCTGGGCATATGGTGAAAATGCACAGGGAAGAGAGATGTAGGCCAATTAAAAAAACAACAAACCATCACTTCCAAGGGGGTGTAAATTTGCCCATTTCCCTTGTTGTGGGAGGATCTGTGGTGATTGGCACCAGCCGAGATGCACCCCGTGTTTCAGAGGTGGTGTCTCTCTTAAATTTTATTTAAAATGGTTTCAGGTAAAGACAAGGACAATGTTCTTCCATTTAATTTCTAACAAATCTTTGCCTTTAAGCTCACTGCCCTGCAAGCGCAGTAACCGAAGGCTGAGGAAGGGGCTGTGCGGGCTCTCGAGCTCCTCCTGGGGCGAGGGCTGGTGGGGAAGGGCCCCCCCCTCCCTGTGCTCCCCTGGCCCTGGGGGCAGGAACCGTTTCCAGACGTCGGGGCCCCCGCTCATCCTCAGGCAATTAAATCCCTTTGCAAATCTCCTGCTCCGGCAGAGCGCCTTCGGGCCGCTTCTGACTTCCCAGAGGGAAAGGCTGCCTCGGGTGGGGAATGGGGTCGGGGAGGATGGCGGCCTCCACCTCTGCTCCAGAGAGACTTCACCTTCCCCTCTGCCCGCAGGAGCTGCTCGGGACCTCGGATGTCTGCACCTCAGGAGGGACATCAGCTCAACAGGGCTGGGGTGGCACCCGTCAGGGACACCGGGACCGCACCACTGTGGGGCCAGCGCTCACGGCCGGGACATGCTGTCCCCGTGAGCAGCCTTCGGGCAGTAGGCAGGCGTCCGTGCCTGCGAGGAGCTGGGCTGAGCGTCCCTGCTGCCCCCCCTGCTCGCCCTTCGTGTGTCTGGGGGGGATCGACACTTGATCTCCTGTCGCTGCCGCCATGTTTTACCCTGACCCTTTGCCCGAGCACCCGCTCAGCCGCTCAGCACATCAGTGCTCGCCAGTGCAGGAGGATTAGATTATATTGCTCTCGAAATGCATTGAAAGTAGGCTTGCTTTCCTTTTCAGAAGCTGATTACACAGACATTAATTATCACTGGAGGGGAGGGAGAGGGACCACAACATGGCACGCCCGTGTCCCTCCAGCCGCTGACAGTGTGAGCCCATCCATGCTCTCCAGGGACGAGATCTGCCATGGCCCCCTTATTTTCACAGCAAAGGGTGTTTTTCCTCCCTGCTCCTTCCTCCCCTCCATCACCAGGGAGGGGGTCTACCTGCTGCCCCCCTGCCCGCAGACGCAGCTCCCTGGGGCAGCCCCTCCGGGACCGGGGGCCGGTGCCTCCATCCTCTGCCCACCATGGTTCTGGCCAGGTGCCTCCCCCCTGCCACCACCCGCTGTCGGCTGCAGGCACCCAGAGCTGCTTCGCCTGGGCTGTGACAGGAGAACTGACCGCCAGTGTCCCCCCGCTGCTGCCAGCCCCACGTGTGGGGACCCCCCCAGCGCTGCCACAGGGATGGGTTGCGCTCGGCTGCAGGAAGGCGACGCATGCCTGCGACACACAGGCCATGTCAGACCCAGCAGATGTCAAAATGCACTTGAAGCAAAGATGATTCAGTGCTCGCTCTGTGGCCAAGAGGACAAGAGCAATTACCTCCTCCCAAAGGGACGGAGAGAGGGGGCTCAGGGGCCAGGTGAGCCAAGGAGACCAACAAAGGCCCTTCCTGCAGCAGCGGTGGATTGCCACCAGGCACCGAGGCTGTCGGGACCAGCCTGGTATTCGCTTTTAAAGGATTAACTTGTACCAGCCAAGTGGATGTGAAAACCATGGCCAGTGCAGGAGGACATGGTCCATCACACCCCATGATGTGCTCAGCTCGGCCCTGCGGTGCAGACGGCATCCTGCCATGGGGCCGCCGGGAGGCACAGCCCTACCAGCCCTGCCCGGTCCCGGCATCGGCCACCGCCTCACTAGCGGCCACTTCTCACCCAGGGGCTGCGCTTCACGTGTAACACCTCACGGCACATCTTAACCCATGAGATTTATTACCAGACCAAGCAAAGCAGCAGAATTAAAAGAGTTTTCCAAAGGCACACGCACTGCTGGTTTCACCAAAGGTCTGTCCTCCATCCAAATTATCCTCCTGCTGGGCTCTCCCTGAGCTGAGAAGGTCCCCGCAGTGACGCTGGTACTTAATGAGCCAAACAGAGCCTCTGCCTGAGAGTAAATGTCAACATTATCAGTAAATTGATAATTGATTTCCAATTAAAAGTCCCGGTTCCCCAGCACTCCTAACTAACACAGGCTGGTGTTAAGCTAATTATCCTTTCCTCTGCTGACAACAAGCTTTTAGTGCCCTAACTGGGATACTAAATGGGCACTGGGAGCTGTGTCCTTTGTCGTCCCGGCAGGAGCTGACCCCCCTGGCGAGTGTGTGCTGCCATGCATAGGGCACCTCCGCACCAAACAACGTGTTTCACACTGGGGAACAACATATTTGTAATGAAAAATAAAGGGTAACGTCCCTAAAGGTAGGTCAGGAGAGACTCAGCATGATAGGACACAGCTCTGTCTCATTACCCCTAGGGTGACAATCACAAATGACCCAATTCTGGCTCAACTTTGAACAGAAAAAGATATAAATTTGGGGCGAGGGGGGGAGGCAGTGCTTTTAATTTGGGGGGAGAAGCTTCACACCTCGTTTTATTTGTCTCTTTGGAAACCTACAGGAACCAGACTAAACACCTGGAAGAAGCTGGCTTTGCCGATGGCGGCTGTTTAACAGTCGGAATGACAAGAACACACAGAATAAAACCCCACAGAACAGCAACCGCAGAGGCTGCGTGTTCGACCGTACGGACCCGACGGGGCCCGAGGGGTGGGCTGGGTCCCACCATGGCCATGCCAGGCAAGCCGGCAGGTTTGTGTGCCTGTCCCTGGGGAGGGGAGCAGGGAAGGGGACACCCTGGTTTCTGGTACCAGGAAACCAAGTCCTTAAAGCGTGAGACGTGATGCTTTGGCAGAGGAAACAAGGCACTTTCTGAGCGGTGTGGGTTGTATCAGAGCTGGGGCATTGCCCAGTTGTCACGTCAGGCTGCTCCTGCTGCCACCGCTGCACTGTGGCACGGCTAAACCTGCACCCTTCGCCTTTTTGGAGCTGTTCTGAATTCTTGCTTATTCGCACCCATTTGCATCGCCTGGCATCTCTGGGTTTAAGGTTGGACGCCAGTTCCTGTGCTGAGGATACAGGCAGCTTTATAAACTCATTTTGCTAAAGCTGGTTTGGAGTAAGAAGCCTCTGCCACACAGGGGGTCTCCACAGGCTGGGCCACCTGCAGCCGCTGGCAGCCGGGGTTGGCTCCTGGGTGCCGCTCGCCCGGGGCTGGCTCTGCTGCCGTGACGGGGCATGGCTGGTGCGGGGGGAGCAGCCATCGGCCCAGTGCAAGGCCCCAGCCGGCGGTGACGGTGTTACACCATGATCCGGAGGGCCGTGGGCGTTTGTTTGGCCAGCGGATTGCCTTGCACATATGTCTTGTATGGCCTCGCTCAAGCACGCTGCTGAAGGGGGATGAGTTTGCGTGACGAGTGGCTATTAATATTTAATTTCACCCCATCCGTGTACATTTTTAATTCAGTCCATGTTATAATTCTTCCTGATTGATCACCACTTTGCTGACCGCTGCGTCACACAGTGCTGCAGACATTAATTTTCAGCCTTCACCAGCGATCTCCGAGAGGCAGAGACCGTCCTGCTGCCGGCTCGGGGGGGCCAGCGGGGTGGGGAAGGGTCGCCCCAAAGCAGGCGATGCTGCAGCCAGGCGAGAGGGGGGACACGTCCCCGGCCCCCTCCCCGCAGCCCCCGAGCTCCCGGCGCAGGCTGGGGCGGTGCAGAGCACTCCTGGTGGCCAAGCACCCTTCCCTGCCCCCAGCCATGACCAACGCCGCGTCCTGCCCCGCAGAGCCGGGGCTCCGGGCAGTGTTCTAGCTGCCAAGCGGATAAAAAGCCCCATATCTAAATAAAAAGCGCCTGCGAAGCCTGAGCGCACCCCACGCGCGGGCTGGCGGTTTATTCAGAGCCCGTATTACGTTTCTTTCCGTTGTTTTTTCTGCCACTGGTTCACGACTTCACTTTCCCCCCGTCCCGGCAGCGCGGGGGAGCAGAGACCTCCCGCATCTCCTCAGTCCCCCCCGACGCGTGGCGGCTGCGGGCACCGTGTCAGCGGGGCTTTGCCGGGGGCTGGCTCGGCCGCAGCTGGGACTCGCCCTGCATCTCCAGGGGGCAGCGGCCCACCCGGCCCTTATTACAGTTAATTAGCGCAGCTCCGGGCACAGCCCCACGGGAGGGGAGCGCGGGGGGGGGGGTGTGAGCGGCTGCAGAGCAGAGCGGTGCTGGCAGCATGGAGCCCCCCCGCAGGCCCCACCAGCCATGAGCGGCCGGTCCGCTCCTGGCCCAGCCCGGCTGTCGCCAAGGGGGAGGGTCCTGGGCACCTCCTTTGGAGAAAAAGCCACTGGGGGCTTCGGGGGGGCCCCAGCCGGGCTCTCGGGCAGGCGAAGGTGTGTAAAGGCGTGCGGGGCTCGCACGCTCCGCGCTCGGTGGCACGGGTGGGCGAGCGTGGGCTGTGCCGTGGCCCGCCAGAGCCGAGCCCCCCCCCGCCGCCGCCGGTGGGCGTCCCCCCCGGACCCGGCGTGCCCGCGGCCGGCAGGTGGCAACCGAGCCCCGCGCATCGGGCCGGGGGCGAGCGCGGCGCCGGCGGGACGAGCGTGGCCGCGGGGACCCTGCCGCGGGCCTGAGGCGCTGCCCCTGTGTCGCCCTGCGCTGCTGGCCCTGCGCCGGCCGCGGTGGCCGCGTGAGCGGGGCTGCGCCGTGGGCTGCCCTGTCACTGCGCGTCCTGCAGCAGGCCCGGGTGCCTCAGGGGAAGGGGCTAGAAGAGGCTGGTGTTCATAGAGTCATGGAATGGTTTGGGTGGGAAGGGACTTTAAAGCCCACCAAGTGCCACCCCCTGCCCTGGGCAGGGACACCTCCCACCAGACCAGGCTGCTCCAAGCCCCGTCCAACCTGGCCTTGAACCCCTCCGGGGATGGGGCAGCCACAGCTTCTCTGGGCAACCTGGGCCAGGGGCTCACCACCCTCACAGCAAAGAATTTCTTCTTCAGATCTCATCTAAATCTCCCCTCTTCCAGTTTAAAACCATTCCCTCTCATCCCATGGCTCCCCTCCCTGATCCAGAGTCCCTCCCCAGCTTTCCTGGAGCCCCTTTAGGGACTGGAAGGGGCTCCAAGGTCTCCCCGGAGCCTTCTCTTCTCCAGGCTGAACCCCCCCAGCTCTCTCAGCCTGTCCTCCCAGCAGAGGGGCTCCAGCCCTCCCAGCATCTCCATGGCCTCCTCTGGCCCCGCTCCAACAGCTCCATGTCCTTCTGCTGTTGGTGCCCAGAGCTGGAGGCAGCCCTGCAGGGGGGTCTCCCCAGAGCAGAGCAGAGGGGCAGAATCCCCGCCCCTCGCCCCGCTGCCCGCGCTGATGGGGATGCAGCCGAGGGTGCCATTGGCTTTCTGGGCTGCAATAATTGATGATTGTTTTTAATTGACAGCTATGGAGAAGCCTGCCTTCAGGAAGAGTCCATAACTCTCTAAATATCTATATAATTGGTAGCTGCATGATGCTTCTGAGCATGAAGGTCTATGTTCTTATCTGTGTGATGCACCTGCGGTCAGTCTCTTTAATAATTCATGTGTGGTGCTAAGTGCTTCTTGGGTAACGTTCTGTTCAGCTTGAGTAACAGCCTCTTTTCTGGCTGGATAATGAACACCGATACCTTGTTTGTAGCTGCGATGTGGGGCCATTGTTTCAGAGTAGCATGTGCTGGTACCCGCGTGATGAGCTCCTGCCAGTGTTGGGTTTGCAGAAGGAGGGCTGATGCCGAGGCTGTCAGAGGAGACTGCACGTTCCTCACGCACAGCATCACGGTGATGCACGGCTGGTACTGATGTGCTAATTGGGTGCTTGTGTGGGCCCCTCCTACACCTGCCCATGTTCAAGCATTGGATATCCATCTAAAACACCAAGTGGCCACACCTGACCATACTCCTGCTTAGCTGAAAATTCAGACCCGAGTCATTTCTCTCCAACATGCCTAGTTACCTGGCTGAAGCAATAATAATCATTAACTTTAAGTATAAACAATAAATTGAGCATATTACTTAATTTCTATGGGGCAAATGCAGCATTTGCATTTAAATTAACTTTCCACACTACTGCACACCAACATATGTGTTAGTTTCCCTCTGAAGTTGAAAACACACATGAATATGTGTAAGTGCTTCCCAGTCTGGCGTATCGGAGGGATCGGGGGACAGAACTGCTACGTTCCTCACGTCACTGGATCCTGCCAGGTCTGGGATGGTGAAGCCCTTCAGGACCATGCGGGGTTTGGGACCAGGAGGAACCTACAGCTTGCAGATGCCTGTGCTGCCCTGGAAGCAGACCAGGTTGGGGCACACGGAGCCACTCCGCTCCAGTTTGGCATTTTGCTGCTCAATGTGATGTGCAGGGCACGGCGCGGGGGCTGAGGGGAGCCCGGCCGCCCCTCCCGGGCTGGGAACCAAACCACAGCTCTCACAGAGCCCCTGCAGCTTGGAAGGCGTGGTGGTGTCTGAGGCAGCTGCGTGGTGGGTCTCGCTGATGCCCCTTGCTGGAGGGTGTCACGGGGCTTTGGAGACAAGCCACATGATAAAAAAAGGAGTTGGAGGTAAAATCATGGTGTCTATGTCTTCCTTTCTTGGCCTTCCCCAGCAAACGTAGCCATGGGCCTGTGGGAAATCGCGATAAACCTCTCCCATGCCCTCACCTCCCTGGGCAGGGGGAAATGAGCGGGACAGGGCCATCCTCTGGCCCCGGGAAGGGCGTTTGTGCACGTGGGAGTTCACCCCTTGGAAACCACTGCGTTATTTTCAGACAGTATTTCCAAAGTTGAAGTTGGTTGAATCAGCAGGGACCATTAAGGAAGAATTCACTGTATTTTTGGGAGTGCAACCTTCAGTCGTTCTCTTGACTGAAGCCGGTGAGACTTTTATCCAAGAGAGGCAAGGCTTCAGGTAAAGGTTTCAAAGCGCTTTACAAATGAGCTAAAAATGGGTATTTTTGCCCGCACTGTATTATAGAGCCATTCAGCGGTTCACATTACTGAGATCTGTACTAATGTGTTATACAAGATATTTCTCCACTGAGATTTCTGCCAGAAAAGAAGAGGGGAGGGAGCTGGGGGCAAACGCACCCTTCGGGTATCAAATACCACTTCACTCTTGCTATTTATTTGTGCCCTCAACTTGATTTACTACTTCGCTAGTTACCAAAAAGGTCATCAAAATATGTATTTATCGCCTATGCGTGGCACTGTAATTATCTGCCAGGTCCTTTTCAGCAGCGCCTCGTGAATCTAACGGCACATGCAAATCAAAGGAGAGATGATCTGCACGCTGATTTGCACGCATGTACACAGTTCTGTTTCTGGATGCAAACTGGGTGACACAAAGACGGATGGGATGTGCCCGGGGTGGGGGGGCTGGGGCAGACGTGGCCGTTCATTGCGCTGCCCCGGAGCCCCTGGGGCCGGGGGTTCGCTGCGACCACCCAGGCAGGGAGCACTGGGGACCAGTATCTCCCCCAGCTCCAGTGCTGCCCAGTCGTTGGTGACCCCTGGGAGGTGCGGGGGGTGTGTGGGCGCCTTGGGGCGCTGGGGGGGCTCTGTCACGGACACCCCAGAGCAGAGCGATGCCGCGCTGATGCACCCCCTAAGATTTTACAGGCACAATAACTGTGTTTTAAAAAAATAGGTAGTTTGTCCATTTCTGAGTATTTTGCAGTGTGTTTTCATCCTGGCGCCAGGGGCAGTTACTGCATTGCACAAGAGCTAAACTGTCTCCAGAACTTTTTTCTCAGCTTTTGTTAATACTGAGATTTGGGTGCTTTATTAGACGGGAGAGTCAGCAAAGAACATAGAAAGAGCATGATAGCGAACAAATGATTTCTAAATAATTTTTCCTCAAGCTTGACTCTAAATCTTATCCAGGACAGTTATTACAGCTGAAACTCACTGTCCTTGTCCCCAGGATCGGAAATCTGATGCATTTTCAGTGGAACTAACTCAAACAATGGTGCCAACGGGGGAATGAAGCTGATCTGTAATCTGGGAGGGGAACTTCATATATTTTTCCTTTTTTAAATAGGTTGCTCTAACTGAAGTAGCCTGTCCTTTGTGCAATATGTGCATCATGGCATGTTATCTCTGCTGCAATATTTTTTTCATAAAAGCTCTGAAGATAACATTATCTTGAGCAATGATGTGAAGAGGGGCCAGGGATTCTTGCGTGGTTGAGCAGAAACAAATGCAGTATTTCGCGGAGTACATGTGGCACTGCCTTTGATTTGCAACAGACCCCATTTGTTTTTTAGACACTAGTGACTGGGAAAGCAGCTCCCATTGATTCCTCCTCGAGGACTCTTTTTGTTTTCTTCTTTTCAATAAATGGTGTTCCTTATAGAGCACTGACTTCTCCTGAGCTAAAGCAGACCTGCCGGAGGTGCAGGGAGCGGAGGCGGTCCTGGGGACAGGCATGCGCTGAACTTGCTTTCAGTACGACAGCATCAAGGAATAAGGTCTTAATTACATTGAAATGTGATGAGTACGAGTGCATCGTTACTGTTTTTAAGATGCCGTGTTCTCGCAGGGATGCGGGGAAGAAAGGGATGGCTGCAAAGCCTGCCGGCCAGCGGGAGAGGCATGGCAGCCCGGCCATCCTGCCTTCTGTTGTGTTCTTCTGCTATTTCACTTTCTTTGATGCCTGCCCCATTATTATGTCCTTACCTTTTATGATAGGATCATTCACAGCAAACAACAAAGTTGTTTACAGGTATGATGAAAGGAGCAGGAGATCTCAGTTGCACACTAGAATAAATGCAGAAGAATTTGTGCCCAGGAGCGTGTCTCTGTCATCTTCCAGTTGTTCTTGCAATTGATGCTCTTGGCTTTCTTTTGCTTCTGTCATTCGTCCCCTATCACCATAATCGTCCCTCCTCGCAGGGAAGCTGCTCGCCAGCCCCCAGCGGGGCCCTGCGCTGGGTGCAGTGCTCTGCTTTCGGCTGTGACTCCCCGGCCCTTTCTGCAGCGAGGGATGGGGCTGGTGCTGGGGGTGCCTGACCTCTCGCCAGGCCCCGGGGGGGACCCGCTGGCATCCACCACAGCCGGGATGTGCCCTGGCGGAGCCCCAGCACTCTCCAATGCAGTGTGTGTCAGCCTAGGGACGTATTACCAAACACTCGGGGTCGGGGGGAATAGTGCTTATTGCACTGAATTAGCAGCACATGTACAATAACAGGGCGAGAGGAGTTGGCGAGGGGATGTGGATAACGTCCCGCTGGTGAAGGGGACAGGTCTAGAGTGGGGCGGGAGCTCGCAGCATCCGCAGCCACCTTCTGTGCCCTCAAACGCCCCAAACCGTGTCCTGGCTGCCATGTGAAGTCTTCAGCTGGGGTGGGCTGTGACTGCCCTCTGCCCATCGGCTCTGCGGTAACCCCCGGGGCTGCTTTCTGCTGTTATTTGTGAGATGGTCTTTTCTCTGGAAAACCAAGGTAAAAATCTCTTTTTCACCTTCTGGAACCTCTTTGGGTTTGACCGCTTCAGGTGCTGGTGCGACGCACAAGACAGAGATCCCGGTGGCATTGCAGCTGTATCTCGGACTGGGGGCGCGAATGGGACCCTTCATCTCTGGGTCCTGCTTCTTAATGGGCTGAGGGCACGTAATTTCTTCTGATGGAAAATTGTTTCAGTGCAAACCCAGAAGAAGATAAAGGAAAACACCAAACTAATTGTCCGCCAAACACCACTAAACACAAAACACCATTCTTCACTGGTGAAGAGAAATAGCACTGCACTTATTTTTAACTTTGCAAATGCTTCTGGAGAGATTCTGCTGGTGCGGCGAGGCGGCCGTGCCCTGGCCTCACGTCTCGGCCTCACCGAGGACCTGTCAGTTGAACATGAGACCGCTCCCAAGTGCTGAAATGAAACCTTGGCCTCCTCCAGTCATCTTTGGGATAATTAATTGTCAAGAAATGCTCAGAGGGTGATTTGCCTTTTATTTAGGTGGATCCAATAATTCAGAACTTAGGTGGATCCAACAGCCATTCACTGCACGTGCTTTAAAGATGCACCTAAGGGCAGTCTGTCACTTGTCACGCTCACGGCTAATGAATGAAAAAATGACATAGAAATGAAATGTAAAGGAAATGGTGGCAGAATTTAGAGTGATTAATGCTTTGAACCTGGCCTTGAAGTGCAGCAAATGCTTTCAGTCTTGCTGACTGAATTAAATAATCCAAATTAGTAATACATTTTAATTTTTTTTTTCCCTGTGTAAAGACATTGAAGTGCTTTTAGCAAATGAGGTAAAGATTTTCCATCCACGTTTAAAGCAGAAATGAGCGCGGTGCCATGGCATGCCCGAAGCCCGCAGCCAGCTCGTGGTGTGGGGCTGTGTGTGGCTGTGTCCCCCTCCAGCCTCTCCCGTAGCGCCCTTGAGTCTGACTGCCCTGAACGTGGCTGTCAGTGCTACTGGTGACCGCAGCCACCTGCACACAGCCACGGGCCACCTGCACACAGCCACGGGCCACGCTGTGGAGCCAGTGTCCAACCTGGGGTGGTCGTCTGTCCCTTAGGGAGGGGGGCATCCCCTCCCAGTGAGAGCCGGGGCCCAGTGGGGTGGTCTGGGGACAGCCAGCCCTGGCATCCCAGTTGGGAGGGATGTTAGGGACCCTGCTGCTACCTTTAGCTCGGGCAGGGCTGCGCGTCCCTTTGGGTGGCCATGACCTGCCGGCCTCTGCTCTGATGGGTCCGGCACTGCCCCGGTTGGCAGCCGCTCTGTTGCGTTGGTCTTGTTGATAAGGGTATATATTAATCGCTACGGGCATATGTTAAATGTGCCCTCATCACTTGTGGCTGCACCACATCCACCTTGGGCCATTTCATGGGTTTTTTCCTCCAGGGTGCCCTCTGTCCACGGCACACTCCGCGCCCAGGGCTGCCCAGCAGCTTTGGCCTCCCAGGGGCTGCAGCCAGAGCCAACAAAGCCCCAGTCACGCGGCGGAGGTTTTCCTGGGTGGGTGCGCATGTGTTTTGGAGACACTCTCTGCCAGCATACGTTTCATTTCCTGTGGAGAGGGGAAAGGATTTGCCAGCTGAGACTGATTCTTGAAACTGGCAAAGACTTTTTTAGAAAGCGAATTCCCCCACCTCTGCCTGGCGATAGCTCGTCAGCATGGGGGACACTGGTACCAGTTAGCACCGCTGCGGTACGTGCTGGGTTCCAGTGCATTCTGGTTTTAGATTTAATTTTAATATTTTTCTTTGAATGTCTCCCTTCCTGCTCCAGCGCGCAAGCAGCAGGATATCCCCCGTCTCCCTGCAGCCCTGCCTTTGGCTCTCCAGTGCCGATGCACGGCAGTGGGGGAGCCCCCGGCTGCCCCCTCCCTTCCTGCCCATGGCCAGGCTCCAGCAGGACGCAGCAGCAGTGCCGGGCCAGCTCTTCGGTGCCCGCTCCAGGGGGTTTGCTGTGCATCCTCCCCCCCGGCGCAGTGCAGCCACTGTGGGAGGTCTCGTGGCCATTACAACCTCCTCTGCAGGGTGTCTGCGAGGTGGGAGAGGGTTTTGCAGAGCCAGCCCCAGCGCGGTGTCCATGTGCCGGGACACCCTCAGGACGGTTTCAGAGCTGGAGTGCATCTGCTGGAGCCCCGGCGGCCAGGGCTGAGCCTGCCCGCTCCACTGGGGAAGTCGTATTGTGTCCTGTGCCTCAGCTGGCTGCTGTCGCAGAGGGAAAAATAAGAGTATTTCCCCAACTTTTGTTAACTTTTTTTTTCCCCCTTTAATATACGCCTACAGGCTCGCTCTCTATAGAAACATTGGAAACCAGATTTCAGCAGGCCGTAGGGATTGCAGCATTATCCATCTTCTGTAAACACTGCAGAGCTGTGTGGAGTTGGAAACCTTTTTATGATTGCAGCTCCGCTGAAAAGCAGTGCTGCGTTCCTGGGGCACTTCAGGATCACTTCACGTGTCAGCCGGGTGGAAGGCAACAGATGTTGAAGCGCTTTGGTTTGAGTGTTTCATGAGACCAAAGTGCAGGAAATGGAATTTGCTGAATTTTAAATACATCTCGCGCATAGAGATCAGAGTGAGCGTTGCAGGTAAACCAGTGTTGCTCTATAGGATAGAGACACTTCATCCCTCCCCAGGAATCTTTAGGAGACGTATGCTTGGAGTACTTGATGCTACAAAATCAATGGAGGTTTGTGTCTTGGAAATGAAGCTCCAGCACTGGAGCAAAACTTATCCCAGCCCTTTAAATCTAATCATGCCCATTGCCAGCATCCAAAGGCCAGACACCCTCTTGACAGCTCCTAATTCTACCCCGAGTGGCCATCAGTATGAATAAAACACCTCTCTGTGGACATGCAAATGTGTTTGGTTCTATTTAACAAAGATAAATATCTTAATTAAGATAACCAGCCGCCTGAGGGATTTTGAAAATTAGATGAGCCTGAGCTCCACAGTGAAAGCTTGGTGCAGATGCTTTGGCTGCTCTTCCAGAAAGCTTGAGCCGTCTCTGATGACTGTGGTGGGATGCAGTTCTGCAGGTCTTACAGGGCCTCGTGCTACCTGAGGTGCTCCCCATGACGAAGGGCTACCACTGATGCTGGCCACCAGCCCAAGCCTTCCTATGCTGGCTCAAAGCAAATGTGCTCGTTTCCCACCCTGATTTGTCTCAGCTGCAAGCAATAAATGTTCTTGACATCTTGAGCAGCTTTAACCATCCCCTTGTCATTAGCAGGGCCTGTTGTGATAGGACGAGGGGTAAGGGCTTTAAATTAAGAGGGTAGATTTAGACTAGGTATAAGGAAGACATGTTTTGTGCTGAGGGTGGTGAGCCCCTGGCCCAGGTTGCCCAGAGAAGCTGTGGCTGCCCCATCCCTGGAGGGGTTCAAGGCCAGGTTGGATGGGGCTTGGAGCAGCCTGGTCTGGTGGGAGGTGTCCCTGCGCAGGGCAGGGGGTGGCACTGGATGACCTTTAAAGGTCCCTTCCAACCCAAACCGTTCTATGACTTTCTGGAGGCTCACTGCCGCTGGAGGAGCTGAAGGAAGGAGCAGAGAAGACAGCTGCTGGCCAGTGGGCACGTGTCAGCACACGCTGCACTGGGAGTGAGGAACGGTGAGCGGGGTCAGGATGCAGTGTTAAAGGCAGGGGACCACGCTGCAAGAGAGAAATAGCAGCAGGGACATGTCGGTGGGGATGGCTGTTGGAGTGACAGAAAGGAAAGGTACGGGAGGATGGGTTTGTGTCTGGTCAGCTGTGCCAGGGTGGGCAGCGGGGTCAGGAGGGAGACCTTGATGTCAGCCGCGGTGGCAGTCGGCTCCTTTTTGCTCTCCTCACACTTTGAAACGTGTGTCTGTGCACCGCGGCTGGTGGGCAGTGCAGGAGTCCTGGCGGGTGGCTGTGTCCCTCTGAGGGTGTCCCTTGTCTCCTGAGCCCATGCCACAGCACAGCATCCCTCGGCAGGGACAGGCTCCCGTGGGGCCTGAGCCCAGTGTGTTCAGTCACTGACACACGGGCTCGCGTTCCTTGGCTGTGGCTTAGAAAGCTCTGCACCTTTCCTGCCCTGTACCAGGCTGGTGAGGGGTCTGGAGACCAAGTCCTATGAGGAGAGGCTGAGGGAGCTGGGCATGTTTAGCCTGGAGAAGAGGAGACTGAGGGGAGACCTTATCACCCTCTACAACTACCTGAAAGGAGGTTGTAGAGAGGTGGGTGTTGGCCTCTTCTCCCAGATGAATAATGACAGGACCAGAGGAAATGGTCTGAAGCTGCGCCAGGAGAGGTTTAGGTTAGATATTAGGAAGAATTACTTTACTGAAAGAGTGGTCAGGCACTGGAACAGCCTGCCCAGGGAGGTGGTTGGGTCACCATCCCTAGAGGTGTTTAAGAAACGTCTAGATTTGGCATTTCAGGGCACACTCTAGTGGCAGAGATTGTAGGGTGTGGGGGTTTTTTTTGTGTGTGTATGGTTGCACTCGATGATCTCAAAGGTCCTTTCCAACCATGGAGATTCCATGATTCCATAGCAGCTCGCTGTGCTACTCAGTGAAAGGAGCGTAATTATTCCTTGCAGGAGCAGAGCCCCAGCTTAGCAGCTTTCCCTGCGGTCCCGAGACCTACGAACTGCCCCACCACCGACATGACTGTGGGTGAGGGGAGTATCAAGAAGCCTCCAGGGTGAGATACAGAGTTTTTTCTTAAAGAAAGAAAAAAGAGCCTTACATAAGTCAAAACATCTGCTAGTGCATGACTAATGCCTTCCCTTCTCCCACCTCCTCTGGCGTGGTATCAGAAGTTCACAGGAATTATATAAATGATTGTTTCCTGTAAGAAGTTATACATTGTTCATAGGTCTTTTGGGGACAAACCTTGCGCTCAGCCATCCGTTACCTTGCGGTGTTTACTAATAGCTTTGGATCCAGCTGACGAACACGCTCTGCATTGCTGCAATGAGCCGATAACAACAAAGTCCAAACCTATTGTTCCTGCGCTGGCTGCTGCTCCGGCAGCTCTATTCCTGCCAAAGTCAACTTAACTGGGGCCATTATCTGTGTTTTAAAGCAGAGGTTATTGATGTATAGCGTCGACAGCTGAATTAGCTGGGCTCTGCCGGTGAGTAACATCACATGCTGCCTGTGCCCTCCCGGAGCAGCCCCTGATGGGCAGTGTCGGTGCCATGACACAAGCGGGGACTGACCACCCTGGGCTGCATCCCCAGCAGCGTGGGCAGCAGGGCGAGGGGGGGATTCTGCCCCTCTGCTCTGGGGAGACCCCCCTGCAGGGCTGCCTCCAGCTCTGGGGCACCAACAGCAGAAGGACACAGAGCTGTTGGAGCGGGGCCAGAGGAGGCCACGGAGATGCTGGGAGGGCTGGAGCCCCTCTGCTGGGAGGACAGGCTGAGAGAGCTGGGGGGGTTCAGCCTGGAGAAGAGAAGGCTCCGCAGAGACCTTGGAGCCCCTTCCAGTCCCGGAAGGGACTCTGGATCAGGGAGGGGAGCCATGGGACGAGGGGTCCGTTCTATGATTCTACGATCTTTTTGGTTTAAGGATGTGTATTGCCAGGCTCCTGGAAAATTACGTTGTGGTTGGTTTATCCTATGAAAAGTACAAGGAAATGTTTTAAAGACCTGTCAGCTAAACCAGCCTTGAGACGTTATTTCATTCAAGCCACACTTTCCCGTTCTGGCAGTGCTTCTCTGCCATATCTTTCGAACTTGTTTGTCTCCTGCTGGTTTAGACCTTTGGTTGCTGGTGCAGTGGGAGGGCAGCAGCGCGAGGGGACGAGGGGCTTTGGGCCTGTGTTTTGGTGCTGAGCAGCCCCAGTGGTGAACCAGCACAGCCTCCTGCAGGCCGGGATGTGCCCTCTGCCCAGCTGAAGGCGGCCCATCTTCCCCTGCCCGCATCCCGGCAGGAGCACTGCTGCTCGTCAGCCCAGTACTGCCCAGTGGGGAACTGGGCTAAATCAGTTCTATGATGAATTTTTAATGATACATCCTGCTTGAGTTTTGTTCTTGTTTTCCTGCATGGATCTCTCCATTCTGGACATTTTTGGGTCTGTGTCTCTGTTTAGACTAGTGTGAGTTCACGTGTCCATGGCAGAAAGGCTCGGGGTGCTGGCAGGGACTCCTCAGCCTGAGGTTTCAGGGTCTTTTCTGAAAATGAGCTTATAGAATCATACAATCATCTAGGTTGGAAGGGACCTTTCAGACCATTGAGTCCAACTGCCAACCCAACTCTGACAAAAACCACCACTACCCCATGTCCCTCAGCACCACGTCTGCCTGTCTTTTGAATCCCCCCAGGGATGGCGACTCCACCACTTCCCTGGGCAGCCAGTTCCAATGCTTGATAACCCTTTCTGTGAAGAAATTTTTCTAATATCCATCCTAAACCTCCCCTGGCGCAACTTGAGGCTGTTTCCTCTTGCCCTATCGCTTCTTACTTGGGAGAAGAGACCCAGTAACTTGTCCCCAAAAGCTGAAGAAGCAGGAGCGTGTTTATACTGACCACTGAACTTCTTTGAGAGACAGTGACTCTGTGGATCTGGGCAAGGGACCTGGCAGGACACCGAGGTCAGATGTGGCCGCAGCATGGGGCACACCAGCACTGCTGCTCTGTGCTCCCAGCCGTGTGCTCCCGCAGTGGCAGAGACCGGCAGCGGGAGCCAGTGTCTGAGCCCCCGGAGCTCTGGCTGTCCGGGGGGGCTGGGGCTGCCCCTGCGGCGGGGCAGGGCTGGGGAACGGGGCTGGTTTGCTTCTGCAGCCGATGCCCTTGCCCCGAGCTGTGGCTGCAGCTGCGGGCTGGCTGCAGCGTCTCTCTGGCTTCCAAATATCCCACCTCCCAGGACACGCTCCAGGTTTCTGCTTTTCTGCCGCCTGGGAGGTGAACCGCTGCTAGCGTTACTAATGGACTTCTGCTTTTAGCCTGAGTGCTGCAGGCTTCTGTACCAAAGTAGAAAACATGGAGTCAATTAAGTAATTACCTGCTGTTTCGGTTGTCAACATACGATGCTTTTTGTTTTTCACAGCCAGCATCAAGCCCTCCATGTGCCTTACCCCGACTCACCAGTGACTGTTTGTCCGAAGGGCTCTGCCCTGTGGCTCTCGGTGGATGCGGAGGCGATGTGAGGGACCCAGGGCACCCTCCCCCCCAGAGCTCGCCCCCCCAGGAGCTGGGTTTGAGAGGTGCCACGGGGCACCCGCCGCTCTTGGCACCCGGCTGCTCCGCTCGCTGGTGTGGAGCGTGGTCCCCAGACAGCAGTGCTGGGTGCTCATGTTGGTTGGGAGAATTCAATATTTAAGCCAGCTTCTGGAGTTTTGAGAAGAATGGGCATTTCATCGCCATAACAGGCTGCGGCTCGTCACGGCACAGCTTGGACGGAGTCACTCAGCACCGCTCAGGCCAACGCGAGGTGTGAGTCCCCAGGCTGCCGATGCTTGGGCACATTCCCGACAGGGCAAATCCATCACTGCGGAGCCGCGCTGTGCCAGCCAGGAGGAGGGATACGAGCAGAAGCCGATGTCCCATTGCATCCTGGCTGCCTGTGGCTGGGTTTGCCGGCTCTGCCGCGCGGGGCAGCGCAGGCAGGCTCGGGGTGCCTGCGGTGGATTCGGGGTGCCCGTGGCGCTGCTTGCACAGGGCACGGCCAGCCTCTGGGAAAGGAGCACAAAGCCCTTTCTGCCCTAGAGAGCCCTTCTCCTTTGGAAGGAGATCCTTAAAACTTACATCCATACATCAGTTTATCTTTATAATTTATTTCTGCCCTACATATTTCTACAAATGTGATACTTTTTTATATATATTTTTTTAAGTCCTCTTCATGTTCTGGGATTGTTTTCAAGTTGCTGTCTAATCCAATTTTTAATTTTTTTATTATATTAGCTGACAAATACAGATAAACTAAAGGCTTGAGTTTTTTTAGGGTTTTAATTTTTATAATTGTTTAGTGAAAGCTATAGAGAAATCTCCAAATTGTCTGGAGGATGAAATAAACATAATTTTATGGGAATAACATTTAAAGGGGGATTAGAAGATTGAAGATAACTGAGAAAATGTTTTCAAATAACAATCTACAGTCTCAACACAAAGCGCTATCGAATTCAGAGTTTGGTTCATGCAGCTTTGATTACCTGTGACAGCATTTCTCTTCTGAAGAAAAGGGGAAGTGCAGCCATTGTGGCGGTCGTTAGTGAGCGATGGGCTTGGGCAGCCGGGAACGGCAGCGGCTCCCACCAGGAGCAGCCAGTTCCCGTTTGCTGCTGGTGCCAGTTCCCAGTGGGGTGCCAGGGCTGGGGGACCTGGTGACACCCTCCCTCCCCGAGCGGCTCCAGTGCTCCTCTGTGCCTGTGGTGGGGCTGCAGAAGGTATTCCAGGGAGGGGAATGGATTTTTGTGCTGTGGCTGTGGGAAAATCAGGCTGGGTTTGGTTTGCAGGGGCTGAGAGATGGGACCCTGGAGAAACAAGTCCCTTCTGCTTAGTAAGATGTGTCGTAAATGAATAAATGCCATACCATCCTGCTCCTGTTTTCTCTGTTTCTGATCAGAACAGGCTCTTGGGAGGCATCTCTGCAAGCTGGAGCTTATTAAAATGTCTCCTTTCAACTTGCACACCTGTGGAAACCAAAGGCAAACGAAGGGCTTGCAGAGAGCGAGCAGAACCCATCAGCCCGTGTGCAGGCGATGGAATTCTCAGAGCCTCCCCGTGCCAGAGAAGGCACCACAGGATGTATCCTACCATCCAGCACCATAAATCCACCTGTATGGAAGGGACTCCACCTTCTCCCAGCTGCTCAGTGCTAACTTCAGCGACTCTCTTGCCATTTTTCTTCAGCGGCTGCTGCTTGCCGTCCCTCTGCCTTTATCCCATTAGATGTTGGCCGGAGAATTGTGATTTACGCCAAATGAAATTTTAGTAGTAAAAAGAACAGAGTCAGTCTACTCGGTTTTCCTCTGAAAGCGGGACAGTGGGCAATATTGTTTACCAGGCTCCAGTTAATGTGGCTTTTAGTCTCTTTTGCAGTTATTCACCTGCACTTCCTAACTGTGTTGTTCACTGTAGGTATGAATAGTGGAAGAAATCACAAATTTTGCTGCATACCGTTAAGCTGAGGGAAGCCCTGTGAATCGCTGGTGTTGGCCAGGACCATCTCAAGGGTTCCCGATTGGACACAACCCCCGCACACCAGTTCCCCCCCAGCCCCATGCTGGTCTCTGCCCGCGTGCTCGTGCTGGGCCTGGGGGCGTCAGTCACAGGAGGGGTTTGGGCTGAAACCCCGGAGCTGGGAGCGGGGATGGGAAAAAGACTTTCGGCTCTTTCTGGAACAGCATAAAGAGATGAGGTTTCCACAAAATCAGTCAAATGCACCAGTTCTTCCTCAAAGTTATACGAGGAAAAAGAAAATATCAGGAAGTATTGCTGAGGAGGAGGAACCTGCTTTCCCATTTTTCTTTGTCTCGGTAGCTCATTTTGCCAGAAGAGACTTTCAGTTCAATAACGAAGTGTTTTATAGCAAAGAGCGCTTTCTGACTACTACCAGTGAGCTGATGTATGAGAAAAGAAGCGGCAGTAGCGAGGCTGATTAGCCACAATAAATTATGCAATCTAGAAAACATGTCAGCCACTGAGGGTGCAGGACGGCTGACGGGCGGAAAATCTCATTACTGAGCCGGGGAGAGCGGCCAGGAGCCGCTTTATTCAAAATACAAATGTGCAAATTTAGCCACGATGAAAGGCCGAGCTGTCGGAAACACGAGCTGTTTACATCTCGTTGCAAATGTGGAAGTAGAGCCCATTTCATTATAAACGATGTCCCAGGCTGGGGGTTTGCGCTTGAAGACATTCTTACTTTCCCCATGGGAAGTTCAGGCTTGTGGCCGTGACACCTGGGGCTTGGATCTGAGCCCTGTGCCCCCCCCGCACAGCCAGCCCTCTGCGGAGCCACGGGGGTCAGCAGCAACACGAACGGCTTTGCTGCAAAAGACGATGAAGAAATTTTCCACGTTGTGATGGTAATTCCTCTCCTCTAGAGCTGGGGCTACTGGACTGGCTGAAACCACCTGGTTTGGCCTCATTTCTGAGGACTCCGGCATCCGCAGTGACCCGGGTGTATTTAGGACCAGAGTTTCAAGTACTTACTGAAGAAGTGTTAGAAAAACATATGAGGGTTTTCTGGGCTCAGGTCTCTTTAGCAAATGATAACTTCACCCAGAAACAGTTTTTATCAGCCCTAAATTAGGTGTGAATTCATTTCAAATGACCCAGATGGCATTGGCAGGGAAAAAAATTATGGAACAGTCTGTGGGGCTGGTCCCTGCTGATTCCATGTTTTCAGGGGCTTCACACGGGGCACTGGACACTCTGCTCAGCTCCCTGCCCTGCCCCGGGGCTGCCGGCTCCTGCTGGTTCTCCTCCTCCTCCTCTTCCTCCTGGTGCCGTGCCGTGGGGCACCCGCTGCCCTTTCCAAGGTGCTCCCGGGGCAGTGGAGCCTTCACCCACCCAGTGGGTGCCCAGTGGTTTGTGCACAGCAAAGCAAACCCCCTCCCCCCCAACCCTTTTCCTACTCCTGGTTTAATCCAGATTGACACCCCCCACTCCTCCTCCTGTGCGGCTGGTTGGCAGTTGGCCGGAGAAGAGCTTTGCAAATCCCAGTCATCACCACTCTTCCCGTTCATCCCGCGCCATTAAATACTCGTACACCACTTGTAAGCAATTACTGTATTTCTCCCCACAGTCAGCTGAATTGCAGAGCTGGGAGAAGGATGACTCCTATATAAAGTTTCCATATTCGGTTAAATTCAGCAAGGAAGCCTCTATACCAATGTAAGTGACAGCCAGCAGTAACACAGGAGTTGTGTGCCTTCAGGTTCTGCTCTGCAGGAAGGAACCGAATGGTTTCTTGGAGGCTGGTGCAGTTGGCTGGTGTGGAGCAGCCACAGGATCAGCTTTTCCTTTTAGCGAGAAGCTCTGAGCAATATGAAGAAAACCGGCTTAAGTAAAAAATGCAATTTTTCTTACCCTGTAGTCACGCAGAGGAGGAAACCCGGTTTAGCAGGTGCAAATTTATAGTGAAATTATTAAACGAACAAGAAAACTTGGGCACGACCTCTGTGACCATCTGCCACACTGAACCGTCACTGATTTATGTTTCCAATAGATTTTTATTTAATATCATTTTTATATTTCTTTCTTTTTTTTCCCCAGTAATTGTAAGCAGGGCAGCAGCTGGCAGTGAGCACCGCAGAGTGCCACAGCTGCGGGGGGGCTGCCCGGCCCAGTCGTACAGATGGGGAACAAATGTGCGGTTTAGGGTTTATAGATGAGAAAGGTAATAATGCAGAAAGAAATAACACAGAAAGGTAATAACGAGAAAAAAGGATTCAAGAGTTAGCTATGCTTAATGGCTGGCAATGACAACAAGAAGCTCTTTTTGCCTGTTAAATGATTTCTGGGAGCCCCAGACAACACGAGAGCGGAGGAGAAAACAGATGATTCTGGGACTGTATCGGAATTCGTACTGGGAGGCTTCAGTTAAAAGGATCTGGCCAGGGCTTTGATGGGAAAAGGGGTGACAAAGGCTCTTGGTCATCCAGTTGCCCAGAAGATGCCCAAATAAGCAGGGAAGGAAAGCCTGTTGATGGTGCCGTTAAAAAGCTTGCAGCCTCTTTGCCAAAGCCTCGGAGGGACGATGCAATTCCCTTCGCTGGTGCCTCTGACAGGACTTTGTGTTTCTTTCATCTCCTCTGTTTATAACGCTTCCTGAGGCTCAGAAATATGAACTTCCAACAATTTCTCTTTTCTTTCTGTTTTTAACCTGCTTTTTCCCAGGAAGGCTCGTGGGACGCGGTGATGCTGGGCTGAGGGTGCCCTTGCAAGCGCCGAGCAGAAATACCAGGGCCGGCCAGCACCTACGGTTCATAAAATTATCAATGTACGGAAGAGTTTTTTCCTACAATGAGATAAGAGCACATAAAGCCAGGGGACATCAACATCAATTATAGCACTTCACAATTAGGTCATACGTTAGTGTATGAATGTATTTGCTTCTGCTTGTTCATTCATAGATAATTAATTATCAGAGAGGTCTGAGTAAATTGCAAACTAAAGGAGGGCAAATATCACAGAAGTTCATGTATCCTGATTTTTCAGATAAAGCTGACTGAAAATTTTCAGTGAAATTTTTGGTGTGGAAGAGAGTATTAAACATGTGTTATGTTTTATAGGAAGGGGACTCACTTTCATTGGACACTGAATTAGGAAATGACTTTATTTTGAACTTATCAAAATGAAGTGTCCTCACTTCTTATTGCAAGAGTTATTTGGAAGACTGAATTACAGGAAGGGCAAAAGGCAAACCAGAGGGGGCAGCAGTAGAAGAGCTTTAAATTATTGTGGCAATTTCTAGTTAATCTGAACCAACCCTTTTTAAAAACTGTAGTTTTTCCCCCCTAGCTGTACCTTTCGGT
Organism: Larus michahellis; assembly: GCF_964199755.1. Lineage (NCBI taxonomy): Eukaryota > Metazoa > Chordata > Aves > Charadriiformes > Laridae > Larus > Larus michahellis. The sequence continues at coordinate 15,964,616 of NC_133905.1, read as the reverse complement.
CCCACTGAATTTGGATCTGGAAACAACCTCGGAATGTCAGCTCTACCCTGGGCAGGAAAAGAGTGTTCTTTGCAGGCTGAGTTCAGATCTCCATTTATCACCGTCCAGAAATGGGCTCGCTTCTCCCTGCGCGCGTCTCACTGGAGCTGGTTTTTCTGCAGGTGCTCTGGTTATAAACGGCTCGTTCTTTCCCTGCTTAGTTTCACCGCTAATACATAAATCCAGGCATAAAAAGGCTACGTTGACTGGGAGCCAAAATTGCCTGTTCATAGTTCTCTTCTTCTAGCTATTTTACAACCCGTTTATTTGATGAGCAGCAGTTAACCTGGTACAACGAGGAGACAAATGCGTCGTAGGTGACACATACAGCAGCACGAGGAGCAGCGAGAGTCTTTGCGGAGGCACAGTAAGCAAAGCCGTGATTCAGGGCAATATATCTTCCCTGGCTGCCAAAGACTCATCAGCATCTTGGCGAGACGTCGCTGTCGGCGCTGGGGCCGCCGGCGGTGGCTACCAAGCAGGCGAGCTGGGACAGAGGGCTGTGGTGCCAGTGGGTCGGGGTCCTGCCGCGGGAAGCTCCGGGCGGAAGCTCCGTAACCGGCTGTAGGGCTGGATGGCAAAAACTGTATTCCTAATGAAACCAACGCTGGGAAGTGCTTGAGCGGGGCAGAGCCCGGTGAAAAGATACTCACCCCCTCTTGCACTTCTGAGTAATTAATGGTGGGAAAATAAACAAATGCATGATGGAGCGGGTGTGGGGAGCGATGTATTCTCAAAGTGGCCTCGCTGCCAACTCCTGCCCACTGTTCGACTCCTTTATCCGCCCCACTTTGTTCTTTGAACTGCTTTCGGGGAAAGGGAAATATAAGCCCCAAAAGCCAGAGCAGCTTGGAAAAGATTTATGCGGAATACTTTGCAGATCAGGGGGGAGCCCCTTGAGTTTCAGTCCTGACTCGCAGCCTCGGCTGCGCGGCTGCCGTTATTTCATCCATTCGGATGGACGTTTGCTGGGCGACCAGCAGGGCCGGAGCTAGAGAGAGTGCTGCCCTGGAAGATTCTCATAGAAAACAAAGTAGTTGATCAATTTGCTGTATTACATTCCAAAACAAGCGGTTTACTGTTAAGACAAAGATCTCCTTATGAAGATTTTTTGATGAAGAGATTTCTGGCTTATGTGGGGAAATGGCAAAAGAACCGCTTTCCCCACTGACACGGCAAAGCAAGCTGTTCAGAGCTGCTGTGGTTAAACAGTCCAGAAAGATATGGCACGGAGTGTTGACTTCTACAGTCGTTATTTAAACAGCTCTCTCGGGGAACTTAACCTTTCCGTAATTCCACAAACACCTACTGAGCAGAAGGGATTGGGGCTAGAGGTTTGTTTAGATTTAATTTCAAGGCTTTTCCTTTCAAAGTCATGTATTTCACTTCATGTATCTTTTGAAGTATTTTAATTGCATTAGAAAGGTGACTGCTCGGCCCACCGGACACCGAAGGAGACCAGGACACAGACACACACCTCTGACCCTCAGCCAGTCAGTGAGGTGACACCGAGCCTCTCCCCGAGCCCCCCCTCCTGCTCCGTGTGCCAGGAGCGACGTCCTGCTCCCAGAGCGGTGGCTTGGGGACGGTTTCCATGCCGAGCATGGCCTGGCTGCCTCGCTGGAGCGTGGGGCACCGCGATCCTTCTGGAATTTTGGCTGATGAAAGAGGAAGGCATGAACCCAGCCAAGGCTCTTTAGTGCCCCTCTCTGTGTGCTAATCAAGTGTGTTTTCAATTATCCAAATTGTTGTTTCTTCCTAGATAAGCTCTTTTTAAGCAGGTGCTGGTGATGCTGCTGTACCTGCATCCGCATCCCTGGGTGTGAGCTCTGTAGCCCTGTGACACAGGCTGTCCTGGCAGCAGCCACCACCTTCTGTGGAGCAGAAATCCTGGCTCGTGCCAAGTCAAGTGCAGGAAATGAGATTCTCTCCCCCTCTGGTGCGTTCACCCAATACAGCATTTTAGATGTGGTCTTATCTTCCTCCAGAGCATCGTATTTTGGTCACCATAAGACTGAGGTGGATGAAATGCTGCTCTGCTCCACGTTTCCAAGGCAGAGGGGATGTTCTTGTGGTCGCTGTAAGTATTTAAACGCTGTTGCTGTAAGCATTTAAACACAGCTGCGTGGTGGAGATTGACTCCTGTGGATGTTACCTTGGGGATTTATGGGTTCTTCTGTAAATCTGACCCCTGGGTGCAGTCACAGCCCAATGCACCGCTGCATTCGTTGCCTGCCCCTGCCTGGTGCCGCTCTCAGTGTCCACGGGGATACTTGTCCCTGGCTGGGGGGAGCAGCTCCCCCGGGGGCTGGCGATGGAGCAGAAGGAGCTGTGCCACCCCAGCAGGCTGAGAGCTGCTTCATATTCAGCAACAGGGGAGGGCGTCAGTGAAATGATAAATGCAGCAGCAGAACAAACCAAACGTTTTCTTTAGCAAAAGAAAAAAGTCTTAGCGATGAGCATTTTGGTGGCAAGTCAGCAAAGGCACAGCACAAGAGGCTAGGAGCTATTTGTATCCAAACCCCGCTCCCAAGTGCTTCAGTTGAAAAAGGCTAAATCTGTGCACGAGAGCTGAAATACCAACTGAGAAACACTTCAATTAATGTATTGACATTTTTGCCTTCGTATTTCACCTATTTTACCCAATTTTCCTCTGCGTGGGAATGCAAAATGTTGTTTCCTGTTTGATAGCTCCTGTCTGTTACCTTAATTGCAGCTCTCGCTGGGGGTGAATACAGCGCGCTGAATGTTGTGCACACCCAGAGATGTGGAATAACTGCATAGGAAATCACTAAAAGGAATTTAGCCCTGGAAAGTAAAGTAGTCTCATGCTGAGAAACAAAGGGTCTTAGCGCTGCCTTTCCTGGTACTTGGATGTTAATTATGGGGTCTTTTTGCTGGTACTGTATCTTAAAAGCATGCAGCGTCCTTGTTTTTCTATAAGTAGCTGAATTAACTCTGTTCAGGTTTTTCGGGGGGGGAGGAATTGCACCCAGGCTCAGAACCAAGCAGCCAAACAGAGACTCTAAACCAAAAAGCTGGAAAAAGAATAAGCTGTTGGACGTGATCAAATTGGATGGAAAATATTACAGACCTACCAATGCGTCTAGCTGTGCACAGCTTATCAGTTTGATAGTTTTTATGTTGGAGTAACTCGGAGCTAGTGAGATTGCTTGTGATTTTCATAACATTTGTTGGATCAGCATCAGTGTCCAAATGGGAGGTATCAGCATGTGCTAGAACAGCAGCGCTCTAACGTCAACATGCATCTGCTGTGGCAGAAGGCCAAAATCAGCAAAGGCTAATTCATCGATGGCTTTTTATTTGAATTTGTGTCCCTGTCTCGAGTCAGGGCTGCGTCGGGTCCATCCTCTCCCCGAGCTGCCTGTCAAGCAGCCCCTGGCATTTCATGCTGCCCTCAGGTCAGGTCTAACTCGATCAGCATCGGTTTATTATGAAATGCCCAGAGTGATTTTACTCAGCGTGTCCATCTCAAAACAGTTCAAGAGAAAGTTTAAACATTATTTCTGGCTCCTTCAGCCGCTAACTCTAACAGCTTCTTCATGGAAGTTTCCATGTTGCTCTGTAAGACTCAAAGATTTTTTTCCACTGATTTACATTGACCTAAAAACATTGAAGTAGACTTAAAAAAAAAAAAAAAAAAAAAAAAAAAAAAAAAAGGGATTTTGTTTGTGCTTTTAAGACATTTCTGTGTGAAGTGAGCAGATGCAGATGCTTGTGGACCTGCGCACAGACAAAGAACAGCAGAAGGGAGCTGGCTGCACTTCGGCGTTACCTGTCGGTGTAACCTCTGCTGCGGGGGATAAACACTTTTCAGCACATGGTCTGGGAACATTTTGACTAATGAAAGGTTACGGGCATTTCCCTGTTGTCGTCTGTACTCAGAAGGCAGTGCCCGAAGCTCTCGGTATCGTTGGCCGCTCGCTGCCTGTGAGGCTGCTGCACTTTGCTCGCCAAGAAAACGGCGGTGGGGTGGTGCGACCGTCATTAAAGTGGAGGCTTTTGGCCAACAGCTGATGACATGAAGAAACAATAGCGCCTCTGAATCAGCCTCTGCTGTCTGATGTCTTTGAATCTCCCAGTGATTTATACACGTTGAAAAAACTAACAGATGCTGCAGGGCTGACCCCCCCCCCCCCCCACCCCCCCGCCTGCTGCTCTGACACTCCACCCCTGTGAAGTGTGAAGTCCTCCCCGCGAGCATCTTCCCTGACAGCACAATTAATCTAATTGCAGAGGTTGATTAAGACATAGAAGTTAAGCCCGGGCTTTGAGTGGAAGGCACTCTGTATCTGATGAAAGCTTATTCCATGGCTGCTGAGGTCTATTTTTGTAATGGCTCTTCAAATAGTTCGTGGTTTCCCCGTTCAGCAGACGCAGGCTTCCCTGTTTCATCAAAGCCAAGGTGACAATAGGCTGCAAACATCGGAGTCTAATTAACAGTGCATTTAAATCCCATTTGGTAATGGATGCTTGGCCTGATGAAGTCGGGGAGGTGTGATGCTGTGCTGAGGTGCGGACTGGAAGGTTCTCACCCAGTCCGAGGAACAGGATGGAGCCTGAGGGTCCCCGTTTGCGTCAGGGCAGCTCTGGCGAGGGTGGAGGATCCGCCGAGGGAGCAGGGCGGCAGGAGGAGAGGTGTCCATCTAAGCCATCGCACACACTCCTCCCGTGTGCCAGGGACGCTCCCACCAGCACGTTTACTCCAGCAGAGCCCCTGCTGGTACCTGCAGGAGCAGAGCAGGTCCCTGCCCTGCAGAGAGGAGGCAGCCCGGCAGGCACGGGGGCTGCTGCAGCTCCCCACCCTCCCAGAGCAGAGGCTGCTACAGCCCCAACACAGCCCCCACCGCTGCCCGCTCCGGCTTCTTCTGCGCTGGAAAAGAGCATTTCTCATTGCATTGTCATTTAATTGGCCTGCTTGTCCTGCAAAGAAAAGGTGAGGTATAATTAAAAAGAATTTTCCTAGATTTTGGGCCTTTGTGTCGTATGAAGGGAAGGGATTCATTTATTTGTGATCAGTGTGAGTAACCTATATTTGGGTAATGATCCATATCATATAACTTGCTCCTTACCTTGACTTTGAAGGTCATATTTTTGACCTCTCAAAGAGATGTTACAGCAGGGAGGGCAATGTAGAAATGTATAATGCAATGGTTTTATTCTGGTTGGACATTCAGGCATGGCAAAAATGGCAATTGTAAACACTAAAGGAGTCATTCACATTCACAGCTGCAGGTGTTAGAAGCTTTACAGCAGCCACGTGAAGCTCCTGATCAGGCTAACAGAGAAGGAAGGTGAGGGACGGGTGGTCCTTGTCTGAAGTTGAACGAGTGGGTTTGAGAACTGGGAACAGACACAAACTCCCCAGAGAGCTTCAGCTGAACAGAGCCAGCGCCGTCACCTGCCAGGGAACGTGGTGCCCAGCCACAAACGGCAGCAGCGATGCTTTGGGGGAGGGACAGAGGCTGCAACATGCACGAGAGTCTCACAGGGCCCCCGTGATGCCGATCATCAATCGTAAACTGCCACTAAAGATGAATCGCGGTTTAAACCGGATTGTGTAAAAGCAGCCATAAAACATCTCTCTGCGCAATGCCATCGCCTTTGTGAAGTGCCTCACTGTGCAAAACGCCCTCAATGCCGTGTGCTTCAGACAGTGCCGTGCCTGTCGTTGTGCTCTGGTGGTTCTGTTTGCTCGCGATGCTCTAGCTTGCCCAGCTCTCAGCTCTCCGAGGAAAGGATGGAAACACAGAATGAAATGCCCCAGGAGTGTCAGAGGTGCCTGGACTCTGCTTGTGCAGCTCCCTGAGGGCGAAGCACCCAGAACAGTGATTTTTTTTGGTCAGGTTAGTCCACTGAACCAAATAGCATCAAAGATGTGGGATGGAAGTATTTCCTGACAGCCACTGCAAGGAAACGAGTACGTAACATTCACAAAGCTTAACTTTCCGTTGTGCCCCACTACTTCAAAGCTTAATTACACCATTTAGAGGACATCAGATGGATGGCAGGAGCAGACGGCAGCATTACCTTGCCCTGCAGAACAGCCCCTTCTCTGTCTCTGCCATGCTAAACAGCCTGTTTGGTCAATGCCCCTTGCCAAGCGGGTGGTATAGGAAGAACTAAACTATTTAATCAACAGTTAGAGGCTGTAAACATTGAGTGAAAAGGCTTGTAATTTTTGGTCTAACACATTATCTCATTGCAAGTCTTCCATTACTTTCAGAAGGCATTTCATCTACTGCTTGTTTAAAAACAGGAGGTGCACCTATGAGAAATGCCTGCGGAGCTGGAGGCCTTTCTGTGGCTTGTGCCTTTTCATTCCCTTGCCCTGTGCTGAAAGGACAAGCGTTTGCCAGAAACGCTGATAATGGGAAACGTTCCTGGCTCGTTCCTGTCCAGCACAACAAGCTCCTCGGAGCTGAACGTCCACTGCCGCGGGGCTGACTCCCCCACGCCGCTCAGGCGGTCCCGGATTCGGCTGCTTGTGCCACCGTCGTGCTACAAACCCGTGTTTTTCCCAGGTGAAAAGCACCGCATGAGCTCATTTTCTGTTCACTAAGGACAAAGCACCTCAAATTCACGCTAATGTACGTCGACCTCTGGATTTGCTATTTATGTATTTACTTGCTTTTGTTTTTTACCTTTGCTTTCTTTAATTTAAAAAAAGCTTGAGCAAGGTCTTTTATACCAATGTAGGCACATCTTACTGCATGCTGTGCTTCACTACATGCTGTTCTTAGCTAAAATACCCAGCAGTTAAACGGCGCACACACTGGACAGCCGGTCCTTTCCTTGTGGTGGTGGCCATCCCGGCACTGCCGAATGCCGCCTGCCCACACTGACTCGTTCCATGCCCCCTCCGGTCTCTGATCCCATCAGCTGCTGTCAGCCAAGCAGCACTTGGCATCGCTGGCTGACGGGCAACGTCTGGGCCGAGTACTAAAGCTCAGTACCATGAAAAATCCTTGAAGCAGAAATGTGAACTTTCGTCAGTGCCTCCTGTCCCTGAAAAGGACAGGAAAGAAAGCAATTCTGCATAATCTTGTTAGACTAATGCTGTTATTTTTAATGAACCGTTTCAGACTCTGAAATAAGAAGGGGAAAAAGAATAAAATTTCCTGCTTCTGCTAGCTCTTTCTGTCTCGGAAAAGAGAACTTTGGCACAAGCGCTAGACATTTGCTAGGAATTAGATGCTGACAGTGAGCATCGGAATGTCCCAGTTTTCCTGCCTGTGAAAACGGAAAATGCTCTCTCTGTTGTAGGAATATTAAGAGGATAAATACACCGATATTGGCACAATCCTTCAAATATTTACATCCTGGTCTCTTGAGGTGCTAGCACACTGTGGTCTGCACCAGCTCCTGGGCAGGTCACAGAAAAGCGACTGTATGCCCCGGGAACACGCGCAGGAAGCACCGAGCGTGGCTGTGCCCGCGGGAGTTGTGTTCCTACCCCATCCCAGGCCAGTGCTAACGCTGAGTACCCTACTGTGGTATGTGGGAGAAGAGAGGGATTTAGCTTTGTGAAATAATACCATACTTCCAGAGTGAACTTTTCAGTGAAGTAATTTATATGTCTCATTTGAACTGTTCTCGTCAGCTTCATGCCTGAGAAGTCTGTCTGCATTTTTTTTCTAATAGTCAATAGCAGTTCTTAAATGACGATCTGGGTAATAGGGACTATTATGAGAAGATTAAGGCAGACAAATTGAGTACACTCTAGAGAGACTTTTGATCCCAGCTTTACATACTTCTTTCCATACAAAACTCTAACAGCAGACCTTTTAAGAAGCGCTGGTAGCGTGCTTCGAAAGGGAGGGTCTGAAATAGCACTGCGGCTCTCAGCCAGAGTTACTCTGCTGACTGCTGATGCTGATGCTGTATCGCCAAATATCATCAAAAATGAGACGGTGAGCGGCAAGTCCCTCCTGTGCTTTGTTCACCCCAAGCTTGCTCCTGGGCGCCTTCCTGCGGCTCCTCACCTGCCCCGCTGCCCCCAGGACCCGCTGCCTGGGCTCCGCTGCACCCAGCCTTCGCTGGGGGTGGGGAAATGATGAGATTTCTATTGCTTCTGGCGTCCTGAAAGGTCTGATTTAGAGGGAAGGAGCCTGCAAACAGATTCCTGATGTGGAAAAAAACGTGTTTAGTGCTACCAGTTACTAATGCAGTAAATGTCACAGCTAGATTACGTTTTACTTAAAGCATAAAACTAGGGTAGAAACGCCTAACTGGACATTGAAAATTCACCCCTCTACCTCCAGCAATGACTCTGTGTAAACCCCCTGTGTTTGAACCCCCATGACTTGCTAAATGACAGAGGTTGTACGTATTGATTAAAATAGATATTTATATATTTGTAGCACATAATCTCGACTGCTTACAAAACTTTGGAAGTAGAAACAAGACAATATGTAAATCACTGATACGTTCAGGTAGTATCGTTTTATAGCTAAAACTATTCATTAGGAAAAGATGATGCCAGTTGATGTGCCGGCTGTCACGTAAGTAACCTCTGACACTGCAGAGTAAGCTCCCGCTGCGGTGCTGAGCCCACGGCTGCCCCCCAGGCTGTTACATGCTGCCCCTCTGCCACGCTGCCGCAGGCATTTGTCCGGTGCCTTCGGGACAGTCCAGGAAAGAACGAGGAAAGCTCTTTGGACAAGCGCTGGGTCGTAGCTACATTTCTGGGCCAAACCTTGTCTTGGTTAACTTGTGTTGGCCTGATGGGCTGCTCAGGCTATCTGCGCTGGCAGACGGCACATCTGAAACGCTGTTATTTTGGTTGGCGCAGGGAATATTTAGTTCAGATTGCTGTTGAAAGGATTGCTTTGACAGGGACTCTGCATCATCCCGTCTCAAGAGTTAGTACTTCATGGTGGGATTTTTTTGTTCTAAAATTCTCAACATCAGACTAACTTTAGTCATGTAGAAATCAATAAATTACTGCCAACTTTAACATAAGGGCAGAGTTAGGTCGATGTTAAATGTTTTTGAACAATCTTACTCATGGTATTTAGGCTCGTCTTTTTAGCTGGGAATGGCGTGATGAGAAACTTTCCACTGCTTTAAATGTTAAGGAATCTCTGAAAATATTTAGAAACAATCAATTCAAAATGTTCTATGGTTTGGGTTTGGGTTTTTTTTTTTTTTGAAGTACAGTATGTTCTTTTGCAGATTTTCCTCCAATCTACATGCTCGTGTTCCAGAGGCTTGTTTCCATGGTGCACGTGTATTTCTATCACAGAGTATGTCCCGTGACACATACACGAGAGGCAGATCTTGGTGTGTTTTGTTTTAAGAGCAAGCTACTAGGGGCAGCTGAAGATGAGCCGTTTGCCTGTCGGTGCACAGAGAAAAACAGCAGTTCTGTACGGAGCACTGGAGCACCATGTGGGAACAAGCGCTTTTTACATTATTAAGTTGTGCGCAACCAGCTGGGAACTATGTAAAACTCCACTTAAATATTTTCTTTGTCTCAACAGTACATACGAAAATAAGTAGCTTTTGGAGATTTGCTTCGTGTCGGGCTACACCACCTCCTGCTAAGCTTTTCCATACGTTTCTCTCCGCTAACAGAACAGGGCAACAAGCTCACAGAAATGCAGGTTGGTAGCTATTGGTATTTTAATTTAAGTGAATATTTGAGAGGGTTGGGAGGAGTGTATATGTTCCCCGTTCTGCTGTTCTGCGTATAATAACAAGTTGTAACTTGGCAGATCAGCAAAATAAACCCGTTCAGTACTGCTGCACCAAAGTCCAAAGTGCCAATAAACCAGCGGGAAGCATTCCTACGGAGAAGGATAACTGTCCTCACTCTGCGGGAGCCCGGGGTTTAAATCTGCTCCCTGGGGCACATCATGCTGGAGCAGGCGGGAGCCTTTTGCCTGACCAGATCCTCCCGCAGCCCAGTACAGCTGGAGGGGTGGGAGAGGCTTCCCAGTGCCTGTGCCCTCGCCGGGAGAGCCGTGTCCCGCAGGAAAAATGCTCGCCAGTAACCACGCTCTTTTTGCCACCAAGGCTGGGGGGCTCTGCCAGACAGAGCTCCCACTGAAATGTCCTGTGCTGCGTCTAATGGAGGACTGCCCCTCCCCAGGGTGAGACCCCGGCTGAGACGGCCCCCAGCTCTGTCCTTGCCACCCCGCATCGTGTCTCTCCAGATCCCTGGCAGAGGGCCACTGCCGAGCAGAGGCACTGCAGGACGGCTCTGCTAAACGCTGCCCGTGAGACGGAGCGACCCGCGGCCCTGAGCTCATCCCTCCTGCCAGATAAGGGGTAATTTGGCCATGCTGCCTAAGAGGGTGCATGCTCTCTTTTTTGGTATGATGGAGAAGGATTCAGGTGAAAGCACAGGTTTTCCAGTTTTTTTTTGCTACAGTGCTTTTACCGTGGAAATAGTTTAAGTTGCTTTTTAATCAGCAGCAGCCTGTGTGGATGGTGCTTGGGCGTAAACTCATTGCCCTTTGCTATTCATCAGGCTACCAAAATAAAAAATAAATATGTTGCTGTAGTAATGAAACCCTCGTGTCCATTCCTGGGGAGGATGAGTTAATTGCCAAGCAATAAGCTCATGTCAGAAAGTGTGTGAACCTGGAACGAGATCTGTAGAATGCAGAAGGGAAGAGAAAGAACAGAAAATTGAAAAAGAACCGTAAAAGACTGGTACATTAAATTTTCACAGCTTGCAGAGAAAGCAGAAGAAATGGATTCCTTAAGGTGAAAAGAATGGGTGCTTAATTGGCAATGAAATTATTCTGTAAATTCTAGCTCTTTTGGCAAGCGTCAGACAGTAATCAGATCCATTCAAATATATAAATTCAGACAGTCATAATGCATAAGGCCAGCAGAGACCATTATGAGTGTTTCTTCTGACCTTCTCCACCTTGTGGGTCATGGAGTGCCTTTTATATATATATATATATATATATATATATGTGAATTACTGAGTGCCAGTTCACAGAGCTTGACTTTATTTTAACTGATTCGAAAATCAGACTACCACAAATTAGGAGTAAAACCATGGAAATGACACTGTTACAAAAGCTCATCTTACAGGAAAAATCAAGCATGCGTGTGCATGGTTTTTGGATAACAGCACATTTGAGTCACCAGCAGCTACAGAAGTGACGTGCTTAAAACAAACCTGTGAAATGAAGGAGGCAAAGTGAGGCATTATTGTTCTGCAGACTAATATATAAAATAGTTAAGTGTATGCACTGTGTGTCCGTGTGTGTAAAAAACTCTGCTACAACAAATTTAATTCCAGCAGGAATATTTGTAGCTGCGTGCAGAGCAGAGTGGAGTGCCTGCAAGGGGACTGACATTGTTCGGTGTGCACCGTGTGCCGTGGGCACTACCTGAGCAGCGGCGGCGGAGCCTTGGTGCAGGTCTCAGTAAATGCCTGGCTTCTGAAATTTGGATTGCACCCACACGGTGCAATTTGTTTTGCATTTTTATCCTACGTGACTTTGGCTATGTGCTAAGTTCCCCAAAACTGCCTGGCAGTTATTAAACCTTCTGAAACCACATCGGCAGTACTCAGCCATGATCACCTGCCATATTTTTTTGTTTGTTTGTTTTTCATCCATAAGACAGTGTATTTTTAGCCTGGGTTTTGTGATGTCCCCTCTGTGGAAATCAAAGAGCCGGGTCTGGCTGTGCCCAGGACAGCGGTGATGGCGATGATGCCCATTTCCACGGCAACCCAGCACAGCCCTGTGCACGCTGAGCAGAAGGTCGTTCCCATAGCAAAGGGCTGACGCGCACCTGTACTGAGAGACGCAAACAGCACCAGCCGTGACAGGGAGGCGGGGGAGCAGGTTAACTGCAGAGGGGAAGTTACGTAGGGGACTGTTTCTCCAAATCTCATTGGCACAGTCTTAGATGTTTTTTAAATGAGCGTGTCCTGGAAGATACGGGTGAAGACTCTCACATCTAGCTTATGGGATCACATCTCATTTGTCACCTGAGCAAACAACCCATCACTGCGGTTGACAATTTTATGGCATCCATGGGCTGTCCGTGGGAGATCAACGAACACGAGGAATGCCTCGGAATCAGTGCCATTACAGAAATGCACAGAAAGCACTGCCGTCCCCAGCTGCTTTGGGGATGTCCGTGCTACGAGGTGACTTCCACGGGTGCATTAAAAAGGGGAAAGTATTGAAAATGCCCAGTAGGTGATGCATTTGGTGCTGAAAAATCAGTTAATAGTCACCCATAGGATTTTAAATTTTCCCAAGGCGTTTAATTAGAAAATGAAACTGAACATATTCCAGGTGTGACAGGAGGAGCTCACCGCTTCACAAGGCCCCTCAGGCTCAGGGAGAAGCTCCTGCTCTGGGGAGGGGCCGTGTCCCCCGCGCCGCGCCCCGAGGCCGAGCACAGCCGCTGTCACCCGCTGCCGGTGCCACCCGCGTGGGGCGGCGGCGCCAGGGTCCGCGCCGAGGCCCTCGCCTTCCTCCCTCCTCCGGGCAGCGAGGGGCCACGGGCCCGGCGGGCTCGGCCTGCCCCTGCTCGGGCCGCCCGCTCGGCGGGGCCGGGCTGCCCCGGGAGGGCGGTTACGGGGGACAGGGGCTGTTGGGATTAACGGAACGGCCCGGGCGCACGCCGATAAGCGAGCAGCTCCGGTGGAGACGAAGGGGGCGCCGGCCTGACCCCTCCCCGGGCGGCCCCGGCCCCGCGGCCCGGACTACAGCTCCCGGCGGCCGCCGCGCCGCCGGAAGCGCGGCCCGGTGCCGGCGCGCAGGGCTCAGCGCGGGGGATTCGGACTCGCTGCGGGTCAGGTCGGGCGTGAGGCGAGAGCCGGGCCGGGCCGCCATGGCCCTGGCGCTGCCGGTGTCCGAGCCGCTGTGGCCGGCCAGCTTGTCCCCGCTGAAGGTGCGTGAGGCGCGGCGGGGCCTGCAGCCGGCGCGGCGGGAGGGAAGGAGGGAGGGAGGGTGAGATGGCGGTCGGGGCGTCAGCGGGGCAGCGTCCCGCGGGGTGTCCCGGCCCCGGGCGGAGCCGCCCTGGCCCCACAGCCCGCGCTGCTCACCGCTGCTCTCCGCGGCTCTCCGTGGCGGCGGGCGAGGGCCCGGCCCGCTCCTCCGGGCCTGGCCGTGCCCCGGCGGGCCCGAGCTGCCCTGGGGCGGCCGCCGCTCCTGTGGGGCTGCGGGCGAACGCCCGGACGCTGAATCCGCCCTCGCCTGCTGCGGGGGATTTCCTAACCCGCGCTGTGCGGGGACATCAGCGACAGCGTGCGAGCGAGCCGGCCGCGTACCGTGTCCCACCGCGGGCCGTTCGGTGACCCCGGCTTCCCGTTGCAGGCAGTGGATGACCTGTTGCGGTGTGGGATCTGCTTTGATTACTTCAGCATCGCCATGATCATCCCTCAGTGTTCGCATAACTGTAAGTAGGGCGGCGGGAGCGCGGCTGCTCGGCACGCTGGCAGGGCTGCCCGCCCGTTGCTTGCTCTTGCGGGACTCGTCCCATCCCGTACTTGCTGCGGGAGTGCTGACCGCGTACGCTGACCGCAAAACTGGTCCGTCCTTTTCGTTGTAAGTCTGTGCCGCCTGTTCCGTCATTAATGTATCTTATGGCGGGTCAGTTCAATACATCACTGTTGCCTTGGTGGTTGCAGTTTAAATTTACTTGAGTTGTAATAAAAATTGCTTGAGCAGGAGCCAAGGTAAGTGGGTCAATAAAGGGGTGGTGAGATCATTCTTCCCTCTGTCCTGTGACTGTGTGGAATTTAGAATTAACGTATTTCATGCAAGTGCAGCTTGCCTTACGTTCCAGGTGGCTGTGATGGGAGTGTGTCGTGGCCTGCAACTCCGTTTAAGCCTGACTTGTCATTCAGTTGGCAGATTAAGGCAGACAGGTAGGGCTGAAGAAGGTGCACTCAAATTTTGAGTGAATGATTTGGTCTTCATACATCTTTCCCAGGAAATGCAAGATTGGAGAATGACCTTGTGGGTGCCCTATGGGCTGGCTTGCGCCTTAGCTGAATGACAGAAAACTACTGAAAGATGCCTTCGAAAGAGTTTAGAGTTTCAGAGACAAGTCATCATTTGACCATTTATTATTCACTGGCATGTAGAGCAGAGGTTACCGATCCTTTATTTCAATTAGAGAACATGTAGCTTCTCTACTCGCAGCTTAGCCAGTGAGGCCCTTTGCCTCTCAGGAGCTCTTTTGGATGAAAGCTGATAAGCAGCCAGCAACCTTTCCTCGTGCAGTTACGGTCGCAACCTTCTGACAACACAAACACATGTTGTCTGGATTAATGCACTTAAACGCCACCTATTCCTACATTTCTTCATCTAAATATCTTTCATAACATCTTGAGGGCGGAACAAAATGCAAAGCTGTATGGCAGAGAGCATTAAGTGTTATGAGGTAAAATTTTCCATGCTGCTCAGTCTGCCCCAGGCTGATAGCTGCTGGAACGTGGCAGCGGAGCGGTTTACTGAAAGTCAGATTAGGGCGAAGTACATCGCCTTTTCTCACGTTAAAATAAATGCTTATAATTGTTTTTTTCAGAAACTATAGTACTTCCTTTTCCGTACATTAAGGAGGACATTGTAGTTTGGCAATGAAATGTAGTTTGGCTTGGCAAAACTATCACCATTGAAAACAGCATATTTATGGTGGGGCACATTGGAAATTCTCTGGAGTAGCTGGTGTTCCAGCCTGCCTGTGATACGTCTGGGTTCAGAGGCCCTTAACTTCAGAAACAATCTGTCTCCCTTCTTTTTTTTTTTATCAGATTACACATTTAATTTCTCCCCGCAAATTGCATCAACCTTAAGTTTTCTACAGTAAATCAAGATTTCTTGAAATACTTTCTACTTGGTTGTCTTTGTGTTCTTCAGATTTTATCTCTAGATGCAGAATAGATGTGCCGTTCACGTTTCTTTCACATACTAAAAGCGTCTGAAGATGGCATCTCCTGTGATACGAACATCTCACTGGGGGCAGAGGGAATTGCGGCCCTGAGATTTCTGAAACTTTCAGTCCAAGAGGACAAACTCATTCTATTCAAGCCAAGATAGTGTAAGAGTTTATCGCTGCCAGGTCTGCTTCCCGTGGGCATAGCCGCTGGCATGGGGGTGTTAATATGCTGCTCTCCTGAGGAGCCCAGGCAGCTGGGACCAGCCAGGGCTGGTGGCAGGCGGTGGTTGAGGGTCTCTCAGCTCTGCATTTGGCTGCCTCCGCTGTCAGGGCTGGCCCCGGTGAAGCAGCAGCTGGAGTGGGAGCCCTTACTGCAGGCACAGCTCGGCACGAGCACAGCCCTGCAAGCCCTGCTCTGGGCCAGCGTAGCTCGGAAGGTGGGCGGGGGCACCTGGGTCTGTTTGACTTATTCATAGAAACTGGCTGTAGCTGTTGGGGGGAGCTCTTTTTTGTCACCCAGGATTTTCCATTCTTTAAATCTGTATTGTAATGACTACTATGCTTCCAGCTAAGCAGGTTTCAGAATTGCTCACTCACTTAAAAAAACAGCTGTGGTCTTTGATGTGTGATGTGTAAGTTGTGGCATTACTGACTTTTCTCATGCCAGGCTTGTTTTATTCCTCTTTCTTCTCACAACCTCGCTGCTTCCAGTTTAAAGTCAATAGAGACTGCTATTTGCTGGCAGTGATTTTTTTATGCTTTCACTCTGTCATTGTCATTAAGCATCCAATGTTGGTTCTCAGATTAAATTAATACTTTGAGATTTTCTTTTCTCTCTACTGAAATACAGTGCTGTGGATGAGTCTTATAACTAGTTTGGTAGATGCGGTTTTACAGGTGAGTATGGTCTGTCTGTGCAGATGGAAGCAAACTTTGTGACACCACTTAATTCTTGGTGTTTGTGCCATCTACAGTAGACAGACACTGATTTGTTCCCCCAGGAATGGCAGGGTGAGACCTGGGCCGCGGTGGGGCTTTCTCCCATAGGAAGAGGAGGCGAGTGGGAGAGAAGGGACTGGGGACAGAGAATTGTGAGGCCATCGTCTTCTCTGCATGGCCCAGAGCCAGCCCTAGGCACAAACTTTAAGGCTAAGAGCTTATGTGATTTATCATCCCTGAACACGCTTCAGCTGCCCTGGCTCCGAGCAGTGATGGCTGCGAACATCGGTCAGTCCCATCGCTTACTGAAGGTGACTGGCTGTCGGATGTTGGGAGGCTAGATCTGCAAGTTGATTCATATTCATCCGGTTAAAATTTTTTTTTATGGATTTCTCCACCCCCATATCACATCTTACTACATAATGTAATTTTTGAGTATTTAGATAGATTTGCAGTTTTAAGTGTTGAATTAGTGCATTAATGCTCCTGCTGCTTTTTAGACCCCTTCATAGAGGGTCTTTGAAATATACGTTATGTACCTGTTGCCAAGTGTGATAAGCGCTGAGACTCTGACCAGTAATGATCTAGTAAGTGAATGTTTGTTTTGCTGGAGAGTGATGAAACTTTTTCTGTCTTGAAGTGGTTATGAAATCTCATAGACAAGTAGAGAAAGTAGAATAACTTCGGGAATTTACTGCCACAAAATGAAGCTCATGGCATATTTCACCAGAGAGTCTATTGAAGCATCCTGAAAGGGGGCTCCAGGAAAGCTGGGGAGGGACTTGTCATCAGGGAGTGGAGCGACAGGAGGAGGGGGAATGGGTTTAAACTGGAAGAGGGGAGGTTTAGATGAGATCTGAGGAAGAAATTCTCTGCTGTGAGGGTGGTGAGCCCCTGGCCCAGGTTGCCCAGAGAAGCTGTGGCTGCCCCATCCCTGGAGGGGCTCAAGGCCAGGTTGGACGGGGCTTGGAGCAGCCTGGTCTGGTGGGAGGTGTCCCTGCCCAGGGCAGGGGGTGGCACTGGGTGGGCTTTAAGGTCCCTTCCAACCCAAACCATTCTATGATACAACTTGCTTTTCCTGGGAAACATTTAAGCTGTCTCTCAGCATTCCAGTGCTGTTTCCCATCCTTTTTAGCTTTTTCCCTCAACAACAGGTTGGTATTGTTTTGGAAAGGGAAAGAAACACCTGGGAAAAAGAGAGGATAGAGAGTTTGTCTGGGGCTATGCAGGAAGATGAAAGTGATCCTACAGTAGTCATGTCAAAAAAACCAACCCAGTGCTGGGGGAGTGAGCAGTGCAAGCACACCACTTTTAGTGGTGGTAGCAGACTAAGGTTTTCTTGTCTTGCGTTAAAGAAACAAATGTAAACATCTGCTTTTGACAGACGGACTGAGATTAAATGTTGAAAGATGCTTGCATAAAATACGGATTTTTATTTTTTTTGCTACAATGGCAATCTTTAATTCTATGGAAAAACTATGTATTTTCAATTTGCGTATTGTGGAATAGCTTGCATATATTGTACAAAAAGAAAATATACTAATAAGGATGCTAAAGTGCATTTGGAAGAATGCCTTTTAAAAATTATGTATTTCCTTTTTCCAGATTGCTCACTTTGTATACGCAAGTTTTTGTCCTACAAAACTCAGTGCCCAACATGCTGTGTGGTAAGTGGTTTTCTCTTCCTCAGCTTGTTTTTTTGTTTGTTTGTTTTTTTTTTTTTTTTGGCAAATCTCAGGAGCCTCACTCCCTTTGGACTATGCTAAATAATTCTAGTCGTATATTACCCCCTTTCTTTTTGGTGAGCAGCTCTTTGGGCGAAGCATGGTGCTCTTACAACTGGAATTCTCCTGTTTCAGAGCTACTCTTCTGTCAGCACCGGCAGAAGTAGATGGAAGATCAAACCTAGGTTTTGGCTCAGAGCTGTGTATACAATCTGTTGCGAAAGATTTAACATTGCCTCTTAATTTGTTAAAACACACCGTCATTTAAAATATGAGTGCTGAAATTTAAGCACTTAAATTTTCCGTGATTGAGTGGCCTCACTTCATCTTTCAAGGAGTTTTTAGAAGTGTCTGCAGACCGCCTAGTCCTAAAACTCACTGACTGTACGGGGAAGCCTTTCTGGGGACGAGAGGACCGTGTTATGCACCAGGGAGAGGAGGCGTTTGCCATGAGAATTAGGTTAAGTGTGAAAAGCACTAGAGGAAAGTTTGGCCTGCGCTGCAGGTGGGTGATTATTACAATCTGACTTGAAGGCCTTTTTTCATTAAGAAACACAGAATCCAATTTATTCTAAACTTTAATCTAACTTTTCATCTTAAGCCCACTGGGCTTTATTGAACTCCTAAAAATGGTAGGCTGCCTAAAAACAATGAATGGCGCTTCAGGAATATTGGCAAAATAGAAGTAATATTCTTCTGTGTTTCTAAAGCGTGAACCGGTCTAGATTTTTCAAGTCTGGAAAACAGATCTGTTTGTAGCTTTGCCAGTTTTTAAACATTCAAACAAGTGCAGACTACTTGGTGGAGTACATTTTACTACTGCCTTCTTAAAAATCACAGGTATTGATATGAGGAAGACTAATAAAAGCTTTGTAAAAAAGAGCAGAGAGAGACAGCCAGAGAGATAAAAATCAGAAATTGTTTAAAAAGAATGAATTGAATGGAGAAAGCCATCTCATAATTCATATTTTCATTCCATAATCAGAAGATTAACATTTCCCCTCATCCGTTTTCATGCCTTGTTGCTTGAGGTTCTTATCACATTCATGGGACCCTTGGTTTGGTTTTCAAGATAATTAGAACTGTGCTACAATAAAGCATTGTGGAAGATTGGGTACACTGGATTTTGTTGCTTTAGCTTTATCCTTCGTTTTCATCTATTACGTGCCATTTTCCAGACTTAGAGTTCTCAGGCAGTTATTTTAGTTTGAGGTATTTTTCAGGAAAAAAATTTTTTCAGGAAAAAAGATGTATGCATCTTCATTCACATAGCAATTTAGCAGGGGGTAGCTGAGGCATTGATCCAAGAAACAAATTATTGATCACTTGAACATTTTCTGGGTACTCATTTTCACTGCACTTGAATGTCTATTGTGTTATTTTCTTTTTTCTTTTTCTTTCTTTCCTTTTCTAATAGGCAGTCTCCGAATCGGACCTGAAAAACAACCGGGCTTTAGATGAACTAGTGAAGAGCTTTAATTCTGCAAGGTATACTGTAATTTTATGAATACTCTCTCTGGTTTGGCAGCTGGCAAGGCAGGTGGGACTGACTGTGTGTGAGCAGGCTAGGAGTCCTTGCAGAGGGGCAGGGAGAGGATTGAGTGGGGGAAAAAATATGTGGTGTCACAGAAGTGTTGTCAAAGACAAACGTTTGTGCTTTTCTGGCTGGAGGTTACTGTCCACTCAGGTGATGTGTGGAGGTTGGGTAAGCTTATTTTGTTTTGCTTCTGGTTAGCTGCCGTGTGAGTTACAGCCTCTTCCAGCACGTAGGAAGTCAAGCAGATGTGTCAGGATTCTACAGGGAAAATAATGGTGATAAAGATTTTCTAAGATCCTTCCTACGTGTGCAGGGGAAATCCTGAACAGAAGGATTTTGTCCAGTGGAAATGGCTCACTTGCAAGAGAATTCTCTTGGTGAAGTCATTGGATGGGAAAAATGTAGGTATTGAGGGACCACAAATGTGAGTTTTCCTGGATAAGGGAAGTAATGGAGTAATGTGCTTTCACCTGGATTTCTTATCTACTTTTCCATTCATTTTTAATTCATTTTTGATCTTCTCATCCCTTTGAAAGACAGGAACAACAGAATAAGCATAACTTGGTAAACACTTACCACAGTAGATATATGCAATTTCTTGTATTATCTGTCTGTTTTCTTTTGATTAGAAGCAGTTCAGTGATTTGCTAGGTATTTTGTGGGTATTCCTATGTCTATGGGAAACAAATATACTATCCTCTTTTTCTCTTAAAGGAACTTGGAGCTTGAAGTCAGTGAGATTCTTGGCTTCGTAAGTGACAGGAAGCATAGTTCAGTTGATCGCTTTGTTTCTTGAGAGAGTTTCTGTGATGAAGATCTCATCTTCTGTATGACCACTATTAGATTGAATTGATTTTATTTGAAGAATTGAAATTCTACAGTTCCATTATTTTAGCTTTGGTATTTCCTAGTAATAAATGGATTACTATTTTTTTTTTTTTTTTTTGGTAATGTCTAATTTTCTAGGGAACAAGTAGTGCTGACTTGGATCCATTATGATATTGAATCTTAAACGTTAATTTTTTTTGACTGCTTTAATGGATCAGTATAAATCTTACCGGTCAGAGTAGTTTAATAATCTTTTCCTTTTGTGACTTGGAGTTCGATCAATTTCTCAACATAAAGTTAGATCAATAAAGTTAGACACAAACTGTGGTGTCCTGTTCTGCACTGGCTGGGGGGTAAGCTAGGACACAGCCAGCACAGGGCTCTTTCTGGATCCCGGTAAGCAAGGCCCAACAACTCTCTCTAATGAGACAGGCTCGTAAGAGGAATATAGACAGTGAGTAAATCTCACATTGCCTCAGATGCTGGGCGCCCTGTGTTCATGCCTCTCGGCCTGGGATCGCGTTTATTCTGCAGCTGGCCCTGAGATCAAGGGGAACGCTACTCACCTGGAGAGTCTTATGTGATACGAGTATTGGTAAATCATAGAATCATAGAACGGTTTAGGCTGGAAGGGACCTTAAAGATCATCTAGTTCCACATCCCCTGTCCTGGGCAGGGACACCTTCCACTAGGCCAGGTTGCTCCAAGCCCCGTCCAGCCTGGCCTTGAAAGCTCACAGGAGCATTGTTGGTTTCTGCCCTGGCGATGCTGACATGGGACAAATCTTCTGTCTCCCCCCTCCTTCCCCAAGTTTCCTTTTGGCCCTTCCCAAACCAAATCCAAAGTCCAGGGGTTGATTTTTGAAATGTGCTGAGCTCTTCAAGTCCATCCTGCCCTGACTTTGAGCCTCAGGTAGTTTGGCGCTTATGAAAATTAGGCCTTAAATCTTTTCAATATTTCACAAAATGCAAACGCATTTCTTAAGTCAGGCCCGTAGGGAAAGAAAATGTTAATGTTGGTGGTACTTAGCAAAGTAAAAGCTGTGTGCCAAGGTCAGTGTGTGCACGGAATGGAAATCATTCTAAATAGACCTGAGTGCCGACCCCATTTAGCTCAGCATTTAGCCTGGGCACAAGTGTTTGCGGAATTAGAGCCTTCGTGATCATCAGTGCTCGGTGAGTGCTGTCGTGGGAATCCTGCTTCCTCCCAGTAGAAGTGGTGGACTCTGACGTTTCCCAGGAAAAATGAAGATGTTGTGCTGTTCGCTGTGGCCCATTAATGTTATATTCTGCGTGGAAGGGTAGAGGAGTGGTTTGAATAGGCTTTAGCAGGTCTGAATTCACGTGTCCCTGCCCTTGTGCTCAGGAGACCCGAGGCTGCGGAGCTGCAGGAGGCTCCTGGCAGGGTGAGAGCAGCCTTTGGTCAGCGTTCTCTCTGCTGCTCCTGCCGCGCTTTGCAGGCAGCATTCATCACTCAGGGCAGGTCAGGAGAGCAGGAGGGGGAGCGCTCTTTGTGCCATCTTTCCTCTATGAACAATATTTTTTTATCAGTTGCAATGAGGCCAGTGTCTTCAAAACCAACAAGTTTAAAGTTTCGGTGGTTTGAAATTAATTTCTTTGTCCTCTAATAAAGCGATTATTTTGATGGAAATTGTCCGTTTCTGCATCACATAGTTAGAAAATTTAGCAATAAAACCTAAAATTATACTTGCATAAGTAGAAAACTAATCCTTGCTGAAAATGATCTGTGGTTTTTTCATACATAGGGAAGAAAAATATGTTTTAACTTTCAGGTTTATATCTTAGCTTCCTAATCAGAGTTACTTGATAGCTAGTGAGTCAGAGGAATAAACACATCTACTCCGAGTGCTTGAGAGAGCAGGTACTGTCATTTCTAATACACTGATTAAACTTCCAGGAGGACTGCAGGACAGTTAGGACTGTCCTGTGTGAGCTGTTCCTGGGAAGATTCACAACCCCATCTCCTCCCTGGAATTTATTTATGTGGAAGCACTAGATTCCCACCTACTTCCTCTGCTTCATAGCTGCTTCAGCAAGGGAGAAGTAAACAGACGATAAAATGGGAACCAGGATCTTGATGGAGGGCAGTGAAATTTTTTTGGTGAGTCTTGCAGAGCTGAAGAACAAAAAATTTTGTGAGATGTTTATACTGTTATTAAAACATGCCTGGCAGAGAGAGTATGCTGTACGCAGTGTATAAAGGTGACCATCCATTTTTAGTTAAACTAAAAGAAGGGTAACTCCCTGTCCTACCCCAGGCCAGTGATTAAAGAGGCTGGGTCTCGGAGGAGGATTTGGGTAGTGGACGTAACAGTGCCTGTTGATTCATCTTTCAGCTTTTAAAGGTGCTGCTTCTGCTCTTAAACAGTTTTGTCAGCTGTGATGCATTTACTGCTTTTGTGCCAGGAAGGTAAAATTGTATCTGCTAAAACCTTTCAGAACTGATAGTACTCTCTGTTAAATTCTTAACAGTGTAATAGATAATGTTGAAAACTGCTTGCAAAACGCAGACTTTTGAAAATTGTGTTGTCCTGACGTTTACGAGTAGAATCAGGTTCTAGGTGAGCTGGACAGTCTGGTGATGGTCGGGGGTGGACTTCTCCATCAACTGCTCGCTTTCTCTTGTCTTTGGATGCCAGGTGAATCTTCCAGGGCAGTCATGCTTGTCCGGGTCACTCCAATCACAACTATCAGAATTCCTGTGAATAAGGAGAAATTGGAGTAATTGGCTCTGGTGTTGAGGGAGTGGCAGTTGATAAAGGTACCGTGGGAGAGCCCAGGGCTGTGGGAGGGGTGCTGGCGGTGCTCTGGCTCTTCCCTCCCTGGGGTGCCGGGGTGTGGGGTGCTGCTCGGTGGGGCGCAGGTCCGTCAGGGCCACTAGATGTCATCACGCAGCCAGTGAAGCCACTCAGCGGGCCCAAAATACCGCATTTTGGGAAAAGACAGTCTGGGACTTTTCTCTCCTTTTTTGAATTTAGTACTAGCATTTTCTGTATTTTCCCACCAAAAAAAAAAAGGCATACAGAGATTTCATGTGTGTTCTGGAAACAAGTTTTAATGTTCTTGTCCTCCTGTTCTTTCCATTGATTCTGTGCCAATATCAGTTCCCTTCAGAAAGTCTATTCATGAGTTTTAATCCTTTAATACAAGGAAGAACTTTGTTTGATTATTTGTGGACCAATGGCGTAATTAAAGCAACCTTTATTATCAGCTTATTGTTAGGACAGGTTTTGGTTTTTGTACTGTTTTTCCGGTTTCTCTCTCTCTTTTTTTTATACCAGACCATATTTTATTGAGACAGCTGTTATTGCAGAATCTGGAATTTCTCTTCAGCCGATTTCTCTATTCTGGCTGCCTTCATGCAAGTATTAACAAGTTGCATATGAAGTGAGATAGTCTTCTATTTGGGTAGTCTGTCTTGTCAGCTCTGGAGCAGCTCTCATGAGTTCAGAAGCCTGTCCTTTCGTACAGGATTCACTGCAAAAATGCCGAGCTTTGCACTCTGAGCCTTCTGCTGCGTGGCTGCCGCCTGCTTCTGCCAGCCGTGGAGCTGCACCCCTCCCGCCAGCTCTCCTTTCAGCCGGCATCGGAATTGCTCAGCTGCCCCTCACTGGGGCCTGGCAGTCTGTCTCGGGTCCAGGCCCTGTGTTTGGAGGGACGAATCAGACTGCCAAAGTCTCTGCGTCGGGGAATTTGAGGTACCATAAGCTGTACTGTCGTGATGCTTCCTGAGAAAGAAATGTTGAGCAAAAGATAACACTGGTGAAAAGATAAACTGATGTGAAGTTTGACTTTGAGGAGTGTTGCCAGCTCGTATGAACGCATTGGGAAATCCATTTTAGCTAGTGAATATATGTTGTAGAAAAATAAACAGATGTAATTGGTAGTTACAAACAGTAGAACGTGTTACTTTGACAAGAGGAGGAGCTCTCAAAAGCTATAGAAAATACAATGAAAAGATGAGGGAGATCAGTTGCGTTCTCTAGGTGAAGGCAATGAATATATCCAACTGCTTAATTGTTCAGATATTTTTGCCTTTTGGGGCTGTATCATTCTTTATTTTATGGGAAAGCTAAACTGTGATATGATGCCAGATGATTGCATTTATGGATCTGCTTTATGTTTTCTGAGCCATGCTGCATCACAGGATGCTGGGCTTTTGTGTAAAATTGGTTGTTTAATAGCCAAAAGAATTGTGTGTTGACTTTGATTAGCTACTTCAGTGGAAGGCTGCCTGTGTGAAAACCTGGGGAGCCTGACGAAACAGACTTTTTTTTACATAGCCAAAAGATCAATTCCTTGTTCAAAAAGGGGGAAAAAAAATTTTTAAAAAGTACATCTTTGGTTGAACACCCAGCTGCATCTTTTTGAGGATTAAACTTTGCCTAAGTGTATTAAGAATAAAAGGCAACTAATTTGTTTGCTTTAGAACCTGATTGTAGAAATGACCATCTGAGATGTGACAAGTCGTCTGAGGCCATAGTTTGTTACCTTTAAGTTGAAGAATTCTGTGCGTTTATCTGCAGTAAAATGTGATACTTTGTCTGCTGATTATTGCTGCTAATGGCCGTGCTGAGTAGATCACACTGTCAGACCCTTCTGGTGCTTCTGGATGAAATACACGTCTCATAACCAGCAGCTGTGGAGCAGGAGCAGGGCTGCCTGAAGACGCTCAGTTTATGTTCCCAGTAACTCGCTCCTGAGCTCCCCGTCCAGTTGATCCTGCGCCAACAGTAGCTCGACCACTCTGTGTCTGTGTCAGACGGGGAATTAACCTCCTTCAAAACTTCCAGTCCATATCTAGGCATAAGCAGACAGACAAACATAGTTTTGCTGCCACACTTAATTGCACTTGTTTGCGCAGCAGAAAGTTAGTGTCTTGGGACAGGACAGACGTGAACTGCCACTGACGGGTGTGGTCATTGCATCCAGTAATCCAGGAAACTCAAACTCCACATCGGGCTTCTGGATCCAGCCTGAATATAACCACTGCAGTGTTCGGTGTGCTGAGCTGGGTGTTCCGCTTGTTCACCAGGAACCTAACTTAAATGAGTATCATTGTGGGGTCACCTTGTGACTTACGTGTCTTTGAAAAACAAATTGATGCATATAGGCAGTTCTCAATTAGTTGTTCTTCTCAGACATGAGAAATCTTTATTTTAAAAGACTGCAGAGTTTTCCAAGTGGTTACCCAATGCTGAACAATCTTCAGCACAGCATGGATTGGGGCACGTGGGGGTACACTGTGCCTTTTGGTGTAGGGGCTCTTAGGCTCCTTAGCATCCTCAAAAGCTAACCCTATTCCCATCCCTTCTTTTTGTGTTATCCTGCTCTAAAAAGAAGTGAAGGGAAGGTCCTCCCTACCCCACTTAGCAAGTGGGGACAGAGTATCTCTAAGAGGCGAATCCATCTCCTCCAGTTGTTGTTAGGGAGATGCTCCTTTCCCTGTAAGATTTTCCATTTTTTGTAAACAGTCCTAGTTTTTCAGAGCTTGTAGATGGTAATTGAGTTTTTTTTTTTTGGGGGGGGTAGGACTCCTGATGATGCAGCAGGCTGGGGCCCAGCAGGTGGTGGTTGTGAGAACGGTAGCGAGTCCCGGGGCAGGCTTGGCACTCTCGGAGAGCCGGACAAGGGGAGGGTGTGCAGGCTGCCCAGGGATGATGGAGCAGTGAATTAAAGGCGAATGAGCTAATGACTGCATGTGTACTTCTGCTGGCTGGTTTTGGGTGGATGTTACTAATTTTGTTGTGACCCTCAGGACGTGGAGGACTCTTGTCAAAGTAGCAGTGGGTGAGAGTGGGACATGTATTGTCTGTCGTTGATGTTAGCTGGGAAAGCCTTCCCTCCACCTGCAGTGATGCAGGCGTGAAAGCGAACCACGAGGTATGCGGGCAGGCTAGCTGCTGTGTCGCTATGCAGTCTCCCTGCCAAGAATGCAGCCTCTGGCTTAATTTATCTTAGATCGATCTGTGTAAAATACGTGGTAAAATAAACAGGGTTCTGCAAAAACCCCTGGGGTGAGGGTAGGAATAAAACATGTCTCTAAGATCTTAAGCCATTGCCCGAGCAGAACAACTGTGACTTTATAATATATTCTTCATATTAGCTCAAAGCTAAAAGTACTAATGAGACAGGCAGGAGAATGAACCTTCTGCTGCTACTGTGTTCCTACCGATAAAATGCAAGTTTATTGCTTTGAAGAGAGACTTCTGTTTAACTCGCATCTTAACGTTTGCTGTTGCTGCGGATGGTAGGGAGTACGGGTGGGGTTGAAGCACGCACAGCTGGGTGGTAAGTGTTCCAGTGGAGACTGAAGGGGGCTGTTCTTGAGGGCGGTTATGTTTTCCCCTTAATTTAGATGAGAAGAGAATGGAGGGTTTGTGCTCTTTGGCTGATCATTGATGGAAGGTGACTGAAATCGTTCAGGTTACCTGACACTAAATCTCAAGAGCTGACGAGCATGTGGGTATCTCCTGGTGGGGTTCTCTCCAGCTGAGTGGCAGTGAGCAGCTGTGCTGATGAGACCCATGGTGAGGAGGGACAGAAGGAACATGGCAGCGCTTTCTGCGAAGCTCTTTGCTTTCAGGAGCCTCTGTCACAGCTCTATGACACAGTGATTGAAGTACTCTGGCTTGAAAATGGTCCCCTACCATCTTCAAGTAAGGGGGAAAACCTTTTGTTCTTTACTCTGTTCCGTTTGATGTTCTCGGAGGCGTTTTATTACACTTGCAAAATGTAATTTATTTTGTTTGAAGATGAGAAAGATTCTGTAGAGCGTGGTGAGGCTCAGGGGTTGTGCTCCTGGGTGGTGCGAGCTCCTCAAGCACTGCGTGCAAGCGAGGAGGAGAGGGAGGACAGAATGGAGAAAAAGCTCGATCTGTTTTCATTCTGGTTTCTTTTCAAAGAACAAGCTAATACTGTCCAGTGTACCTAACTGCATGTTGTCTTCTGGATGCTTCTAGACAACAGCTCTTCCAGCTGGTCTCGGATGCTCCACGGATTTCATCTCCATTGGCCAGTAGCAGGCACTCAGCTGGCAAAAGCTACAGTAGGAGTCCTGTTTCTTGTCCAGTTTTAAAAGAAGAGGTGCCAATGATTGACAGATTCTTGAAAAAGGAAAAAGTTTGCACCTCAACAAAGGCAGACGGCCTGGCAGGAACAGATCGGAAGATTTTCAAAACTGAGGAACACCATAACCTTTACAGCAGTTCTGCAGAGGTTGATGGTAAAGAGAGTGAAGTGGGATCACAAGAGAGTCCCGAGTGCACCAAAACTCATGAAAAGCCTTCTACGTCTGTGGTAAAAGGAGTCAAGAAAGGTGAGATGCTTAATTTTTGGTTTTGTCCTGTTTTCTTCCCCAAGTCCGTGGCTGTGGTTGGCTGTGTGCATTAGAGTCCCTTCAGTACGTGGCACTCCTCTCATTTCTGTGCGTGGTTCTGATCGGCATTGGCACGTTCAGCTGCTTCCCACTGAACTGGGCAACACTTCATTCAGATACTGCTTTGGTGGGACGGCTCTGTTACAAGCGTATGCTTGATGAGGAAGCCTGGGCTGATGCCAGGTAATTAAATGGAGTTCAGCACTTACAGATTCCTTTGCTTTGAGTAACAGCTCTGAAAAACAATAGTTGCACAACAGGCTTACTCAGTAAAAAATGAAATCATTCTCTCTTCTCCTTCCCCTTAATGACTAGACAGACAACATCGACATTCATTCTGCTCTCCTATCCTTAACTAATCAGAAGCAAGGTATTTTATAATGCGTTTGTTATTTGAGGGGTGCACCCACCATCAAAATGATCATGGTTTCAGTTTTGTTAATATTCCTATTCATACACTCTCCAGAAGAAAGTAATCTGCTTTATTCCTCTGTAACTCTACAGTGTTATAATTAATTTATTTTGAAGCATGAAAATGCCCATTTATACTAATCAACTACAATAAAGTGACAGAATCCTCTTAGTTTTGACAGGGTAGCAGCCATCCTATTGACCCAATTAAAAGCCGAAATTAAAATAAAAGACGGTACACTGTAGAATCAGTCCAGCACTGATTCTTACTAGTTCATATTTATCTGGTCTTTTGATTAACAGTTTATTCAGCTGGAACTCTGAAGTTCTTATTTGTTCATTAGCTGGGTAAATACTGCTTAAAGATGTAATACAGCCAGAGAAGTTGCCACAGGAAAATGGCATCAACTTAGCCAGAAGTTACATTTCTTAGTCTGATGCATAAAACTTGCTCACGTTAGTAATTTAAAACTCATATGAAATTTTAGCACTCATTTATTCTTGAGCAAATGAATTTTTCACTTGCTTACCATTTTATGACCTTTTTAAATCCTCAGGCATGCATCACATTGAAATTATTTCCACAAATGCAAAGTAGTTGGTCAAACAGTGTAAAAGAAAGACTTGAAATGAGGCAGTGCTGAAGTGGGTTTAGCGAGTATTATTTGTTCCTGTGTTAAGAATTAAAATGTTAACTTCAAATACAATAATAGACTGCTCAGAACTATTGTGTTATGTTATGGTCCCAACTTTTTTTTTTTAACCTTTGACTGGAATATGATGTCATGGGAGTCAGGAACTGCAAAGCAGTGTTACCAGATAACTCCCTCAATTCCCACAACATTTCACAGAGTTTTTCGTAGGTTCTTTTTTGTTTTGTCTTTTAAATGAAAACGGACTTCCTTCATACTAATACAGAGCATGTCAGTTAAAGAATCGCTTTCTCATACTGTTCCTTTAAAGTTAGCCTTTAGTTTTTGACATAATGTGATTGCTAAAGACAAATATTTTCAGTCTGTGTTTTTCGACTGTCTCTACAGGTAATGTTTATAGGTGCTTCTTGCAAATACGATGCAGGAAGAATTCTGAGTTGAGTGGGACCGTGCTGTGGGGCATTTGTGAGCCTCTGAGCCCACGTCACGCGATCTGGTTATCTGTACTGAGTGATGAGTATAGGCATGGCTGGGGCGTAGGATCCCTGCGTGGCAGGGTTAGCGCGTGCATTCACAGGCCTCTTGAGAGCCCGAGACTGGGAACATTATGTTCATAGGAATAAAGTTTGTGCTATACTGTTTCACCAAAATGAAGCAGCTTCCTTTATTTAGCAGTGAAATACTGCAAAAGTGAAAGCCATTAGCATGGAAATATGCTTATGTTTATATTAGCCCCTAGGTTTCTGTGTAGTATGTATGTTATTCCAGGTTTTTATTAGAGATCTCATTCCATCTGATGCGGGGAAGATGAGAACCATTCTGATATTACATAGAGAGGGAAATAGATGTTCTGGAATGAAAATGGAAATGGAAAATGAAGATTATGGATAGACATGCCAGATGTTTTAAAAAAAAAAAAAGTGAAATTCTGGATTTTCATTTTCTTCAATCAACAGTTACTGTTTCAGATGAAAACATTTGCTCTTTGCTGCAATATACATGCTAGTGAATTCCTTCTCCCTTGCTTTTCAGTGGATTGTCCTGTTTGCGAGGTTGCTATTCCAGAGCAATATATAAACAAACATCTGGATAGCTGCTTGACCAGAGATGAGAAGAAGGACAGCCTCAGAAGGTAAGAAACAACTTTGAGAACTTCTATATGCATGTAGCCATTTTTCTGCACTGCTGAAATAAGAACTATAAGTTGATGGGTTATAATACAGTGGATTGTTTGTTTCTTGGTTACCTGCTGTATAGATTCCTCTAAAATCACTGTATAAATACGATAACGGTGATGTTCCCCTCTCAAGAAAGTAAGTGGATTGCCAGCAGAATTACTTGTTGGCTTTTAGTGGCAAGAAAACACTGGACAATGTTTTAAAGAATTCAACGCAGGGAGTAAAACTTAATCTGTACCTTATTCTCGTCACATTTCTGCTCACTAGCATTAAAATTCTATTCAGATAACACTTATTCCCATTTTTCACTTGGTGAATGAATTGCTTCCCCCAATCCAGATGGGCCAAAAGACAATTTCTTCACTGGCTGTCAAGTTAAAAAATAAAAATTGCACCTTACTCTGCTCGCTGTGGTTCTTTTCAAATTGCCACAGTCAAGGTTGTTTCTTTAAGATCTCAATTTCCATAAGATTAATGCATGCCTTTGACATGTTGCCTCCACCCTAGAATTCGTCACGGTCGCCCCATTCACATCAGAAGTGTAATTTCCGTTTATTTTACTTACTAGCATAAATTTAGGCCACGATTGTTTTTAACTGATCAGATTTAAGAACTGTGAGGGACTCTCTGCATGCGGTTTTACTGCAAGCTTGCATTTCCAGTTCCTCTGAGCCTTCAATTACAAAGTAATTTTATGTTAAAGCTCTTCTTTTGCCCAGTCATGCTTAGAATGCAATCTGTAAGCTAAAGGACTTTGAAGATGAATAAATAGTAAATTAATATTGAAATCTGATGTTACATTTTAATTTTTATTGGGGATGGTTTTAGTGTTTTCTCTGTTCTCAATGAATGAAAATAAAAGCCAGATCTTTCTTTGGTCTCCAGCCCATGTCCCTAACAGAATTTTAAACTTTGCTTATTTTATCTAGACTGCTTGATCTTAAGAAAGTATCATGCAAGATACTTCTCCTTAGGGACCGGCTATTGTCTGTGAAGTGCTGGCTTTTTGGCAATGTATTTATTTTATGGCAGTGTTGTTTGGGTTTCAGTAACAACACATCTCTAGTTCTTCTCTGAGGAATTTTAGCTCTTTTTATTCCCAAATTAGGAGCACATGGCATGCTATGTTAACAGTTGAGCAGTATTTCAGCGGAACTGATAATTTAGTCCCCCAAACCTGCACAGGAGTAATTACAACAGGTAAGTGTATGTTCACAAAGAACACTGCATTTCTCAAGGATGGGAAAAAAACCCACACCAACATTATGATTCAAAACTGTTGTGAACTGTTTTCCTGTAGCTGTCTGCTTGCAAAGCTGTCATTGCTCTCCTGGGTCGTGCTGCTGGTGAATTATAATACATAGAAAGCTTTTTTTTTTTTAAACTTTAAAATTTATTTTCAACATAGTAAGTCGAAAGTGCTAAATACAGTTTTCCAATAAGTCTCTTGCTTTCACAACAGAAAGTTAACTTCTCCGTAATTCAGAGCAGTGCAGCTGAACTTGTATTTTGCTGCAGGAAGAAAAGCATCTAACTAAATGCTGTTCTTCTGTAACTAATAAATAATTTAAGTTGAAGACGAGCAAGGCAGTAGACGGATTGCAGTACTTTTGTTGGCTCGTGTATTTCACCAGGAGGTGTAGAGAAGACTGAGCTAATTTGTGCAAAAAGAAACTGTTCTGCTAATTTTAGATGACAAAATTTGTAGTAGGACTTGAATTTTCTATGGCGTTTTCCTGTAATTAAGATGTTTTCCCTAGCTATGCCAGGAATGTTGCATTCTTCTGACATAAGGGGGTGTGAAGGAGTACATTTTGGTTTTAGATGTTATTCATCTGAGAGCACTATTAATTCTTTTTAATGGCACTTTGTGTGTTGCCAGACTACCCTTCTGTTAAATGGGAACTACAGATTTGCTTTCAGGTACATATGACTGTATTGTGTATGGAAGGCATGCCATCCAGAGGGACCTGGGCAGGCTGGAGAGGTGGGCCTGTGTCGACCCCATGGAAGTTCAACAAGGCCAAGTGCGAGGTCCTGCACCTGGGTCATGGCAATCCCAAGCAGAAATCCAGGCTGGGTGGAGAATGGCTGGAGAGCAGCCCTGAGCAGAAAGACCTGGGGGTGCTGGTGGATGAGAAGCTCAGCACGAGCTGGCAATGGGCGCTGGCAGCCCAGAAACCCCCCGCAGCCTGGGCTGCATCCCCAGCAGCGTGGGCAGCAGGGTGAGGGGGGGATTCTGCCCCTCTGCTCTGCTCTGGGGAGACCCCCCTGCAGGGCTGCCTCCAGCTCTGGGCACCAACAGCAGAAGGACACGGAGCTGTTGGAGCGGGGCCAGAGGAGGCCCCGGAGATGCTGGGAGGGCTGGAGCCCCTCTGCTGGGAGGACAGGCTGAGAGAGCTGGGGGGGTTCAGCCTGGAGAAGAGAAGGCTCCGGGGAGACCTAGGAGCCCCTTCCAGTCCCTAAAGGGGCTCCAGGAAAGCTGGGGAGGGACTCTGGATCAGGGAGGGGAGCCGTGGGATGAGGGGGAACGGTTTTACACTGGAAGAGGGGAGATTTAGATGAGATCTGAGGCAGAAATTCTCTGCTGTGAAGGTGGTGAGCCCCTGGCCCAGGTTGCCCAGAGAAGCTGTGGCTGCCCCATCCCTGGAGGGGTTCAAGGCCAGGTTGGACGGGGCTTGGAGCAGCCTGGTCTGGTGGGAGGTGTCCCTGCCCAGGGCAGGGGGTGGCACTGGGTGGGCTTTAAGGTCCCTTCCCACCCAAACCATTCCATGACTCTATGATCTTTCTCAAAGTCATTTTTCCACAAAGCTGAAAAATCTCCTAATGCAAGTTTTGGCTTGCAGTTTTAATGGCTTAAAACTTCACCAACCCATTGAGGTAAGACATGGCCAGTGCTTGGGTCGAAAACCTGTGTTTCAGCAATCTGAATTCATGTGAACTTTCTTTTGAATTCAGAGCAAATGTAGGCTTCATCCTAATGAAGATGTACAATACTGTGTTTGCTGATGTGATTCTGAAGCCTTTGCTGTAGATATTACAAACTGAGCTGCAGTACTTGTCACACGAGTCGTGTTTGCATCTTTTCCTAAAGAAGACCAGACTAGACTATTGGTTTCTGCACACTTGAATTATTCTTTGTGGCACATGGAAAAAGTATTCTGGCTTCCTAGAGCTGTTGCTGTTGCATCTATGATACCCTGTGTAATTGGTTGTGTGTCTGTCATGACTGAAATAATTCTTTCAAGTATTTATTACCCAGAAATGCCCTGTAAAAATGTAAGTACTTTGGTTTTCATAGCAGTATTTATTAAAAAAAGCTTGTTTAATTTTCCTTTGGCAGTTCTGCTCACAAAAGGAAGCCTATGTCTAAAGTTGTTTACAACTTGCTCTCTGATCGTGATTTGAGGAAGAAACTAAAGGAACATGGACTGTCTACCCACGGGACCCGGCAGCAGCTCATTAAAAGACACCAAGAATTTGTGCACATGTATAACGCTCAATGTGATTCTCTAAATCCCAAATCGGGTAAGTTAGAAATTCTAGGAAAGCTGTTACCATCGCAAACTCTTTGTATGCGTTTCTCCTTCTCTTAGTTCTCAGGGTAGGAATAAGGCTGGCTTGAATATTTGGTAAAACTGGAGCTGGAAGAACTTATCTTATACAAATCAAGATTAATGTAAAAAAAGGAAACTTAAGGAAAACCAGAAACGTGTTGCTATACTCTGGAAGTATTCAGCAAGAATGTGTTGAAGTGCTTTGATACTTCCTGGTTTACTAACCGTGTTCTGAAAAAATGATGAGTGTCTCCAAATTAGACTCCAAGGCTTTTACTTAAAAAAATTGGAAATACCTGAGGTTCTTAGCAAATGAATGGATTATTAATTTATCTTTTGTTTGGAATTTGTTCTCTTCCTTCTGTGCACTGAGACTTTTATATTTTTATTGGATTTCATTTCAGAATTAAATTTCTTTTTGGAGGTAATAGGTAAGGGTAGAATGAATTAATAAGAAAGTGTTAATGTTTTGCTGCAGTTTATATCAATTTAGGTGTTTGGCAGCAATTTTATACAATTAAACTCAGACTGTATACTATAGCACTAAACACCTGTATGGGATAAGGAGAACGTGTTTTAGTCTCTAACGTGAGTGCAATATAAACCTCCTCTGAACAGCAGTCTGGTGCTGCATGTGCTCAGGCTTAATGCTTGGAAATGCCAGGGTTGGAGCTGGGAGCAGCGGAGGGGGGTTGTGCTGCCAGGCTTTGCAGGCAGAGTGGCCATTTTTTAAAATTTTGAATAGCATGTATTGAGCTAGAGGGAGAATTGTCCCAGCTCATCTTGTTATATTCTATTTTACACAAGATGAAAACACGCATCTTTTTTTAAAGATGTGTCATTTGTCATCTTGCCGTTCAGTTCTGCAAGTGGTACGAGTAACAGCACAAACACACCGGCGTGCGTGGGTGAGATAGACACCGGATTTATAGTTATATTATTTTTTTATTTGCTTAGAAGCTTAAGGCAAACAGTCCTTTTAACAGAATTTCTAACAGGATCGTGTTCTGATATTACTCTTCTGGGAGCTGCAAAGCTGTCAGTGTCCTGGAAACTCTGATATAGCTGGTATTGTATTTTCTGCACTGGTTTGGGGCTGGAGCTGCCTGCCGGTCTGCAGCGGGGGTCAGTCCTGCTGCTGGCGAGAGCTGCTCTGGGCACCTCAGAGATGGAGAGGTGAGAAATGCTGTTCCTCACCCTCAGCTTGAGCTCTTTAATTCCATGTGTTCAGAGAGGCTTTAGTCCTGAAGCACAGTATTGCCATTTCTTCCAGAAGTTGTTAACAATTTTGAATGTTTTGTGTGTATTGAAGGGCTCAGAAACTATTTGGACCAGTCCTGCTGGGAGTGGGACTGTTGGGAACCGAGGGAGTGGGCAGGGCTGTGTTCAACTCCTTTATTAAACAGGCAGAACCACCAGATGTGGTGCTTTTTGAAAAATAAAGTCCGTCACTGAGGACTGTAAATCTGAATTTAGCAGCCAAACTTTAGGCTCCTGCTTTTTGAAATCTTGATTTCACTTGCCAGCTCTTGGCTTGGATTGTGAGAGCAAGTGTATGAGAAAAGCGAGTTTGTAGCCAACACTATTCGCTTTTTCATTTTGCTCCTTTAACCATTTTAAGATGTT
This sequence comes from Larus michahellis, assembly GCF_964199755.1. Classification (NCBI taxonomy): domain Eukaryota; kingdom Metazoa; phylum Chordata; class Aves; order Charadriiformes; family Laridae; genus Larus; species Larus michahellis. The sequence continues at coordinate 15,929,834 of NC_133905.1, read as the reverse complement.
GACTAAGGTGGTGCTGTTCAAACCCAGCTGGCAACTAGAACCACGCAGCCGCTCGCTTGCACCCCTTTTACCCCCAGCAGAAGGTGAAGTGCCCAAGTGATTTAGGTGCCAAGTGTCACTGCTCAGTTTGTGCCTAAGTACTTTGGAAAATAAACATAAATGCCTTCAAAAATTGTTTTCTAGGACTTCAGAAAGTCTCTGGGATGGGAACGAGCACACAGAACTGAGATGGTGTTTGACTTCAGCAATGATAGAAGTTTAGGAGGTTTGTTGTTTAAGTCTGTGAGAACAGCACTTGTATCTGAGTTTCAATCAGGCTATGATTTATGTTAATCTTGGAAATGTAATTAGACGCTGTCGAAGCCCCTCTGTGAGTTGCCAGCAGCAGCCGTAAAGCGGCGGCAGGTGGAGGAGGTGTGCCCCCCGTGTCCCATGGCTGAGGAGGAGCGGAGCAGTTTTGCAGCACAGTGACTGTGGGCTGTTGGCAGCCGCGGTAGCTGCGGTGGGGGGAGAGGAAGGGTGGTGGGGCCGGGGTGGCCCTGCTGTTGGTGTGAGGAGTGTGCTGGTTCGACTGGAGCCCCGTGTCCACTGGAGGTGCGATAGAACGGACGCTGTGGGAGCAGGCGGGTCTCCTATAGTCTTTCACGCAGTGGTGGGTACTGGGCTCTTGGAGCAATCCTTCACGTGCCGCTGGTGATGAGGTAGCACCAAGCGTCTGCGTCCTTCATGCGTGCTGGCTAGATGAAGGGTTTCATGATGTACTTCTGCATTATTTAGGGCAGACTAGCTAAACTTTTACTGAGTTCTGGCTCAGTCCCTATTTGTAAAGGATGAATTATTAAACTCACACACTTAAGATGCAGACATGCATTTTGGGCGGTAGCAGTGAACCTAAGGTCACTACATAAGCTGCAGTGCTGAGCTTCTGAGGAAGCAGAGGTGCCAAATTGCTGGATTTTGCTTAAACCAGTTTTGAACAGGTTTTATTCCTTCACAGATTAATAAGCTTTTGTTCTCTGGCTACTGTACTGTCTAGTGAAAGTGTTTGTTTTAAGAAATACCTAGCAGCTCTGTGAAAATGATTAAGTGTAGAAACAGATTTGTAAAAGTGTCAAAATAAACCCTACAGGGCCTTGCATAGCTGTAGTTTTAGTTAAATGTTAACAAAACACAGCTATGTCTGTTCATATGCTTTTGAGGTGTCTGACCTAATTGCTGGAGTAGGTTGTAATTCATCTTTGGACTATGGGTTTTGGCCATAAGTCTGCAGACAGTTCTGTGTTGCCTTGGAAGGCCGTCCTTGGAGGTAAAAATAAGAGAAACAGCAGATGTCGTTCTTTTATCTTCCACTTAAAGTTATATTATAAAATGGAAACTCTTTTTATAAAAAAAAACATGCCTGCGTGCCACAGAAACACTATAGTGTGGTAGAGAAAGATTCAAATATGATTGGAAAAGGCTATATTTTCCCATGAATTTAATACAAAGGAAATGAGAGTGACGTCCCGGGAGGTGGCTGGGACCAGCTGCGGGCAGCTCGGCCGAGGCCTGTGGCTGCCGAGCCCGGGCACTGCCGCTCAGAGCGCTGCCTCTGCACCAACAACCGCTTCACTGGTGTAAAACCATGCCACGTGGATTCGCCCGAGACTGGAGTCTGAGTTTTCACTGTTGGAGAGCTAATGCTGGTTTGTCTCTTTGTGATTTAAATTTAAATCATGCTGTTACATCTTTTAATTTAGCAGCTCCCTTTCCTGTATTTTCAAACAGTTGCAGAGGTTGTTAAAGAGCTGGAAAAGAATGAGAAGATTCGGGTTCAGCTTGAAATGAACAAAACCGGTGAAAATGTAAGTTAATTATCTTTGCTCTCAGAGGGGGATGGCTAGGAGAAATTGTCGAGAGGGCACTGAACATGTTTGTCTATCACTTTATTATGGGAATTCCCAGATTCCCAGGTTGTGTGTTGGAATTCTCATACGCCATCTTAAAATCAACACTATTTTCTCATGCCACTCATTTGCCATGGGCAGTTTTTCCTGCACTGCTGATGTTTGTATGCCCAAACCATTTAAGTAGGAGCATTTTTTTTTTTGTTTGATTGCAATAAAAATTCTTGAGAAATGTTCCCCTTGGTCATATTGGAGGGTTTTGACCCTCCACGGCAGTGTGGGGAGTATTTTGCTTCCTAGAATTCTCTAGGATTTAGCTAGCAAATTCCTTGCTTCCGTATCAGCAATAGTGCCTGTTCTTTTCCCATGACATATGATACTTTTGTGACTTTTGGAGCATGTTTGTTGCACAGCATTAGGAAATAGTTTATGGTCCACACATGCTGGGTGTTAACATGGGGTGGCTTGGCTTAGCCCTCTTAACTTTGGGAAAGCAAAGCAAGACAGCATGTACAGAATCATAGAATCGTTGAGGTCGGAAGGGACCTTTAAGATCATCGAGTCCAACCGTTTACCTAACACTGCCTATGTCGCTGTACATATTTTAAATATATATTACTGTCTGCAGCTGAGGTGGCAAGAGCTGGTGGGGGGAAAAGCAGACAGCTGATTCTTCTTCCAGTTTTAAGTCTCTGGTTTTAAAGTATGCAACTTTATCATCTTTTTGTTTCTGTAAATAAACATCTGTGTGATTTCTGTAGAGCTTGACCTTCACAAAGGACCAGACAGAGGAAGAAATAGATGAGATCCACACTGATTATCGTAAGTAATATGCGAGTTTCGCTTCATTTTGCTTTTAAATTCGCCTTCCCTTCCTTTGTTCCAAAATATACACACAAAAGTGGTGCTTTTCATGCGTGTGTGCTTCCCCTGCAACCCATTTAATAAATCAAAACTGAAGTTCTTTCTTTGGGCTGAAACTTCCTCTTCAAAACTCAGTCTCTGTTCAGTACTGACGTTTGACAACACTCATGCCAGGGCTGGATAAGACGGAAGCTGATGGCCTCCTTGGCACAGCTCTGTTCATGCGCTTTGTACTTACCTTCTTGATGGTCCTCCTATCTGTGATGGACATCAAGGACAGCAAAGTAGGGGTTTTCTGTCTCCCACGCTGGATGTGTGATGCGCAGCTGCACGGTTTCGCTGGGAGCCCTAAGGCAGAACTAAGGAGCAGAACTTGTCTGGAAGGCCTCCCCGAGCCCCCGCAGAGCTGCCGTGCATGCTGGCCGTGTCCCCTCGAGCCCCCGGGCTGCTGGCTGTCCCGTGGCAGGGAGCCCTGTTTCAGTGTCCCGCTCTGCATAAGGCTCTTCCGCAGTTCTTATGGTGCCAGTTTTGAAGGACAGAAGAGCAGTTGTGACTGCGGGGGAAGCTGATTGTGCTTTGCTTGACAGATTTCACCCTTCCTTGCCCCCAGATATTTTGGCACATTCTGTGAGAATAATCTGAATTACTCAGGTTCATGTAAATTGGTTAATTATTTTGCCAGTTCTAAACTTGGGCTTGCAGCACGTGAATCTGTGTGTATTATATGTACAAGCAAATTACATACATAGAGCATATACATTGTATGTGCAAGCAACTAACAAGCGATGTAGTTTCTATTTTATATGGTATTTCTAAAATATTTTATGGCTGCATGTTTTCTCAACCCTGTGTTTTTTAGACTTCTACAGTTGTCAAAGTGGCCCTTACTGCTAAAAAGTATGTTTTAACTCAGCCAAAAATGCTTTTTCTACATTTCACTTGTATACTGTGGTTCTTGAATCATCCAGGGTTTCACGGTGCTGCTCGCATTGGCTCCCGTCCTTCATACCCCTCTCCACAAGCACTCGCGCGTTCCTGTCTCCTCCCTGCATCCTTTTTCACTTCCCCTCCGGTCCAGCCCCCTCATTTTGAAGCGATCTTTGAAAAAGAATACTCTGCTCCTTTGGTTGACCTCTTCCCCCCCCACCCCATGCAGGCAACCGGGATTCAGTGCAAACTGGGTGGGTTTTTTTCTGGTTTTGTTGTTACGGTTTGTTTCATTTTTTACACCGAGTCCCCTCTGTTTGTGTTGGTTATTAAACCTGCTCCTGCCGTGGCAGCGTAACACCATTTGTTTCAGGAAGTGTAACTGGAATAGATATTTAAGGGAAAGAAGAGACAAAAATTAAGAAAAATATTGCAGCGAGAGCTATAGCTCAATGATACAATTTTGTGGTGGTTTTCCTTTGGGGGGGTGGGGTGGTCTTTTTTGGTTTGCTTGTTGTTTGTTTTGTGGGTTTGTTTTTTTTTTTTTTTTTCCCCAACAGAGAACTGATTCCTGCTTAACTTGACCCTGGGAAAGCACAGTATTTTAAACTGTGTTTATCCTTACTGTGTGCTTAAACTCAGGACCAGGGTTTTCTCTCTCCCTGGAACCATCTAACCACCTTTGTGGTTAGTTTAGCAGCACACACGCCTGTGGGAGTTGAAGATTGCAGGGCTTGCATCCTGCTGTAGTAATTTAGTGGAGAAATGGCTAATGTAAACTGCTTTTTACAGATGATTTCCTGACCCTTCTTTGTGTGTTTGTACACAGAAAGCATTACTTTGTACTTAGCTCCCTGGTGGTGTTTTGTTATTCACAAATTCTTTCCTGTTGTTTCCCACTCATTTTGCCTCACCTGCGCTCTGCTTGCCCGCTCAGACGTGCTCGTTAGCCATGTCAGGCTAGAACGAGAGTCAGTGCGCATCGGACTGGTCTGCCTTCATCCGAGGAGCAGAGCAGCGAAGGGACAACTTGTTCTGATTATGTTAAGGGTGTATTTAAATCTGCAATATGGTCATATTTCCTGTCTTCCCTTGCCTTGCTTCAGGCATATAAATTATTCCATAATGCAGCTAGATTTAGCCTTGTTGATTTTAGTTGGGTTTCTGTGGAGGCTAAATAAGGGCCTAAATCTTTAGCAAGTTTTTCCCTTGCTTTTTGTTGCTGAGAATGTTTTTTTTTTTTTTTAAGTGTACACACACTGTTTGTGGTTTTGAATCTTAAGCTTCTCTAATTCCAAGTAACTGGTTAATAGTTACTCTCTTGCCACACAGAAATCTCTAGCAATGCAATGCAGGGGGGGGAAAAAAAAAGTAAAATAATTTAAAAAGTATTAATCCCAAACTGGCTGTTGTCCCCCACAAGGCTTTAGTAGCTGTGTGAAGAGCAAATCCCGAGTTGGGTGACTGCCGGCGGCCCGTGGAGCAGAGCACTGCGCCGTATGTAGCAGTGGGTGCTGCGCTGCATCTGCGGAGAGCAGTGCCCAGGATGGAGCCTGCGCTTGCCTCTGCCGGGAGTGCGGCTGCCCCGATCCCGATCCTGCTCCCTGTGGACCTGGACCCGCTGGGGGTGGTGGGGCTGGCGTGGAGCAGCCCGGGAGCCAAGGGGCTGCTGAGGGGACGTGCCGCTCGGGTGCGGGGCTGTCACCGGGGAGCTCCTCCTGTACAAAACCCCACTTCGCTGCTTTTAAATGTTGGACGTGCCCAAATTCCTCGTGCAGCTGGATCCCTGGTTGTGTTGGTGTTGCAGCCCTGCAGACAGTCCTGCTGTGGGAATGGGGAGCGAAACAGCCCTTCCAGCACCGCGCTGCTGCCGGTGCCCAGGGGTTGGCGGTGCCCGTCCTTCCTTTTCTTCCTCTGCTGTGTGCACTTTAGAACAAGAAGATAATAAGTGCCGTCTCAATTTTCCAAACCCAGGTATTTTATTGAGTTTACACTGTTAAAAGGATATGGTTTCAAAATTATCAAGATCACCAAGTGAATAAATTAGCCTCAGGCAGCTCAATTGAATATCTAAAATATAAAAAAACAAAAGAGAGGAAAAAAGAGACAATAGAAAAATATTTAAATGGGAACATATGGCTTTAAAACTAATAAAAAGTGATGACCAAAGAGGCAAATGATAACTAGTGTCAGCAAATTATTTCTTACAAAAGCAATAGGGAAGAAATCATGAGCATGAAAAAAGAATTGTACATTAAATTTAGAGGACAGTTAGAGACTAAAAGAACTTTTATCAAATGCCTTTTTTTTACTGTAGCACAGATGGACTTTAAAAAGCTTTATTACACAATGAAGAAGATTTTTTTTTTTTTCCTTTTTAATGTCTAACATTTGCACCCTAGGTCCCTAATTCATAGCTGAATTAATTAACTCTGGCATAAGTTCTGAATGAAAACCCAACCATATACTTTTTGTTCTGTATTTCATATGAAACACACAACACACTGGAGCTATGTAATAGCCTTGCTGAAAAGCAAGGTAAAAGAGCTGTGATGAAACCCTTTTTTCTTGGTGGTTTTTTTTTTTTTTTTCCTTCTTATCATTTTTACAATTTCCTATGCTCTTGGTAAATTGCAAATTACATTGTTGGTATTTTTTTTGCCTTTTTTTTTTTTTTTTTGGTGTGTGAAGTGTTTTTGAAATAGCAATTAATATTTTGGCTTGCTGGATTATACGCTGGCTGGAACTCTGCTTGAGCATCCGCCAGAGCTGTGCCTGGGAGGTGCAATTAAGTACACTGTCCCCTGCAGCAGCTCCTGCTGCTCCTGCGGAGCTCGGTGACACCGTCAGCCCCGTGTCACCCTCGTCCTGCTTTTTTCATGATCAGGCCTCTAGTTAAAGAGTGAAAAACGTCTACAGGAAAAGAAATACATGTGTTCAGAAAACGTTTATTCTGTTGCTCTTTCTTTTTATAAATCTTTTAATTTGCAACGTTAGTCAGAGGCTTACTGATTTATGTTTTGTGTTTTAAATATTTGTAATTGTATCTGCGGTTGTTTTATTACTGAGATGCCTGTAGTTGTATGAAATGTGCGTGGTATGTCGTTTCAGCGCAGGGGTGATTTACAGGCTCTCTGGATAGTGCCTTGCTGTGCTAGGACGCTTCTTTTTTTACTTGAAAAGCTTTGGAGTTACACCATAAAACAAAACAACAAAAAATAGTAATATGGGAAAAACTGAAGCGCCAAAGCGATTATGTAATGGATGTGTCGCGGCGCAAACACGAGCAGCTGGGACAAGAACTTTCTTTTTATTAAAGGAGTTGTTGACCTTATGTGGCGGTTTCAGCTGCGCAGGGAGAGGGAGTTGGTTTAAATCCTCTTCTTTTTGCGGGGCAGAACTCAATAGGATTTTCTCTTGGCTTTTCCCCTTCCTGCAACTGCAGCGGGATGTAGAGCCTTGATTTTAACGCGCCGTGCCCCCTGCAGCGCTCGGCCAGGGCTGTCCCTCTTGGGGCGCTGGACTACCCCGTCCCCCAGGGTGCCCGCGCAGGACGCCGAGGGAAGGCGTCGCAGTGCGGGAGGGGGTCAGTGCTGTGCGCGGGGGAGCCAGGGCTGGGTGGGATGGGGTGCGGGAAGCAGGAGGGGGAGAAGGTGTAGGGCCGCGGGGGAGCGCGGGGGGGACAGGGAGCTGCGGGTGGGGGGAACCCGGGGAGCGCCTGCGGGGAGGGTCAGGTTGTTCCTGCCTCTCCCCACCCTGCGGAGGAGAAAGAAGGTGATTCAGCGACTGATTGGAAAAAAGACAACAAAAGCAAAGAAACAAACCAGAAAAGTAATGAGGGAGTTGTTTGTTTCAGCTGGGCTGGAAGTTGATGCCCAAGTACCCAATTCAGCAGGACATGTGCTTTGCTGTCATCAGTCAGCCCTTGCTGTCGGCACTGCGTGTGCACCCCGGTGTGTGTTATACACACAAATCTGCTTCTCAGAGTGATTTTGTTGAAAGTCCTTCCAAATAAAGGAAATCCCCAGTTGCTTCCTTTGCTGTAACGCATCGGGATGAAGCCATGCGTAGGGCTGATGGGCTTTCAGGCTGTACCAGCTCTGGGGAGCTGCACACAAATACGCTGTTTCAGTAGAAGTTGGTGTGTTCTGTAGGGAAAACAACAGTGTTCCCTTCGTGTCTAGTGAGGGTTAGGTAATCCTGAGTATTTTCCCAGCCTCTGAGTAAAGAATTTGAAGTATCTAGATTAAAAACCAACATTGCTTTGACTGAATACCAGAGGATTGCTTAAAACATACGAAGTGGCTGGAAGTGCAAAGAGAATGCTAAAGAGCAGTAAACTGTTATTTAGAGGACCTGAATCAAAACAGGATAATAAGCATGACACAAAGGCTTTCGACATTGCTTTACTGCAGGAACAGGGGGAAAAACCCAAAGTAACTTTAAAGCAATTCACAGCATAGTTGTGAGACTTTTCTCTCTAGCGGAGCGTTCCTTGCAGGGTACCTGGAGCTGCAGTGTATGAGGAAGAGCATCGTCCAGATGCTCCTTCAACTCTGACAGGCTTGGTGCCCTGACTACAACATTAGATGTTGTCACAATGGTAACTGCAATACTGAACAAGTTTAGGGGGAAAAGAAAGATAATACAAAGAAGAAACAAACACAGTTCCGTGCAAGTGTTCTTGGCTACTGGGTAACTCTGTGAAAGCATAAACACAGGTTTGGATCATTAATAGAATATGGAACATATTGCAGTGATGAGTTGGTTTTCATCTGCTGTAACAAAAATGTTTTTAGTTCCGTGTTTTGTGTTTATTTCTGTTCACATCCTTTTCACTTTCCATGGCATAGCTTAAGAGGCCGGTGGCAGAGATCAGTAACGCACTCTTGCATTGCAGGAAACAAACACAGAAGTGAATTTCAATTTTTGGTGGATCAAGTAAATAATCGGTGGAAGAAAAATGGTAAGAGGAAAACAGAAAGTGCTCAAAACAAAGAAGAAGTCACTGTCAAAGAATCGCCAGCGGCCACAGGTTAGTAGTGTTGTTTTCATGTAGTCCCGCTCTTCGATCCACGCTAATGAGTGGGGGATTCCCAAAGAAATGTTCTTTCCTCCCATTGTTCTTCTCCCACAGTCCTTCGGGGGAAAACAGGCACAAAAATCAAACAGACCCTAAAAAGATTGACTCTCATTGATTTTAGTGTGATACATAAGCACAACCCATGATAAATACATGATTTGTTTAATTTTAGTGGATTGTGTATAGATGTGCTTGATTTGGGTGCATATTTTAATTACCTGGTTGAAGTGGGATCTCAGCTTCTAGTCAAATCTACTGCAGCTGCTGAGAGTGGGCACGGACAATCTGCAAGTTGGAAATGAAGGTGATTGTGGGTATTGCTGGGTTTCAGCTTTTCTGTATTATCAATATGATGGGAAGTCGGTAATTGGGAACTGCAGAACGTTTGTGTGGATTGGAGCAAGTGTTTATTTGTCCTGAGGTTGAAACAATAAAATACTTTGGCTTCCTTGGGACTGTTTATACAGTATGTTGCCTTTAACTCACTTCATTTTGTGTTTATATACTTCACATAGTGAAAAGTGGGAATGCACAACTGCAGTTACTCAGTTCTTTATGAGTTAGGAACAGCATCCAGCATATGTTTGTTATCCTCACTGCCCACGGCATCCAAGAAATACCCGTGTGTGCTTTTAACTTGTTCCCTGTGGGCTTGTGCAGCTTCCTTTGGTTTATGTTACTGGTTGCTTTGTCAGTGTACATATATCTTTGAATGTGTGATTTAGAAGAGGATTCCTCAACCTAATATAACCTGCGGAGTTTTAATGAATTCAACATACTGAATTTTGGAGAGAATTCCATAGACCAGAATTGGATGTGCTGTTGCCTGTATCCTTGGGAAAACATGGCAGTGTAGTTTGTATCAGCTTTCACAAATCCCCGCTCTTCCTTAGCTGAATGGAATTAATCTTTGGCTGTCTCTTCTAGCAGAGTTCTTAAGAATAAAAATAAATGAAAATACCAATATAATAGTATGAATTTTATCCTTATCGTTTCATGCAGGCCTTGAAGCAGTGCATAATCCTTTCCATGTGAAGGGTAAAAATTAAGGAATCTCAAGGATAAAGTTTATCTTGTTTGACGTAATTTATGGTGATGTTCCTCTTCTGTAGCAGAGACAGAAGCAATGGGTTATTAGATAATGGGATCACAGACTTTGAAATATTAATTTCTAGCGATGCTCCCTGGAGAGGTCGACTACTGTGAGGTACTGGGTGCCTGGCCTCTGGGGAGCTTTGTGCTCTGAGAAGCTGAAGTAAAGCCGTATCATTTTTCCAAAAGAGTGCTCAGGTAGAAAATAAGTTATATCAGGTGTATCAACCTGTATCGTGGTGACTGAAATACCCGATACCCCCTCGTCTGCTTCTCACAAACCTGCAAAATATTCATGGGGCTTTTTGTGCACTGAGCATTCAATAATCTTTGAAATTTCAGTTTCTCGTTTTATATCAAATGTCTGCACCTGCTTGAATGTTTGTAAGCCATTAGAAAAAACAAACAAATCAAGAAGAAGATTTATGGGTGAAGGAACAAATGCCTAAAGCCTGTTTCCTCAGTGTTCCTTGTTAACAGCAATTACCTTTTTATTAAACTGGAAATGATAATACGTGAAAGGAAGACGACCAGCAGCGGGCTGATGACTTGCCATTTGAAAGCACAACTGCTAAGAGCAAAGGCTTGTATGCATTCCTATGCATTCCTTAATCCTTTATTTGGATTCTCATGGAAGCAGTGGCATTCTACAGAATTCAAATGTACTTTTTTTTTTTTTTTTTAAAAAAAAAACAAACCCCAACCCCTTTGTATCCCCCATTGCCCTCCACTGTAATGTTGTTTGCTGTAACTTAAACCTCTCTGAAAATCTTACTCTGTTTTTGGTGATGTTTTAATCTTCCCTTCCTGATTTACGTTGTCTCGTTTTGCATCTTTTAACTTAAAATGTTCGTTTTCCGGTCTTTATGTTTTTATAAATTTTAAACATAGGTTTTTGCTGTGCCTAAGGGGGAGCATCATGAGGATTTGCTAAATATTTGTCATACACCTCTTCTGGGTTGTGGTATTGCACAGGACCTTTGCTATTTTTAACTGATTAATTTCGGAGTTATATGTCATTAATTAGACGACTGACTCACTGTTATCTGCCGGTTGTTTTCAACAGACAAAAATGTGCTCCTGATATTTAATAACACATTTTAGCAGAAGAGAAAGGGCAAACTGTAGACAAATTCAAAGACTGCATAGCTCTTCCACACTCTAATTCTAGTTCTGCTTGGCCATTTCTGTCAAGATCGTTTCTGCTGGGATAGAAGAGTCCCAGGTTGGAGCAGGAACGTGGCCTGGCTCGTGAGGGTGGGCAGGGCACTTCTCTGAATGGCCATAGTAAGGGTTGTTAGCGAGATAAGCCTCAGTAGGGTTCTAATGGTCCTGTGCAACTTTCTAGATAAATAACTCATTTGAAAATATTTGTGGGTATGGTGTAAGGGAAGTTTATCTTTGCATACCATACTTCCTAGTCTATGTTTGCTTTTTCTTTAGAGAGGTAGAAGGTATCTTTTCACAGCACTGCTCATCTTCTCATAGATAAAATCATTTGACACAAAAATAACGGAATGGTTTTACAATTTGTGTCTGATATGTGTTGACTAGAAATGATTTTTGCTATCAAAAAATGAAAATGCCAGTTATCTAGATTGACACTGTCTTTCTTAGATGCGTAAGGAAGTAAATTGTAATGCTTCCCCTGTTGAAAACAAACCTGTTAACTTGATCTGTAAAACTTTAAAGCGATCAAGCTGTCTCGCGCAGTGGATGGAGTGAATTGGTAGCAAGAAGTGGAGAACAGTGCTGTCTCATTAAGTGTTTGCTAATTTCTGAAAGAAAGTCTCATCTTCTGAAATGTGACAAACATCCTTACTCTTTATTTCTCTCCTTGTTCATGTTTGAAACTCATAACGATGAAACGTTCCCGTTCCAGTCTCTGGTTCTTAGAGGGTGGAGGGTTTTTTTACTACGCCGAAAAGAAGTTAAACCTTTGAAACTGTGAGAGTTTCGGGAAGCAAATAAGTGGGAATGAGGCATTGGTATTTAAATATTTTAAAACTTCATTTTTTCTTAAAAGAATGGTATTTTTCTCTGTCATTCTTGCTAATCTCTGCCTTTCTTCTTGGTAGAACATATGGAAGAGCACGACGCAGCTATCGTCCTTGGAAAGGCCCAGCTACCCCAGCCAGAAGCGCCTGATGGCGAAGGGAGGGAATCTCGTTCCTTGGAGGAAGGCCAGAGATCAGGCTCTCCTGCGTTCTCACTGTTGTCTGAGTCTACAAGCAGGTTAGTGAAGAAGAGTCTCTTCTCCCAGGAAAAACTTTGCCAGTGACCTTGAGCAATATATGTCTGTCTGTCTCTCTGTCTCTGTATCTCTCTATATATCTATCTCCTGCTTCAGAGGATGGGTTCCTGAGCTGCGGTTACTGATTCATTCTCCATGTTTCTGGCTGTTCAGTTGCTCAAGGGATGGAGCTGATACACATTTAGAATTCACTTGATGGTTTTGTAATGACTGGATAGAGGGGTGATAGTGTAAATCTTCCTTTTGAGACAGAAACAGTGAGTGGAATGTCTGTGGAACCAGGAGAATGTTTGGTGTTTCTCTTCCACTGCGTCACCTTCCTTTCTCTTTGAGGTTTTATTTAGAGAGGTCCAAAACCTGATACAGCCTAAGTCTTTTAGTAGCTCTTTAAGCTGAGTATTGCTGTAGGAAATAGAGTTTAAATGACCCATTATTTGCAGTCAGTGGTAGAATGCCACTGAACCTTGAAGTCCTGACAGCCATTCACTTTTTTTTCGTCATGCATTTAGTTTTGCTTCCTGAAATTGCCTTATTTGGCTTCAGAAAATGAAGGATTGAGGAACGCTTTATTAATAATGTAAAATTCTATGCTTTTGATAGTTCAATGATAACTTTATTGGAAGGAGACTCACCTGTTATGGCTGATAAGATCTGTCTAGTTTCTGAAGGTAGCGTCTGTATCTGTTTAAGATATTTACTTCATGGATCATAATCTGCTACCTACTACTGAGCAAGCATCAAAAGATGATGATGAATACTCAGATGAATATCCTACTGCAATACTGATAGCTGTGGCCCCAGTTTCTGGAGGAAAGGTGAAAAAGTCATTGAAAACAAACACAGAATAACTGTCTCTGACTAAATGGGAGCTTATAGTAAATACTTGTCTGTAAATAGCAATATGCTGTTGGGGCAGATCACTTATGCAGAGGCAGAAAAGGTCGTTGTTGCTGTTTCAACATATTGTTACATTTTTGTTTGGCTTCAGACTTGCGTTATGTACCAATAAAGACCTTCCCCTCCCGGTGGTCTTTCCCTTCTTCACTGTATGTGTCCTTCTGCCTGAATTGTTACTGTAAAATTGATAAACGTAACACATCATCGTATTTGCTGTTTAATGTGTAACAAACCTATTAAGATTACTGATGTGTACTAGTTTTATCTAAGTTTCTCAGGGTGTCCTGCAAGTGACGGTAGTTTTTCCTTCCCCGTGATAGAGGTAACTGTTATCTTGGTAATTTCTTTACTTTTAAAATAGGGTCCAGTGCCTTGGACTTATGAAGAGACTTGCACATTGTAATGCCCGATATTAGAGTATATTAGTTTCAGGTCTGTGGTCTTCAGAGCAGAATCCACAGATCTCAGTAGGACCCTCTGGAGATGGTCCCCCCCCCACACACACGTTTCAAGCACTGAAGCCCTTTCAGAAATGGACCAGGAGCCAAGCCCTAGACTGGAGGGGGAGATGCACCTCCGAAAAGGCTCTCGCTGCTCACACTGGTCTGGGTGGGGACCGTCTCTTCTTGAAGCTGCTGCACTCGGGGTCTGTGCTGAGGGATGGAACGGGCCAGGGAAAACAGCTCTTCAGCGCTTACTTAGAAGGGAAGAAGCTGGCCCTGTGGCTTTGTTCCAGGGACTGGTTTTATGTGCCTGAAGCCTCAGCTTTCCAGTCTGCAGCTTGGCCGTGGCTGCTCCGCTGCTGTCAGGAGGTGCTGGGGATGCACGTGGCAGCAGGGAGCCTCCATCGGTTTGTGTGGCAGAGCCCCCCTGGGGCAGGATCCCTGGCAGAGCCCCCAGGCTATGGCAAGGCCGACTCTCGCAGGTTTGTGCACCATGTCACGTTTGACAGGGCCGCGGATGATGGATGGAGCTGCTTCACTCTCACCGTGCCCGCTGTTGTGGTTGCCCGAGAGCTCTGATTGTTATTTCAGTCCCACAAAATAAATGCCTTCAGCTTGGTTCCTCATCCAGAATTTACATGAGATGTTCCTGTTCTTCCCAATTTTACTTAATTTATTTTTTTGATTGCAAATTAACATTTTGGCATTAAGGACCTTGGAAAATTTGGTATTTTAATCTTACAGAGTGAGTTCTTGGGAGATAGAAAGGGCTTGTATTAGCTCATCCAAGGTATCATTAAATCTCTGTTTCGCTGCCAGTTTGGTGTGTGAATGATATTATGAATGATTCTCCCCATGGCCTCTAACATCAAAGTTAAACTTTCATTCTTTACCTTTTTCTGTCTGCAGGCTTGTGTATATAAACTTAAAGTCTGGATGAAAGGGTGTCTAAGAGTCTGCAAGGAAGTTTGCTAGCGGATATTAGCGTGTGGCAGTTACTGATGATGTGAGTGTGCTTTCATGAACCAAGTTGGCAGGTTTTGTTGGAAAGTGTGCATTTGTTTGCATTATGTCTGGCTTAAGGCAGAGTTGTTTATTCCTTCTTTTTATGCATTCCCCCTGTCCAAATGAAATATTTCCATAGACTTCTTGAATCACACACAGAATCTTTCGGTTGCACAGACCGGTGGGTATGCATCACAGATATTTGGACCTCCTTTTTAAAAAAACATGCTTAATAGCTCCCTGTGGTTTACTCTTAAATTCAACCCCTGTGGAAGAGGAACAGGATTACTAGAGTCTGCACAGGATTGTTTTTTCAGAATCTCTCCGGGATTTTCTCTTTGCTTTCCTACTTTGTGCATATCCCCTGGTTTGTATGTGTGGTGTGTTTTTTTTATTTATTTTTATTTAAATATAGGGCAGTTTGTGTAACCTTAAAAGCTAGCTACTGCACTGGTCAAGAAGTTCAACAAAGTGGTAGGGTTCTTCGGATGGTGATTTTTTTTTTTTTTTTTTTTTTTTTTTTTTCACCGTGTTCTGTTGTGTATTAAACTCCAGTGATCGGCAGTTGGGCTCGGGAGTGTGCCTTGGGCATCGCACACTGTAGATTCTCATCCTTTACAGCCAAACCCCTGTTTTCTTGCTCTGCTCAAGGAGAGGTGAATACAGCAAGGAGAACGGAGGGAAAGCTTAGCTCCTGACACCCGCTGCCTTGTGAAGCCCCTCTCGTTTGACCGCAGTGTTCCTCCTGCCAAACGGTACCTCTCTGAAGAATGCTCTGCTGCAGTTTGCTGGGAAACAAAACAAAGGTTACAGGGATCATCCCCTTTCCAAATACTAGTGTGGGGGAATGCTTATGAAAAAGAATTCAATGTGCTTTTCTTCTTTGCTATTCGCGTAGCTGCTCGGTGCTGGGCTCGCCAGCAGGGCGGGTGTCCCGGTGCGATGCCATGTCTGGCCCTGGTGCTCTGGCAGGTCCTGCCCTGCCTGGGGCTGCACAGCTCCGCGCGGAGCTGGCTCCTGCTCCGTCCCCTGCGGACACGCTTCGGCGTAATCAAACCGGACCTGAATTACGGCAAGATATTCAGAGATTATAAGAAGTAGGTGTAGTTCTATAAACTGCATGAAATAGTGAAATGTTTTGTCACTCTCTGGTTACTATGGGGTTAATGTTTTGTTAATTGTCGTGCAATAAATATAGCACAAATCAAAAAAGAATGATTTAGTTGTTGAGGGTTTAAGTAGCATTGTGCTATTGTACCAAGCAATGACTTTCTGAGGCTTGTATTTTATTTCTGATAATAAGAGGATATCCTTTGACAAGGGTAAATGTTTTTCACATTGAAACGTCAAAACTTGAAATATATTTGTAAGTCCAAATCGGCACACTGTGTTTTTATGAAGAGTGCACTTCTAAATGGAAGGCTGATGTATGATGGATTAAAAGAAAATTAGGATTTTGAGCAGCCTAAGGAATATAACAAAACAATCTTGAAGTTAGAGGGTTGCTCTGTAAAAAGATGCTGCAAATACATTAATGATTCCTGTGTTTTCTCCTTCATAAGACCTTCTGTCTTTTGTCAATCTCACATCAATGTTTCCTGAGAGCACAGTTAGTCAATATTAGAAACTCATACATTGTACAATAATCACTGATGTACTGATATTATTCAAAAGTTGATACTTTCATTGAGAAAATGTGAAAATTTTACACCTGTTGGAAAAAAGATACAGGCCATGCATGGAGGTTATAGCATTGGCTCAAACATGTTGGTCTCTTCATAAATTGATGATCCCACCAATATGTGGATAACAGATAAACAAAGCCATGACTTCTAAAGGATAATTTTTCAAAGCTATGAAGTCATGCATAAAGCTTTCATAGAACTTTAGTGCTCCATATAAATAGTCCCATTGCATTCTTATACTTTCTGGGACTGAAGCCAAATTTTATGCAACTACTTAAACAATAAGAAAATTGGAAATGAAACTAGGTGGGACAGTGATAAGTGTTGTGGTTATGAACTGTGTAGAGGAAATATTCTATTAAAAGTATTTTATATAATGGGGATAATATCCTGGTTTTTAATCAACTTATTTATCTTTAAAACTTTGTGTTAGAAGAAAGCGTTTGCTCTTGATGACTGGAGTGGAAGACTTGCAGCAGTAGATAATATATATTGTTGGCCTCGTCTGAGATATTGAGGTGTACGCTGAAACACAGTGACTTAATTTTGAAATCCTGGTGGAGAAGTGCTATATCTGCAGCTTGTATAAATCTCTCTGCCGTTGGAATACATGGCGTGACTGCAGCGTCTGCCAGGTGAGATTCGTGCCCAGGCAAGGGGCCTCATTTGCAGTAAATGGGGCTTTTTGACATTAAGTTTAGGAGCTATTGATCAGGATCTATGATCTGGATTTAGCTGGTCACTCAGTCTGGGATTTATGTGCTTTGCAGAATTTGGGCTTTAGTTCATCAGCTGAAGAGGAGGCAGAAATAGGGAGCTGTGCTTCAGTTAGTCTGGAGTTCACTGGATGGCAGCAATCCTTTGGAAACCTCTCAGGAGACGTGGGTTTGCCGGAGAGACCGTTGACAGGACGGAGCGGCTGAAAAAGCTTTGCAGGCTCTTCCCTGTCAGTTGCTGGCAGAGTTTAAAGAAAGCGTTGTCCTGATCCTGCAGCTGGCCATCACTGTCACATGAGAAGGTATATGAAAATGTGTTGATCGGAGGAATAACTGCATTTTTCAGTTCTTCAGTACATTTTTGACTTAATAAATCTTGAACTACGTTGGCTCAGAGATGATGTATATTACAGTGTTAGACAGGAGTGTTTTATCTTTGATTTTTGGCCTCAAATGTGGGTTGGTTCATCATGGAAGGATGACGATGCTTCTCTGCTATGTTGTTGATTCATACCTTTCTTCCACAAACTGGGAGCTGTAACAAATGGCCAAGAAGTGTGAGACATGGTGGGGAGAGTCCTGGACAAGTCATTTCAAACAGTAACAGTGGATGACCCCAGATGTGGATGGGGGAAAGTGGTTATTCATGGCCTGTATCCAGGAGGACATCAGTCCCTACTCGACAGCCATGGGGTTGGGACATCCTTGAGCCCTGAAAACAGAAGTGATAGTACCCCAGAACTCTCTCCTGCTTCAGCCTAGATGTCCCAACTGTTGCAGATTCCTAAGAAAGATCCAGCAGATCTTTTCCTTTTCTGAAGGAGAGCGTCAAAGGCATGCTCCCGAGCTGCAGAGGAGGCCACTGAAAGCCCAGAAAGCCTGGAAAAAGTCAGGAAAACCAGTGAAACAGTGGAAGCTCCGTAATGGTTAGTATAGATGAGAGCCCTCCCATGGGGAGCCCGGGGGAAGGCCCCAAGCTGGCAAACCTGCTGTCCTCCAAAGCCGGGCAGACGACGCCATGCTCGGTGGTGCCAGGGGTGCGTGGTGTGGAGAGGAGGTGGTGGGGAGCCAGGGAAGACGTTGTGGTAAACAGTGAATGTTGGATGTCACGTAGGACTGGCGGCCACTCCAGCAGCAAGCTCCTGCTGTTTGTCCCGGGCAGGTCAAGGTGGAAGCAGGATTGCACGGTGGAGAAAACCATTTTCCCTCACTCCTTGCAACCGGGCTTTCACCTTCAAATGACATTGGTGAAACGAGACAGCCTGGAGCTCGTTTCTCCTGCCAGCACCGAGGAAAGAAATGCACAATGCACGTGCCAGAGCGAAGTACATAATGCCCAGCGAGATGGACTGATTAAAGGACACTGGCTGTTCACCACGAAGCCAAGAAGGAACTTAATCTGCCTTAAAATAAACAAATTCAAAGAGGCATTTGCTCCCTTCATTTTTAGAACGAGACATGTTATTCACACTTACGTCAGCTTTTTTCTCGCTATTTTAAGGTGGTGTGTTTATCTGGGGTTGGGGGGGAAGTTTGGGGGGGGGTCACATCCAAATGATGGTCAAGAAAGGAATAGTTTACTCTTGGTTGATTGTCTATAAGTGGCCTGAGGAAACTAATCCTGCAGAAGAGTTGGGGAATGGCTGGAGTCATTGGAGCTGCCCTTTCCTCAACCTGGAGATGGGACTAAGTGCAGGAAAGGAAACCTCCTCCCACCCTGTCGCCTGCTCTGTCAGCGTGGAGCAGGTCCGGTTCAGAGCTTTAATGGTTTTGCTACAAAAATTTGCTCATCTGGAACTGATGTGTAAAATCTTAGGATAGAGTAATGACCTTTATTAAAGAAAAGGACAGAAAACCTCTTGTGGGAAATTGCCTTGGATTTGGAGCCTGAATGAAGCGTGAAGACGTGTTTTGCTTTGTCTGGCCCCGGGGCAGGTAGATACCTGCGGGGTACTGAAAAGGCAGAAAACGCCGACGAAATTAACAAAACTATTCTCAATTCTGTGATCTCTTTTGGCCCCTTAGGCTAAGATTTAGAGAAACAACAGACGTAATGAGGTAGCTGTTTCTTTTTTTATTTAATTCATTTTCTTCAGTTTAAGTGAATTCATTCAATGATAAGAGCAGCTTAGGAGCTTTCTTCAGGGGGGAAAAAAAAGAATTATTTTAAAATGCGAATTCCCTTGGTGGTCAAACTTTCTTTTGCTTACTTGAAAAGTTGTTTATATTTAAGGAGGCTTTTTTTTTATTTGCAAACTTCTATTTATTTTTATTCCCCCACCACCCCCCACCCCACCCTGCGTGTGGAAAAAAGGTATATAATTACTTCAACTCCAGATCAAGCAATTTCTCAGTCTTTGTAAAAGCAATTGATGTTTAAGAGAGACTCGATGCAGGGAAGCATTTCATTGAGTGACTGGCTTGGAACAGTGGACTGTTTGAAGAAATTCTGAAACAAAGGGCATTTTAGCTGCAGCTGGGAGGTTGGCAGCGCTGCAGCTTGGTTTCGTCCCGTCACCTACATCAATCCTCGGTCTCTCGCGGCAATTACAGCGTAAGGGTTGATCGGGTTTGCTGGGGCACTGATCGCTCCTGAGCTGATAGCCCGCTCCCTCTGCACCACTGGGCCGAGGTGGTAACTCACTCACTTGAGGACATTTTGTGCTCAAGTTTTAAGATAATTTGGTAGGCACGGACTCTGAATTACACATGCAAATTATGCGCTTGCATTATTGTTCTGAGTGTTAGCCAAATTTTTTCACTTTTATTGTTTTGCTTGTTACACAGTTGGTGATAAATGATAATAACGCTACATTTTCAAGGCAAGGAAGTACATCATGTTCAGGCATCAAACCTGTTCTTTTTCTATTTTAGGGGACTAAAAGCACACAAATAGGCCCTTGTCCTCCACCCCCTTTTTGCTTTAAAAAAATGTAACTGGAACATCAGGGTAGGATTTAGAAGTATGATAATAACTTATTCCTTGGGCATCCAGTTTGTGAACCAAAAATGAGTTTTTGATGGACTTATGATTTTGAGGGTAAAAAAAACTGCTGGACGTCAAAACTTTCCCCATCCACTGTTGTTTTTGCAGTGTGTTTTGTCGTGTTTTTCATTTGACCGTTTCATATTAGATTTGGTGCTGAAATAAGAAATGTGAACGGCTGCCTGAGTGCCGGCTGCAGGAAGAGGCAGGTCGGTACGCAGGGAGCGCGGTGGGTTGTGGGGATCCAGCAGACAGACGCGTTACCGAGACGGAGCCCTGCTCAGCGCGTGCTCTGAGGAGCAGCTGGGATGAGCCGGTGACCCTCTGCCTCCCGCGGGCCGTGTCCCAGGGCTTCCTCGCCACCCCGGCACTCGCCCATGGGGCTGGTTTGGGCTGTGCCTGCTCCACTTCCAGGTACCCTGGGCACCGGTATTGGTAATTCATGCAGGGATAAACCCTTTTTCCCTGTAAATGCAGTCACGGCTTTTGGTTTCAGGTGTCTTTTGTTTCCATATTAAAACCGCTCTGTTGAGTAATGTTTGTAATTTGACAGATTTATTCGTCAGCTCATGAAAGCTCCTGGGGAACTATTGAAGAGTTTCTAAAATGGCACGCAAAGCTTCTAAATCCATTTTGTTTCAAAGTAATTTTCTCCATATGGCACCAGTGCTTTGCGTGTATTTTTGGTATCTTTTTCCTATTTATCTTTCTCGCTGAATGCGCATGTGTTAAAAGTTCCTCTAATCTAGTCTGGTGTTTTTCGCCCTTGAAATGCTGTTGGTGGTTCTATAGTTATCACCACAGTAACGTCTGATGAGTCTCACTTCAGAGGGGAGAACAGGCAACAGGAGGGGACAAAATGGTAATGGAGGAAAACAATCCTGCTACCTTATAAAGAGTTGCCTGCCATTTATTAATTTATAGAAGAAAAGGTAAAAAAAAAAAAAAAAAAGTGTTTGCACATGATTCCCCATCCCGGTGTGCCCTAGGGCCAGGCACGTGTCACACGTTCCGTGGGGCATGGCGGATCCCTGGGGCTGCGTCCCGGCTGAGGGCAGGCGCTGGAGGCGATGCTTGTGTTTCGCTGCAGGACGCGTTGGCCGCATCTCTGGGAGAGAGCCCGGCGATGGGGGATCAGCCGTGCGCACGGAGAGCCGCGGTCAGGCTGTGCTGGCCCAGGGCAGGACACCGGGAGCTGCCAAAAGCATGTGTGCGGTCAGGAGCGCCCCGGTGGTGGTGACAAACCGTGTGGCTGAGCACTTCTGCTGGCTGCCTGGCATACATGTACCCATCGCATCACATCGGGCTCGCTGGCAGTGGCCGGGGTGTGCCCAAGGCACTCTCTGCACCCTGAGCCTCCTCGGCTGCACAATGACATTATTTGGGTTTAAATTCCTTCTCGTGTTTGAATTATTATCTTCTCTCTAATGATGCAGTATGTTATAAATATTAAGTGCTTTGGTTAACTGCTGACTCCTGTTCTTGAAAATCTGCCTGCTATTTTCTAACAAACAGGGGAATAATTTCCTGTAAAAGCTTTAAAGTAAATCCAAGAGAGCTGGTGTCCAAGTGCTGTCCCTGGGTTTACACTAAAACCTCCCAACTGTTTGTGTGACATAGTTTGTTATGCGATTTCTGCAATAATGTATAGACTGTTGGAGCTGCCAGACGTCTTTTTGAAAGATAGTTTCCAGAAAACAACATTTTCCAATGTGTTATTTGATTTCTGCCACCCTGCAATTTGGCATGTACTTGAGAACTTTGCAATGGTTTATATCGCAGAGCCTGAATGTGCAATAGAAGTTATTTATCAATAATTGACCAGACTGTTGTGTTTGCTTAATTGGGATTTTATTGGAATTTGACAAAATTTTCTTCTTATTTCAAATATAGGCTGAAGACATCTGTGTGGTTTGGGTTTTTTTTTAACTTTGAGGACGTGAAGGGGTCTGACAGACATCACTGAGCTCATACTTGGAGTTAATGAAATAGGTGTCTATGTACGTTTGTGCGTCTGTCTACAGCCGCGTGGATTCTTCCCATGTTGACGCAGTAGCGATAGCTGAATTTAATAATGCCCTGATTTAAGTAGCCTCTGTGACTACTGTAAAACACATAGGAATGTAGCAAACACATTCGCTCCAGCCGTGCCGTGTGGGTGCCCGGAGGAGATCCCTTTGGTGGGTCCCGCAGGAGCTGGGGAACCCCCCCTTTCTGTGGGGGGAGCGGGGATAAGGCAGCCCCTCCGCAGCCTTGCAGAGGGGTGCTTAGCTTCTAGTGTTATGGATCTCTTCACTACTGGAGAAGCTTTAAAGTACATTTAAATTTTGTATAGAAACAAATTAACCCGTGAAAACTGCGCGCGTGGACGTGCTCGCTCTCACCAGAGCAGTCTGGGATGGCATGCTGGGCGCTCGTTGCTGCCAGGGCTTGGAGGCTTGCTGAGCACTGACGGGACCGGCGCGAGCCCCTTGTGAGCCAGGTTGGCAGAGTTAAGCTTATTGCGGAAAACTCATGATGTAGGGTTGTTCGTCTTTATTTATTTATTTGGAGTTACCATCTTAAATCCTTTACATTGAAGCTTTTCACCTGCCCAGCACTGGTACTGAGGTTGACCTGATGCGTTCTCTATAGTAAGTGTATAAATACTGACTTAAGAAAGAAATAGTTTATTTTCCTTGTCCCATTAGAATGTAAAATTATGTGTGAAGATGAAAAGCTAAATAATCTTTTCAAGCAGGTTAAGAAAAAAGTTGTGACGCATCGGGCTTGATTCAATCCTCATTCACCTCCCTTTGCAGTTTCCAAGGCACTGAGATGCTTTTTTTTTTTTTTTTCTCCTTTGTCTGAGAAAAGCATCCATTGAAGATTTAAATTAGTTATTTTAATTAAGAAATAAACAGCTTTATGAAATACGTCTTTCAATGGTCAGTTGTGTTCTTTTCAGAACATGTGATCAGATGACAGAGCCAAAACGTTCCTTCAGGGGCAGATGGCAGCAGGTTGACGCTGCGTAGTGTATGCTTCTGTCTGCCTTCGGGGTCGTGCCTTTTCCTCGGAAGGTTTGACAAGGAAGACTGGCTTCAAGGAGCTCAAAACGGGTCCCCTCTGCTCATGTGATGAGTTACTGTGTGTCCAGCAAAGCGCGTTTCACTTGGCTTTTACCTGGACGTGCTGACAGTCGTGCAGTTTGGATTTTTGTCGCTAACAATTTCAACGTTAACATTTTTTGCTTGGATGTTGATTTGGTTGTGGCAAAAATGTAAGCTTATACCTAAGCTTTGAGTTTTGAGGTTGAAAGTGCCTTTGCTCTTTGAAATGTTGTACTTTACCCACCAAAGTATCTTGCAGATCCTCTCCAGAGAAATTGTCTGGTGCGTGTGAATATAAAGGTATTGTAGTTACCAACAGGCAGCCACGAACAGGGAATTGTATGTTAAATAATGAAAACAGGACCCAGTAGTAACTCTGAAAATTACGTGATGCAGAGCCAGAACTTTCTGGACTGTGCTGTTGGTAGAAATTATTTCCCGTTGGTTGAAATGGCTTCTCCTTGCCAGTGCGGATTCACCGCCTTTGCCAAGTGGAGCCCTGCTTTGCTGTAGGTATTGCTAAAATAATTTACATCTGTTTTATTTTCCCCTTCAGCTCCAGCTCAGACATTTTGAGAGATCTGCAAGAGCCTGAGACATGTTCAACATCCTCTGACAAGTAAGTGGAATATATGCGTGGAGAAGTCCTTGTGACCGATTTTGGTCAGGAGTTTCCAGTTTGTGGCATCCCAGGCGTTTGCTGCAGGAGAGGCGGATGTCTCTGAAACATCAGGTTCTGGGTGGATCTCCCCAGTAGTGGGAGATACAGTTTGGTCAGTGGTTTTGGATCCTTGGAAAATAATACCTGGGTGCTCCAAGGATCTGCAGATGAGTAGTTGAAAATCATTGTTCTAATCTAACTGATTTTTATGGAAAATTAAGACAGTCTGATCTTCTATTGTATTTAAAGTCACATTGTTGTCAGTCCCACCTACATCTCTGTCAAGTTGAACATGCTGGAATTGCAGCGTCTTTTTGGACTTACTTCAGTTTGAAGAGAGAAGAACACTGTCTTGTTTTTAAAATCTTAACACTTTATTTCTTAAAACTAAATATCCCCTTCTATTATATCGTGGTAATATTTGGGTTTAGCTGTGCAAGGTGTTGTACAAAGACATACTAAGAAACCATCCAGGCATTCCTGAAGTAACCGAATGAAGCACATGGAGGTGGAGAGGAAATACGGGATATGCGGGGGTGTTGAAGGTCTGCAGTTATAGTGAAATTTGGGATAGTGCAATGTTAGATCAGCTGAAAAGCTTTGTAGTGATTATACAAAGAAACAGGAATGAAGGCTGGTGGAGCCTGCACAAGTAGTACAGTCCGCCCTTGCAGCTGAAACTGGCTCCGTCTGGGATCGCTTGGAACATCATGTCCACTTTGGTGGTTGGTCTTAGGGGCGCGATGAGAGCCATGTTGCATTTAATTCTCTTCGTTTGCTTTTTAAAGACTATTTATGACACAATTTTCTCTGTTATCCGTTACATACATACGTACGTGGTCAATAGATCGTGACAGCTCTTAAAATTCATAATCAATGAAAAAAGTAACATTTGAAACTTTTAAAGCGTGTGCTTAGATAATCTAAAGGATGTTAAGGAGCTTTAATGGAAGCACTGGTAAGGCCTTGATTACAGTGGCATCAGAGGTCAATGTTGGAGTTCGCCACTGGGAAAACAGAGAGGAATCGTAAAGCCTTTCTTGTGGAGAGAGGCATCGCTTTGGGAAGGTGAGCCGCCTTTACTGCGAGGGCGCTCACAAGCGCACTTTGTTTTGTAGTTCTGCAAGTGACTGGTTGAGACGGGCAGTGAAGTATGAAATACTTGGTTGTACACGTTGCAGATGCTGGTCTCCCTCCCCTGGTGACGATCTGGTGCTGCTGCCAGGTACCAGAGAGCAGCAGCCACAGCTGTCTTTCACAGATGTTTTTAGATCTGCTACAAGATTTAAGTTTGACATAGGTGTGATAAATAGGTGTCAGGGATCATCTGAAGTCCCTGGTAACCACCTCATTGGGTAATAACCAATTAACCTGTGAAGTAGTATATCTCAGTGAGTTGGATCACGAGGAACAGGGCTCCTGAATAAAAGCCAATCCATCAGGATTTGTGGCTCTGAACTGTGATCAAACCAGGAAAGGTGGAATGTGGCTACTGGAGCTGGAGGGCTTGCAGGTGAGGGAGCCGGCCAGTGTCCTGCAGCTTCCCGCATTCTCTTGATGCTTGAGGCGTGAAAATGCACAGCAAGAGATGGAGAAAACGGGTGGGTTTTTTGAGTGCATCTTCTTGTGTTTGCAGAGGAGTGAGAGACGTGAGCGGAGAAGCCAAGGCAGCTGAGAGCGGCCCCGCCAGCTGTGTGAGAGCAGGTCTCGCGTACTGCATCTCTGTCCGTGGCAGTACGCACCCGGCGAAGCCGCTGCTACCAGAGCTGCCCCGACTCACTTGGTGGGAACCCAGGGGCGGGAGGGACGGTACTGGGCAGCCACGAGGAGACGAGGATGGGCACCTAAGAACTCAGAAGCGATGGGCTGTGTGAAGGCAGTTCACGAGGCTGGCGGCAGAGCACCATGCGAATGGCTGTTCCCATGGCTGGCGTAGCATCCTGCTTTATCCATGACAAACCGGGACTCCATAGCAACCTAAAATCCTCTGGCTGGAACTGCTTCCAGTTTTCCAAACTGTACCCATTAAAATTACTTCAGCTGATGCGTGTGAAGGTGCGAGGGTGGCACGGCCGATGTTGGTGTGATGAGCTTGTGTGCTTTTGCTTTTAAAGCCAGTCACCTTTACTAGGGTGCAAACATTGGCATAAAGATGCACCCAATCGGTTCAGCTTTTGAGTATGTAGATGCCTGCTGTGGCGTGGTGGGGAGGATGGGACTGGAAGTTGTACCCCGCGGGGTTGCGGTGCCCCGTGCCGGCAGGGCTCGGGAGCAGGCCGAGGGGTAACAGCCATGGGGTGAATTGTTCTGCAGCAGCACCAGCATGAGGAATGGTAACAAGAGGTATACATTTTTAAAACAATGGTAGAATGGGAATTAATTACCATGGGGACTGTGTACTTCTTCAGTATTTTCTATAAGAATTCCTCGCAGCCCCTTTTATTGAGGGAAAACTTTGGGTTTGGTGATTCTGTGCTTCCTGTATGAGGATATTTAATATACTTCTCATGAGATTTTACTTGTCCGTGTAACGCCTGGAGTATATGGCTTCTATGTATTACATCTAGTTTTAATGTTGCAGGTAGTAGCTAGTCTACCATACGTGTTAAAAACATCATCCGGTTTAAAAATATTTTTGCGAAATGTTGTAAAAGTGCATGGCAAGGCCAACAGTCTTCGCCTTCCCAGTTGTATTTTCCGTATCTTTGGAGCCTGCAATCCCCAAACTTGCAGGTGGTGGACTCCAGTTTCTTTATCAGCAGATAGTGGCTTGCAATATTTTGGTGACGGTGCAATCAAATTACTGTCTATTCTTTTTGTGTGCTCCCCGAACTCCATTCTGGAGATGCCAACTGGCAGCATTGTTTTCTGCAGTGCAGGAGAGAATACGCTGTGCCCTCAGGGCTTGGCATCTGTGGCTTCTTGCATGACTTGGAAAAACGTGTTCCTTGGTGGAAGAAGAAATGGGAATGTCAATAATGAAAACAGCGCTGGAGCTCGTTAATGGAGTGTTTCTACCTAGCAGTATTGGATGTTAGCATTAGTTATGATACATATCCACAGCAAAATCATTTGTTCCTTTGATAATTCCCTTCACACAGAAACTCCTCAGTCATTTGGTGGGTTTGTTTAAGTGGAATGGTAACAAAGTTAGGCCAGGTTGGGTAAGTGCAGAAGAATGTTAAGTACAGCAGATGTACAACTCTGCTGAAAGCTATTCTTTCTGTTGCAGAACTGTGTCCTGCAGGGTGCCGGGCGGCGCGGGTGGGAGCGAGCCAGGGCTGGGCTTTGCCAGCCCTACCACGGGCAGGCACCTCCGGCACGGCACGGACAGGCAGCGGCTCTGTCTCAGCACCAGCCCAGATCTTATACGAGTTGGGTTATGCCAGAAAGATACCACTTCTCTCACTTTATTTTTGTAAGAGTTAACAATCAGATATTTCCAAGCGAGAGAACCAAGTCATATAGAAGCTCCAGTTTTTGGCTTTGTGTTTTAATACGCTTTTGAACATAAGGTAATTACCATTCTGCTGTGGAAGCTTGTAGGCATCGACGCTAGAAATGGGCAGAATTTAAAACCGTAAAGCTAGCCTAAAACTAAATGAGATTTCTGCCTCATTCTCTGTCCCAAGTAATTTGTTTTTCAAGGGTAGTTGTATTTTGCAAAGTCTCAAAACCAAACAAAGCCGGGGGTGGGGGGAAGGCGCACCTGCTGCTGGGTGCTGTGTGTGCAGTGACGCGTTCGCCAGGCTGGTAGTTTGGATGTCGTTTGCCTTTGCCCCGTGTGGTGTTACAGTTCAGCCTTCCAGATACTGAAACTATTGGCATTGAGTTATACTGCCGTCGTGCCTCTGGAGCACATGAAACGTTTGCCGGTGGGTGGGATTACCAGAAGTGAGGTTTTTCCATGTAGAACAAAGGCCCGGAGCTAAGGAACAGCCTGAATCCCTGTCCTGGAGGGGACTTTCCATCAGCTTTCCACCTTCCCTGCGGAAGCGTGAAAGGCGCAGCGCTGGTCTGCGTGTCGCTCGGGCTCAAATGCATGCTTTGTACTGATGAAAATACTTTGAAATAGTCCATCTCTGGGCTGTTACATCTTTTAATACCTGGAAATCCCAATTGACATTATTTGATACTAGGGCGTGGGGACGGAACCTGTCACAGCGTTGCTGTGTGCTGCCCCACACGGTCTCCCTTTGGCGGTGGGGACGTCCCCACCTGTTGGTGACAGGTCTAGGCACGAAACTGGCTGAGGCTCTGCAGAGCAAGACCAGGGCAAGGGGTCTTCTTTTAGTTACAGCTGTGATCGGGGAGAATACGTTTCTTTATGCTCTCTTAGTATTTTAGATGCAAATCCTTATTATTGCACTTACTTGTCCGTACTAAAGGCAAGCCAGTATTGCCCCAGAGCATGATCCGTAAAAGCAGGATCATTTTGTGAACTGAAATGGAGAAAATTATTTTTCTGTATGTAAATGACTCCTTTTTGTCAAATGTGATTTTGAGTCCTTCTAAAGAATATCTTCCTATTTTACGCTTTTCCACAGTTTGGATTTGGGGTTTCTTGTGTCTCTGGAAGGGTTAAATTCAAGTTGAAGCTTCAGTGGAGGAGATATGAACGGGCTGCTCTTTGCTGAGTAGTGACAGCACGGCTTGATAATTTGAATTTACTTTATTCAGGGAGTGCGTTCCTGGGAGCAGGAAGGAAGATCAGTGTTTTCATCCCCCCTCTCCCCTCCCCAGAGGGAGCGGCGAGCTGGTGTCCCCTGCGGCGTGTCCAGGCGGTGCACGGGTGCCAGGCACCTGGCAGGGGGAAAACTCAGCTCCATGTTCCTGTCCCTAACCCAGGATGGTCTCTGCGGTGCCGTGGTGGGGTGACACGGGCGGGACTGGATCCTCCCACAGGCTTTTTTATCACCATTTTATTTTTTAGTGTTTGCCAGTGTTAGCAGCAGAGTTACAGGTTTCATACAATTATGGACTAAAGGTCTCTGAAAGAGAATTAGACCATGTAAAACAAGCTTAAAACTCGCGCTGACTCTTTATTTTCCCTAAGCAGATGAAAAAATGGCAAGAGGGAGATGGGATGGTTGAGTCTCAGCGCAAATCTATAGCTTTGGTTTCCAAACAAAGCCTTCTCATCTGTCCGGGTGAGCAGCTGAAGGGGCTCTGGCCGTAACAGCATCTCTCGGTGCAGTTATGTCTTAGCAGAGAGCGAGAGAGTTGTGTGAACAGATGAAGTCCTGAACCAGGATATTGTGCCTTTTTCAGTGAGAACGGTGATTTGTTGAGCATTTTAATTTACATGACAGATCTAATAAAGAAGCAATAAACATACATATTCTGCATTTAGAATAAATTGTCTATTTTTTTGTAGCTTTTAATGAAAATTGAGATATTACATAAATTCCCTAGAGTCGTCTTTCATTTGTATATGACATCCTTGCTATTTATTTGTGAAAGTGCACAAATGGAGCAGTGTAGGGATATTTTAGTGGCAGGTTGGAGCATATTTTTTGCAAAACTTCATTCCTTTCCGGCAATTGACTTAAACACAATTCGATGCTCTCTGAGCTTTCAAAAGGGATTTTTTTCTTGCTTTTCTCATTGTCTGTTAAGCAACAAATCCACTTGCTGTGGAGTAACGTTATTGGGATGACATAAGTTTGTATTACTCGGTACCTGATGAAATTGAGGCAGCATTTCAGCTCTCGGGCACCTCTTTGGGGGCACTTACTCAAAGTCTCACGGTTCCCTGGTGCGGATGGCAAATAGGTGGTTGATGACACCCCATTAACTGCGCACCTGGGTCAGTTCTTTGGGCAGTACCAGATCTGAATGCCTAAAAATTAATGTGGGGATTGATGGGTGACTTTTATAGTGACTTTACCATTCAGTCATAGCTCAGTTTCACTCCTAAATACAGTTGCAGCTTTTCTGTAGAGCTTTTAATGAAATTTCAGAAATGGTACCTGCTGGATGTATTTCCTAAATGAGTTTGTTGTGTGGAGGGAAAAAAAAACAACAACCAAACCCAAAACAAAACAAAGGACTTTTGACTTTTTACCAAAAGGACAGTTAGTCATTAATTGTGCTCTGTTGCAATTCAAGATCCCCGCCTGCCTCAAAGCGTACCTTGATGCTGTGAGAAACAAGTTCACTTCAGCCCCGAGGTGAGGCAGGCTGCTAGAAATGCCGTCGCATTGTCCGTGCCTGACTTGACCCGAGATGGGGACAAACGACCCTGTAGTGTGTAGTTGGGATCTCCTTATCCCTGGAGAAGCAAACCTCATTATTATAAAATGCACCGCATGGCATGGGAAGGGATCTGTCGCACCAAATGCTAACGCGGGCACATTTCTGTAGAAGGTCAAGTACATTTGCTCTGCGTTTTTAATATTGGTGGCACCGTGCCATGCGACCAGTGGCTCACAGTCTAAGAGTACAAAAATGTTCTTAGCCTAATTAAAATGAACGTAAACCGAAGTTGAATCTATTTTAAACACCCTGAAGTAATGACTCTTATGTCCTTACTGTACCAGGAGATGCGTGTGGAGAGGCCCTGGGGTTCCCAGAAGCTTCCTGGCTTGCGGGGCTCCTTGCCACAGGGCCTCCTTGCCGCGGGGGGCTCCTCGCCCTGCAGCTGGTCCCTCCCCCTTACAGAGGAGTGTCCCGGTCGGGTCTGGCCACTTGCCGCACGGTGCCGGCGTCCCTGCAGCAGGTACGGCGTACCGGCGGGTACCTGCCTCTGTTGCGGGTGCTCGGACTTTCCGAAGTGCCTGGCAATGCTGTGCGGAGTTTGGAGGCTTCCCAATGCTCCCTCGATTCTTAAGAAGAAAGCTTTCAGATATGGACAGTGTATCAAAGATCAGAACGCGTTCATTTTTGTCCTAGTTCAGCGTGTCTTTTCAACCATGCAGTGGAGAGACATTTTCCACACATATTCCAGGGTAAGACAGTTCGGAGTTAAATTCTTTGTTCTTCTGTTGTTAGAATTATTAAAATAGGCAACTTCCTTTTTCTTTGGCCGAAGAACATACTTAACTCCGTCAAAGTCACCTTTAACTCTTAATTTTCTGGAGACTGTGTAAGCGGCAGTCCCACATTAGCAAGATAACACTACATCGACCAGGGCTGGTTTAGGGAGAGACGTGGTCCGTGACGGTTGACTGGCTGCTTTCCGAAGGATGCATTTACTTCAGCCCTGCCTGGCTCCACGGAGCAAGTCCTTCAGCCATTTCAGCCAAGGCTGGTTTTCCACAGTCTCTGCCTCCCATTGCCCCCGCGGAATAGGCGCACCCAGCCATTGCCTGCTTTTCCCCAGGAACCACACTGGTTTATTAGTCTCTGCTGCTGGTGACTTGAATTTTTATTGGCAGACAAGTGGTTTTAAATTCAAATTCAGAAAGAGAGTAAGGTTTTAATCCTTCAAGTATAGATTAAGTTCCTGACTCTGAGCAAGCGTGTTTGTGCGGGTAAGTGTTAATAGGTGAGGCATGAAACTCTGCATCACGAGTGAGCCGCTGTGGGACACAGCTCTGTATGCAGATAGCGCTGTTGGCTTCAGTGTGTTGCTGGCTTACGGGGTTGTACCAGTGCCTGCGACTTTACAGGTTTGTGGCTTGATAAGCATTTAATATTAGACTGACATGGACCCTGCGTTCAGAAATTGCCTTATTAAACAAAGTCTCCGGGCAAAAATTGCTTGTTTAACCCGTTTTTGTGTCTGCAGATGACAGCATCAGGCTGCTGAGTCATGTTTTGGGGAGAAACACAAATCTCCCGATCACGTGTTTGTGAATGTGATCATGTATTTTGTAATCAAAAGAGATTTTTTTTTTTTTTTTTTTTTAGTGAATTTTGTGTTTTCTTTTGTACCCTTTACACTTCGGGAGAGAGCGCCAGGTGGGGGGCTGCTCCCTCGGCAGGGGACTCCGCTCCATGGGAGCGCTGGAGGCGGCTGCTGCCAAAGAGGAGCCGTGGCAGCGCGAGGAGCCCGTGCCTGCAGCATCCTCTCACCTCCGGGGTGGTGAGCGCGTAGGGAAAACTAGCTGGAGATTGATTTTAGAAGACAAAGCATTGATTTTCTGTGTCATTTGGGGCTCTATACTGTGCTTTCTGGAGTAGTTGGTATTGGCAATTCTTGGTTTTTGCCAGACTTGCAGGAGATGTGCGTTCTTGCGTGAAGGCGTTAGCTGACATCTGGCAGGCCTAAGTTCAGGTCAAGACAAACTCATAGAGGTGTCAGATGAATAAGAAAATATTTTTTTTTCTAAAGTTTTGCAGGTGCAGTCATTTGTATTCCTGTAACTATAGTAAAAATAATATCAGATGGAGTTTTGGAACTCAAATGGGCTTTGTTAAATTACTAGGCTTCCAGTCATTTGTCTGGTGTCTCCATAAATCCCGTACCTGCTGTGGTGGGAAAGGGGCTGCTGGGTCCTTGTTTTATGGGTCTATGCAGATGCCCGGTGGTGAGGGTTCCACAGTCTCCTGGTGTTTATTTGTTTCATTAGCACCGTCATCAAAAGGATGGTTATTTCTTTGCTGAAAAGTGAGTGACGCGTAGAAGCCTGGTTAGGAGAGAAGTGGGTTTTACACTTTGGAAGACTATCGCCATTTCTCCTCAGTCTTCTCTTTCCCAGAGGAAACAAAACCAGTTTCTGTAAAGTCATGTTCCTTTACACCTCTAATCCCTCTAGTTGGTTTTCTTTTCTGACCTCCTTTGGAGGACAAGGGAACGATGGGGGGAAAACAATGTGCCATATACACAGTGTTCCAACGGAGATTGCGATAGCTGACCTTCCTGGGGAGCGCTGTATGAAAAACAAATGTTTTGGTCTGGTTTGTGCCTCTCTGCTCCCCCTCCCCGTATTTCCCTTTTTCAGCCTTTTGAATATGTTGCATCCCCCACAAGTTCCCCATAATGCAGTGGAACCTCATTAAGCAGCTTATTCTTGGACTTTATTACCTTTCTCTCTAGTGAAATGTCACACTGCTTCAGTGGAGCGATTCCCGTGCAGTGTGTGTTTCCTCAGGTATGTTACTGGCTGGATTTTATTCTATACTGGCATTTGAGGCGCAAACTGGTTGTAGGCTCCTCTGGAGTCACCGGTCCTGGTACTGGGCACAGATTCTGTCTCTTTGGCCAACTTAAAATATTACTTACCAAGAATTAGTTATTGGTTTATTTCTGAAGGGCTCGGTAAGTATGAAAACTGTAATGAAATATGTAATGACAGTGTCTCTGGGGCATCCCCATGGTGTCTGGCTGGCGTGGGGTGCCCTTTGGGTACTGGGGCTGCGTCGCTGGTTGGAGCCCCCGGCCTCGCGCAGGCATCGCACTGAAGCGCTCTCCCAGCTCCCCCAGCCGCTATCAGTGGTGTGAACGGGCCCGGTTGGGACAAAGGGCAGAGTATTTGCAGGGTGGGTGTTTAGATTGATTCCAATCACTGATTTCTTGGAACAGGTTTCTGTGACCAGTATCTTCTCTGGGTTACTGGTAGTTACAAAGCTTTAGGTTAGTAAAAGTTGTAATTAACTTCCCCATTTTTTTTCAGTTTCCTTTTTTAAATATTATTAATTTCTATGGAAAATAATTGATGAAGTCCTCATTTAGTTCAATGTTAATTTTTTTCCTGATGTTTGCATCCTATCTTAAATTCAGCAAAACAAAAGTAGAAAATGGGAGATACTTCATTCCGGAACAAAATCTGGATGTAATAAAAGGGCAGTAGAAAGTCGTATCTGTAAGGTCCTCTATAAAGTGAAATACTTATAAGTAGTGGCGGGATTGTAAAAGTATTTATGGAAGTAAAAATAAAAAGCAGTTGTCCTCAAGCACTTCAAACTCAAATATCATTATTGTCAGCAGGGTATTTGGTATGAGATGAAGGCTGCCACAGAGAGTTTACTTTGCCATCATAAGCTACAAGGACATTTGGAAGTACTTTGAGATACTCTTATCTGGGTTTACACAGATAGTCAAGTTTAGGGTTTTATTTCCTGGAGGAAGGAGAATACTGATCTAAGAGAGAGAGCGATGCTGTGCCAAAGCAAATGCAAGACATTACGGACGGCCACAGCTCTGCCCGTCGCCCTGCAGCGGTGCTCGCCGCCGCGTGAATGCAGGGGGTGGAGGGTGAGGCTGGGAAAGGCCTTCGCCATCCATCCGCAGTACAGCAATCCCACTGGTCCGGCCGGCGGCGCTGAGGGCTGCGCCGGGTCGGGTAGGGCATGGATATGCATCGTCTCCTCCCTGTGCTCTGCAGGTGCGTGCGTTCAATCCTCCCGCCGGCTCTAGAGGCGCAGCCTGGATCCCATTGTGCCGGGATTGGCGCTGGTCCTCTGGGACGTGGCTGAGGGTCTCGGAGCTGCAGGAGCTCTGCCTCCACCCTGGCGCCGAACTGAGCGTGGAGATGCGAGCTCTTCCCGTTCATCCCTGCTAGTGGATGTCTCGTGGCAGTCAGCAGGGATGCGGACTTTGGCATTGGAGAGTTTTCCATTGTTATTTTCCATTGTGAATTACCAGTTTAAGCCAAATGAATAATCCCTGCAAGATGGATTCATCCTAGCAAATGGTAAAAAAAAGAGTGCATTTGTAAGGACTGTTTAATTAGTAATAGCTATTGGTGGATGAGCAATATCTTTCATGTCAACACTACGTGGAATTTTAAGCTCTGAGGCTGAATGATGGAAATTAGCTGCTTAATTTAAATATGGCTAGTTTAACAATTTTTTTTCTTTAAAATTAACTCTATGACTAAAAAGAAAACACTTCTTTGAGTTTCCAGTGGAAAATTCTTTGTCCATAAATGAGAAGAGCCTCTGGCAAAGAGAGCCTGTTTGAAGACGGGAGTCCCACGCGCTTTCCTTCTTGGGTAACCGTGGCCAAAACCCCTCGTCCTTGCGCTGGGTGGCTGTGCCGCGCAGGAGGGCTCGCTTTCAGGTTGACCTTTTCTGATATAATGTAATGGGGTTTCGTCAGTGCCAGGGCCTCTTCTCATTTATGGACAAGGAATTTGAAAGGTCGTTGCTGCTCCTTCCCCGTCCAAACCGGTCCCTGGTGACGGGAGAGGCCCCGCGACGCCCCGTCCTGCGGGCTCGGGGTGAACGGGGCAGTTCGTGGGGGCTGTATTTCTCTTCACCATCAGCAGTAACACGCTCGTGTGTGTGCCCACGTACCGCTTACAGCGCTTTAAGGCAGCCTCCAGTGAAGGTGAAATATTCAAAACCCTATTTTCCTTTTTCTTTTTTTCCAGCAGCAGTTTTCTGGACCTGCGAGCTAACAAGAGAAAGTCACACCAGCCCCGAGCGCGAGACAGCGATCGGCTGCTTCCCAAGAGCAAGCGGAAGAAGAGCTAGTGCTGCGCTGCTGCGGAGCTTCCGCCTGCGCGGGAGGCTTAACGCTGGGAAACACCTCTTGCTTTTTTCCAGATTTCAGTGTATCTGGGTACTTTAATAAAATGCTGAATTTTCTCACGACTGTCATTCAACCTGCCTTAAAATAGCCAGGTGGGTGTGCTGGTGGATTTTTGTTCCCAGCTCTGTGGGCCGTTGAAGTTTAAGGTTGGTCATGGAGCGCCGGTGAGCTGCTGGAGCCTGGAGCGGATCCGTGGGGCTGCGTGGAGCCGCTGTCCCTGCTTGCGTCCCGCAGATGCTTCCTCTGCCCTCTGGGAAGCAATCATGGGACAGCGTTTTCCCCGGGGTCGGGCTGACGCGGATGCTCCGGTTCCCTGGCTGGGCTGGGGATGGGGCCTGGGGGAGCTGAGGGACGGGGCGAGCTGCTTTCTACAGAAACATGCTTTTTTTTTTTTTTTTAAATATATCCATGTAAACTTTCTCATTAGTATGTGTCATTATTTCAGTTTAAAGTCATTAAATTTGAAAGAAATTGGAAGGTTGTTGGAGATTAAATACTCTAGCTTTAAAATAAATATTAGCATTAAAGTCTTATCTTGGAAAACGATGAAGTCTTGTAATGAAATAAAGCAACGCGACAAAATTAAAGCTGAACAACTGGGCAGGTTTTTAAAAACACAGCTCGTAAGCAAAGTACACACCATGCAAAATATTGCAAGATGTTCTTACGGAGCCCTGGAGCTTTGGCCATCGCCTTTCATCAGAACTCCGCAAAGAAAGCGCAAAGTCTGTCGAGGGCTGAGGTCTTTGTGTCTTTTGACTTCAGACGGTAGCTGTAATCGGGACTGGACATTTTGCTTTCCAAAATATTCCTCAATGATCTGAAAGGTCCCTTCCAACCTAAACGATTCTGTGATTCCATGATTCAAACCGTGGTTCCCAGCAATATTTTTGTGTAGAACGGGTTGAATCTGTGGCGAATACAAACTGTAATCGCTGCATTGAGGTAAGTAGATGCAGAGGAAAAACAGGAAGCTGATTTTGTTTGCTTGTTTTGTTTTTTACTGAAAGCAAACCTTTTAAAAGAGTGTAATTATTGACTTCTGCTTTTGGGTCTGCCTTTTAATTATAGTGATTAATACAAGACAGATTTAAATTTTGTGCAGTTAGCCAGAGAAGAATAAAAATGTTTGTGTGCATAATGGTCAATGAAATTCATGCAGATCGGTTTACCTCAGCCGCTGAGCATCCCTTGGAGGTTTTTATTGTTACGTTTTAATGGTATTTGAGTTAGCAGCACGTCATCTTTCTTTAATACGGTGATGATGTCGCCTGTCATGCGCAGAGAACAGCTTCAGCAAACTCTGTCAGTGCAATTGGAAGGTCAGACACGAGACGCAGCTGCAGAGGGGACAGTGAATATGCCTCTAGTGAGGCGGTGTCCTCGCTCTTCGGCGGGGGCTGCCCGGCTGACGGGGGTGACGCGGGATGCCGGGCAGTGCCGGTGCGTGGGGATGGGGGTCCCGTGGTCCTTAGCTGTCTGCGAGCTTTCCTTTTTGAGAGCTGGGGCTATAAACGTGTTGTGTCAGCGTTGTCTAGCTTTGGAACCGGGTGGCGCTTGCAGGGTTAAATCTGTCATTAATGACAATAACTAGTGATGTGAGATGAAAATGTATTTCAATACCCAGTAAGGGGAAAAAGTCTGATTTATTAAGTAAGTATGGGCTAGAAAGTACTTAGAAAAAAAATCGATATAGAAAGTGAATAAAAGCAGATGAAATGTGAAGTACGCGCTCTGTGTGGGTGCGGAGGCTGGCGAGGGGCTTTGTACCCCCCGCAGCCAGACGAGACGCTGCTGTTGGGGCCGTGCACGTCCCAGGCGGCAGCGGAACATCCCGACTGTCACCGTGACTTCAGAGCGCGTCCCCTGGCACTTGAAGAACGCAAGAAAAACTGTTGCCCTTGAAGCTATACTCCTTAATATATAAAAAGTCATAAGTTTTGGAAGTGACTGTTTTCTCTCTATTCATTCAACCAAAGCATTATTTCTCCGAGCCGAAAGCTGGAGCTCAGTCGCGCTTTGGTGTGTGTTTCGGAGGGTTCCCTTCCTGTCAGCCTGGGCAGATGTGGGGAGACATGACCCTTCCTAGCAATGTTTTAGCCTTGTGCAAATGTTTTGGCTCTAGACCCTTGTGTTGTCGTTTGCAGTGAACCACAGGGTGACCTGCCATCTTGGGGCGGGCTTTCCCCAAAGAGCTGTTTTCAGTTAAACCCAAAATGTTTGTTTCTTGTGTGCATCCACTTTGTCCTCTGCAAACACAGGCCCTGGATGTTTATTTGTTGTACGTTGCTTTTGGCACGAGGGCTGCTCTCGCTCGTGCCGCCGGCGTGGCCGTGCAGCCGATGCCTGGGACGCGCTGTGCCGTGCCGGGTGCCAAGCCTGGAAATGCTACCTGCGGCTGCGTGCCCGGCTCTTCCCCGTCACCCCCGGGACCCGCAGAGTCGGGAGGGAGCCCAGCCCCGCGCCTATGGCTTTGGGCCGTGGCTCGTGCTGGCCCCGTCCGGGGCTGAGCCGGGCGGCCCTGGCGGCAGCCACTGCTCCGGGGGGTGTTCTGGGGGGGCTGAGCAGGTGCGCGGGGGTTGAGGTATGGGGAGTCTTAAGGAAACCCTTCTTAAGGCTGTGCTGTTTTTATAATTTGTTTTTCTTGGGGTTTTTTTTTTTTTTTCAGGTGATTAAGTGACTGAGTCAAGTGTAATGCTCCGGCCCCTTCCTCCCGCAAGGAGCCGTGACTCCCAGTGCCTGGGGAAGGACAAGTGGAAAGGAGCAATTCTGAGGCTGCACCCGCTCCTTTGCTGGAGGAGAAAAATCTTGAGGGGACAAATAGCCCCAAGCAGAAATCCCGGCCCTCTCATCACGCAAATGACTCGGACCATCATGTGAAAAGGAAGGCAAGTCGCCGAGGGAGCCCGGGCTGGCGGGCGGGGGGTTGGAGGGGGTTCTGCGCTGGCTGTTGGAGCGCTCTGTGTGTCGCTCCATCGTCTGCGGCAGCTCCCGCAGCAGCTGGTGACTCGGGACATGCAGCCAGCGCGGGGGCAGCGGGATGGGGGCTCAGAGCTGGAGCAGATCCCGA
The DNA here is from genome assembly GCF_964199755.1 of Larus michahellis. Lineage (NCBI taxonomy): Eukaryota > Metazoa > Chordata > Aves > Charadriiformes > Laridae > Larus > Larus michahellis. The sequence continues at coordinate 15,891,751 of NC_133905.1, read as the reverse complement.
CCCCTCCGCTCCCGCGCGGCGAGGGATGCTCAGCGGGGATTTCCATCCCGCCTTCGAGAGCTGCGCAGGGCAACGAGCTGGATGAAATGAATCCATCCAGTCTCCTGCTTGCAAAGAGCAGGATTTAATTAAGTTTTCACTTTCTTTTTTTTAAACCATTTTATTTGCCAAAACTCGTTACTTAGGGAGAACACTTTATGCAATATTCCTTTCCCTAAGAAAACTTCTTAGTATAGGCAGTTTTAAATCAATTTTTTTAATGATTAGGTAAAACACAATATTATAGATAAATTCTAGGGTATTAACTTCGGTGAGTGAAAGACTCCACTGTGAGACGATCCTGCAAGTCTGATCTTAACTTTTGTGGGTTTTTTTTCCTGTGTGAATCCTGTTATTTTAGGTGTGTGTTAGCATCATAAAGGAACGAGAACCATTTCTGGGCTTCTGTTGATCCATCCATTACAAAGCCAAACCGTTTTTGTGTCTGGAGTTGTCATGGGCTCCTCTGTGGCTCCCCAAGCCCCGCCTGGCGCGAGGATTGGGGCGATGTGGCCGGGGTGCCAGCCTGCGGACGCCAGCACTGACCGGGACGTGCTGCTGCGCTTCCCCTTGGCGAGGGGCTGCCGCGGCTCAGGAGGGTTCGGCTCGGCGCTGGGACCGGCCGTGGAGCCGCTGGTGTACGGCAGCACTGGCCCTTCACACGGCGTCACGGCGAGTGACGGGGTACCAGGGTGCAACCATCTGATGGTTGTTTGGGTTTAGTGAGCTCCCAAATACTCCCTTGTTGGCGTATTGGCTGTTCCGTTTGCAAAAAGCCATTTTTCACTTCCTTGTGCCATGGTTTAGTACGTCACAGCCGGTGTTTGCACTGTGTATTGGGGCTGATGTAGAACCAAATTCAGCCACGTCGTATTTTCTGAAAGGTGACGTTTCCATGCGTCTATTAGAGAATGCTTGGGGTTTTGCTGGGTTACTTTGTGCCTGCTAGAATTCAGCTCAGAAAAAGGAAACCTTGAGACCCAGCCTCCTTCCAAACCGGTTCAAAAGGTACGTTTAAAGGGGAGGAAAAAAAAAAAAAAAAAAAGCCTGAAATACTTCTCAAAGTTTGACCTTTTTAATAACTCCCTGAAGGTTTCAGAGCCAGCCGTGATATCAGGCAGAAACACCCTTAGCTTTACCCCCCCACGCTGGTGGGGGACGGGGACAGGGATGGCTGCGGGGCAGCAGCCCCCCTCCCTCTCGCTTGGAAATGCCGGATCTCCCCAGGCTCTGTGGGAACCTCCCCCCGGTGCCAGCGGCTTCTCCAAAACGGTGGGAGCGTCGTTTGTCATCCCAGCCCGTGGCATGGCTGCGTCTCGGTACGTGCCCGCAGGAGCTGGATGAGCCGCCTCTTTGGAAAGTATTTGCAGTTCTGCGCTAAAAACCAAATGCAGAGCCAGGGATGCTCTGATGGTTTTGGTACCTCAGCAATTGCTTGGCGAGGCTGAGAGGGAAAGTGCTGCCTAAATGCGAGGTTGTGCCACAACTAGTCGCATGGGCATCGGGTTTTCTACCAAGCTTGTAATTTCTCTAACAAAAGTACAGATTTATGCAAGAATTGGGTAGATGAGTTGAAAACTGCCACTTTTTTAGGGAGAAGATTATAGCGTGAGAGTTGTGATTGATGAATCATGAAAGGAATGCGTTTATTTTCCTGTATTCTTTGTTCTGCCTGTTCCCCTGTGCGCGCAGAGCTGGGTTGCCCTCACCGCTGTTGGCACGGGGAGGGGGCGGCTGCTGAGGCCACCCAGCGCTTGGGCGCCTGGTTAGTGCATTGGGTCATTGCAATGACAGGCTTAGGCGAATATTTGGGTACTTCCTCATCTCTGCTGAAATGGTTTACTGCTTGGTTCCCCATCAGACAGCCTTGCTGTAAAGCAGTTTTGCCCGTTGGTGTTTCGGCAGCTCAGCCCGGTTTTGGGTACAGCAAAGTCATGTTCTGAAAGGGGAGCTCCGGGGAGTTCCCTCGTCTTCAGGACGGGGGTTTCTGTAAACAATTCGCCCGGCCTATTCAGATAGAAAATTACATCTTGAATTGATCCTGCAGCTCAAAGACTGTCTCCGAGGTCGCTCCGAGGGCGTTTGCAGAGCTGTAGGTCACGGTGGGGGGGCGTCCGTGTGCGTGCGCAGGGACCCTGTCGCTTGTCCAGCTGGGAGAACTTGGGTGTTCGTCTGTAAATGCTTCGAGTGAGTTCGAAATCTCTCTTTTTAGGGCATCTCTTAATATAAGATACAGCTTTGAGTCTTCCTGGAAAAATCTCTGCATCCTTCATCGTGCCATGGTTTTAACACTGGTAATCTTAAAAGTTGAGATCTCCAGCAAATTGTGTCGGTGGCAGCGCCGCTAACAAGAAGAATTCTTTGCACAAAACTGTAAGAAGGCTGGCAAATTAGGAAAGCTAAACTACAAAACAGCAAAAAAACATCAGGAAGGTATTAAGTGAAATTACATTTTCAGACTGTAGGAAGAAAGGAACAGTGAAGATTCGCATCGGATGACTGCCAGGGCCTCCAGCTGCAGCTCAGGCTGCTTGCTTTACTATAAAACCCGGTAAATAGAGCTACCATTTCTACGTGAGTGATGCTATTTATAGGCACACGCGAGCCAGAAAGGCCCCGAGGAATCTTCTCCTTCAAGTCGGAGTGTGAGATTAAATGAGCTCCTAATTGACAATAGGTTTCTTAATTTTACCTTACGGTTTCTTCTCGCTGCCCACTGTGTTTGCATGTGTGCCGGCTTCCGATGAGCAGCTGTGTAACGCTCTCCGTTACTCCGTAGTTATAAATCACTGGTACAATTCTGAGTAAGCCAGAGGCGGAATTTCAGGATTCAGCCTGGCTTGTGGGATTGCGCCGGAGTTTTGCATTCGGGCACATGGAAGATGTTTTCGGCAAGCGGGGTTCGGGACGGCGCCTGCTGCCGCGGTCCCTGCCGGGCGCAGCGTCCGCGTGGTGCGGGCAGCGCTGGTCCCTCCCGCGGGCGCCTGGAGGAAAGCCTCTCTGACAGCCGTCTGTAAATGCGCTTTACATTGTTATTTTGATACTCTGTGCAGCCAGCTGGAGAGCGTTCTCCAGCGCAGATTGGCGGGCTGTGCAGCTAAAACCCCCCCGTTGCCATTTCCACCCAATCTTGAGCACTGCTCCCCTCCAGCGCCCACCCGCCCTTCTCCGGCCTCCTCCTCTGCTTAAAGGAGGGGGTTTAGCAGCTGTCTGAGGAGGGGTAAATGCGAGGCAGGTTCATCTGATGTAGGGGCCACTTTTTGTCACTCTTGTGGGCCAGAAGCAGGGCATCACAAAGCCCTCAGGAGCTTCCCCTCCCCAGGTAATCCCCGGTACATGTGCACACAGACGGGTACCGGGGGCCGTTCTCTTGCGTTGTTGGCAGCGTTTCCAAAGCCTGCTGCTTTGGCCCTGCTGAGGTGCGGACACAACTCCTCCTGGGCAGGTTGGGCCAGTGTCGGTCCCAGGAGCACCCGTCTGAGCGCAAGCAGGGTGTCCCCTCCGCTGCCACCCAGCGAGGCGACCTGCAGCGTCCCCCCCCACCGCCACAGGCGTTCGGGAAGGCATTGCACATTAGTTAGAAATAAAATAAAATGAAATATTTCATTTTCCTAGAGGGTGCGATCGCTGGCATGGGCTGCGTGGGAAGCCCAGCTTTGCACAGTAACAGAGAGCGCTGCAGTCATAAAGCAACTTCAGTAAAAATAATGGTTGCCCCCAAGGGTGCAGAAGTGCCTGGCCACCCTCCTCCCTGACCGCTGGAATCCCCACTTCCGTGGTACGTCTTTAACAAAAGCCTTTTAAAATCTTTTTCAAGTAATTGCGTTATTAAATACTTAATGCGCCTCCTGATTACAGCTGAGCAAATAATTCACAAGTATTTAGAGAGGATCTTTAGAGACGTTTAACCATGTTTTTCTCACCGACCTTCCACGTCTACTCCGTAAGTGATTACCAGTTATTTGTTGTTCGTGTTGGTTCACTGGGTTTTTAAGTGTGGCGTTAGCTTTTGCTGTGATGATCCGTCCTCAGACAGGTCCTTGAAAACAATTCAGTGTGATACTGAAATCTGAGCTCTGCTTTTGCGCTCCGAGAGGCACTTCTGCCTGGAAATACTATCAACGGCCAATTTACAATTTATCTGCTGGAGATGCTTGTTTGCTTCCTGTGACTGGTACCCGCTTTTCTCCCTCTTGTGCTCACCAGAAATAAGAGTGAACGACCCAGATTGCAGCTGGAGGGATTTCAGTGGAGCCCGAAATGTGGGAGGGATGCTGAAGAACGACGTGCAGGATTTCCCATCTCCCTGCCACGGGGGAGCATCCCTGGTGGAGCAGCGGGTATGGTTGAGAAAACTCATCCCGACACTTCCCAGGATCCGCATTTTAGATGGCTGGCAGGGCCCCGTGACGAGCAGTGATAGTTACTGCTTTTACGTGTCAGATGTCCTCCCAGGCATCGGAATAGCTGCATCCTGCTTTCGCTGCCGCAGACAGCGCAATTTGTAATACAAATTACTGGCAATTACAGAAAAAAAAGCCAATTTGCAGTGGCTGGGCATGGATCAGAGTTAAACTCATAGCGGGTTGTTTTTACCATGAATAATTTAAACCCTTCAAAGCTGCTGGGCCCTTGGGTGTCGTTCCTGTGGGCGCTGCAGTCGGGGCACCCGGGTGCTGCAAGATGAAAGGGAGCAGGAGTGGCTCGTTCCAGCCTCCCTCATTCTGCATTCCCCTAACGAGCATTCCCCTAACGAGCACTTGGCGTGCGCTGCTCGGGGGATGCACTCTGCTAGCACAGGTCGTCGTCCGCTTCCCCGGACCCGCACCCACACCGCTGGCTCCTCCGAAATTGGGCGCTTTTGGCACTCATGAGGGTGCCGGAGGGATGCTGTTGTGCTGCGGTAGTGATGGGAAGCACTGAGTTGGGGCAGAACCCCCGGTTCGTTTTCGGGAGCTCTCTGCCCCCCCGGGTGGCATCACACGAGTCGCTTCATGGTGCAAATGGGATGGAGGGTTGATCCGAGCCGCGGCCGTGCCACCGCGCCTGGGCAGAGGCATGAATGCATATGGGTTGATTTTCTTGTCGATACAGCAAACAGCATTGCTATAAAGCTGCATAGATTTAATTTCCCCCCCACCAGCTGGGTGTGACCTGTGTATCGTAGCACAGTCTGGTCCCTGCAAGGGAGCGAATGCACTGAGAAGGTCCCTCTGTGTGGGATGAGGAACATCCCTCAGGAGAGAGCAGGAGGTGCCGGGGTCTGTGCCCGGGGCTGGCGGCTGGCTGGGCCCGTGCACCGCATGAAGAGAGCCCTGAGAAGACCTGGGGCTCATCACCACCTTCTTTTGGAAGCTCCTTTGAACTGTCTGGAAGTTGGCCCAAGAAGTCTGTTTTCTCTTGAACTACACTAAGCAAATTTTCTGGCAAATCGCTTTTTCACCAGCCTTATCAGAAGTAACCCACCCGCACTCAGGTACCCGGCACGCTGCCGAGAAAATGACTTTGCGGGGTTATTGCTCTGAAAGTCCCTTCTGTGCTTCCCTGCCCTGCCTCCTGCCCTCCCTCGCCACGCTGTCCCCTCCATCACGTACCCACTGTGGTACGTGTTGTCAGCTACGCAACCCTCCGTGGCTTGTCTTCTCCTGGCCGCCATCCGTTAAACGAAGACAGAGCGGCTGCTCGGAGCGCAGGCGGGAGGGCCAGCAGTACGGAGGTGACAGTCCCACCGCCGAGTTTTGGTTCAGGAGGCGCTGCCGTAGGAGGGACAGACCAGAGACCAGACGCGCAATCGAGCCACGCTCTGGGAACAGCCAAGGCCACAGTGGCCCCGTTTCACGCAACACGGGCTTAACGAAGAGCAGCCAGAGCCGAAACCCGAGTGTGCCGGCAGGAATGTCACCGGGGTGTTGTGTGGTGACCTGAGGGGCTGCTCGTGCAGAGCTGCATTTCCTACACCGGCTTCCTACAACACTGTTAATTAGCACCAGTATTTCAGCAACAGCGTCGCTGTACCCTGCACGGAGTTGGGATTTTTATTTTTTTTTTTGGTGACTTTTATTTTTTTTTTTTTTTTTAGTGCTGCTGGAAGAAATGCTCGGCTGCTTTATTTGGTGCCATTCATAACAGCAGCTGAGCGAAGGGTGTTTATTTCAGTGGAGCTCTTAATGACTGGAAAGGAAATGACTGGCAAGTAATTATAAATTGCGGGGGTGCAGCTGCCGGCACACGTCCCCAGCTGGGGATGCTGCTCCCCCCACGCTCCCCGGGACACCACTGCCCCACATGGCAGCCATGGGGGGCGCAGGGACCACCGTACCCCCTCCCTAGGGGGGTCGTGTTTTCAAAATGAAACATGACAGCGTGTTTTTAGGCATTTTGCAGCGAGCTGAAGACCAGTGGGAGGGCAGAGGCTGAGCTGTGGTCCTTCTCGGGGGTCTCCAGCCCCTCCCCCTTTTTCCAGATGTGGTGCTCCAGGAGCGGGGCGGACTGAGCCCCGGCACAGACCCCGGGAAGGCGAGGGGAGCCAGGTGGGGACCCTGACAGCGGCTGGGGGGTGCCCAGCGGGAGGCGATGCTGCGGGATGCGGCTGTGGAGTGCCAGGGTCCTGAGGGGCAGGGGATGGAACAGGGGCTGGGGGTCTGCGGGCTGTTGCGGCGAGGACTGATGCTATTTCATGTCTTCTTTTCCACTAAGGCCCCTCAGCTGGTACTAATTTGCAGCGAGCTGTTGATTCCCGGTAAGATCATCCCTGCCTCTCCAGGTACGATCAAAGTCGATCGAATACCGCTTTGTGTTCTCCAGGAAAAGCCTTTCTTTTTAAATCCCTCGCTGGAGTAGCCCTGCAGACAACAATTTATTTGCAGCTCACATTGGTTTGGCTCACAGGCACAGGTGATTTACCTAACGCACAGCTCCTGGATGGTGCTAGCCCAAATAAAGGCAAAAGTCTCACCGCAGCGTGTTTGAGCTGAGCCCACACCTACCGAAAGTAAACCCATCAGCATTCTAGCAGCCTCCCCCCGAAGAGCAAATGATTTCTCTGTGGCATAGGTGTGTTGCGTAGGTGACTCATAGGTATTGGCTCTGCTTTGAGCAAAATTTTGGGTTTCCATCCCAACTTACCAATTCTGCGGTCTCTCGTGTGGAAGCTGCTGCATCGAGGTAACCGTGTGCCACGACTGCAGCGTTCCCGTCAGGTCGGGTTTTGCAGGGCAGGGCAGGGCAGGAGCCGTTCAAAATCTGTCTCTGCAGGTACTGCTGCCTCCCGTCGGGGTTCGCTGGGTGCTCCCCAGCTTCTCCAGGCCAGGTTGGGGGGTCCCCGCAGCAGCCTTGGAGCTGCAGGAGGGCATGGAAGGACGGAAGATTTTGCTGTTGTTGGAAAACGACCGTTACCCCCATGCTGTTACAGCATGTGAACGTGTTAAAGCTGCAATCTTGGTCAAAATGTTTAATTTTCCATGAAACAGTTGCATGGCATGTTTAACAGGCTATAGAGAGCCCCCTGAAAGCCGGTTTGGTTCTGGCAACTCGGCTCTCTGGAAGTGTCCCGCCTGAGTTGGATCCAAGCTGCCCCCACAACTGGGGAAAGGATGTCACGAATTTCAGTTTTGCTGCTGCGCGTCAGCGTTAGGAGCACACGGAGGAATTTTTCAACCCTATGAGTCAATTCCCCCCCTTGAATGTCGGCTCTGCCAGAGAGCTCGGTGACGAACGGCGCCACACGCTGTGGAAATGGCAGCTTTTATGGCCCCATGAGCCATTCAGCAAGAGAAATGATCCCCCTTGCCGTCTCAAACCACCTTGCTGTCAGTTTATAGCCTTTCTGGAGCAGCAAGTTTAGGCTGGGACTCCCATTTTCAAGTCTTCATTTCACTTTTTTACATTAGGGTCACCTCAGGGCCGGACACTGAACAGCTTACATTCTTTTAAAGTTTTTTTCAGGGTTTTGCAAATCGGTGGCCGGTGAGCCGTTTCCCTGGTCCCTGTGGGCGTTAAGAGGATTTTGTGCCCTTTTTCCTCCCTCGCCCGGCTGCCAGGGCCAGCGCCGGCGATGCTGAGAGTGGGTGGCACAGGGCTGTCACTGTCTGTGGGGCAGGGAGGGGACAGGGAGTGCAGGGAGCTGCCAGCCTTGGGGGGGTTATTGCAGGAGGAGGTGCAGCCCCGGCACTCCTGGGGCGCGGGGTCTGCGGGGTCTGCACACCTCGCTGCTGCCAGGTGTTCAGGGTTGGCGTGGGTGAAACCAGCTCTGTCCCAACAGTTCACTCGCACCGTTGTGGGGCACCCTGGGGTCCCTCGGGGGGGAGGTGGGCCCGTTCCTGCCCACCCGCACCTCCAGGATGGGGCTGCAGCCCCTGCAGACCGTGTGAACAGGAGAGCAAGGGCAGAGCGACAGCAGGAGGTTTGGAAAGGTTTGTAGCACACGGGGATTTAATCACTGTTCTCAGTGTTAAACGTACACTTAGTGGCATTGCCATAAAATCTTCTACGTGCTCTAATTATTTTTCATCTAAAAAGACTTGCTCTTATTATTGTCCTGCAGGTGCTGATGAGTATTATTACCCTGTAATGCTCCAGCAGGTGTTATATCTAAGTTTAAACTTATAGAATCACAGAATGGTTTGGGTGGGAAGGGACCTTTAAAGGTCATCCAGTGCCACCCCCTGCCCTGGGCAGGGACACCTCCCACCAGACCAGGCTGCTCCAAGCCCCGTCCAACCTGGCCTTGAACCCCTCCAGGGATGGGGCAGCCACAGCTTCTCTGGGCAACCTGGGCCAGGGGCTCACCGCCCTCAGCGTGAAACATTCCTTGCCCTGTTACGTGGGAGAATCTCTGTGCCCCATGTTGAATTTTCACGCCACCACCCGCAGCCCTCTCTGGGGAGGCCTTTGCACGGAAGGGCTGCCAGCCCGCTTTCTGCAGAGGCAGAAATCCACGCCCCAGGTTTCGGCTCTGCCGCGCAGGTGCCGGGTGCCGCGGGGTAAGGAGTGGGTCAGGGCTCAGCTCCTGCCCTGCAGCCGCCGCCCTGGGCTCTGAAACCGTTCAGTGGACATCGACAGAAATAAATCTCTGTGCTTCCCAATGTAGCCTTGGCTCAAAGCAGAGATCCCAGCGCACGCGAGCGCGTCTCTTGTGCCTCATTTAGTGCCAGTGTCAAGCAATTAAACAAGCCTGCAAACAAAGATGCAAATCAGATGTATTTGTTTCGGGGGTAGTTACTGCAGCTCCTCCGGAGTTTGATAGTGTGTCGACAAGCCTCAGCGTTAAGGTGACATCCCGACAGCTGGGACATTCCTGGGACACGCACTCACCTGCTGCAACCCACCGGAGCTGCCCAGTAACGTGGGGCCAACCCGCCGCGCTCTGAGCAAGCCCCACAGCGGGCCAGTGTCTCGCTGTGCTCGGCCACGACTGCTGTCCTGGAGAGACGAGTTTCCTCCTCTGGAGTTTTTCCACACCGCAGGAGCAACTAGCAAACGCTGGACCCGCCGGCACCTGATCCTGGTGATCCCTTCACGCAAATTCAGCTGTTACTGACTCCTCGCCACGCGTCATTGGGTAAACTGTTCAACCTTCTGTGTTTGAGGAGCAATAATATCGCAAAGAGCTTCGGCAAACCAGCCAGGGTGGTGCTGGGTGGCGACTTGGAAAGACATTCGTATGCAGGGATGAAGCAGGTCATCAATTCCGCAACATCTTTGATCAGTGAACTGGTGTGGCTGCAGATGATTACATTTCCATTGAAAATAAGCTAAAGAGCTGTGCTACCACAATAATTGGAGCATTAAGATAATGAAGCAATTACTTGGTGTAATAGAAGAGAGAGAGAGGAGCAAGGACACATTCAACACAGACATAAATCAAACTGGTTTGTCAACAACCTGCTGAGACTCTTTTTTTTTATATCACGTATTGTTGAAGTCACCATTTAAAGTCTAATGTGGGCATCTGCTGAAGAGGGAGATTTTGTGTTCACTTAATGTACCTGGTGTAAGCATCTTCTCTGGCATATTTAGAGACATCTGAGCTTAAGAAACCGCTTTGGGATCTTTCACAGGCGATTGGTGCATCACCTCCTGCCGTGGGTTGTCACCTCCCATGGCTTATCACCTCCTCCTGTGGCTTGTCACCTCCTTTGGTGGCTTTGCAGGGCGTGAGAAACGTTGTGAGACCCTGGGGGGGGTGCCTCCGGAGGTGTGTGGCACGTGGGGCAGGGACCGCGGGCCCACGCTCCTGTGTGAGGATGAGCACCACGATGAGCGGAGATAAGTGGACCATCGGGTGAGACAGGGGTTTTTGTCCTTGTTGTGACAAGCTGTGAGTAACTGCCGAAGGCAGGCAGTTTCGTTTGTGCATGTGACAAACCTGAGCGGGCGTTTGGGCGTGCGGAGCAGCTGCGGAGGCGTGTGGAGCAGACAGCCCTGGAAATGCAGAGGCTTAGGAAAAAACTGTGGATTTGGTGGCCCAGTGGCTCTCATTCCCATTCCAGTGGAGCGGGGTGCCTGGGCAGGACCGGTGCCCGCTGTCTGCCGGTCCCGGCAGGGTGCCATCGATGGCTCCCCCAGGGCTGTTGGCTGCACATCTCTCACCAGCCCTAAATTCACATAAATTGGATAATGTAAGGGAAAAAACAACACTGCCGGAGGAAACGCAGTGTCCTCACCACGCTGTCCCGTCCCCTCGCTCCCTTGGGCAGCTCCGCTCCTCCGTCACCGAGTCAAGGGGCAACTGGGAGCCGTCAGGGACTTGCGAACGGCCGGGCTGGGGACAAAAGTCACAGCGAAGAGGAGCAAAGGCAGCGCTTAAAAGCGGTGAGATGCAGCAAGAGGCCGGTGTGCTGGCTCCTGCCCGAGCAGCGCCTGCGGAGCGGAGCATCGCCTGGGCTTCAGCGCAGCCCCGTGTGTCCCAGCCCTCGGCTCCAACGGGGGTGGCAAAGGCAGGAAAAAACACAGTTATTCTGAGGGATCATAAAGCGGGGCACGCCATTCTCTCTTCACCTTTTCATTACTTTTGGATGGCGTTGGTCACATCTTACACTCACCCGCTACAAACGCCTTGTGCTGCGCGGGGGGTCGCGGCCAGAAAGCTTTGGGAAGGGCGGCTTTAGGCAGAAAATCCATTCAGGAGGAAATTAATTTAGTCACGGAGCGGTCCCTCAGGCCAGGGCAGGAGGGCAACGCTTGAAACAAAATAATCACAGACACAGTAATAATGTCCGTCCCCAACAGCGCGTCTCTGGGAGGCGTGTGAAAGGCAGTGGTGGGGAGCTGGGGGGCAGCGACATCGGGGTCCCCTCGGCCTCCCGCTGCCGGTCCCTCTCCCAGAGGCAGTGGCGGGGGGGGTTCAGCAGGGATTTGGAGGGGGGGGATTACCCGGTTTTCCTTTGCTTTGCAGGTGACAAGGTGTTTCCATCAGACTGCTTTTCTCGGGCAGGGATATCTTTGGAAATGAAAGGAATTGCCGCAGCCTGTGACGCCCGTGGCTGTTCTCCAAAGCCATTTCCATGCCCCCGCGAGCGACCAGGGCCCGGCAGCCCAGGAATGGGGTGGGAACGCACCCGCACGGCCTGGCCTGGGCAAAACGCAAATGCCGCAGCTGGTCAGAGAAACCTGACCATCAGCGTAGTCCCGGAGTTCTGTTTCCAAATGAGACCACTTGGGCCTGATTTCTCCTGTCAAATTTCTCCCATCTTTATTTAGGTGTTCTGTGTCAGAAGTAATAGAATAGCAGCTGGCTTTTGTAGACGCTTTAGAGTCTGAACAAGATGAAAAATGGTTTAATTTTCTGAAAATTGGTATAGGATCAGGTGATTGGAAAATTTTCCATCTCAACTTTTATCACAGGGGAAAATTGGTTTTCCCAGTTAACGAAAGCTTTTACAGAAAGTATCTGCTTTCTTTAACTAATGCTGACTTTTTTTTTTTTTTTCCCCATTGACTTTCCAGGTCTAACGTCCAGTTGAATTTTTGATGTTTTGGTAGTTCACATTTTTTAAGACAAAAAGGCAGTATTTTCTGTGGCAGAAGCATATTTTTCATCAGTATTATAGTGTGCCTTTCAATGAAGGTCCGAAATGCTTTAGCCAAGCGCTAGAGCAGTGAGTATTTGTCCTGTTTGTTGTGTTCGGCTCATGGTGAAAGCCTGGGTTAAGTGCAGGTTCCTCATTAACTGAATCATCAGAGGGCTAAAAATCCAAAACATTCATTTGTTTCCTGGGGAAAAAAAATATAAAAACGTCTGCAAGTGAAACAGAAAGAGTTTACCTGGAAGGACGGGGATCCAGCAGCACGTTCTGCAGAGCAGAGGGACTGCGCTGGGGCAAAAGTGTGTCCATGTGAGGATGCGGCCCCTGTCTCCCTGCTCACTCTGCTGGGATAGCGGAAAGCCGTAGGATTGCGTTAAAATGCTAATGAGGAAACCAGTTGGATAAATTATAACATTAAATACAGCATAGCTTGCCTTAACTCATTCAACAAACCAACCACGCTCTTATAAAAAAGAGTATTTGGAATTAACGTGTGCCGTTGTGGGGGTTTAACCCCAGCCGGCAGCTGGGACCAGGCAGCCGGTCACTCACTGCCCCCCTCAGTGGGACAAGGAGGAAAAGGGGAAAAAAATTTAAAAAAATCTCGTGGGTTGAGATAAAGGCAGTTTAATAGATCAGTAAAGGAAGAAGTAATAATAATAATAATAATAGTACTGGTAAAAGAATATACAAAATAAGTGCTGCAATGCAATTGCTGACCACCCGGTGATGGGTTGCCCAGTTGGTCCCAAGCAGCGATCGCGCGTCCCTGCCCCCGGCCAGCCCCGATTTGTGCACTGGGCGTGTGTTGGGGTATGGAATATACGGGGCTTGGAGCAGTCTGGTCTGGTGGGAGGTGTCCCTGACCAGGGCAGGGGGTGGCACTGGGTGGGCTTTAAGGTCCCTTCCCACCCAAACTGTTCTATGATTTAATGCTTGGAGCAGTATCTTGCGTTGGAAGCAGATGAAGCCAAGAGGGAAGTCTGCGACGGTGGCCACAGAGGGAGCGTTCCCGCAGAGCGCTTTACAGTTCAGCCCGTCTCTGGCAGATGGAGCCCCCCCCGACCTGCCCAGCGCGGGGCCAAGCTGCTGCAGCCTGTTCTCCTGCTGCGCCGGCGCTGATTTCACAGCTGAGGTGTAACACACATTCTAATTACACACTCTGTCCTGAAATTCAAAAGGTTTCTAGTCGTGATTAGTCTAATCTTTTAAAACTGGCCCCTGATTTCTCCCTTTTCCCCCCCTTGCTTTGGAATATTTGATTCACAGTTAGGAGATGAAGTAACGCAGCGGGGAAGTGCAGGAGGACTTTTGGAACAAACCTTTGGTTCCCCCAGCACCGTTAACTGGGGAAAAAGGCAGCAGCTCGGCAGCGCTGGGGATCTGCACGTGTGATGTGAACACGTGTGGTCTTTTTGTCCCTGGTTCACCTCGTTATCCCGGGTGACTCCCCTTTGGCTGTACGTGTCAGGCAGCTACTTTTATGCATATGAAGTGGCGTGATAAAATTTCAGTGAAGCATCTTTGTTAGTAAGTAATTTTCCACTCAAAACGATAGCCCCCAAAATGGCTTTTAATTCCTTGTCAGCTGTGGGGCAGGGGCTCACGGGCACCTCTCCCTTGGGCAGCGGAGGCAGAGGTGCTCCGGGGCGGTCGGTGGCGATCAGTGCACTGGACCTGGCATCCCTAAACCCCATTGCGATCCCCATCGATCCACCCGGGCACGGGCAGACGTGGCATGCCAGGATCTCCAGGAGTGGCATCCAACTGCTCGGGCAGAGGCTGCTGGTGTCCCAGGAGCCAGGCTGGGCTTTGGCTGCGTTCGGGACAGGGAGCCACGGTCTGGCAGGCCAGGCTGGCACGGCACTGCCCTGCCGTCTCCTCACCGGGGCATTGGCAATTACTCTGGTACTGTTGTGAGCTCAGTGAGCGAGTTGTGTCTGACTGTTGTTAGAAAGAACCTTTTTTTTTTGGGTTCACATGTGAATCATGTCTCTTTTTATAGCCGGGGGGTCGCGTCGCTGTGATTGCAGCTCCCAGCCCAAGCTCAGCGCCTGCCTGGGTTAACGACCATCGTCACGCAGGGCACAAGGGAACATATTTTGCTGGTTTCCCAGAAAAGCGCGCCTCTCTCTGGGGATGCTCTCTGTGCTCTGGCCCTGTTCTCCCGCCGGGATCCTGGGAGCAGCACTCGCTGCCGCTGGAGATGGCTCCTTCTCGCAGGGCAACAGCAGCCCCGTCGGCAGCTCTGTCCGCTGTGTGCCCTGCCCGGGCTGCTGCTGCCCGAGAAAAGGCAGCAAGGACCACCTATTGCACGGTTGTGTCTTCCAGGATGCTACGTCCCCACCACTTGCTGCAGCTTTTAACATTCCGGGAAATCAGGCTGGGGCTGGGGTTGGGTCTCGAGGGTCTGCCGCCCCCGGGAGGGAGGGTTCCCTGGCGTGGTTCTGCCTGGCAAACCCACGCGTGGCTCTCCCCCGCGTCAGTCACTGCCCGCCAAGCGCCCCGTTTCCCTGTTCCGTGGCGGATCAGCCATTCCTCATCCCCTGCGCTCTGGAAAGCCTTTGGCAGGGGATCAGAACATGCTGGGCCCCTGTTCGCACTTAGTGACAATTAATTAAGGAGCCAGCTGAGTTCCCTTTACCTTGATAATGGTTGACAAATCACAGCTTGTTATTCTGATTTGCTCATTAATGCCTACATTTGTTTGTTTAGTTTCCGTTCATGCCCATTAAGACACCTTTGGCTGCTGCTCCTCTTACCAGGGACGGGCTGGATTCACCTAGGGACAAACCCATCACTGACCCTGACGGAAAGGGCCTGGTTTAAAAGCCAGCTGAATATGTCTAGATGCAGAAGGAACAATCGGTGTAAAAAATAAAAAATTACTTTACTTGGACTTAGTTTGCATAAGTGAAAATTGCTGTGCATGTGAGAGCTCCTCTGCTTAGGGGTTTTTAGAAAAATTGCTGCTGTCTTGCACTCCATTGTGTTGACTTTTTAAGTGATGGTCATGCACGAGAAAATGCAATTTGAGGTTTAAAAAAACCCAAACAAAATACATAAAACAGAATGAAAAAATGATGATTACATAGCTTGCCCTGTTGGAAGGACCACTGCGACCAGACCCCTTTGTTCGTACAAGCCGTTGTGGCTCTGGGAACCCATATGAGGAGGGTCCCACACGCCACAGATCTGGGGCCCCGCGCTCCAGTGTCTAACTCTTGCCCGGTGTCAACACACATTTTAAATTGAAACGTCTAATCAGCAGAAGTGTTAATTTTGATAGTAGGAATTTTCCCAGTTGAAGCCTTTCTCTATAAAGCAGCTATTTAACTTCTGATGTTAAAAAAAAATATCTGGGTGAAAGCAGCCCACTGTGGTAGGCGTTGCAGAGTGGGTCTTTCCGCTTTGCCTTATTCAATGCAATGGGCTGAAGGCAGAAGTGCTTGCAGGTACTGATATAGGGGGATAACACGGAGCACGCAGCCTTGCGAGGCCGGGACCAGCCCTGCTGCTGAGGGCAGAGACTGAGAACTTGCAAAGTAACTAACGTGCCAGATGGGAAAATAGAGTGTAAAACTGCGTGAACGCCCAGGGCATGAAGCATGCAGTGACTGGGGGGAAATGTGTGTCGTCTTCAAAGTTTAATGCCATAATCTTGAAAAAAGCCTTTAAATCAGCCTGTTCCGTGCATGCTGTGGTTTTGGGTGGGTTTTTTGTGTTTTTGCGTTAAGTGGTTTACACACTTCTTTGTGCAAGGTTTCAGCTGAGAATAAGTTTCATAATAAAGTATTCCATCCTGATTACTTTATACATGGCAGAAGTATTGAGTAGTACCTGGCTGGGGTCATAAAGGCTGAGTACAGGCCGCCCGCAATTCTGTGATTATTCCCAGGAGGTTTGAGCTGTATCTGTTCAAGTCTTGCAGGCACCACCCCGGCTTTGGGGGTTTCCCTGGAGCTGCCGAGCCCCGTCCCACAAAGCCGGTGCTGGGTGCAGGTGTGTGAAGCAGCTGCAGAGCCGCTTCCACCAGCCAGCAAAAAAGCATCCAGCATCTCACATCCAGCATCCTGCCTCCCGCGTCCTGCCTCCCACATCCAGCATCCTGCCTCCAGCAGCCGTATTGGGGGCACCAGGGGCACCCGTGCTGAGCAGGGCCGTGCACGCGTGCGTGGGTGCGCGTGTGTTGCACAGCGCTGGCACCGAGCTGCAGCTTCCCACCTCCGCCTGGGCAGCGGCGGCTGGAGCGCAGCACGCACAACCGCAGTGTGTTTTTCTTGAAGGTGGTTTTGTAATAGAGTGTGGTAAAATGGACAGCCAAGAACAAGCAGTCGGGGAGCTTTTCCGCTTATATAAACCAGATGGTACTTTATTCCTCGAGAGCTGCCTGCAGTAACCGAGCGTACCTGAGCCCGGGGGGAGGCTGCCCTTTGCGGGGCGGGAGGGCAGCCCGGGCCAGGTTCTGCTCGGCATTGAGAGGTGCCAGCGCAGGCAGGGCCAGGCGGGGGGAGCCGAGGACACGGCGGGGGCTGTGTGTCCCTGCGATGGAGGATGGACGTGGGCAGGGGACAGGCAGGGCCCTGGCGCCTCGAGGCCAGCTCTCCAAGTGTGGCGTGTTTGCTGGCAGGGGTAATAAATAAACGACCCTTTGGTTTACGGCGAGTCCATTTTGGTAGAAGAAGAGATATTTTGGGATTGGAATGCCTTACCCAGGTGTGGGAATTTAAGCTAAATCATCACCACTGCCTGTTGGGCGAGCCTAACACCGGTTATTTTCCATTCAGAAGAAAGTAAATAATCATGTTTTTTTCAGAGCCCAGCGGTGGAGGAGTTGCTGCAAGCACTCTGGAGGAGCGGACCTGAATTCCAAGTGATTCTAACAAATTGGTGAGTTGGCTCCAAATCAGCCACCTGAAATTAAATAGAGAGGAGGACAAATTACTAACTTCGGGAAGGAGAAGGTAAACACATTACTGCAAATGGGGAATAATTAGTGAGGCAGAAAAGTTTGTATAAATGTAGTTGGGCTTCATTTTCGGAGTGAGAGCTTGCTGCCCTGGTTAATTATTTGGCCCCGCGGATGCATTGCTGGAGCCCAGGCGCGTGGTTCGCATGGCAGGTATTCCGCGAGAGAAACGGCCAGTGAGCCACGGCAGGGGGTGTATATAGACACGCACACACGCACACACTCCGCTGTGGACATTTCTAAACGTACACCTACCTACGTACTCTCACACACACGTATATACACCTGTATATACACACAGGTATATGCTTCATTACCTTGAGAAGGACTGCAGTCCCTTTCGTATCACTCAGCACAGATTTTGTGGAAGTGATGGCGAGCAGCAAAGTTGATTCACTTTCTTTTATGCATATATTAATTCTCTAATTTACATATGAACACAAATTAAAATAAGCAGACGTATATATTTGATTTTTGTTCTGGCTCCTCTATCTTTACTGTAACGAGGCAAGATGTTATGCTCAAATAGAAATCGGCTCATTTTAACGGAGAAAAGTGTTCTGCTGTGGCTCTTTGTGCCCGGGTTGCAGCCGGCAGCACGGGGCCAGGGCTTGCACAGCAGGTACTTGGCCTTACATGACTGATGCATACCTACGTGTATGGAAATATTCAGTTAATATCCGAGGTGCCAGGAGGTGATGCTCAATAATATGTCGCTTCGTACCTTGGTTTTGCAGATGCCATAAAACTCGCTATTGCTGCACTTGCATTTTTCTGATGGCTGTTCGTCGGGGCCTCAGCCGCTCGGAGGCGGCCACTGCCGGCCCAGTGTAGGCGGGGGCAGCAGGCCCCGTCCCCCCGGGTACCCCCTGCCCTCCCCAGCCAGAATGGCCTCGGCGCAACAGAGACATTTGTTTTGCTTTTGATTTCTCCTTGTTGATGAGTGAGCATTCAGGGCAACTGAAATAAATAGCATGAAGTTATACAGAAGTACAGTAAAAAAACCCAAACAAACAAACAAACAGAAGAAGTAGTAAAATTCGCATATAATCTCCCAAAAGCTTGAAACAGAAGTGTCTCTGTTAAAAACCACATGTATACATATTTCCACCATCCTCTATTAGGTCAGCTTGTTATTCCCAAGGTCTGTGCAGGCTCCATTGACTTTTATGGGCTTTGAGGCCGTAATGGGATGAAGCGAGAAACATTTTAGCATGAACAATGCCGTTCTGGAGCTGTGTACACTCAGCCAGGCGGGTTCAGCGCCTGCAAGGAGGGGTGTGGAGGGGGTGTTTATTACCCTGTGCAGAGTTATATATGTTGGGTATAACATGTGTAACCCCCGCCACCCTTCCTCTCTCCGCAGGTGACCTCTGCTGTGGTCCCACCATGGACCCACTGCAGCCAGTGTTGGTGCCCATGCTCCCGTTCCCCCCCTGCGGCAGGTACCCCCCAGCCCGCGCCCCAGGGGACGAAGATGGGAACCTGTGGGTTTCCCTGCAGAAACCCTGGATGTCTACCTCGCGAAGGTCTGCCACAGCCTGAACAGGACTTTCTGGATTACAGGATCGGCCTGGATTATAGGATCAGCCGGACCCATAGCCCTCTCTTGTTGGCACAGGTGTAAGCTCACCGGTTTGCATGGGGCGCTGCTGCTGCGTCCCTCGGGAGAGCAGGAGGTGGCATCCTTCTGCAGCTCTGGCCACCGAGCGAAACACTGGCGCATCTCCAGAGGCTCTGGGGGGGATTTTTACTTGCAGTGCTGCAGCATTAATGGTAACGGTTATGGAAACGGGGGCTGGTTTAACGCCAACAAATTGAGGCTCTTTTTCAAGACTTTATCTGGAGAAGTTGAATGAGCATGACCTGGGCTCCTGCACGGCCAGGGGCAGGAGGCCACGGGAGCAGAGGCTGACAGTTTTTAATAAGTAAAGGACTTCTTTGAAGGAAATGGTTTCAATCCCGTGAACCTTACAGCAACATGATGTAAAAGGATCATAACACCGAGTTCCTTGAGTAAGCTCAGTGTTCCTAGATAAACAAAAAGACATGGTCTTGATATGTGGCATGAACTCATGCAAATTCTCTTTTTCAACTGGAAACGCTTTCTAAAGCTTGAGACGGCAGCATCCAAGTTGTTCCTCCCTTTTTCGTTTGCCTGTGTGCAAGCCAGCTTCTCTGGCCCGTTTTTCCCTCCCAGCAATGCTTTGATGATATAGTTTCCAAAACAAAACAACAGTTATCACAGCAGCTCCGTGCCGAGCCCCAACAAGCCCCTTTGTGCGCGGACAGAGCAGGAACGCTTGAAGTGACCACGGCCTTCGGCTGTGTTTTCCCATGAGATTATTTACTACAGTCAATCTGAGGACTAGTTTTGGCATTTGTTTTCGTTTGAAAATACTGAGGCCAAGACTATGGTTTGGGCAGTCAGATGATGTAAGTGCTGGTATGGCATTACCTAGGAGTATTTTACCCGCATCTTAAAAAAGACGTGTAGCACATTACCAATGATCAGTGACCTCATTATCACAATGAAGTTTTAATGAGTGTTTGGGACCAAATAATTTTGTGCATCGCTTGTATTTCCATGTTCCATCTCCAAAGACCTGTTGACTTAAGTACAGTACATTTTACAATGTTTCCTCTCAGTGTGTATTCCTCTGAAAATCAGTATGCCAAACGGATAGTTATGTGGGAATTTTATATCATACTTGGGGATTCACTCGTGCACATTTAAGACAGACAGGGAAACACTCATCATTCTCTCTGCCCTTAGTATATTCCCAGGCCTTATCTAATGCTCCTGACATTCAGCAGCTTTTACTGAAGCACTACTACGCCTTTTCCAGGGAGGTGTGAGCATGGGACTGCACATCCCTGTATTTTTAGTAAATTTACCAAAGTCGGGCCTCTTGTAGACTGAGTGCAGGGGGTGAGGACTAGGAAAAAATTCTAGGATAAAGATAAATTCCCATGCAAAAGCAGCCAGATAAAATATCCTGATTTTCTAGCTTGCAATGCCTGCTATGGGCCACGTCCATACGCGAGAGTTCATGAGCGGCTGCGACTCCTTCTGTAAAACAGTGGCCTGGACTTGAAGTTTTGCCAGACCTCTTGTGTCATGGGGACTATAAAGTTGGGATTCAAGATAGCTATTGGAAAAACAGCTATTTCAGATGCAGCAGTAAACTGAAACGCAATTAAATTTAGCTTTGTGTAGCGTTTGTGCTTTTGATTATTCCAGAGCATGTATTTTTAAAATAAAAATGTTTCCAACTCTATGGCATCCTTGAATTTTTAAAGCTGGAAGGAGCTGGGGGTGACTCAGAAAACCCTTTCATTCTCACAAGATTCTTTGCTTTAAAATCACGTGTGTTTGGTTTTTGAGTTGTGGGGCAGCCGCCGCTTTGCCTGAAGAAGGAGCGAGGGCTGCGAGGGATTGTGAGGGATTGCGAGGGGCTGTGAGGGGCTACGAGCATCCCCCGTTGCTGCGGGGCCGGCGCAGGGAATGGCACCAGGAGCGGGATGTTGGCCCGAGCCCCAGCCACCCGCTCTGCGTAGGTGGGACATTTTGCTCCAGCCGTTCCCTTTGCTCTCTTCCCACTGCAGGCTGAAGGAGAGGCAATTAAAACCTCATGGCTGGAGCCTTCAGTCCGACCGTGGCTGTGGAGAAGGTCCGTGGGGCTCAGCGTGGGGCGCGGGGCTGCTTCCCCGTCCCTGCTGTGCCCAGGGCTCTGCCAGCGAAACAACCACCTTGTTCTCAGCAAGTGCCTCTTCGCTGAGCCCCTGCTGGGGTTCTACACGTGGTAAATTTTTATGTGAGAAAACTGCCGTACGGACAGAACGACGAGCTCTTGCGTTTGACTCTCACGCCTTCACGGAGGGAAACCCCCCAACAGCGGCGTCTGCCAGTAATACAGTTTCCAGTTGCAAAACCAAAACCATTCCTCCATGGCACAGACACACAGCAGGCAACAAGCCCACACAATTAACAGTAAAGCATTTTAATTTCACACAGTGACAGCGTTATTGTCTTCCCAGGTCGGGAGGCCGAACTTGCCAGCCAGCACCGGGAGCCGCGGCAGAATGGACCCCGGCTCCCCTGCAAGAGGACACGGTCACTGGTGTCACCGTGGGCTGCGCCCGCGGGCACTGGCTGTGTGGCACAGAGCCGCTGCTCGGTCACATCTTTATTTGCTCAAATTAATGTTTATAGGCGCAATGAAGTGAACTCTTATGGCAGCTGGCAGTGGCAGGGTGAGTTTATTTTGACTGGACTTAGTGGTTTTGAGAACTGGTTGGAAATTTTCCTCTAACAGAAACTGAGAAAAAGAAAATAAGCAAGGGAAGGTTGAAAAGGGAAAAAAAAAAAAAAAAGCCTGAGTTTTCTGCTTATTGCATCTTTTGCTCTCTGTGCCCCGAGCATAACTTGGGGTCACCCTCCTCAGCTGTGCCCATCTCCCATGCACCACGCTGGGTGCCATGTTGGCCAGCTGCGCCAGGGGCTCCAGGGAGGTGAGGAAGGGGAAGGTTTCCCGGGCAGGACCGGGAGAAGCTCCGGTTTCCCCTGGGCAGGTGTGGGCTCGGCGGGAGGGCTGCGGGGTGGGGGTTCTGTGCAGGGAGCGGGAGCAGCAGCCCCAGGAGCTCCGCCGCAGGCTGGGGCTGGGGGCAGCGGTGGCTGGGTGGCTCTGGGAGCTCGGACCTCTGCTCCCGGAGCTGCCGAAAAGCTTGTTTGTTGGTCTAGTGACGGAGTGACTTCCTCTATGAGCCTTGCCCTCGCCCTGGCACGCGTCAGGTAGCACCGGGATGCTGTCGCAGGCTAATGGCCAAATCCAGAGCCAGGCAGTGGTCAATGTGGCGGTGCAGCCCATGGCGGAGGAGCGGGCACCTGCGGGGCTTGGTTTGGGTTTTGGTTTTTTTTTCTTTTTATCAAAGCGTTAGTGCTGCGTCAGCCTCAACGGCTCCTGCGAGCCCAGGTGACAGGCATACATGTGTCCCAGAGCTGGTTCAAGCCATTTAGTTTTGGGGTCTGGGATGAAATAAGCTGGGCAGAGCCCGCTGGGAGCTGGGCTGCGAACGCCATGGAGGGGGACTGCTCCGTCCCCGCAGCCTTGCTGCTGCCCCGGCACCATGTCGGGACACCAACCTGCTTTATGCTACTGAATTTGATTTTCAACCAGAGAGGTTTCTTTTTTATTTCTTCCCTTTCGTGCTTACTAAAACAAACATCTTCAGTGCCAAACTGACAGCCAAAAAACAGGGTCACAGATGAGAAAATACGTGGAAGAGTCAGATGTTGCACAACTGGCGAGGTCGATGCCAAACCCCGGTGAATGGTGTCTGTCGCCGAGCTGCCCAGGAGGGAAGCAACGCTCTGTGTGAATGGGGATGGCTTCCCTGGGCAGGTCCTCATGGCTGGGCAGTGGGAGCACTTTGGCTGTCTCAGCAAGTGGCAAACCAGTCCAAGGTGCACACAAAGCTCTGACTGAAGCTTGTCCAGACACAAAGCCATGGGAAATGGCTGCTGGGGAGGAGGCAGGCTGGGCAGAGGAAAGCGATGGTGAAGGGGAGCAGTGGGGGGCCAGGGGCCACACTGCCATGGCCGGGGATGCATGTGCACCCAGGGCACCCAGCAGCGTCTGCATCTCTCTTGAAATTCATCCCCTCCGTGATGGGGAGGGGTAACACTGCAGCCCCCTTCCATGAGGAAGCGGAGATGCTCCCTCGCAGGCCCCGGCTCCCTGACGCAGCTGCACCGATCCCCTCCAGGCTCCTGCCTCTGCAAGTGCGATGTGAGCAAAGAGCCTGGCTGTAGCCAAGACACTTAGAGTAAAGCTAATGAAAACCTTCCATGACTTAGCCTTTTAAATCCAACGTTCAGTCCTCAAGGAGCATGATCCTTCACCTCAACAGCGAGCGGCTCACTAAGCCCCTGCACTTCTGAATCAGAGCAGCCAGAGCGTTAGAAAAGGCAGTCCTGGGAACAGTTTGGCATTGGCAAGGGGACAAACAGGATGAATCCTAGGAGAGCTCTTTCACAGCTTAGCATTTATGATTCACTGTTGAAATAAAATGTGTTCAGCAATTACACACCACTCTTTGAGGCGTTCAGCTGCAGCATGTCTAAGCAACACAATTGGCGTACGGCTCTTTTCTGCACTAGAAGTGGTTCAGTTCTAATCTGTGAGGAAATTAGTATCCCTGTAGTTGTGAATGGCACCTCAGCTGAGGGCAAAGAGGACCAGTGGCTGCTCTGTCTCACCTGAGGCGAGTACCTCACTAGTGCTGCCGTCCCAGCTGGGTCCCAAAGCAGATTCACCATCTCTGGGTGCCCTGCAAGCTGCTAGAGGATCCGTGCAGAAGACGAGGACAAACCTCCCCTTGACCCCACTGGAGCCAGGATTTCACCCACGGTCAGTTCCTCCTACAGAACCCTCCCGAAAAAGGCAGAACAATGAAAAAAAAAGTGCTGCACATGGTGAGTTGTTATCCTCAGCAGTTCCCACAGCCGTTTTATTGCCTGAAGGAGGAAGAACGTGAACCCTGGAGGGAAGAACTTGCCAAAGTATTTAATATTTCTACATCTTGCATGGAGCTAAAGGTTCCCAAAAATCTTTAAAAATAACTGCAGAGATGTTTATTCAAGGCCTAAGGCTAGGCTAAGTAGAGTTTGAGATGTGGCTTTCAGGGGAAGGCAGCAGAGGCGGACGAGCACCAGCCCTGCTGGCTTGTGCTTGCAGTTCAGGGGCTGCAGCGGCCAGGCCAGGTGATTCCCGTTGAAGCCACCCTTTTGGTTACAAGGCCTGGGAGTGACTCGGTGGCTGCTGCCACTGAGCTCGGGGATGGGGAGCTGAGGTGGTTAGATGCTCTCCTGAACACTCCTGCCCGCGCTCCTAGGTCCCTGCTTCCCTCCTAGGGAGCCCCAGTCTCTGGAAAACCAGTGGAATGTGCTGCTGAGCTAGTGGCACTGATGGCAAACTGTTGTGGTACCACAAACCAGGACAAAAATGATGTCAAATAGCCACCTTTCTTTTCTTTTATAGAAATTTGGTTTATTATAGAAATGAAGTTTAATAATACTCTAAAATAATCGTCCTGAAAGAAAAAAAAAAAGTTCTTGTGATTGTTTTAACTGCCAGGTAACAGAAGGGCGAGCCTCCCCTGAAGGCGGCTGTGCTCGCAGATGCCGTGGGGTTTTGCTCATGACCGGCAGCTCCAGCTGCTGGGGGCTCTTGGAGCCCCCGCTCTGGGCACCCACCTGGGGCTGGTCAGCGGAGCCCTGAGCCCCGAACAGCGCTCCTCGCTGCCGTCCGACACCCCCTCGCAGCGCCTGTCAGACAACGAGAGCATCGAGCCGGCTGCCGCGGGCGGCCGAGCTCCTCGCCGGGGTCTCGGTGCCGTGCCCGAGCGCTACACCGGGGAAACCCCACCTGCCTCGCCGCCCCGCGTCTTCCCTGCTCTGCCCGTCCGGGAGGCTACGGGCCCCCGAGGGCCGGGGCCGGCCTTCAGAAGCGGTGAGCCCGGCCTGGGTGCTCTCCCACCCTCCGCGTCTCACGCCCACGCAGGGGTCTGCCCGGCGCGGGACGGGATGGGTCGCGGGGGGCTTTGGGCGAGGGAACGCTGGTCGCCGGCGGGGTTTTGCAGCCCCCGCTCGCACCGGTGCCGCCAGCCGCCGCCCATCACCGTGGGACCGGCCGGCAGCCTCCGCTCTGCCGCTCCCTCTCGCGGCCGCCGCTCCCAGCGCAGCCGCCCGCCGGCGGGCAGGGTCCGTCCCGGACCCCCGCACCGCCCGGGGGGTCAGGATCCAGCCCCCGGCTCTCTTCCCGCCCGGGGGTCCGGGTCCGGCCCCGCACCGCACCGCCCCGCCGGGGCCGCTGCCGGCAGCGGGGCAGGGGAAGCGAGGGCTGCCCCCGGAAGGGCCGGAGGTGGGAGCGGGACCCCGGCGCTCCCCGGGGAGCTGCCCGGGCCGTGGCGGGTGGGAGCGGGGCTGCTCAGGCGGGGGGGGTGTGAGCTGGCCGCTCCCCCCGGCTGTACGGGCACGGGGAGATGATGCTGCAGCGGGGTTTGGGTGCGGGGAACAGCAGCACGGGAGGGCTGGGACGGGGACACGGCGTCTCTGACGGCCCTTTCCCCTGACCCGCCTCCTGCGCTTCGGTTTTGTCTGGGGGCAGGAGCCTGCGGAAACGTCGGGTGCCCGGGGAGGGGACAGGGAGGAGCCGCCGGAGCCCGCCGGCCCCGGGGACGCGGACGGGGAGGGCCAGGCTGCTCCGCGGAGGGAGGCAGAGACGGAGCGGCGCAGCCTGCGGAGGTGAGAGCCGCGGCGGGGACACGGCCAGCGAGAACGGGGACGCCTTCGTGGAGGATCTGCCACCCACCTTCTCTGCCACCAGGCTCTATGTGGGACGGAGCCGGTCATGGAGAAGTTGTATTTTGCGGGGAGCGGCGTATGGACGATCAACAGCTCTCTGGGGAACGGCAGCCTCCGCCTGGAGAACCAGACCTCCGGGAGGAACACCACCACGGACCCCCTGAAGAGGAACGAGGAGATGGCCAAGGTGGAGGTGACGGTCCTCTGCCTCATCCTGTTCCTCGCCCTGACCGGCAACCTGTGCGTGCTGTTGGCCATCCATACCACCCGGCAGAAGCACTCCCGCATGTACTTCTTCATGAAGCACTTGAGCATCGCTGACCTGGTCGTGGCCATCTTCCAGGTGCTGCCCCAGCTCATCTGGGACATCACCTTCAGGTTTTATGGGCCAGATTTCCTTTGCCGGTTGATTAAGTACTTGCAGGTAGTGGGGATGTTTGCTTCTACTTACATGCTCTTGCTGATGTCCCTGGACCGGTGCTTGGCCATCTGTCAGCCACTGAGGTCTCTGCACAGGAGAGCAGACCGGGTCTCTGTCCTCCTCACCTGGCTGCTCTGCCTGCTGGTCAGCATCCCTCAGATCCACATATTTTCTCTGAGGGATGTGGGGAATGGAGTTTATGACTGTTGGGCAGATTTCATACAGCCCTGGGGACCTAAAGCCTATGTCACTTGGATAACCCTTATGGTCTACATCATCCCTGTCTTGATGCTGAGCATCTGCTATGGCTTAATCAGCTTCAAAATCTGGCAGAATGTGAAGCTCAAGACGGCTCACGGGCCCAATGTGGGTCTGAGCTCCAGCTCCTGCAGCGGGACGACGTTTGCCAGGGTCAGCAGCACGAGGCTCATCTCCAAAGCCAAGATCCGGACAGTCAAAATGACCTTCATCATAGTGTTAGCTTTCATAGTGTGCTGGACTCCCTTTTTTTTTGTGCAGATGTGGTCTGTGTGGGACACGAATGCTCCGCAGGAAGGTATGTCCTCCCCCTCCCATAGCCCTTTGTTTGCATGGACTGCTTAGCTCAGTGGCCACAGGGACATCGGCAGCGGGCCCGGGGTCTGTGAGCGACAGCCAGAAACTGCTCCGAGCCGGGTCTCAGGGGCTGGGAGGGAGACAGGAAAAAGTCCTGAAATGGGAAAACACCCGAGAGGCAGCAGCAGCCGCACGTGAGCTTCCCTGGTGCAGGCGAGGGCTGGCTCAGCCCCCGGCAAGTTCAGGGCCACCACAACTCAGGGCTCGGGCTATGTGGATGGTGGCTCGGGAGGTTTTCACTGTCCCCGGGTGTGGGAGCTCAGCCCTCCGGGGCTGCTCCGGGGTTCCTCTTGGCTCCGTTGCCCACCCTGGGTGCTGGAGCATCGTGGGGGCTGGTGGGAGCTCAGCCCTGCGCTGGCCTCAGGAGAAAAACTGCACAGCATTAGTGACCGATTTCTTTTCTTTTGCTTTATCGTTTTGTCCTCACTGACTTCTTTGCTTTCTACTCTTTTGCCCTCTTTTCTTTCTGCTCTTCTCCCATTCCCATCCATCCCGGGACAGAGCTGCTGTTATTTTGTCTCTGACTAATAAGCACAGTTCCTGCAGAAAGCCACTGATTTATGGGCAAACGCTTTTCCTAAAGGACATGGTGTCACTGATTTGCCATTTTTTATACTTGGTGCTGGCTGCTCCTGTCATCACTAAGGTTGCAGACAGAGTCAAATATATTACCCTCCTTGCTTTTGCACACTTGTAGCTGTGCGTGTCTGCTGTCCCCGGGCAGAGGTGGCTGATGGTCCCTCTGCACCCACAGGGAGAACCGCCCGGGAAAGCTTAAAAGAAAAACTCTGCACAAGTTTGTGAGGTGTGAGAAAAGTGCGTCCAGGGACAGCTTCTCCTTGGCCAGACTGAGCCAACTCAGCCGAAATGCTGAGTCTGGGGACATCAAAGAGCAATGATGAGCTGTGGCCCCCTCCCGGCTCCCCCGGCAGCTCCGCCGCGGCAGGGGCTGTGCAGCGGAGGGCTCGGCTTGCTTACACCGGCACTCCTTTCCCCTCTTTAACCCTGTTCCAGCTATATAGCACTCGGTGGAAAACCTGCCGTCTCCCCCAGCCCGTTCACATCTCTTCTACCAGAAACCGAAGCTGGTAGCCTGCCTGGCACCAGCTCTCCTTACTTTGCCTTTATTGCTCCTCTCTGCTCCTTTTATTTCAGGTGGAGGAGTGAAGCACAGCTTTTTAAACCTCCCTAGGTGTTCCAGGCGGCCATCTCTTGGTTTTCCACCTGATTCAGGCTGGCAGAAACTTCTAGCTTTTAGATGTGCCCTGGGATGAAGTCGCATCTCTCCCTTTCGCTGTATGTCAAACCTGCAATCTGGAGTGCTTCCACCTGACTCATCCGCAAACAAACCCCTGCGGCCGTGCTGGTCCGGGCGGCGCGGGGGGACGGCGGGGTGTGTGCTCCCAGGCCTGCCTGCTGACTCGGGAACCTTTCTCGTGCTCCCCCCGGCGCAATCGGCCCCGCGACGCCTTTGCTTTCGGCTTTGCTTTGCTTTTGTGAAGCTCCAGCCCAGCTGAGTTGTAACGAACTCCCCTTTCCTTCACCTTTCTGTTGCTCGGGGGCCCGTGTCTGCAGTAAAGGGTGGTAGTTTTGCCAGGGCATTTGCTGGAGGCTTTCATGGCACGGGGAGGAAAAGCCTCGGGCGGGTTATTGTGGATGGTGAATGCCGGGAGACCCCAGCCCTTCCTCCCAGGCCCACCCTCCTCCTCCCTGGCAGCCCAGAGGCATGAGAGGGGCGGCAGGGTCCCCATCTCTGCAGAAGAAACGGGCTTTGTCTGCTGCGTTCCTGACCGTGCTGCCCAGCGTCCCGGATCTCTTCTCCTTTGCTCCGAGGCTTGGGCTGCCTTGGCCGGGCAGCATCGGGGCGCCCGACCGAGGCGTGCCCCGTGGCAGACAGGAGTTCGGCTGTTTCTCGTCTTGCAGGCTTTGCAGTCTGCACGGGCATCATGTTGGGGAAGGAAGGGACGCAGGCGGGCAGGGTGCTCGCTGTGCAGCCCGGGGCTCCGTCGTGTCTGCAGCACCGAGGGGCTGCACCCCGGGAGGTGACGAGCAGATCACAAAGGCTGTGTGATGGAGGGTCGCTTACTTAAGGCAATATTTAGGTTTCTCTATGTAGGATGACATAAAGAGTGTCCTTGGCAAGGGAAGGTCTCCTTATACCTACCTGAATCCTAATGAATCCCGAGCAGGCGCCCTGCAGGTTTCTGCCCGTGCATTGCATCCCGGAGCGCGGTGAGACGCAGGTGTCAGCCGTTAGCAGAGGGATGCGCGGCACTTGGTCTGCTGTGGGTATAGCTCCGATACTGCTCCTGCCTGGTGCCTGGCCCGGCCTGTCACGGGCCGTGCTTGCACCTTCGCAGGGGCAAAGTCTGCTGCGGTTTGGGGTGTGTCAGGGGTAAAAGATGAGGCTGTAAAGGAAACAAACTGAAGCAGCCCTCCTTTCCTAGTTATAGAGTGATAATCAGAGGGGTCTCACTCTGCTAGTACTGATCCACTTCAATGGCTTTCTACACAGGTCTTCCTCACTTCAAAAAACAACTTAAATAAAATAAGGCAAGTGAAGCGCAGAGGCTGGACCCTCGCCCTGAGCAGTGCCAGGCAGCGCAGGATGGGGCTGGGGTCCCAGGCTATGCCACCCATGTGGCCCCACGCCCCCTCTCCCCCCGCCACGCTATCGCCCTGCTCAGCATCGGGCTCCACGGAACGTCGGGGCCAGGCAGCCCCTGGGTGTCCCTTCCCCAGGCTGCCCTGGGCAGGTGACAGTGCCTCAAAGTCTGTGCTGAACACTTTGGAGCCCTGCTGCGGTGCCAGGGTTGTCAGTGGGTCTGCTGCGTGCCCGGGGAGGGGCTGGGGGTGTCGGTGGGGTATCGGGAAATCAGATGTCCCCCCTTGGCAGTGGGGTGTCCCCGGGACAGGCAGCGGTGGTCCCCACCTTTGCCAGCTGTGCAAACCTACAGCCTCTGGAAGTGTGGTCTGGAGCTGCAGGTTGTGATTCAGGTGTCAGCTTCGGCTCTGGGGATCCTTCACAGAACATTAGTTTAAATGAGGTTTCTGCTCCATGCACCTTACAGATAATTTAAGCTATATGTGGCATTTTGAGCTTTCAGTCAAAGTTGGCTTAAAGCATCTGTGAAGGTAATAGTGAGGCTGTGAAGCAGTGCAACTCCGTTATATTGGTCCCTTAATC
This sequence comes from Larus michahellis, assembly GCF_964199755.1. Lineage (NCBI taxonomy): Eukaryota > Metazoa > Chordata > Aves > Charadriiformes > Laridae > Larus > Larus michahellis. The sequence goes on along the minus strand of NC_133905.1, from coordinate 15,862,126 downwards.
TCGGGAGCTGATGCCTTGAGTCGTGGGCTGTGAGTGATCGCATCTGTCTGGGTGTGGGAATTAAGGAGCAGTCCTCATTTCATTTCCCTCTGCAGCAGCGTTGGCAGCGGGTCCGGCAGCCCTTCCCCGGGCACGGCCTCCTGCCTCTGCCGACCCCTCCGGAGAGCGCGCCGACCCCATCCCGCGTGGGGGTGTTGGAGCCTGAGGAGAGGGAAGGTCTGTGAGGAGCAGAGCTTGCTCTTTGCAGCACCCCTCGGCGATCACCAGCAGCCCTGCTGAGGAGGGAGAGATCCATGCTTAATTCCTGCCCTGCAGTAAGCTCCATGAAATTCAATTTATCTCCCTCAGAGAGAGAAGAGCTGAGTCAGCCGGGGATGGATTTTTTTAAGTGGATAGAAATGCTATGATGAATTTCAGGTCTTGTGCCCAGGATTTGTAAGCCATTCCCCATGGATTCCTTTTAGCATATGCTTGAAATTAAAAGCGGTTGGACCAGACATCACTAGAGCAGGAATTATGCATGAGTTGGTTAAAGGTGAATTTGGAAACTAGTATTCATTATTCACACTTGTTTTCTAGTTTAAAAACTGCGAGTGGATTTTTGCGGAGGCAGAAGGGGACCAGAAGCAGCCAAACCCAAGCATGCGTCCTCGCTGCTGGCACGTCCCCTGCGAGCAGAAGGGGACGAGGGGCCGGGCTGAGAACGCGGGGAGCAGAACAAAGGCTCCGTCCCTGCCCGCAGCCGCTTCTGGGGGAGTTGCCCCACGGGGGGCCGGGGCTGCCACGGCGGGTGCGAGTCCCACCGGCCCATTCTCGCCAGACTGTCGGGTACTTTGTGCCCCGGGAATGGCAGAGACTTGGCATCCTGTTACCCCGCTGCCGCCATCGCCTCCTGTCGCCAGCGTTCCGCTTGCAGCCAGCAGGCATTGCCAGGCTCCTGGGCGTCATTACTGAGATGGAAATGGCCTTCATTTCCCCTGGCAGAGTGTCGTATGTGAAAATTAATCCAGGGGAAGAAAAATGCCACCGCTCCTGGGGCTGGAAGAGCGCCAGGCAAAGAGGCACAGATGAGGCAGGGATGGGACGCAGGGCGCTGTCCTGTCGGCCCTGTGTTGGTGGCGGGGACAGCCCGGGAGCTGGGGACGCCCTGGGGCCGAGGGATAGTGTGGCTTCCCCACAGCCGGAGCAGATGGAAGCTGCTAGTCAGCCCCAAATCGGCCACAGGTGGGGAAAAACGAGCCACGCAGCTCTTTTTGTTCCCGGTTCTGCTCTTTGCCATGGCAACTCGGAGAGGCTGCCCTCGCTCCTCCCCGCTTTGGGCACCGCAGAGGCAAATTGCGCAGGTGGTGCTGGGGGCAGCTCTGCCCCTCGGCCAGGCATTTCTAGGGTAGCGCTGAGCAGGCAGCAGCGCAGGAGCTGAGCGGGGAAACACAGCTCTCCTGGGGGAAAAAACCTAGAACTGAGTTGCTTAAAACCAGACTTGCTTCCCCCCCTTTATTTGCCAGCTCTTTACGGATATACCGACCGTGATGTTCCTGCAGGCATTGCAATGCCGGCAGAGCTCAGGGCTCTCGGCAGAGCCCACCGTGGTGTGTGCCTGGCACCCCAGGGTAGTGATTCTCACCACCCGCGCTGTGTCCTGACGCTGCTGTGCTCTCTGCCTTGCAGCCTCCCCCTTCATCATCGCCATGCTCCTGGCCAGCCTCAACAGCTGCTGCAACCCCTGGATCTACATGCTGTACACCGGGCACCTCTTCCACGACCTGATGCGGCGCTTCCTCTGCTGCTCCACGCGCTACCTGAAGTCGCGGCCGGCGTGCGACCTCAGCGTCAGCAAGAAGAGCAACTCCTCCTCTTTCGTCCTCAGCTGCAAGAGCACGAGCCAGAGGAGCTTCATGCATCCATCCATGACGTGAGGGCATCGCCGGCCGGGACCTCGCTCCACCGCCCTGCTGCCTCCAGCGCTTCCCAGGGAAAAGCTGGGATTCGGACAAGCAAGGGGGGTTCTCTGTAAATAGGTGTATATATGTCTGTGCACGTGTGAGCATGTACAGCAGTCATTATTTAACTGAGGGGGGAGGAGGAGGACTTCTGTCGTCCAAGTTTCAGTGCTGCCTGGGACTGGATGCCAGGAACCTGCTTCTGAGCCCCCAAACCACTGTCATCGGTGGCTTTTAGGTACCACCGGGAGGGACAGGTTTTGCCCCGAATGATCCCGTGCCACTGGGACAGGCATGTTATGTCCCCATTGGATGCAAGGGGCAGCAGCACAGGGTGAGAGGTGCCAGCCCGGGCACACGGGCATCGGCACCCGGCCCCACCACCGCCTGCAGCAGGAATCCCACAGGATGGGGCAGCGCTGCGGGCACCGGGCTCTCAACGTGGGCGCGCTTGCTGCACTTGAAGCGCTGTGGGGCAGAGACAGCCCCATCCCTGCATCCCTGCTGGGTGCCAGCCCTGCTGCCCCCCAGCCCCATGGCACCGCCGGTACAGAGCAGGGCAGTCCTGCCACCACGGGCAGGGGCGCAGAGGGGACAGGGCTGGGGACAATGTGGGGGGACAGCGCTGGTGCCCGGGTGTCTTTACCCCTCTCTGGCTCCGTGTGCTGTGTGAGGTTGCGCGTGCGGGGCAGCGGGGGCCAGGGGAGCGACACCACTGCAGGGTCAGGGCATCTGTGCAATAACACGTTTGCTGAGTGTGCTCAAAGGCTTCTCTGAAGGCAGGCGTTTGGGATGCCGGCTGGACTCCGTGGGGTTTAACAGAAAAACTCCCGCTGAGTCCCCCAAGACCAAGCTTTTGCTTTGGGTTTACCGCAGATCGCATTTAGTCTTTTACACCAATGCAATTTTCTTGCTCTGTAACGCACAAGGTCATGCTTATGGCATGGATTTTTTATTGTTAAGAAATACCTGTAAATAAAGTTTTCTGACTGTGTGTTGATGGAAAGCGGGAGGGGAGGTGCAGAAGGAGCACTAGACTAAGAAAATGAAGGAATCCGATGGGAAACGACGCTTTGAACGCAAGACCCAAGTGTGCTCCGTGTAACGATGCTTTTGTTTATAGAGCACGGCACCAAGCACTTGAGACCTGCACGCCGCTTTGTTCCATGGCGTGACGCTCGCCGTGACACAGCCCTTGGCGGGGGGACAGCTGGGCTGGAGGGGGGCTCCAGCGGCGGGGGCTTTCCCTGCGTGGCGGGCAGCGGGAGCTGGGGACCGCAGACAATGCCCCTGCCTTCGCTCACTGCAGCGGGAGGGGGGGGCGCAGAAGCAAGGCCTGCATGCATCCCTTTCATGTTGGGAATGAATATGAAAAATGCATTTAAACATGTACTTTATTTTTTCACTGTCATCAACAGGTGCATTTCCACCTTTCACGTCCTGGCATTCCTTTGATTTTTTTTCTAGTAGCTTCAAGTGAGCTCTCAGCACATTTGCTAAGTACGACCCAGCACATTCGGTGTCAGCATATTTTACTGGGCTGGTTTAAATCCAATAGGAAAGCACATAGCGTTTTCCTCCCGTGTTCATTTTCCTTCTCCTTGAGAGTAATTGGCTCCTGCCCAGAAGAAGGAGGGGGGTTTTGAAAATTGAATTTTATCAGGAACCCGAGGGTCTGGCACATCCTCCGTCTGCCAGGAAGGAAACCCAACGTGGTGGTAGATTTTCCCGGGACTGATGCACGGAGCAAGGAGGAAGCTCCGGGAGAGGCAGGGCATTGCCTGGCGAGCCCCGGGTGCAATTTCTGGCCGCAATTACGGGGTCAGGCAGGGCCGTGCCCCCCGCGTGGGGACACTGCCATCTCCAGACGAGTGACGCCAAGCTCCCGTGCCATCCCCGGCCTGCAGCAACATGGGGATGGGCAGAGGAACTCCAGCTTTGTCGCGGTGGAAGGATATTTAACATGCTGCCAAAGGCTCAAAAGCAAAGTGCTGATGACTGAGCAGTGCGGGCTCCACGTGCAGGGAACCCCTAGACCACTGCGAGGGGAGATCAGGATTTTGGAGGTTTTTTGGGTTCAAGCTGTGAACAACTAGAACAAAAAGCCATTAAAAAGAATACAATCCCAGTATTGTTTTTAATTATTTTTATTCCCACAAAAAGCTTTAAAAAATGCTCATGATAAAATGTTTTTGAGACCTTTTTTCCCCTACAAATATCTAAATATTATCTAAATATCTTTTTTTTTTTTTTTATCACTCCATCCATCTCAAGGCCTGGTGTTGGTAGAGCATGGGTGCTGTATTGCTATGGAATAATGAAAGACCACAATCCCAACCCATCGGAAGAGCACCAATAGAAAATCTAACTCTTTCTTGCCCTTGGCATGGCACTACAAGAAACTTTGGCTCCAAGTCTTTGTTGGCAGCCAAGGGAAAAAAGCACATGAATACAATCGAGAATAACCTCTGAACGAGACCTCCTGGGCCCTGATTCAGCAAAGCACTTGAGGCCAGAGCCAAAAAAGCCTTTAAGTGCCTCAAAGTATGGCTTCATGAAGGATGGACTAAGCAAATTAATTGACAATACAGGGGAGGAAATAGCTCCAAATTGGATTTTTTTCCCCTCATCCTCATGTTTTCAGTGGAGTGGCTGGGAGTGGGCCGTGTCCCAGAGGAGGGTCCTTGGTCCGCTCCCCCGGCACGCTTGGGTGAGCCCCGCTGTGGGATGCCGTGGGATGCCGTGGGATGCTGTGGGAGGGAAGGGCGCAAGGCAGTGCCTTGGACGAGGTTCTCCTCCTGCGGAGCCGGGCAGGGCATGGAGCAGAGAGACAGCTGGGGAAGAAGAACACATTGCTGCAGGCTAGGGCTTGCCCAGCGTCACGCAAGCAAGCACGTAGAGCCCTCTCTGAAGGTCCCTCCAACCCCTACCCTTCTGTGATTCTGTAGTAAACATTCTCCCTGAGAAAGAAGCCAAAGCTTTACGTAAAGCCAAGCTTCTCATTTCTCAAGTGAAGTTATCAAAACCCATTTGTTCTCGCTACTCCCCATGGCTCTGCCCAGCTGCCCCACTGCAGCCCCGGCGTGCTCACCAGCTGCCCACCGGTCCCATGCTGCCCCTGGAATCCTGGCCACAAAGGATAACGATGCCCCACAATTAATAAATGAGTCACCCTGCCACATGCGGTTTTGCAATTGCTGGTGGCCCAGGCCCAGCACGTGCTCCCAGGAGGCAGACATAACATTTCATGCACTAATTGATCTGGATTTCAAAGCTTTGCTGAAATGCAAACACACACAAAAAAAGAAAAGTTTGCTTTCGCTATTCTATCCATAAAACTTTTGTGCAGCGTGATTTGATACAGAAGCTTCCACAACAACAATCATTTGCAGCAAATAATAATAATTTGTATGCCTTGGTGATGCTACACTGAAGGAAGGGCTGGAGAAGCGTGCAGGGTTTGGTCTGTCGTCCAGCAGCATCTCTGCACCCTCGATTCTCGCTCTGCAGCTGCGGGTCGTGGCCCAGGGCTGTGGTCTGGGAGATGCTGTGGTCCCTCCCGCAGGAGCAGAGGGTGATGCTGGGGGCCTGGAGAGCACAGGGGTCTCCCTGGGCTGCTGAGACTCAACGGGCTTTTCTTCTCCTAAAGCTTCTGGCTTTGGGGTGGAGAAAGGAGCAGCCTGGCATGCCTCCATCTACAGGGAGCATCCCCGGCAGCTCTGCCGCAGGGTCCCACCACACTGCAGGTCCCTGGGCACGGGTGTCCCTGTGCGCGAAGGCAGGGCACACGGCAGGAGGCAGGGGTGGTCGGGCGAGGGCTGGTGGGGGCGGCTCTAGGGACCTAGGTCTCCTTCCGGAGAGCAACTCGGACGTTGCTGCAGATCTTGGAGAGAGCCTCAAAGAACGGGTCGCAGAAGGTGTGGATGCAGAGGGAGTAGATTCGGCTGACGCACTGGATCTCAATCAGGTAGCTCTTGATGCAGGGCACCACTGCCCAGATGTGGCAGAAGGAGATGAGGGCAAAGAGGAAGCCCCAGACGACTGCCAGGGGGATGCCCAGGATGGCAGAGAGCAGCCGGTAGCACCAGTACTTGCTGACGGTGAAGGTGGTGTAGCTGGTTTTCCAGACGCCGTCAAAGCTGTATGTTCCCACAGGCTCAGCTATCACATCCTCAAAATCCACCTGGGAGGGAGAAGAAGGGTGTAAGGGGCGGGGGTTGTGGGGGCTAGCAAGGGCGCCAGTGCGAGGGTGAGGATCTGCTGCAGCGGCAGAGGAGAGCCTGAACGGAGGGGCTGGGGAGAGCAAGGGCTGTGCTGGGGCGGGGGCAGACCCCCGGCACCCCCTGAGCGAGGACAAGCCCCGCTGCAGCAGCAGAGCCCCCGCTCCACGCAGGATCCAAGCGGGAGGTGGTGGGGGGCTCCCGGAACTGCCTGGCTGGGGGCACACAGGCCCAGCCCGCAGCAGGAGCCCCTGGGCTTGGCCACCCCGGGCCACATGGCCCGTCCCCAGGCCCCTGCCGTCTGCCGTACCCCCAGGTGCCAGCGCCGGGCACCAGCCCTGCAATGGGAGCTGTGCGTGGGAGTGTTTACCCCGGAGGAGGCCGGAGCCCGTTCCTAGCCTTTTTTAGCATTCAGGGACATGGGCCACCTGCTCGGCAAGAAGGTGGTTTCTGCTAATAAAAATCCAACAGCCCTCTTGGTTTACAATTAATTTATTTATACCTGGGCAGGCGAGGTGCTCAAGTCTGCCTGCCTGCCTTCTATCTGACACGGGAGAGAGATCGGCTGGGCCATGCCCTTACAGGGACACTGCTGCTATGTGCAGGCGCTGGGAGTGTCTCTGAATGACAAATACTCTTAAAAGCCTCTGAACTACGCGTGGAGATATCAGTGCGGCAGAGCTCATTTCTAGGGAATGCAGGAGCCGAGCCATTTGTCTTGAAAAATAGCATGGCCTTTCCTCGGGAAGCTAATGTGTCTGTTTGTACATTTGTGTTAATTTGCAATATCCATTCTGGTTTTGCAAGCACTTTGATCATGAAATCATTCTGCGTCATCTTTAATTTCCTGGAGTGGGCAGGAGGTACCGGGGAAGTATCGACGCAGATTAGGGATCTGCAGCCAGGTGAGTTGGAGCTCCTGGGAAAGCGAGCAGCAGAGCCCTGCACAGCTGCCCGAGGGCTTAATGAGCTAATCAGGGGATCAATTAGTGAAGGGAGCAGCAGGGTATAAGAGGAGAGTCTCTGCCTTGCTACTTCATTTGCTGGCAGTGGGTCTGGAGGAGTGGTGGAGGCAGAAGCTGAACCCTGAGCCTTATGGGGGTGCTCAGGGCCGGCAGATGCAGGTACGGCTCGTTGCTCAGTTGTTTTGCTTGGGAGGAGGCTGTTAAAGCTCTGTAAAACCCCTCTGGCTGGTGCCACTGCTGTAATGTGGTCTCAAATCCCAGCCATTGCTCCGTGAAGCTCGGGAGGGCTTATCTATGGCCAGGGGAACCCCCCAGCCTGCAGACCCCTCTGCCCCCCTGCGCCTCTCTGCCCCTGTGCTGCAGGAGCACCGCGTGCCCCCGTGCCCGGGGTGGTTTGGGTGCTGCTGCCCGCTACAGAGGGGAGGCTTTGGCTTTCCCGTCGGGACGGCGGTGCAGGAGCCCGGCGAGTGGCAGCGGGGTGGGTGGTGCCCCCATCCCCAGGGCTGGCTCTGCCCTCCCTCCCCAGCCTTATCAGCTGGGCTATTTTTAAGGCAGGAGGAACATGAGGTAGCTTGAGCAAATGCTCTGAAAACTTGCCCTTCTGATGAAGCAGCAGCGTGGCCATATGAGCCTGAAAATCCTCTTCCAGACTTTGGGGATCCCTGACTGGGCAGAGGCAGGGGTGGAGGAATGGGGCTGGCACGAGGGGTTAGGGGTGGCCTGGAAGGCGCTGGCGTTACCCACTGGCGGTAGCTGGTGATGTCCCTAAGCTGGGGAGCAGGCAGGTGTCCCCCGGAGCGCTGCCTGGCACAGGCTGCCCGGGTCCTCGCCACCCTGGCAGTGTGGCTGAGCCGCGCTGGGACCGTGTGGCACAGATGTGGGACACTGCTGGGAATGGGCTCAAGGTACTGAGGTGCCTGGCTGCTGCTCCAGGCACGTCTCGCTGTGCCAGAAGGGTGCCCAACCATGGCTGTCACTGTCACAGCCCATCTGGGGGCTTCCCATTTGACCATGTGCATGGTTTTAGCTGTAATTGTGCTTCAATGCACAAATGCAAGCTTGCATTTCAGCAGTATGATTGAGGTCATGGTCTGTTCCAAAGCCTTTGTGAGCAGGCTTTGTCCCTTCTGGCATGACGTCCTCTTTGATCTCTCGGTGCAGTTTTAACAAAACCCTTCCATCTCCTCCTGATCTCCTTTGGGCCAAATTTATCTGTGCCGTAATACTAACAAAGGTTAGAGCAGCCAAGCTCTGGTGGTCAGCATTTGGGAAAATGCTTCCCTCTTCAGCTAGAGTGAGAACTCCTTTTGATCAAAAATAGTCAGAGGCAGCTTGCTGCACCCTCCGGCTGCCGTGGGGGAGAAACAATCTTCTTCCAAGTAGGACAACACGGATCCAAATGCTCTGGTGCTCAGATTGTCAGGTCTTGAAGATCAGCAGCCTTTTTCCAAGGTTCCTTTTCAATTAGTGATATGGGCTGACCCTGTTTTATTTTTACCCACTTACTAGTACAAAGGAAGGTGCCCCCCCCAGATTTTCAAGCTATGAGCCCATGAAGTCGGGGAGCGCCCCCAAGGAATGGGAAATGCTGTGTTAATCGGAGCCATGCACAGCACACAGCCACCCGGCCGGCACCTGGGGCGCCCTGGCAGCAGGGCTGTGGCTTGTGGCAGGTTTCGTCCCTACAGCCTGAGGCGGCCTACAGCCACCTCTTGCGGCACATAAACCAGGGGCTTACAGCCCTGGGGGAGGTCAGGGAATGACAACGCCAATATACCGATTGCATTGAGGCACCAGGAAAATCCTACCTTTACAACGTCCTCGTTGATATGCTTTGGGTCTCTGTTCACCAGGTCGATCTCCTTGGTGTGCTGGTCCTTGATGATGATCCTCTCCTCCAGCTCCGTCTGTTCCTCTGCCATGGCTGCTCTGCCGCCAGCTTGGCTGCGGGCGGTGGCGGGCTGGGGAGGGGGCCGAGGGGCTGTGCTGGGGAGGCCGGGGGAGGGCAGGGTGCGGAGGCGCTCCCCCCTGCTGCCCGCAGCAGCTGCCCTGCAGCCCTGCGCCCCTGGCGCTGCTCCAGGCTAAAATTAATGTTGCGCCTCCCGCCGCTGCCCCAGAGCCCTTAAAGGGGCTTTGCTGGGGACAGCCCCCGCAGTGTCACCTCTGGGGGTGGTTTGATGTGTGTGGGGGGGCTGGCGGCCCTGGAGCCGGGGCGAGGGTGGCACAGGGGATGGGTGTGCAGCCCCCCAGCCCAGCCCTGCAGCTGGGATTTCCTCCTTGCGCGGGGAGGCAGCGTGGGAGAAACGATAGCCAAACTGGCACAAAAGTCCTCAAAAGCCTAAGAGAAATAGCCATTTACAAGGGAAATAGTTGTTTATGACTCTGTAAATGAAGCGGCTCAGGAGAGACATGAATCGCATCTATAAATATCACCCAGATAAGCCATGTTGTCCTGGGACGGCCAGCGAGGCTTGGGGTCCCTCGGGGAGCCCAGAATGCAGCTCATGGTATCAGCTTGGATTCCTTCGATTCCAGCTTTTTCATACAAAGAAACCTGGGGAAATCCAACTGACCAACCCACAGATCGATAACGGTTGGCGTGTCTCCTCCACGAGCGCTGGGCACAGTGACATTTAGCACATTAATGATGATTTATTTAACTTGTGCTGTATTTTGGTAATCCTCATTAATCTCTCTGCTGCTCTCTTGGTTTTCGTGAACTGAGGATTTGTTTAAAATTCATGTGTTTTTGTTAAAAAAAAAAAAAACCCAACAAGAAAACCAACCAAACAAAAAAACCCAAAAAAACCCCCCACCAAACCCCCACAACCACCCACCCAAAGCTTCTGTTAAATCAGTTTATAAATGCTTTCATTTGAAGTAATATTGGGATAACCGACCTCTGTTCTCCCGCCACGTGTCCCTTGTGGCTGTGTTAGTCTCCCCATGTGGTGCTGGGGATGCCCTTGGTGACAGCCGGCTGTGCTGTGCGGGTGACACAGCCGAGGTGGCTGTGACTTCCCCCCCGTGAGCCCCGCGTATCGGTACCATACACTGAGGGGTTGGGAGGCAAAACCTCTTGGGGGGGGGTGGGGGGCGTGACTGCAGCTGGTTGAGTGTGGGGGGGTGTCAGTGCCCCAGTGGTGCCTGCACCACTGCCGGGCACGGCAGAGCTGCTGGGCTCGGCTGGCATGGGGGGGGTACGTGACCTGTGAAAGGCTGCTGCCTTCCAGAAACACCCGTGCCTGGGCAGCGCCCTCTGTATCGAACCCACGTGGCTCGGTGCCTGGTGCTTTCCGCACTGCAATGGTTTTGTTCCAGCCCTTCGAGTTGATGTAGTACAGCGCGAAATGAGATTGTGTCGTTCCACCTGGCTGAGGCCTCGCAGGGCTCTCGGGCGTATTCATTTTTCCCCAAGAACTTGTGATGGCGAGGGCCTGGCTGAGCTACCGCAGGGCAAAGGCTGCCGGCCTCCTCTAACTCCTGCCGCTGCCCCTGCTGTTCCTTAGCATTTTTTCTGGAGTCAGGGTGGTACCTCAGTCTGGAAACTGTTTTTTCTTGGGATTTCTGCTCTAGTGAAAGCAGATGTGGTGGTGTCTTGAGGTGTGACACATCCACAGCTAAAACTGTGATGCCGCAGCTTGTCAGAGACCTCCTGGACTCCTCCTGCAGGGAGAGAAAGGGCAGAACTGGGGCTGGAAAGGACCCACGCAAAACTGCAGGGTAAAGGAGGCATCTATGGTAAGGGACAAATTCTGTTAGGGTTTACGAGTGTGGGGTTGAGGATCTAAATCTGGGTAGGCTGTGGCAGCGTGCTCCAGGTGACACTGTCCTGGCTGCGTTGCTGCCGGTGAAAGGACACTGGAAACCCTTCAGCAGCACCAGTTCCGCATCCCTGGGTCTCTCACTGGCGGGGTGGCTCGGTCTGGCCCCGTTCCCTTCCCTTCCTACAGCGTTAGCACAGCTGCAGGTTTCTAACGCAGCTGGGAGCCAGTGCCTGGAGCTGGCGGGTGTGGGAGCACCCGGAGCCTGGCTCTGGATGAGCTGCCAGTCTCTGCCCTTCGGAGGGGCTTTCGGACCCACGCTCGGTCGGTGACCACCCTCTGCCACAGTGCCAGCGCCAGCTCCTGCTTGGCAGCAGCGGCTGGAAGAGCCCAAACCCAGCAGAGGCTGGCGCTGCGAGTATAAACTCCTCCATGCTCCAAAGCTTTGGGCACCGGCTTTAACGCCAGACCTGCTCTGCCACGGCTGAATTCCTCTCTGACAAAGTTCTGTGGCATCACTGCTGCGATGGCTGAGCACTTCAGGATAGATTGTCAAGGGTTCTTTTTGCAAAATAAGCTGTTTTCCCGTTACTCTGAGCTGAAGGAGCACACAGCTGGTGTGAGTGGAGGCGGCGTGCGTGAGTAACCGCCGTCTGATGGACGAGCAATGCTCACTTGGCTGGGAACCAGTGCC